>NC_142439.1:56701000-57382000 GCF_059453495.1 Arachis ipaensis | reverse complement strand
AAGGTGTCAAGTGAAAACTTGAGACTGAGCGGTTAAAGTCAAGGTCCAAAGCAAAAAGAAGAGTGTGCTTAAGAACCCTGGACACCTCTAATTGGGGACTTTAGCAAAGCTGAGTCACAATCTGAAAGGGTTCACCCAATTATGTGTCTGTGGCATTTATGTATCCGGTGGTAATACTGGAAAACAAAGTGCTTAGGGCCATGGCCAAGACTCATAAAGTAGCTGTGTTCAAGAATCAACATACTGAACTAGGAGAATCAATAACACTATCTGAATTCTAAGTTCCTAAAGATGCCAATCATTATGAGCTTCAATGGATAAAGTGAGATGCCAAAACTGTTTGGAAGCAAAAAGCTACTAGTCCCGCTCATCTAATTAGAATCTGAGCTTCACTCAAAAACTCTGAGATATTATTGCTTCGTGACTTATTTGTATTCTATTTTATTTGTCTAGTTTCTTGGGGACAAGCAACAGTTTAAGTTTCGTGTTGTGATGAGCGGATATTTTATACGCTTTTTGGGGTTAATTTCATGTAGTTTTTAGTATGTTTTTGTTAGTTTTTATTTTATTTTCATTAGTTTCTAGGAAAAATTCAAATTTCTGGACTTTACTATGAGCTTGTGTGTTTTTCTGTAATTTCAGATATTTTCTGGCTAAAATTGAGGGAGCTGAGCAAAAATCTGATTCAGGCTGAAAAAAGAACTGCTGATGCTGTTGGATTCTGACCTCTCTGCACTCGAAATGAATTTTCTGGAGCTACATGAGTCCAATTGGCGCGCTTCTAATTGCGTTGGAAAGTAGACATCCAGGGCTTTGCAGCAATATATAATAGTCCATACTTTGCTCAAGGATAGACGACGTAAACTGGCATTCAACGCCAGTTCCATGTTGCAGTCTGGCGTTCAGCGCCAGAAACAGGTTACAAATGGGAGTTGAACGCCAGAAACAGGTTACAACCTGGCGTTTAACTCCAGAAATAGCCTAGGCACGTGAGAAGCTTAAGTTCCAGCCCCAGCACACACCAAGTGGGCTCCAGAAGTGGATTTCTGCACCATCTATCATAGCTTATTTAATTTTTATAAACCTAGGTTACTAGTTGAGTATTTAAACAACTTTTAGAGATTTATTTTGTATCTCATGACATTTTTAGATCTGAACTTTGTACTCTTTGACGTCATGAGTGATGACAAGTCATCTTAGCCTAGTTTCACTAGCCTTTTTCTTTAATTTTAGTAGTTTTTATGCACTTTCTTGCACTCTAAGTAAGTGATTTGGAATGAAAATGCATGACTTCTTTGAATCAAACAACCACCATGTAATTGATGCTAAATCATGAGGTTTAAGCTAAATTTAATTGAATTTTAATGAATTATAAACCTTGTGAATTTAGTGATACTTTGATTGGTTGTTTTGATTATTTGCAGGTGAAGAAAGAAAGAAAAGAAGAAAAGCGTAGCACAAGAAGTGTGCCTAAAGGAAAAAGAAAGCGTGCCAAAAGGAAGAAAAAGCATAACCACATTGAGGGAGAAAGGGAAGCTAAGTTGAAAAAGCTAACTGAGCTTCACAAGGGATGGAAGGAGAAGGCAAGCTACAAAGCTAAGTTAAAATAGTTAACTTAGCACTAAAGAAAGCAAGGAATGGGTGCAAAGCTAAGTTAACTAAGTTAACTTTATCGGGGACATCTTCAAATTAATTCAAGATGAAATTCCATGAGTGAAGCCACCAAGATTCGAACCAAGGACCAAGGAGAAGGCAAGGAACGTTCCTCACAAAAGAATTCAAGAAGAAATAGCCAAAATGCATCCTCCATGGTTCGAACTTGGAACCACAAGCTACTCCTTGCAAGGGAATTTGAGAATAAATAGCTAGAATGCTTCCTCCAGGACTTGAACTTGGGTATTCTTTGAAACATAAAGAAGGAGTGCCACCAAGCTTGCAAGGAAATACAAGGAAAATAGCTTTATTGCTTCCTCCAAATTTCGAACTTGGGTATTCTTGGAAACATAAGGAGGAGTGCCCACTCATCCAAGGAAATTAGCTCCAAAGGTGTCCTCCACTTGCTCCCACCAGGATTTGAACCTGGGACCTTGAGGCCAAGGGCAAGACGCTACAAGGAAAGCTCAGTTGGATTTTCCAACTGAGCATTGCTTCTCCCATTCTTCCCCACACTTTGGCGCACAAGTTTGCACACCAAGGGAGCTGTGACACACATTTTGGCGCACCAAGGAGGAAGTCTTGCGCATCATGACACGGTCTAAAGCTAAGTTGGATTTTCCAACTTAGCTCTAAGACAATTGACACCCAAACAAGGCTGGGCACACCACACTTGACACGGATGGAGCATGCTTGAAAGCTAAGTTGGATTTTCCAACTGAGCTTTCCCCTGTGAGGTGCATTTGGGCTAGAAATTGGATTAAAAATCCAATTTAATTCATTTCTTCATCAAATCAAAAGCCCACCCAAATTCCAAAATCCAAGAATAGAAAGTGTATAAATAGGAGTTAGTTTGATGTAATTAGGACCTTTTGACACTTTGAGATTTTACTTTTGAATTTTCCTTTTAATTGTCATTTTCATTTTTGAGCTTTTACTTTGAATTTCTGGGAGAATTGAGAAGGGGAATTGAGCTCTCTTCTTCTTGGTTCTTGCTTGAGCACTCTTTTATTTTCTTGCTTTGGATCTTGGGTGAAGAATTGAAGAACTTCTGTTTCAATCTCACCTTGAGATCTCTTGTTTACTTTCTCTGCATAATTGAATTTCACTTTCTGTTTACTGCTTCATCTTCTCTTTAATTCTGCAATTTACTCTTCTTCACTTCTTTTGCAATTGTTCTTGTTGGATCAAGGAAGGATTTGAGATCTAGACTTGTTATCTAGTCTCTTCCACCCTGAGATCTTCAATCTCTTTTACTTTGTTGCAAATTAAGCACTGCCTTTCTGTCTTTATAATTCTCAAAGCACTTTTACTCTTCTGTTTGAGATCCATTCCAATTTAATTCATCTTTTACTTTGCTGTTTGATGCAATTTAATTCTGCTTGTTTAATTTCTGCAATTCCAACTCCCATTCCCTTTTACAATTCAAGCAATTTACATTTCTTGCACTTTAAGATTCAGTCATTTACATTTCTTGCAATCTAAGTTTCTGCAATTTACTTTACTTGTTCTTTAAGATTCAGCACATTTACTTTCCTGCTCTTTCATTTACTGCAATTCACCCTTCCCTTTTTATAATTCATGCAATTTAGTTTCTGCAAAGCACAAACCACTCAACCAATACTTGATTCGCTTGACTAAATCAACTACTAAACTAAAATTGCTCAATCCTTCAATCCCTGTGGGATCGACCTCACTCATGTGAGTTATTATTACTTGATGCGACCCGGTACACTTGCCGGTGAGTTTTGTGTTGGATCGTTTTCCACACATCAATGAGTCTCTAAACTCCATT
Source organism: Arachis ipaensis (assembly GCF_059453495.1). NCBI lineage: Eukaryota > Viridiplantae > Streptophyta > Magnoliopsida > Fabales > Fabaceae > Arachis > Arachis ipaensis. Next base: position 57,378,552 of record NC_142439.1, on the reverse strand, counting down.
GTTGGGGGTGAGGAGCTCTGCTGTGTCTCGATGAATTAATGCAAGTATTTTTGTTTTCTATTCAAATATGCTTGTTCCTATCTAAGATGTTCATTCGCGCTTCATTATGACGAAGGTGATGATCCGTGACACTCATCACCATTCTCAACCCATGAACGTGTGCCTGACAACCACCTCCATTCTACATTAGATTGAATGAGTATCTCTTAGATTTCTTAATCAGAATCTTCGTGGTATAAGCTAGAATCCATTGGCAGCATTCATGAGAATCTGGAAAGTCTAAACCTTGTCTGTGGTATTCCGAGTAGGATTCAGGGATTGGATGACTGTGACGAGCTTCAAACTCACGAGTGCTGGGCGTAGTGACAGACGCAAAAGGATAGTAAATCCTATTCCAGTATGATCGAGAATCGACAGATGATTAGCCATGCGGTGACAGCGCACCTGGACCATTTTCACTGAGAGGACGGATGGTAGCCATTGACAACGGTGATCCACCAACACACAGCTTACCATAGAAGGAAACTTGCGTGTTTGAAGAGGAGTACAAGAGGAAAGCTGAAATTCAGATGACAAAGCATCTCCAAAACTCCAACATATTATTCGTTAATGCATAACAAGTATTTATTTTATGCCCTTTCACCTTTTTACAATTCAAACTAAGAATTATTATTGATATTATATCCTGACTAAGAATTGCAAGATAACCATAGATTGCTACAAACCAACAATCTCCGTGGGATTCGACCCTTACTCACGTAAGGTATTACTTGGACGACCCAGTGCACTTGCTGGTTAGTTGTGCGAATTTGTAAGAAATAGTAATATTGATATTGACATATTCAAATTTGTGCACCATCTTCGCAGACCATATCGAGAAACTCATGGAGGTATATTAGATGACATGTTGGTAAAAACACAGGGTGAAGAGTCGCTACTATCTGACCTCACCAAAGTGTTTGACACCATGAGAAAGCACGGTATGCGACTCAATCCAACAAAATGCACCTTGCAGTAGAAGATGGCAAGTTCTTGGGCTTCATGCTCACACAAAGAGGAATTGAGGCAAACCCAGACAAATGTCGGGCAATACTAGACATGAAAAGTTTGACTTGCGTCAAAGAGGTACAACAACTCAACGGAAGACTAGAAGCGTTGTCCAAATTTCTAGCCGGATTAGCCATAAGATCTCTCCCCTTCTATGCTACTTTAAAAAAGGGAAAGAGGTTTGAATAGACAATGGAGTGCGAGCAGGCTTTCTAGGATTTCAAACGGTTCCTAGGACAACCACCTATTCTAACTCGACCACGGGAAGGGGAACCACTTGTATTATACCTCGCAGTAGGAAATCGGGCAATAGCCTCAACACTAGTCAGAGAAGACGGGAATGGGCAACAATCCATCTAATTCGTCAGCAAAGCTCTACAAGGGGCAGAACTGAACTATCAAAAGATAGAGAAGTTCGCCTATGCCCTCATACTAACTTCCCGACGACTTCGCCCTACTTTCAAACTCACACCATCAAGGTTCGGACTAATCAGCCCATGAAAGGTATTCCCCAGAAGACAGACTTGGCCGAAGCTATCTGAGTTCGATCTTCAATACGAAGCTATCTGAGTTCGATATTCAATACGAAGCTCGAACGGCCATCAAGTCCCAATACTTGGCCGACTTTATTGCTGAGTACGCCGACACTCCAGGAACTCCCACAAAGTGGAACCTCTACGTAAACGGCTCTTCAAACAAAACTGGAAGTGGCACAGTGATGTGCGGAAAGCGATCCGACACAAAACTTACTGGCAAGTATACCGGGTCGCATCAAGTAATAAAACTCACGGGAGTGAGGTCGATCCCACAGGGATTGATGGATTGAGCAACTTTAGTTTAGTGGTTGAATTAGCCAAGCAAACAAGTGTTGATTGTGTGAAATTGTGTTGACAGGAATTAAATTGCATAGAATGTAAAGGGGAGTGGGTGATTTGCAGGAAATTAAAGGGAACAAAAAAAAAGAAAAAGAGCTGAATCTTAAAGAACAAGAAATTAAATGGCAGAAACTTAGAACGCAAGAAATGTAAATTGCAGAATCTTAAAGTGCAAAAAATGTAAATTGCTTGAATTATAAAAGGAGTTGGGGATTAGGATTGCAGAAATTAAACAAGGAAAAGTAAAATTCAACAAGGAGAAATATAAAAGATGGATTCAATTAAACTGGATCTCAAATGACAATAGCAATAAGCTTGGTGTAGCAACGAAACAAGGAAATTGAAATTGAAAGATGTAGATCTCAGGACCCAAGAGACTAGATAACCAAGTATAGATCTCAATGCCTTTCTAGATCCAAATTTAGAATTCAATTGCAAGAAAAGTAAAGATCAAGCAGTAGAGGAAAGGAATTCAAATATTGATTTCTCAAAAAGTGTAGTAAAGAAAACAGAGAGATCTCAAGGTGAGATTGAGACAGAATTTCCTCAATTCTTCAACACCCAAGACTCAAACAAAGTGTGTAGAAAGGAAAGCAAAAACAACCCAGAGGAAGAGAATTCAATTCTCCTTCCCAGGAACTCTCAAATTCTAAAAGCAACAACTCAAAATGTCAAGATGAGCTCTCTACTGCAAATATTAAAAATTCTAAAAAAGGGAAGCTCCCTAAAGCTTCAAATCCTAAGCTATTTATACACTTTCTTCAAATGATCATTAAGCCTTGAATTGGGCCTTTAGCCTTGATGGAATTGGGTTGATAGTAGTCTCCGTTGATTGCTCTTGGTGTTGGGAAGAAATCCATTAGTGAACCGGGCCATGAACCATTCACGTTTGAGTCAACGTTTGAGGCAAACGTTGACTCAAACATCCCTTGTGTGACATTATGCAGCTCGGCCAAGTTGCTGTCTTCCACATTTGAGCCAACGTTTGAGGTCAAACGTGAGCTCAAATATGGTTCCCCCATGCTACTCCTTTGGCCAACGTTTGGGCCAACCTTTGAGGCAAACGTTGGCGCAAACGTGGCTCACTCAATGCATCAAACAGAGGTGCTCTTCTTTGCTTTTATGGCGCCAACATTTGACCTCACGTTTGAGGCAAACGTTGGCGCAAACGTTGGTTTGCTCAGGAGTGATCTTTCTCTTCTCTTTGGCGCCAACATTTGACCTCACGTTTGAGGCAAACGTTGGCGCAAACGTTGCCTTCCCTTGCTTCTTCTTCAGCCAACGTTTGCCTCAACGTTTGAGGCAAACGTTGGCGCAAACGTTGGCTCTTCTCCAGGGTGTTCTTCATCTGCTTCTCACGTTTGAGTTAACGTTTGAGGCAAACGTTAGCTCAAACGTGAATCCCTCTTTTCAAGACCATTCTTGCAACCTTCTTCCAAGCTTTATTCCACCTATCATCAACCAACAATTGCATGAAAGCTATGCTCTAATCATGAGAGTTATTCTTTTTCTTGTCATATAAGCAATTATGGCATAAAACTCATGAAAATGCATCAATTCATCCATAGTTGATTGAATCTAGGGAAACATGATATTCCACCCAATTGGCTTACTTATGGCCCAAGAAAGTGCATAAAACTAAATGAAAACAAAGGAAAAAGGCTAGTGAAACTAGGCTAAGATGACTTGTCATCACAACACCAAACTTAAAACTTGCTTGTCCCCAAGCAAGAATAGAATTATTAAGAAGAAAGAATGAAAACAAAAGAGAATGCTCATGTTAGCAGAGTATTATTGGTAGCTCATGGGGTTTTATGCAGATATGTAATTACTCACTTCTTATTGACAAGTAGGCCTAGAAAGTTCTCTCTAAGCATCAAGCAAAACACTGCTATGACCTCTCATTATTCCTTTGTCCTTGTTTACTGAATTCTTTTCTTTATAAGCTTTAGTTCAGTGTCATGTGTAACAAGCTCTTTTCTTTATTTATGCTTGACACATTATTCACTTTAGACACTTGGCTCACATCCCTTCTTAGAACATTGATGCCCAGCACCTCTTTGGGTTACTAAATGTCTTGTAGCTAGGTTGCTCTTGATAGTGGACCTTCAGTTGATAATCCCGGGTTAGTTAACCTAAGTTACCAATTGTTAATGCACTCCAAAGAACTTAATAATCCAAGCAGATCCTAGTACAAAGACACCACAGGCATATATTCTAAAGTTCAAACTATTAGTGTCTAGCTTTGTTTCTTTTTATTTTTCTTTTGTTCTGTTGCCACTTTTGGCTTTTTTCTCTTCTCTTTTTGTTTTTCTTTTCGCCCAAGGACTTTTATTTTGTTGAGATTCATAGACAGTGAACTACTTTCTTCTTAAAAAGAGAACAATCTATTCCTTTTATTCACTAATAGTGAGTTTCCACACAATCACACATACATACCACCACTTACTATTATTTGACTTCTAGCTAACAATGAACCATCTTACTTCATGCTTCAAACATTTCTTTTATTGAATTAAAAAGATGCAGGGGATAAAGCATGCATTAGTTAAGTGAAAGTAAACACACAAGCACACACTTAGACTAGCTTACTTATTTTAAGAAAACAAAAATACTCGCAGACAGTAAATGAATCTAGAAAGATACTAATCAACAGGGGACATTTGCACTTTCAATTAACATATTTGAACTAGAATCAGTCAGAGAACAATACAACCTCTTGGAGTCTATTTGTTTCATCTGTGACATCATCATTGTTGGGTTCCATGTCCTTCTTCTGTCCATGATGATGTACCTTTTCCTCCAAGAGATTGAATGACTTCCTACAAAAGATATTGAAAGTTGCTTGTTCCCCAAGCACTTGAGAGGCAGTTAGCATGCATGTATACTTGTGATTCTGTGAACCTAAGTTGGTGTGGGAACACCAAACTTAGTTCCTTGCCTACTTCTATATGTAGCAGAATAAATATATGCATGAAACATCAAGTACTTTTATTAATGAAATAAACTATGGACTAGAAAACAAACTATGAACTAGAAACAACTAAGAACTAGAAACATGACAACTGTTAAGCAGTTTCTCTGATGGTTTGGAGCCGATACTGATCATGCTGAGGGTGCAATGTGTTCTTAATGAAATTTTTGGTGGAACACCAAACTTAGCATCCAACATTCACCCCTTAATTATTTTGGTGTGCAACACCAAACTTAGCTCTTTGTAATACAGAGAAATCTACTCAACTCTTTTATTAAATTAGCTATGAAGAGAAAATTACCTCAGGTTGGGTTGCCTCCCAACAAGCGCTTCTTTATTGTCACTAGCTTGACATCTTGTTCTTTGATCATGGAGGCTGATAAGCATAGTGCCTTAGCTTTTCTCCTCTTACTGTGAACTTCCTTCCGGTCTCCTCTTTGATGATCTCTAGGTGTTCAAGTGAAAGGATCCAGTTCACAGTATAGTACTCAGATAATTGTGGGCACACCTTCATTGGTTGGGTGTTTAACATCACTTTATCCCCTGGTGAGAAGCCTTCAGTGGGGATTTTCTTGTTTCTCCACCCTTTTGGTCTCTTCTTCTTTTCTTTCTCAGAAGATAATTCATACTTTGGTGGTTCTTTATCTGGAGTGTCGAGATTCTCATCTGGGGGCTTTGGATCTAGTTCCTCCTTGATTTCTTTGGTCTGTTGCACCATCTCTACCTTTTTCAAGCATGGATTTAGAAGTCTTGGAGTTAACTCATTGAATGCCTCTTTTAAGCTTTGGTCCTTGGCTTTATCCTTCATCCAGTCTTCTTCTTGAGTGGGTTCATGCATGGTTTTAAAAACATGGAATGCTAGGTGCTCATCGTGCACTCTCAACAACAATTCCCCTTTTTCAACATCTATCAATGCTCTGTCCGTAGCTAGGAAAGGCCTCCCCAGAATGATGGGAGTGTTAGGGTCCTCTTCCATATCCAGAATGACAAAATCAGCTGGGAGAAGAAATTTCCCCACTTTTACCAGCACATTCTCTACAACTCCAAGTGCTTGCTGAATAGACTTGTCAGCCATTTGAAGAGCTATTCGAGTGGGTTTCAGCTAAAAAATTTTAAGCTTCCTCATAAGAGATAGAGGCATCAAATTTATGCTTGCACCAAGATCACAGAATGACTTCTCAATTGTTATATTTCCTATGGTGCAAGGTATATAAAAACTCCCAGGATCATCTTTCTTCTCTGGCAGCTCTCTTTGGAGAATAGCACTACATTCCATTGTCATCTCAACAATTTGTCCTTCTTTTAGGGACTTTTTCTTTGTCAGCACTTCTTTCATAAATTTGGCATACACTGGCATCTGTTCAAGTGCTTATAAGAAAGGAATATTGATGCTAAGTGTCTTGAATATGTCCAGGAACTTTGAATATTGCTTATCCTCATTTTCTTTTTTGAACCTCTGAGGGTACGAAAGTTTGGGGACATCTGGCTTCACCCCTTCCTTCTTCTCCTGTAGCTGTGTTTCAAGGATGTTATTGTCTCTCTTTGAGCTTTTTGCATTCTTGGTCTTTCTATCATTTTCTCTTCTCTCTTCTGTCTCTTCTTGTGGAACTTCTCTGTTGTGTTCTTCCCGATTGATGACTTCTTTCCCTCCAGTCTTCTCACTTCCCACTATGATTGCCTTGCACTCCTCCCATTTTATAGCTTTTCCTTTGTCCCTTGGGTGGTCTTGAGTGGCAATAGGGGATGCATTTGATTGTTTCTCACCCATCTCTGCAATTTGTTTAGCCATTTGTTCCATATGCCTCTCAAGATTTCTGATTGAAGCTTCTTGGTTTTTGCTTGTTATGACTTGATCTTTTCTTGATGCTTCTTGATCTTTTCTTGCCGTTTCTTGATCTTGTCTGGCCATCTCTTGATTTTTCATGAGTTTTTCCATCATTATCTCTTGGTGCTTCATCATCTTTTCCATCAATATCTCTAACTTGGAGATTCTTTGAGTGTCTTGTGATGCTTGTGGCTGGTTGTGAGATGTTGAAGGTTGATGATAGGTATTTTGGTTAGTGGTTTGGTTATTGGGTGGATAGTAACTGGAATTTGGGTGGTTGTTTTGGGGTTTTCTATATGGATTGGGGTTAGTGTTTTGCTGATTGTGGTTTTGGTTATTTCTTGAGTTGTTTTGGTTTGAATTTCCTTGCCATGGTTGCTGGTTTTGAGTGTGGTTATCTCCCCATCTTATGTTCGGATGGTTCTTCCAGGATGGATTGTAGGTGTCATCATAGACTTCATTTTGGCCGAAGCTTTGGTTGTTCACATATTGAGGTTGTTCCTGCTGCTGATCTTCTTGGTTTTCTTCATTTTTCCCCCATTTGGTTGATGATTGGCTTGTGCTGACTGCTGCAACTTGGAGACTATCAATCCTCTTGGCCATTTGCTCAAATTGTTGTTGAATTTGCTGCTGCATCATTTTGTTTTAAGCCAGAATTGAGTCCACTCCTTCCAACTCCATCACTCATTTCCTTTGTGATGGTTGGCGTTGCCTTTGGTGAGCAAAGAAATACTGGTTGTTGGCCACCATATCAATGAGATTTTGGGCTTCATCTGCAGTTTTCATTAGTTGTAAAGAGCCTCCTGCTGAATAATCCAAAGCCTCTTGAGATTTCAATGTCAAGCCTTCATAGAAATTCTGCAATCTGTCCCACTCACTGAACATTCCAGGTGGGCACTTCCTGATCAGAGCTTTGTATCGTTCCCATGCCTCACACAAGGGTTCAGCATCCATTTGTGTGAATGTTTGTACTTCGGTCTTTAATCTAATAACTCTTTGAGGTGGGTAAAACTTGGCAAGGAACTTGGTTACTAGATCATCCCAATTGTTGATGCTGTCTCTTAGGAAAGATTCTAACCATTGAGTGGCTTTATCTCTGAGAGAAAATGGAAACAGCAGTAGCTTGTAACTGTCAGGATGCACTCCATTAGTTTTGACAGTGTCACAAATTCTCAAGAAGGTGGATAGGTGCTGGTTTGGATCTTCCAAGGGGCCTCCTCCATAAGAACAGTTGTTCTACACCAAGGTGATGAGTTGGGGCTTCAATTCAAAGTTATTTGCATCGACATTTGGCGTAAGGATGCTACTCCCACAATGCCTAGGATTAGCAAATGTATATGAAGCCAATACTCTCCTTTGGGGCTGACCATTGTCGTTGGCCACTCCCACTTGTGGATTTGTTGGATTTTCCTCCATTTCTTGGTTCTCTTCTCAACCTCCAAAGTGTTTCAAGATCAAAAGGTGTGGATTCATCGCTTCTTCCTCCTGACATAAACATAGAACCAGGAACCAGAATTAAACACTCTATTGCTAGAGTGAAGTTAGTGTTAGCTTAAGCAAAAATTCAAACAGTTAGTATGCTTAGTAAAAAGAAAAAGAAAAAGTGCTTAATCTAGATCTCCACTTCACTTAATTATTGTCAATCTATTCAATCCCCGGCAACGGCGCCAAAAACTTGATAATAGAAAGCAATCAGGGAATCCAAATCAAACTTTCCCTCAAATTCGGGTTCCCTGCTTCAAACAACCAGGCCGAATATGAGGCACTACTAGCTGGTTTGAAGCTGGCTAAGGAGGTTGGAGCTCAAAAACTTATCATCTTTAGCGATTCACAAGTAGTCACCTCACAAATAGCAGGGAGCTACCAAGCCAAGGATCCCACCATGAAAAAGTACTCGGGGAATATGAAGTCTACCACATACCTCAGGAACAGAATGCTCGAGTTGATGCACTCTCAAAACTAGCCAGCACCAAACCAGGGGGCAACAATAGAAGCCTCATCCAGGAAATACTCCAGAACCCGTCAATCTCGGAAGAAGAAAAGGTCCTAGCCATAATAGGTCTGGATCAAGGATGGATGACTCCCATAATCAACTTCCTCAAAACAGAAACACTCCCCACAGATAAGAAGGAGGCGAAGAGGTTAAAATGGGAGGCACAATACTACAACATCATAAATAATACTCTATACAAGAGAGGGATTTCAACACCACTGTTAAAATGTGTGCCGACTTCTAACACAAAGGAATTTTTAGAAGAAGTATACAATGGCATCTGTGGCAACCATCTTGGAGCACGAGCTCTCGCCAAAAAAGATCTCCGAGCTTGATTCTATTGGCTGACTTTACAAAAGAAAGCAACAGAGTTCGTAAAGACATGTCTACCATGTCAGAAACATGCTAACTTACACATCGCCCCACCAGAGGAACTCATCAGCGTAACCTTACCCTGGCCATTTGCAAAATGGGGACTTGACCTCTATGGGCCCTTCCCTCAAGGATCAGGACAGGTCAAGTTCCTCATCGTAGGGGTAGACTATTTCACAAAATGAATTGAGGTAGAGCCCCCTAGCTAACGCCACTGCTCAAAGAAGTCAAAAATTCCTATATAGAAACATTGTCATAAGGTTTGCGGTTCTTTACTCCATTACCACAGACAATGGCACTCAATTCACAGACGCAGGCTTTAGAAAATTGGTGGTCGACTTGAAAATAAAGCACCAATTCACAGACGCAGGCTAATGGACAAGAAGAAGCCGCCAATAAAGTCATATTAGCCGGGTTAAAATGGAGATTACAGGATGCAAAGGGAGCTTGGGCTGAAGAACTCCCACAAGTCCTATGGGCATATCGGACAACTCCACACTCCACGACGAGGGAATCACCTTTCCGACTAGCTTACAGAATGGAGGCAATGATCCCAGTGGAAGTCAAAGAAGGGTCTCCCAGAATGATCTTTTACAGTGAACAGGCCAACCCCCAACTTCAAAAGGAAGAGCTCGAATTACTTCCAGAAATACGGGAAAGAGCTCGGATCAGGGAGGAGGCGTTAAAACGTCGAATAGCCTCAAGGTACAATCAAAAGGTAGTACAGCGTAGTTTTTCCAACAACGACCTCATCCTAATCTGAAACAAAGGTGCACTCTTTTTCCTAAAAAGGTTTTTTAACGAGGCACCAAGCCAAGATCTACAAAACGGCCTAACTTAAGAGGGTAAAATCCCACATATATATATTTCTCCTGTATGTCCATTTTCTATTTGAATAAAACTTTTCAGATTTCTTCTACAAAGACTCTCTACAGGTCGGCAAGGTGAAAACAAATTCACCGCCCGACCAGGATGAAAATCGAATTCATCGTCCAAATTTCGACAAAGATTAGCAAAAAGTGAAAACCAAATTCACTGCTCAATCAAAGATAAATCTATAGGTCGGCAATGTGAAGATCAAATTCACCGTCCGATCACGACAAAATCGACAAAGTTATAAAAAGTAATCTATAAGCTGAGGCCTGGCCAGCCCTGACTAAAAAATAGATTACTAGAAATAACTTGAGACGGACTGACATGAAGAAATCGGACCAATCGACCAAAGCGACAAAAAGTTATGAAAAAAAAGTGATCCATAGAAAGAGGCCTGACGAGGTCTGAGAAAAAATGGATCGCTAAAAATAATTTAGGACGAACCGACGTGAAGAAGTCAGACCCGACTAATCAAAGCGACAAAGTTATAAAAAGTAATCCATAGAAAGAGGCCTGATCAGCCCTTATCAAAAGTGGATTACTAGAAACTTAGAAGGGACCGACATGAAGAAGTCGGCCCAAGCCGATCAAATGCGACAGAGTTATAAAAAGTAAATCCATAAGAAGAGACCCGGCGAGGTCCAACTAAAAATGGATTACTAGAAATAACTCAAAAAGATGCAACAAAAGAAGTTGACCAGCAGAAGGCGTGCGCTAGAAGGACACAGCTCGACCCAAAGAAAGCCACGACCTCTCCCAAAATCGATTCACAAGTGTTCTGTGACAATACTAAAAAGAACAATCGAACAAGGTTAGCCTCAAAAGGTCACTACGACCAAAGCAGGAAATAAACCAACCCAAAGGAAATAAAAAAAGAGGTCGGACAACAAATAGCTCCAACACTCTTAAGATTCCTAGAAGCCCCAAAAAGATTGCAAAAAAAACACATCTAGAAAAAAGGCAAAACTACTATAAAAACTCAAGAAGGCCACCTAAAGAATGACCTCAAGAGCTCAAAAGCATTTGTCTTTCACAACAAAGTTTCTAACAAAGGCAATTAAAATGTCAAAGTCAAAAGGGCTACAAATTACAAAAAACCAGAGTTTCAAAGACCCACAAACCGGGCCATAAGATACCAAATCAGAAAACTATAAGGGATTCAAAGACTCCCCAGTAGCAGCATCCTGAGGAGAAAGAGGACGAGTCACGAGGGGGACAGCATCAACTGTTCCATCTGGATGAGTCAGAATCTGACAATCAGGATCAGACTCGGGACGGCCGACCTCAGGTGCAGGAGTTGGGGAAGTCGGTGCAACAGAAGCTTTGGTGGATGGCACAGGAGGTGGATCTACATCATCGTCATCTTTATCTGGGGCAGGGACGATCTTCCCATTTTCCACAATATTGTCCAAACTAAAGAGAGACAGGTCGAGATCGGGAGTAAGAACTCGGACCTGATCCTTCAAATTCTCATAGGCAGAAGTCACACTACCCACGAGATGGCCTTGGAGCTCGGCATAATCAACTCGAGCAGATTCCAACCTCTCCCTGAGCTTATCATCTCACCATAAGTCTGCACATAGCTATCTTTACGCTGCTGTGCCATCTCCTTAGCCAGATTGGCAGAAGCCACCACGGCAGTAGCCCGAGTCTTCTCACCTTCTAACTCTTTTTACAGCTTTGCCACCTTCACCTCAAGTTCCTCCTTCAACCCCTTGATCCTGTCGAATTCTAACTTGCCATCCTCCATAAAAGCTTTTGTTGCATGAATCAGAAAATCCTGGGCAGTTCGGAATAAGGCTACTCCTATGTATGCCATCTTAATACTGCTTTGGGTAATGAAGTCCAGATGTCGAAGAATGGATACATCATCAGTAGGAACAACACTATAAGGAGTAATTTGATGATCGATAAACCCCACAACATCAAAATCAGGGGCATCCAAATTAAAAGGTTCAACAGTCCTCTGTCTTTTTAGAGGAGGTGATGACTTGTATCATCTACCCTTTTTTTCTTGCATAAAAAGAACCAGAAAAGAGCATAATCTCATTTGATCATTGCAATTCATGCATTATTTGATGAGCATTATAGTACATTGCTTTAAAATGAGCTTGTGCTAAATTTCAGGTGAAAAAGACATCAAAAAGGGGGGAGAAAACAACAAAAGAAGCTAGGCGTGCGAAACTGGCGTGCCACTTAGAGCAAACGGCACAAAATTGCATTGGTGTGGCACGCCAGAAGCTGGGCATGGCATGCCAGTACTAAAGTCCAGAGAGGATCTTCCAAGCATTTACATGGCCGTGGCACGCCAGTACAACTTTCCAGAGAGCAACAATAAAGGCCAGCAAAGGGGCATGGAACGCCAGCCAGCGTGGCACGCCTAACCCACCACTTGAGCCATAGGCGTGCCACTTGGTATCGAAGGCATGGCACGCCAACTTTAAAATCACTTGGGCGTGCCACTTGAGGAACCAGGCATGGCACGCCAAGCTAAGAAGACCACAAATTAATGGGCGTGCCACTTGAGCAGTATGGCGTGGCACACAAGTACAAAACTCCAGAGAAGAGGTTGATGGCTAAAGAGGCTGGGCATGCCACGTGAGGTCGTAGGTATGGCACGCCAAGCTTCCACCCTCACTTGGGCATGCCACTTAAGCATCTTAGCGTGGCACGCCAAGGTACAAAGAAGGCCAAAGCAAAGGCTGGGCGCGCCACTTGGTGTCGAAGGCGTGGCACACCAGCTCAAGATCCTCACCTGGGCGTGCCACTTGAATGCTGGGAGTGGCACACCAGCTACTAGAACTAAGGCAAATGATGGGCGTGGCATGCCAACCTCTGGGCATGGCACGCTCGTTATATTTTCCAGAAAGGGAGAAAGAAGGCCAACTATATGGGCGTGCCACTTGGCATCGAAGGCGTGGCACGCCAGCTTTAAAAATCACTTGGGCATGCCACTTGAGTCCTAGGCGTGGCACGCCATCATCACCAATCAACCAAGAGTCCAAGAGAAGACCTGGGTGTGCCACATGAGTTCTGGGCGTGGCACGCCAAGCAAAAGAGCCAAGCACATGATGGGCGTGGCACACTAAACCCTTGGCGTGCCACACTAGTTCAAATTTCCAGAAGCTAAAAGGAAAAGAGAAAAGGCCTTAGCGTGCCACTTGGGCTCAAAGGCGTGGCACGCCAGGCGAACCAAGGCTTTAAAAAGGCCTGGGCGTGCCACTTGGGCTCGAAGGCATGGCACGCCAGGCTATCCAAGGCTTTAAAGAACCCTGGGCATGCCACTTGGGCTCCAATGCATGGCACGCCAGGGTGGTTGGTGCACGAAATTGTGATCTCAGGCAACGGTGCCAGAAACTCTGTACGCACGTCTTAATAAAATCGGTTTTCATTCACAACTTTGATACAACTAACCAGCAAGTGCACTGGGTCGTCCAAGTAATAAACCTTACGTGAGTAAGGGTCAATCCCACGGAGATTGTTGGCTTGAAGCAAGCTATGGTCACCATGTAAATCTCAGTCAGGCAGATATCAAATAGTTATGGAGTTTTCGAATATTAATAATAATTAGAAAATAGGATAGAAACACTTATGTAATTCATTGGTGAGAATTTCAGATAAGCGTATAGAGATGCTTTCGTTCCTCTGAACCTCTGCTTTCCTGCTGTCTTCATCCAATCAGTCTCACTCCTTTCCATGGCTGGCTTTATGTAAGGACATCACCTTTGTCAATGGCTACTTGTATTCCTCTCTGGAAAATGGTCCGATGTGCTGTCACTGCATGGTTAATCGTCTGGAGGCATCACCCTTGCCAATGGCTGCATCCCATCCTCTTGTAAAAATGGTCCAAATGCTCTGTCACAGCACGGCTAATCATCTGAGGTTCTCGATCATACTGGAATAGGATTCACCCTCCTTTTGCGTCTGTCACTACGCCCAGCACTCGCGAGTTTGAAGTTCGTCACAGTCATTCAATCCCAGAGTCCTACTCGGAATACCACAGACAAGGTTTAGACTTTCCGGACTCTCATGAATGCCGCCATCAATCTAGCTTACACCACGAAGATTCTGATTAAGAGATCCAAGAGATAGTCATTCAATCGAAGGTAGAACGGAAGTGGTTGTCAGGCACGCGTTCATAGGGAATGATGATGATTGTCACATTCATCACATTCAGGTTGAAGTGCGAATGAATATCTTAGAAGCAGAATAAGTTGAATTGAATAGAAAAACAGTAGTACATTGCATTAATCTTTGAGGAACAGCAGAGCTCCACACCTTAATCTATGGAGTGCAGAAACTCTACCGTTAAAAATAGATAAGTGAAAGGCTCAGGCATGGCCGAATGGCCAGCCCCCAAAACGTGATCACAGGATCAAAAATACAATCCAGGATATCTAATACAATAGTAAAAAGTCCTATTTATACTAAACTAGTTACTAGGGTTTACAGAAGTAAGTAATTGATGCATAAATCCACTTCCGGTGCCCACTTGGTATGTGCGTGGGCTGAACTTGAAGTCTACACGTGGAGAGGTCATTCTTGGAGTTGAACGCCAGCTTTTGTGCCAGTTTGGGCGTTGAACTCCACTTTGCAACTTGTTTCTGGCGCTGGACGCCAGAATTGGGGAGAGAGTAGGCATTGAACGCCAGTTTGCATCGTCTAAACTTGGGCAAAGTATGGACTATTATACATTTCTGGAAAGCCCTGGATGTCTACTTTCCAACCCAATTAAAATCGCGCCATTTTGAATTCTGTAGCTCCAGAAAATCCATTTTGAGTGTAGGGAGGTCAGAATCCAATAGCATCAACAGTCCTTCTTCAACCTCTGAATCTGATTTTTGCTCAAGTCCCTCAATTTCAGCCAGAAAATACCTGAAATCACAGAAAAATACACAAACTCATAGTAAAGTCCAGAAATGTGAATTTAAAATAAAAACTAATGAAAACATCCCTAAAAGTAACTAGATTCTACTAAAAACAATGCCAAAAAGCGTATAAATTATCCGCTCATCACAACACCAAACTTAAATTGTTGCTTGTCCCCAAGCAACTGAAAATCAAGTAGGATAAAAAGAAGAGAATATACTATAAATTC
Source organism: Arachis ipaensis (assembly GCF_059453495.1). Classification (NCBI taxonomy): domain Eukaryota; kingdom Viridiplantae; phylum Streptophyta; class Magnoliopsida; order Fabales; family Fabaceae; genus Arachis; species Arachis ipaensis. The sequence goes on along the minus strand of NC_142439.1, from coordinate 57,363,495 downwards.
CAAACTATCAATGAAACATAGCTCCAATTAGATGAGCGGGACTTGTAGCTTTTTGCCTCTTGAATAGTTTTGGCATCTCACTTTAAACATTGAGGTTCAGAATGATTGGCATCTATAGGAACTCAGAGTTCAGATAGTGTTATTGACTCTCCTAGTTCAGTATGATGATTCTTGAACACAGCTATTTTATGAGTCTTGGCCGTGGCCCTAAGCACTTTGTTTTCCAGTATTATCACCGGATACATAAATGCCATAGACACATAATTGGGTGAACTTTTTCAGATTGTGACTCAGCTTTGCTAAAGTCCCCAATTAGAGGTGTCCAGGGTTCTTAAGCACACTCTTTTTTTGCTTTGGACCTTGACTTTAACCGCTCAGTCTCAAGTTTTCACTTGACACCTACACGCCACAAGCACATGGTTAGGGACAGCTTGGTTTAGCCGCTTAGGCCAGGATTTTATTCCTTTAGGCCCTCCTATCCACTGATGCTCAAAGCCTTGGGATCCTTTTTATTACCCTTGCCTTTTGGTTTTAAGGGTTATTGGCTTTTTGCTCTTGCCTTTTGGTTTTAAGAGCTTTGGCTTTTTCTGCTTGCTTTTTCTCTTTTTTTTTTTTGCCATTTTTTTTTTCTGCAAGCTTTGTTCTATGCTGCTTTTTCTTGCTTCAAAAATCATTTTTATTTTTTTCAGATTATCAAATAACATGTCTCCTTGTCATCATTCGTTCAAGAGCCAACATATTTAACATTCTTAAACAACAACTTCAAAAGACATATGCACTGTTCAAGCATTCATTCAGAAAACAAGAAGCATTGTCACCACATCAATATAATTAAACTAAGTTCAAGGATAAATTCGAAATTCATGTACTTCTTGTTCTTTTGAATTAAAACAGTTTTCATTTAAGAGAGGTGATGGATTCATATTCACTACTTTAAGGCATAGTTACTAAATACTAATGATCATGTAATAAGACACAAACTTAGATAAGCACTTATCATAGAAAACGAACAACAGAGAATATAAGAACAAGGAATGAGTCCACCTTAGTGATGGTGGCGTTTCCTTCTTGAGGAACCAATGATGTTCTTGAGCTCTTCTATGTCTCTTCCTTGTCTTTGTTGCTCCTCCCTTATTGCTTTTTGATCTTCTCTTATTTCATGAAGGATGATGGAGTGCTCTTGATGTTCCACCCTTAATTGTCCCATGTTGGAACTTAATTCTCCTAGGGAGGTGTTGATTTGCTCCCAATAGTTTTGTGGAGGAAAATGCATTTGAGGCATCTCCGGGATCTCATAGTGATGAGCTTCCTGCGCCTCTTGAGCTCCATGAATGGGCTCTCTTGCTTGCTCCATCCTTTTCTTAGTGATGGGCTTCTCTTTCTCAATGGGAATGTCTCCTTCTATGAAAGCTCCAGCTGAGTAACATAGATGGCAAATAAGATGAGGAAAAGCTAGCCTTGCCATGGGGGAGGACTTTTCGGCTATTTTGTAGAGTTCAAGGGAGATGACTTCATGAACTTCTACTTCCTCTCCAATCATGATGCTATGAATCATGATGGCCCGATCCACAGTAACTTCGGATCGGTTGCTAGTGGGGATGATGGAGCGTTGGATGAACTCTAAGCATCCTCTAGCTGCAGGCTTGAGGTCCAGTCTTCTTAGTTGAACCGGCTTACCTTTGGAGTCAATCTTCCATTGAGCTCCTTCCACATATATGTCCATGAGGACTTGGTCCAACCTTTGATTAAAGTTGACCCTTCTAGTGTAGGGGCGTGCATCTCCTTGCATCATAGGCAAGTTAAACGCCAACCTCACATTTTCCAGACTAAAATCTAAGTATTTCCCCCGAACCATGGTGAGATAATTCTTTGGGTCCGGGTTCTTACTTTGATCATGGTTCCTAGTGATCCATGCATTGGCATAGAACTCTTGAACCATTAGGATGCCAACTTGTTAGATGGGTTTTGTTAGAACTTCCCAACCTCTTCTTTGGATTTCATGTCGGATCTCCGGATACTCATTCTTCTTGAGCTTGAAAGGGACCTCAGGGATCACTTCTTCTTGGCCACAACATCATAGAAGTGGTCTTGATGAGCTTTGGAGATGAATCTTTCCATCTCCTATGACTCGGAGGTGGAAGCTTTTGTCTTCCCTTTCTATTTTCTAGAGGATTCTCCGGTCTTAGGTGCCATCAATGGTAATGGAAAAATAAAAAGCTTATGCTTTTACCACACCAAACTTAGAATTTTGCTCGCCCTCGAGCAAGAAAAGAAAGAATAGGTGGAGAAGAAGAAGAAATGGAGGAGAGGGAGAGGGAGATGTGTTTCGGTCAAGAAGGGGAAGAGAGGGTTGTGTTTCGGCCATATAGGGTGGGTTTGGGTGGGAAATTGATTTTGAATTTTGAAGGTAGGTGGTGTTTATGAGGTAGGTTTATGGGGAAGAGTGGATGGATGTGAGTGGTGAAGTGGTGATAGGGAAGAGAGATTGAGGTGATTGGTGAAGTGTTTTGGGGAAGAGTGTTTATGGGATTGTGTGAAAGAGGGGTGAGAAGAGGGGAGTAGAGGTAGGTGGGGATCCTGTGGGGTCCACAGATCCTGAGGTGATCCTGTGGGGTCCATAGATCCTGAGGTGTTCAAGAATTTACAACCTTGCACCAAATTAGGCATGCAAAATGCCCTTGCACACAACTCTGGGCGTTCAGTGCCAGATTGGTGCTTGTTCTGGGCATTGAATGCCCATTTGTTGCCCATTTCTGGCGTTGAACGCCAGAACCATGCTTGTTCTGGGCGTTCAGCGCCAGCTCTTCTCCAGGGTGCAATTCTGGCGTTCAAACGCCTAGATGCTGCCCATTTTGGGCGTTCAGCGCCAGAACCATGCTCTATTCTGGCGTTGAACGCCAACCAGATGCTTCTTACTGGCGTTTAAACACCAGTAAGGTCTTCCTCCAAGGTGTGAATTTTTTTCTACTGTTTTTGATTCCGTTTTCAATTTTTATAATTATTTTGTGACTCCACATGATCATGAACCTAATAAAACATGAAAAGCCATGAAAATAAAAATTAGATAAAAATTGGGTTGCCTCCCAACAAGTGCTTCTTTAATGTCAATAGCTTGACAGTGGGCTCTCCTGGAGCCTCACAGATGTGCAGAGCTTTGTTGAGACTCCCCAACACCAAACTTAGAGTTTGGATATGGGAGTTCAACACCAAACTTAGAGTTTGGTTGTGGCCTCCCAACACCAAACTTAGAGTTTGACTGTGGGGGCTCTAGTTGACTCTGTTTTGAGAGAAGCTTTTTATGCTTCCTCTCCATGGATGCAGAGAGAGATCCTTGAGTTGTAAACACAAGGTTGTCCTCATTTATTTGAAGGATCAATTCTCCTCTGTCCACATCAATCACAGCTCTTGCTGTGGCTAGGAAAGGTCTTCCTAGGATGATGGATTCATCCTCATCCTTCCCAGTATCTAGGACTATGAAATCAGCAGGGATGTAAAGGCCTTCAACCTTTACTTACACGTCCTCTACTTGTCCATAAGACTATTTTCTTGAATTGTCTGCCATTTCTAATGAGATTTTAGCAGCTTGCACCCCAAAGATTCCCAATTTCTCTATTACAGAGAGGGGCATGAGGTTTATCCCTGAACCAAGGTCACATAGAGCCTTTTCAAAGATCATGGTGCCTATGGTACAAGGTAGTAAGAACTTTCCAGGATCCTGTTTCTTCTGAGGCAATCTCAGTTGATCCAGATCACTCAGTTCATTGGTGAACAAGGGAGGTTCATCTTCCCAAGTCTCAATACCAAATAGTTTGGCATTCAGCTTCATGATTGCACCAAGAAACTTAGCAGCTTGCTCTTCAGTAACATCCTCATTCTCTTCAGAAGAGGAATACTCATTAGAGCTCATGAATGGCATAAGGAGGTTCAATGGAATCTCTATGGTCTCTAGACGAGTCTCAGATTCCTTTGGTTCCTCAGAGGGAAACTCCTTATTGATCACTGGACGTCCCAGGAGGTCTTCCTCACTGGGATTCACGTCCTCAACCTCCCTGACAGGTTCGGCCATGGTAATTAATTCAATGGCCTTGCACTTTCCTTTTGGATTCTCTTCTGTATTGCTTGGGAGAGTACTAGGAGGGATTTCAGTGATCCTTTTACTCAGTTGGCCCACTTGTGCTTCCAAATTTCTAATGGAAGACCTTGTTTCCACTACAACAAACAAGGATTTTCGCAACGGTCAAAAACCGTTGCCGTAGATTGAAAAACCGTTCCCAAAACTTTAGGCAACGCTTTGGCAACGGTTTTTGACCTGTGGTATATGCGGCCGTTACCAATGCTCAAAGGCAACGGTTTTTTACCTAAGGCAATGGTAACAGAAAAACCGTTGCCACAGTTAGTAGCATAGACAACGGTTTTGACGAAAAATTTTAAACAACGGTTTTGATCCGTTACTTAATAAGCAACGGTTTCGAACCGTTCCTATTAACATGACAACGGTTTAAAACCGTAACTGAATAGGCAACGGTTTTAAACTGTTGTAGTTTTATTATTCACATAGCCAACGGTTTTAAACCGTTACCGTTGGTGCCAGGTTTCGGCAACGATTTTAAAACCGTTGCCAGTTTATAGCCATCTATGACAACGGTTTTAAAGCGTTACTGTTGATGTCATTTTCGGCAACGGTTTTAATTTCAATTTTTTTTATTATTTAATGTCAATAAATAATCTAAACTACTTGAATAAAGTCACTAAAGAAAAATAATTGAACATTTCCATCAAATTTGACTTATAAAAATTGTTGTAAGATCCACAATCATATATTATTTGCTAATAAGAATAAAATGTGTACATTTCCTTAAGTTTCTAAAAGAAACAAGACTAATATTCTCACTTGAACATATTCCCAAATAGCTTCTTTATCTTTAATCCCCTTCCAGTTTGTGAAAATTAATGGACAAACATATGAATTCCTTGCCACTATGCCCAATTTGCTCAAGTTGTTTACAGCTTCATCAGTAGGACCGATTCTCTCTCCTTCAAATTTAGAGTAATTTCTTCGCTATCTTCCAACTATCTTGCATGAATCTTCAACCATTGTGTAGGTCCTCATGTTTTCTTCACAGTTGTCTCTATACAAAGAGAATAATTAAAATTACCATAATACATTCAAAGAGACTAAAACATTAATATTTTTAGCATTATATACCATCCCTCTTATCGATTTATATACATTTAATTGAAAAAAAACAGCTTCATCCATTTAGCCAGATGAATAAAATTTCATAATTTCACTATTGCTAATGATTTATTCCAGCCGCGTAGAGAGAGTTATTTATAGAAAAATCACAGCAATTACAACTCAATGACATAGAGAGAGAGAGTTATTTATAGCCTAGTGCACCAAGTAAAAGTCACAGACTCTCACAACTGCTATAAGAAAACTAACTATTTAACACTTGAGTCTTGATTTTCTTGTTCGGGTTTTGCTATTTAACTTGAGTCTTGATTTTATTGAAAGCCTAGCTCAAATTAATCAATTCAAGTAAATTAATCGTGCTTATTAATGAAAATAACAAAAAGCCATGTCCTCACATACAACCATTTTCATCATCATGCTCACCGAACACTCTTTTTCAACCCCCGCCCTGCCGCCCCCAAATAATAATTTAGTGAACAAAAGCAACAGCATTTCCAAATAATAATTTAGTGAACAAAAGCAACAGCAAAAGATTAGCAAATCCCACATTCCCATACTTTATTCTGCTCCCTAATCGCAACACCATAATCAGTTAATCACGTCTTATCTCATAATCCAAACTCTAATCACTATTCAAAGGACTGAAACAAACACAAAAGCAGAAACTCACACACCGCTTTCCTTTCTTCTTCTTAACTCCAACAAAAATGGCCAACAGCCAAACACGCCCTAACTAAACAAAAGAAAATCAGAAAAAGACCACTTACCACAGATGACAACCCACAATCAGCCAAGGCAGTGAAGCAGAAGCAGCGAGGTAGAAGCAGTGAAGCAGAATTAAATATAATACTAAGTTCTCCCTCACCTTCATAATGTTTTTCCAGTGAACAAAAAAGTTAGCAAATTAAATATAATACTAAGCCTAATGCTAATATGTTTACTAATAGAGAGAGGGGATGAGGAAAACAAAAGATAACTATTAGGATAAAATTTGTGGAAAGAAGACTAAATAAAACATCTAAACAATTCGGCTACCTGGTGTTTCTCAGAGCAGTACCGCACTTGTCTGTAACTACTGCAGAGTTTATCTCATTTCCATGTTCCACACCTATTGCAAAAAGCAGAAAAAGATTCCCATATTTTAATAAGATGTGCCTAATCAATAGAAGTACTAATACACCAATCTTAATGTGAAAACAGGTCATATATTAGTCATATACAAAGCAAAAATAATAGTAGAAATAATGCACAGTATAGCAACAATAAAAATACAATGTGAGCAGCTTGTTCAGGGTATCAAATTAAGTCTGACATTGAAATATAGCAAAAGCATAGTGCTACAAAATCAAAAAGATGGATTGCATGTACTCATGAACTCTATAACTCATGCATAACTCTAGAATGCTACTCCTCATAAGGATATAGTCACCAGTTATAATCCATCTCCATGTTTACAGTATCTTTAGGGTGGTGAAGTGTGATAATCCATCTCTATGTTTACAGGGAGTGTCATAAATCTTAATTTACATAAAAGTTGCATCACTCAATCACCTAGAATATTATCACTGAGAGAACCCATCATTTAAACTCAGAGAAGCAGTGACCAAAACAGGCAGCATTATACCAAATCAAAATTCAAATCGAAACAGAAACCAAATCAATTAAACTCCAACAACAGTGACCATGGTTGCAGCAAAATGGAGAATTCAAATTCAATGGAATCAAAAACAGAAATGAATTCAATGGAATTCAAAACAGAGATGGATTACAATAAAAGAACGAGGCAGCAGCAACAGGAAAGGCAGCCCCCTTCTCTCCGGTCTGTGATTCCGGCGACCAGAGGCACGGCGGTACGGTGTGTTCTCCAGTGACAATCGACGGCGGCAGCGGCTCCTCTTTTGGTGGCGACAAGCATGAACGGCGGCTCCTCTCCACGTCCTCGGCGACGGACCTTCGACGGCGACAGTGGAGATCAGACGTGACGGAGCTGGCAGCACAGGCGGCGTCTTTTTTCTCCCCTACGAGCTTCCTTCCTCACGCATCTCTTCTCCCTCGCGACAGCAATGACATCACGGCAGCGGCGGTGTGACGGGTTCGACGGAGGCACAGCCACGGTGACGCGATGGTGCGGCTTCGACGGCGTTCGGCTCCTCGGCTTCAGATCTGACGGTGACGTGACCTCCTTCGGCGGCGTGAAGGCATGGCGGCGCGGAATAGAGCCTCCCTCCTTCCCTAGTTCTCGCGTTCTCTTCTCCCTCACGTCAGACTCTCTCTCGGTCACTCCTCCACCTCCACTCTACAGCGACAGCGACGGCGACGACGGTGGAACCCTTGCTGGCGCCGTCCCTTCCATCTCTTCCCTCTCTTCTTCTCTGTTTCTTCGCCCTTCTGGTTTCCCCCCTTCGAGCTCCCTTTTCTCGTTTCTTTTCTTTTCTTTATGTATGGTTAATTTAGAAATTAGGTTATAGAGTTAGGGTTAAGAAAAAAAAATAAAGATAATATGAAGATTTTAATAAAATTATAAAGTAAAATATTTATTCAATGGATATATAATATTTATTCTAAAATTATTTTAATTTTATTTTTTATATTAATATTTGTTATATATTTATAATAAAAATATATAATATTTATTATAAATTTATTTTAACTTTATGTTTTTAAAATATAATATTTTTTATATATTTATAATAATAATAATATATAATATTTATTATAAATTTATTTTAATATTATTTTTTTTAAAATAACATTTATTATTTATTTATAACAATAGTTTTTGAGTATTTTATAAATTTAGTATTTATAGAAAAAGTAGTTTATATTTATATGATTATCTGAAATTATTTTTATTGGTATTGTTTAATTTGTATAATTATTTAAATAATATTAAAAAATGGTTGTTTCATAAACAATTGTTGTAATGGTTGTAAAACTGTTCTTTAAAATAGTCAAAAGAGAACGGTTTTATTTTGTTACTATAGCGTAATGAAAAAATGAACTTCAACAGCAACACTGTAAAAACCGTTGTCTAAGACAATCTAATGGAACGGTTTTAAAGTGTAGCATTTCGGCAACGGTTTTAATGCGTTTCTTTTGTGCAATTCTTTAAACAACAATAAAAAACCGTTGCTTAAAGCCAACTCATGGTAACGGTTATAAAACCGTTCTTTAAAATAGTCAAACAGAACGGTTTTACTGTGTTGCTAGAAATTGATGAAAAATGAAATTCACCAGTAACACTTTAAAAAACCGTTGTCTAAACCTATCTAGGAGAACGGTTTTAAGGCGTTGCAAAATTTGGCGTTGCTAAAGGCCATATTTGTTGTAGTGTTCATTCATGAAACTTACAGTGGCCTTGGACAGATCAGAGACTAAGTTTGCTAAATTAGAGGTATTTTGTCCAGAGTTCTCTGTCTGTTGCTGAGTGGATGATGGAAAAGGTTTACTATTGTTAAACCTATTTCTTCCACCATTATTAAAGCCTTGTTGAGGCTTTTGTTGATCCTTCCATGAGAGATTTGGGTGATTTCTCCATGATGAATTATATGTGTTTCCATAAGGTTCACCCATATAATTTACCTCTGCTATTGCAGGATTTTCAGGATCATAAGCTTCTTCTTCAGAAGATGCCTCTTGAGTACTGTTGGATGCAGCTTGCATTCCATTCAGACTCTGAGAAATCATATTGACTTGCTGAGTCAATATTTTGTTCTGAGCCAATATGGCATTCAGAGTATCAATTTCAAGAACTCCCTTCTTCATAGGCGTCCTATTACTCACAGGATTCCTCTCAGAAGTGTACATGAACTGGTTATTAGCAACCATGTCAATGAGTTCTTGAGCTTCTGCAGGCGTTTTCTTTAGGTGAATGGATCCACCTGCAGAAGTATCCAATGACATCTTTGATAGCTCAGATAAACCATCATAGAATATATCTAGGATAGTCCATTCTGAAAGCATGTCAGAAGGACACTTTTTGGTCAGTTGCTTGTATCTTTCCCAAGCTTCATAGAGGGATTCACCTTCTTTCTGTCTGAAGGTTTGAACATCCACTCTAAGCTTGCTCAGCTTTTGAGGAGGAAAGAACTTGGCTAAGAAAGCCGTGACCAGCTTATCCCAAGAGTTCAGGCTGTCTTTGGGTTGAGAGTCCAACCATACTCTAGCTCTGTCTCTTACAGCAAAAGGGAAAAGCATGAGCCTGTAGACTTCAGGATCTACTCCATTAGTCTTAACAGTATCACAGATCTGCAAGAATTCAGTTAAGAACTGAAAAGGATCTTCAGATGGAAGTCCATGAAACTTGCAGTTCTGCTGCATCAGAGAAACTAGCTGAGGTTTCAGCTCAAAATTGTTTGCTCCAATAGCAGGAATAGAGATGCTTCTTCCATGTAAATTGGAATTTGGTGCAGTAAAGTCACCAAGCATCCTCCTTGCATTATTATTATTTTCGGCTGCCATCTCCTCTTCCTATTCGAAAATTTCTAAAAGGTTATCTCTGGATTGTTGTAATTTAGCTTCTCTTAGTTTCCTCTTCAGAGTCCTTTCAGGTTCTAGATCTGCTTCAACAAGAATATTCTTGTCCTTGCTCCTGTTCATATGACAAAGAAGAGGGCACAGAAATAATAATAATAATAATAATAATAATAATAATAATAATAATAATAGGGATCCTTTATACCACAGTATAGAGGTCCTTGTGTGAGTAGAAGAAAAGAAGAAGAAAATCTGAACTCAGAGAGAGAGAGGGAGTTCGGATTTTTGGTGAGTGATGTGAGGAGGAGATGTTAGTGGATGAATAAATAAATAGAATAAGATGAGAGAGGGAAAATTTCGAAAATAATTTTTTTTTTTTGAAAAAGAGTTAGTGATTTCTGAAAATACTTTTTGAAAAAGGTTAGTAGTTTTTCGAAAATAGAAATCAAAAATTAAAGTAGTTAGTTAATTGAAAAGAAATTTTGAAAAAGAGGGAAGATATTTTCGAAAATTAGAGAGAGAGAGAGGGTTAGTTAGGTAATTTTGAAAAAGATAGGAAACAAACAAAGAGTTAGTTAGTTAGTTGAAACAAATTTGAAAATCAATTTTGAAAAGATAAGAAGATAGGAAGTTAGAAAAGATATTTTAAAATCAAATTTTTGAAAAATATATGATTTTGAAAAAGATAAGATAAAAAGATATTTTTGAAAAGATATGATTGAAATTAATTTTGAAAAAGCTTTGATTTTTAAAATCATAATTAATGACTTGATTCACAAGAAATCACAAGATATGATTCTAGAACTTTAAGTTTGAATCTTTCTTAATAAGTAAGTAACAAACTTGAAATTTTTGAATCAAAACATTAATTGATGATGTTATTTTCGAAAATTATGTAAAATTAAGAAAAAGATTTTTGAAAAATATTTTTGGGATTTTCGAAAATAGCTAAGAAAAAAAATGAAAAAGATTTGATTTTTGAAAAAGATTTTGCAAAAGATAAGATTTTTAAATTGAAAATTTGATTTGACTCATAAAAACAACTAGATTTTAAAAATTTTTGAAAAAGTCAAATCTAATTTTCGAAATTTTAAAAGAGAAAAAAAGGGAAGATATTTTTTTTTTATTTTTAAATTTTTAATAATGAGAGAGAAAAACATGAAAATGATGCAATGCATGAAAATTTTGGATCAAAACAATGAATGCATGCAAGAATGCTATGAATGTCAAGATGAACACCAAGAACACTTTGAATGTCAAGATGAACACCAAGAACATATTTTTGAAAAATTTTTAATGCAAGGAAAACATGCAAGACACCAAACTTAGAAATCTTTGATGCTTAGATTCTATGGATGCAAGAATGCATATGAAAAACACCATACAACACAAAACAAGAAAACATCAAGATCAACCAAGAAGATTTACCAAGAACAACTTGAAGATCATGAAGAACACCATGAATGCATGAATTTTCGAAAAATGCAAAATGAATATGCAATTGACACCAAACTTATAACATGACACATGACTCAAACAAGAAACATGAAAAATATTTTTGATTCTTATGATTTTATGATTTTTTTTGTATTTTCTTTTAATTTTTTCGAAAATCATTTTGAAAAAGAAAAATAAGGATTCCAAAATTTTTAATATGAATTCCAGGAATCTTATGCTCTTTAGTCTAAAGCTCCAATCAAAGGGTCAGGCATGGCTTAATAGCCAGCCAAGCTTTAGAATGTAACTCAGACATGACACGCCTGACATGCCCTACCCAGAAGAATTAGGCATGGCTTTGCAGCCAGCTAGGCTTCAACATGCTTCATGAAACACTAGAATTCATTCTTAAAAATTCTGAAGAAAAATATATTTTTGAAAACATTTTTTTTTTCGAAAACAAAGGAGAAATTTTTGAAAGATTTTTGAAAAATTTTTGAAAAGAAAACAAAAAGAAAATTACCTAATCTGAGCAACAAGATGAACCGTCAGTTGTCCAAACTCGAACAATCCCCGGCAACGGCGCCAAAAACTTGGTGCACGAAATTGTGATCTCAGGCAACGGTGCCAGAAACTCTATACGCACGTCTTAATAAAATTGTTTTTCATTCACAACTTCGATACAACTAACCAGCAAGTGCACTGGGTCGTCCAAGTAATAAACCTTATGTGAGTAAGGGTCGATCCCACGGAGATTGTTGGCTTGAAGCAAGCTATGGTCACCTTGTAAATCTCAGTCAGGCAGATATCAAATAGTTATGGAGTTTTCAAATATTAATAATAATTAGAAAATAAGGATAGAAACACTTATGTAATTCATTTGTGAGAATTTCAGATAAGCGTATAGAGATGCTTTCGTTCCCTTGAACCTCTACTTTCCTGCTGTCTTCATCCAATCAGTCTCACTCCTTTCCATGGCTGGCTTTATGTAAGGACATCACCGTTGTCAATGGTTACTTTTATTCCTCTCTGGAAAATGGTCCGATGCACTGTCACTGCATGGCTAATCGTCTGGAGGCATCACCCTTACCAATGGCTGCATCCCATCCTCTTGTGAAAATGGTCCAAATGCTCTGTCACAGCACGGCTAATCATCTGAGGTTCTCGATCATACTGGAATAGGATTCACCCTCCTTTTGCGTCTGTCACTACGCCCAGCACTCGCGAGTTTGAAGTTCATCACAGTCATTCAATCCCAGAGTCTTACTCGGAATACCACAGACAAGGTTTAGACTTTCCGGACTCTCATGAATGCTACCATCAATCTAGCTTACACCACGAAGATTCTGATTAAGAGATTGATGAGCGGATAATTTATACGCTTTTTGGCATTGTTTTTACTTAGTTTTTAGTATGCTTTAGTTGGTTTTTAGTATATTTTTATTAGTTTTTAATTAAAAATCACATTTCTGGACTTTACTATGAGTTTGTGTGTTTTTCTGTGATTTCAGGTATTTTCTGGCTGAAATTGAGGGAGCTAAGCAAAAATCTAATTCAGGCTGAAAAAGGACTGCTGATGCTGTTGGATTCTGACCTCTTTGCACTCAAAGTGGATTTTCTGGAGCTAAAGAACTCCGAATGGCGCGCTCTCAATTGCGTTGGAAAGTAGACATCCAGGGCTTTCCAGCAATATATAATATTCCATACTTTGCTCAAGAATAGACGACGTAAACTGGCGTTCAACGCCAGTTCCATGTTGTAGTCTGGCGTCCAGCGCCAGAAACAAGTTACAAGTTGGAGTTCAACGCCAGAAACAGGTTACAACCTGGCGTTGAACGCCCAAAACAGCCCAGGCACGTGAGAAGCTTAAGTCTCAGCCCCAGCACACACCAAGTGGGCCCCAGAAGTGGATTTCTGCGCTATCTATCATAGTTTACTCATTTTCTGTAAACCTAGGTTACTATTCTAGTATTTAAACAACTTTTAGAGATTTATTTTGTACCTCATGACATTTTTAGATCTGAACTTTGTACTCTTTGATGGCATGAGTCTCTAAACTCCATTGTTGGGGGTGAGGAGCTCTGCAGCGTCTTGATGTATTAATGCAATTATCTCTGTTTTCCATTCAAACACGCTTGTTCCTATCTAAGATGTTCATTCGCGCTTCACTATGAAGAAGGTGATGATCCGTGACACTCATCACCTTCCTCAATCCATGAACGTGTTCTTGACAACCACCTCCGTTCTACATCAGATTGAATGAGTATCTCTTAGATTTCTTAATCAGAATCTTCGTGGTATATGCTAGAATTGATGGCGGAATTCATGAGAATCCGGAAAGTCTAAACCTTGTCTGTGGTATTCCGAGTAGGATTCAAAGATTGAATGGCTGTGACGAGCTTCAAACTCGCAATTGTTGGGCATAGTGACAGACGCAAAAGAATCAAGGGATTCTATTCCGACATGATCGAGAACCAACAGATGATTAGCCGTGCTGTGACAGAGCATTTGGACCATTTTCACTGAGAGGACGGGAAGTAGCCATTGACAACGGTGACACCTTACATACAGCTTGCCATGGAAGGAGCCTTGCGTGTGTGAAGAGGATTACAAGAGAAAAACTGAAATAAAGAAGACAAAGCATCTCCAAAACCCCAACATATTCTCCATTATTGAGTAACAAGTATTTGTTTTATGCCCTTTGACTTTTTACAATTAAAACTAAGAATTATTATTGATATTATATCCTGACTAAGAGTTACAAGATAACCATAGCTTGGTTCAAACCAACAATCTCCGTGGGATTCGACCCTTACTCAGGTAAGGTATTACTTGGACGACCCAGTGCACTTGCTGGTTAGTGGTACGAGTTGTGAAACGTGTGATTCACAATTCGTGCACCAAGTTTTTGGCGCCGTTGCTGGGGATTGTTCGTGTTTGGACAATTGACGGTTTATTTTGTTGCTTAGATTAGGAAAAACTTTTCTTTTTGGTTTAGAGTCTCTTATTATTGTTTCTGGTTAAAATTTTAGAATCCTTATTTTCTCTTTCAAAAAAATTTTTCGAAAATTATTTTTTTTTATTTATTGACTTTTTCTTGTTTGATCTCTGGTTTTTCTTGTTTTTCTTGTGCCTTTTTAAAACATTAGTTTTCAAAAAAAAATATTTTTTTTATTCTTAGTTATTTAAAAATACTTCTTCAAAACAAGTGTTATATTTACTGCCCAATTGGCAAGAGCGTTGGTCTAAGTTCGTGGCAATTTGGTATACTCTTTTCAAAATCTTCTTTTTCAAAAATAATTTCTCTATTAAATTTTGTGCCAAACTTTAAGTTTGATGTTTTCTTGTTGATTTCCCTTTGGTTTTCGAAAATTTTAAGTTTGGTGTTCTATCCCCATGTTCTTGTTGTTCTTGTGAGTCTTCAAGGCGTTCTTGAGTTTTCCTTGTGTCTTGATCTTAAAATTTTTAAGTTTGGTGTTCCTTTGTATTTTCCCTCCAAAATTTTCGAAAACAAGGAGCATTAGATCTAAAAATTTTAGATCTTGTGTTATTCTATTATTTTTCTCTTTTCTCATTAAATTCAAAAATATCTTTTCCCTCTATTTTGAAGTAGTTTTCGAAAATCAATTTTAAAATTTAGATTTTTTTTATTTTTTATTTCAAAATTTAAAACCCTTTTAAAAAAAAAATCATATCTTTTTCAAAACTTCCTAACCACTTTCTCTTTCCTCATTTTTTTCAAAAATCTTCACCCATTTTTATTTATTTTACTTTAATTTATTTATTTTTGAAATAAATAAATAATTAAATAAATAAAAATATTTTTTTCTCTATTTTACATCATTTTCCTTTCTCCATCATGGATCTAAGTGGAAATGAACAGTCCAGAAGGACTCTGGGGTCATACGCCAACCCCTCTACTGCTTCATATGGGAGTAGTATCTGCATACCCTCCATTGGAGTCAGTAGCTTTGAGTTGAATCCTCAGCTCATTATCATGGTGCAGCAAAGCTACCAATATTCCGGTCTTCCATAGGAAGAACCTACAGAGTTTCTGGCACAGTTTTTACAAATTGCTGACACAGTACATGATAAGGAAGTAGATCAGGATGTCTACAGATTATTACTATTTCCATTTGCTGTAAAAGACCAAGCCAAGAGGTGGTTAAATAACCAACCTAAGGCTAGCATAAAGACATGGAAACAGCTGACAGAAAAATTCCTGAATCAATACATTCCTCCAAAAAGGATGACACAGCTAAGGCTGGATATCCAAGGCTTTAAACAAGGAGATAATGAATCTCTTTATGATGCCTGGGAGAGATACAGAGAGATGCTAAGAAAATGCCCCTCTGAAATGTTTTCAGAGTGGGTTCAGTTAGACATCTTCTAATATGGGCTTACAGAAAGAGCTCAGCTTTCTCTAGATTACTCAGCTGGTGGATCTATCCACATGAGAAAGACAATTGAAGAAGCTCAAGAGCTCATTGATACGGTTGCCAGAAATCAGCATCTGTACCTAAGCAGTGACCCTTCCATGAAAGAAGAGGTTAAAACAGTAACTGCTGAACTCAATCCTGCTGAACAAGCTGCTGAATTCAATCAGCAACTAGATTTTCTAACAAAACAGTTAGCCGAATTCAAGGAAAGACTACAAGAGACAAGGATGGCTAATATAAATATGGAAGAACAATTAAAGCAAACAAAGCAGCAGCTGTCAAAACAAATAACAGAAGAATGCCAAGCAGTTCAATTAAGAAGTGGAAAAACATTAAATACCCCACCTCAAGGCAGCAGGAAGCCAAGAAATGAGCAAACCACCCAACATTCATCTGAGGACAGTAAGAGCCTAGGAAAAGATAATTCTGGCGTTAAAATGCCAGAAATTAGGTGGAAGGCTGGCGCTGAATGCCCAGACCATGCTCAGGACTGGCGTTCAACGCCAGAAACAAGCAAGGAACTGGCGTTGAATGCCCAAAGGAGGCACAGTTCTGGCGTTCAGATGCCAGGAACAGATGAGGAGTTGGCGTCTAACGCCACTCCAGCTTCCAACCCTGGCTTTCAAATGCCAGTGAGGGATCAGACACCTGCAAGTGTTGATAATAAATCCCTCAAGAAGGCTTCTCAACCTACCTCTGTAGGAAATAAACCTGCAGCAACTAAGGTTGAGGAATACAAAGCCAAGATACCTTATCCTTAAAAACTCCGCAAAGAGGAGCAGGATAAGCAATTTGCCCGCTTTGCAGACTACCTCAGGACTCTTGAAATAAAGATTCCGTTTGCAGAGGCACTTGAGCAAATACCCTCTTATGCCAAGTTCATGAAAGATATCTTGAGTCATAAGAAGGATTGGAGAGAAACTGAAAGAGTTCTCCTCACTGAAGAATGCAGTGTAGTCATTCTGAAAAGCTTCCCAGAAAAGCTTAAAGATCCCGGGAGCTTTATGATACCATGCATATTAGAGGGTAACTACACCAAGACAGCTCTATGTGATCTTGGGGCAAGCATCAACCTAATCCCTGCATCCACTATCAGAAAGCTTGGCTTGACTGAAGAGGTCAAACCAACCCGGATCTATCTTCAACTTGCTGATGGCTCCATTAAATACCCATCAGGCATAATTGAGGACATGATTGTCAAGGTTGGGCCATTTGCCTTCCCTACTGACTTTGTAGTGCTGGAAATGGAGGAGCACAAGAGTGCAACTCTCATTCTAGGAAGACCATTCCTAGCAACTGAACGAACCCTCATTGACGTCCAAAAAGGGGAGATAACCCTGAGAGTCAATGAGGATGAGTTTAAGTTGAATGTTGTCAAAGCTATGCAACATCCAGACACATCAGACGACTGCCTGGGCATTGATATTATTGACTCCCTGGTGGAAGAGGTCCATATGACTGAGAGTCTCAAATCAGAGCTAGAGGACATTTTTAAAGATGTTCAGCCTAATCTGGAGGAACCAGAGGAAATAAAAGAAGCTCTGAAAACACCTCAGGAAGAGGAGAAACCTCCTAAACCCGAGCTCAAACCACTACCACCATCCCTGAAATATGCATTTCTGGGAGAAGGTGACACTTTTCCTATAATCATAAGCTCTGCTTTAGGGCCACAGGAAGAGAAAGCACTAATTCAGGTGCTAAGGACACATAAGACAGCTCTTGGGTGGTCCATAAGTGATCTTAAGGGCATTAGCCCAGCCAGATGCATGCACAAGATCCTATTGGAGGATGATGCTAAGCCAGTGGTTCAACGACAAAGGCGGCTAAATCCCGCCATGAAGGAGGTGGTGTAGAAAGAGGTCACTAAGTTACTAGAGGCTGGGATTATCTATCCTATTTCTGATAGGCCCTGGGTGAGCCCTGTCCATGTTGTCCCTAAGAAGGGAGGAATGACAGTGGTTTATAATGAAAAGAATGAACTGGTTCCTACAAGAACAGTTACAGGGTGGCGTATGTGTATTGACTACAGAAGGCTCAATACAGCCACCAGGAAGGATCATTTTCCTTTGCCATTCATAGACCAGATGCTAGAGAGACTAGCAGGTCATGAATATTACTACTTTTTGGATGGGTATTCCGGTTACAACCAAATTGCAGTAGATCCTCAGGACCAAGAAAAAATAGCATTCACATGTCCTTCTGGAGTGTTTGCCTACAGAAGGATGCCTTTTGGTCTGTGTAATGCACCTGCAACCTTTCAGAGGTGCATGCTCTCTATCTTCTCTGATATGGTAGAGATGTTTCTGGAAGTCTTCATGGATGACTTTTCAGTATTTGGAGACTCATTCAGCTCCTGCCTTAACCATTTAGCACTTGTTCTGAAAAGATGCCAAGAGACCAA
This sequence comes from Arachis ipaensis, assembly GCF_059453495.1. Lineage (NCBI taxonomy): Eukaryota > Viridiplantae > Streptophyta > Magnoliopsida > Fabales > Fabaceae > Arachis > Arachis ipaensis. The sequence continues at coordinate 57,345,545 of NC_142439.1, read as the reverse complement.
CCTAGTTTTAAACTGGAAAAAATGTCACTTTATGGTGACTAAAGGGATTGTCCTTGGGCATAAAATTTCAAACAAGGGAATAGAGGTGGATCAAGCTAAAGTTGAAGTAATTGAAAAATTACCACCACCTGCCAATGTTAAGGCAATCAGAAGCTTTCTGGGGCATGCAGGATTCTATAGGAGGTTTATAAAAGATTTTTCAAAAAATTGCAAAATCTCTGAGCAATCTGCTAGCTACTGACATGCCATTTGTGTTTGACACAAAGTGTCTGCAGGCGTTTGAGACCCTGAAAGCTAAGCTCGTCACAGCACTAGTTATTTCTCCACCAGACTGGACATTACCATTCGAACTAATGTGTGATGCCAGTGACCATACCATTGGTGCAGTATTGGGACAGAGGCATAACAGGCTTCTGCATGTCATTTATTATGCTAGCAGTGTTTTAAATGATGCCCAGAAAAATTACACAACCACAGAAAAAGAATTACTTGCAGTGGTTTATGCCATTAACAAGTTTAGATCCTACTTAGTAGGATCAAAAGTGATTGTGTACACTGACCATGCTGCTCTTAAATATCTACTCACAAAGCAGGATTCAAAGCCCAGGCTCATAAGATGGGTGTTGCTTCTGCAAGAGTTTGATATAGAAATAAGAGACAGAAAATGGACAGAGAATCAAGTAGCTGATCACCTGTCCCGGATAGAACCAGTAGCAGGAGCATCCCTCCCTCCTACTGAGATCTCTGAAACCTTTCCGGATGAGCAATTGTTTGCTATTCAGGGAGCTCTGTGGTTTGAAGACATTGCAAACTATAAGATACAAGGTTCTCCTTCTATAACCATGGAGAGGAAGCATGAAAAGCTTCTCTCACTGCAGAGTCAACCAAAGCCCCCACAGTCAAACTCTAAGTTTGGTGTTGGGAGGCCACAACCAAACTCTAAGTTTGGTGTTGGGAGGTCCCAACCTTGCTCTGATTATCTGTGAGGCTCCATGAGAGCTCACTGTCAAGCTATTGACATTAAAGAAGTGCTTGTTGGGAGGCAACCCAATGTTATTTAATTATATCTATTTATTTTCCATTGCTATTTTATGTTTTCTTTAGGTTGATGATCATGTGAAGTCACAACCAAATGGAAAATCAAAAACAGAATGAAAAACAGCATGAAAAACAGCAGACCCTGGAGGAAGATCATTCTGGCGTTTAAACGCCAGAAACAAGCATCTGTCTGGTGTTTAATGCCAGAAACAAGCACCAAGCTGGCGTTTAACGCCAGAAACAAGCATCAGTCTGGCGTTAAACACCAGAAACAGGCTACATTTGGGCGTTTAACGCCAGAAATAGGCAGCAGTCTGGCGTTAAACGCCAGGATTGCACAGTAAGGACATTTTGTACGCCTAATTGGAGCAGGGATGCTAAATCCTTGACCCCACTGGATCCGTGGACCCCACAGGATCCCCACCTACCTCACCATTCAAATTCAAACCATTCCCCTCCCAAACCCACCCATTCACACACTTCCATCTCCTCTATCTTCTCCACTTCTTTCTTCTATTGCTCGAGGACGAGCAAACCTTTTAAGTTTGGTGTGGTAAAAGCATTGCTTTTGTTTTTCCATAATTCAGTGGTAGAGCAATTGACTGCAGATCAAAGAGCTTTGAGGAAAGAGCAACAAAGGCAAGGAAGAGACATAGAGGAGCTCAAGAGCACCATTGGTTCTTCAAGAAGAGGAAGACGCCACCCTCATTAAGGTGGACCCATTCCTTAATCTCCATGTTCTTATTTTCCTGTTTTTCGTTTACTATGCTTCATGCTTAATTATGTTTGTGTCTTTACTATATGATCACTAGTATCTAAGTGTCTCTGTCTTAAAGATATGAATGTCCTATGAATCCATCACCTTTCTTAAATGAAAATTGTTTTCTAAAAAAGAAAAAGAAGTACATGAATTTCAAATTTTAAAATAGTTTAATTATTTTGTTGTGATGGCAATACTCTTTGTTTTCTGAATGAATGCTTGAACAGTGCATATGTCTTTTGAATTTGTTGCTTATGAATGTTAAAATTGTTGGCTCTTGAAAGAATGATGAAAAAGGAGAAATGTTATTTGATAATCTGAAAAATCATAAAAATGATTCTTGAAGCAAGAAAAAGCAGTGAAGAACAAAGCTTGCAGAAAAAAATAGCAAAAAAAAAAAAGAGAAAAAGCAAGCAGAAAAAGCCAAAAGCTCTTAAAACCAAAAGGCAAGAGCAAAAAGCCAGTAGCCCTTAAAACCAAAAGGCAAGGGTAAATAAAAAGGATCCCAAGGCTTTGAGCATCAGTGGATAGGAGGGCCTAAAGGAATAAAATCCTGGCCTAAGCGGCTAAACCAAGCTGTCCCTAACCATGTGCTTGTGGCGTGAAGGTGTCAAGTGAAAACTTGAGACTGAGCGGTTAAAGTCAAGGTCCCATACAAAAGAAGAGTGTGCTTAAGAACCCTGGACACCTCTAATTGGGGACTCTAGCAAAGCTGAGTCACAATCTGAAAAGGTTCACCAGTTATGTGTCTGTGGCATGTATGTATCCGGTGGTAATAATGGAAAACAGAGTGCTTAGGGCCACGGCCAAGACTCATAAAGTAGCTGTGTTCAAGAATCAACAGACTGAACTAGGAGAATCAATAACACTATCTAGATTCTGAGTTCCTATAGATGCCAATCATTCTGAACTTCAAAGGATAAAGTGAGATGCCAAAACTGTTCAGAAGCAAAAAGCTAATAGTCCCGCTCATCTAATTAACACTGATCTTCATAGATGTTTTTGGAATTCATTGTATATTCTCTTCTTTTTATCCTACTTTGTTTTTAGTTGCTTGGGGAAAAGCAACAATTTAAGTTTGGTGTTGTGATGAACGGATAATTTATATGCTTTTTGGCATTGTTTTTACTTAGTTTTTAGTATGCTTTAGTTGGTTTTTAGTATATTTTTATTAGTTTTTAATTAAAAATCACATTTCTGGACTTTACTATGATTTTGTGTGTTTTTCTGTGATTTCAGGTATTTTCTGGCTGAAATTGAGGGAGCTGAGCAAAAATTTGATTCAGGCTGAAAAAGGACTGCTGATGCTGTTGGATTCTGACCTCCCTGCACTCAAAGTGGATTTTCTGGAGCTACAGAACTCCAAATGGTACGCTCTCAATTGCGTTGGAAATTAGACATCCAGGGCTTTTCCGAAATATATAATAGTCCATACTTTGCTCAAGTATAGATGACGTAAACTAGCGTTCAATTCCAGTTCCATGTTGCAGTCTGGCATCCAGCTCCAGAAACAAGTTACAAGTTGGAGTTCAACGCCAGAAACAGGTTACAACCTGGCGTTGAACGCCCAAAACAGCCCAGGCACGTGAGAAGCTTAAGTCTCAGCCCCAGCACACACCAACGTTTAGAGATTTATTTTGTACCTCATGACATTTTTAGATCTGAACTTTGTACTCTTTGACGGCATGAGTCTCTAAACTCCATTGTTGGGGGTGAGGAGCTCTGCAGCGTCTTGATGAATTAATGCAATTATCTTTGTTTTCCATTTAAACACGCTTGTTCCTATCTAAGATGTTCATTCGCGCTTCACTATGAAGAAGGTGATGATCCGTGACACTCATCACCTTCCTCAATCCATGAACGTGTTCCTGACAACCACCTCCGTTCTGCATCAGATTGAATGAGTATCTCTTAGAATTCTTAATCAGAATCTTCGTGGTATAAGCTAGAATTGATGGCGGCATTCATGAGAATCCGGAAAGTCTAAACCTTGTGTGTGGTATTCCGAGTAGGATTCAAGGATTGAATGGCTGTGACGAGCTTCAAACTCGCGATTGTTGGGCGTAGTGACAGACGCAAAAGAATCAAGGGATTCTATTCCGATATGATCGAGAACCAACAGATGATTAGCCGTGCTGTGACAGAGCATTTAGACCATTTTCACTGAGAGGACGGGAAGTAGCCATTGACAACGGTGACACCTTACATACAGCTTGCCATGGAAGGAGCCTTGCGTGTGTGAAGAGGAGTACAAGAGAAAAACTGAAATAAAGAAGACAAAGCATCTCCAAAACCCCAACATATTCTCCATTATTGAGTAACAAGTATTTGTTTTATGCCCTTTGACTTTTTACAATTAAAACTAATAATTATTATTGATATTATATCCTGACTAAGAGTTACAAGATAACCATAGCTTGCTTCAAACCAACAATCTCCGTGGGATTCGACCCTTACTCACGTAAGGTATTACTTGGACGACCTAGTGCACTTGCTGGTTAGTGGTACGAGTTGTGAAACGTGTGATTCACAATTCGTGCACCAAGTTTTTGGCGCCGTTGCTGGGGATTATTCGTGTTTGGACAACTGACGGTTTATTTTGCTGCTTAGATTAGGAAAAACTTTTCTTTTTGGTTTAGAGTCTCTTATTATTGTTTCTGGTTAAAATTTTAGAATCCTTATTTATAGGTAAGTGAAAGGTTCAGGCATGGCCGAATGGCCAGCCCCCAAAACGTGATCACAGGATCAAAAATACAATCCAGGATATCTAATACAATAGTAAAAAGTCCTATTTATACTAAACTAGTTACTAGGGTTTACAGAAGTAAGTAATTGATGCATAAATCCACTTCCGGGGCCCACTTGGTGTGTGCTTGGGCTGAGCTTGAAGTCTACACGTGGAGAGGTCATTCTTGGAGTTGAACGCCAGCTTTTGTGCCAGTTTGGGTGTTGAACTCCACTTTGCAACTTGTTTCTGGCGCTGGACGCCAGAATTGGGCAGAGATCTGGCGTTAAACGCCAGTTTGCGTCGTCTAAACTTGGGCAAAGTATGAACTATTATACATTTCTGGAAAGCCCTGGATGTCTACTTTCCAACGCAATTGGAAGCGCACCATTTTGAGTTCTGTAGCTCTAGAAAATCCATTTTGAGTGTAGGAAGGTCAGAATCCAACAGCATCAGCAGTCCTTCTTCAACCTCTGAATCTGATTTTTGCTCAATTCCCTCAATTTCAGCCAAAAAATACCTGAATTCATAGAAAAATACACAAACTCATAGTAAAGTCCAGAAATGTGAATTTAACATAAAAACTAATGAAAACATCCCTAAAAGTAACTAGATTCTACTAAAAACATACTAAAAACAATGCCAAAAAGCGTATAAATTATCCGCTCATCAGTGGTCAATGAAGGGAGACGTGCCCCTTGAGGATTGGGTGTGGCATGCGAAGTCAGATTCAGAGTGAGGCGTGGCACGCCACTGAAGCGCCAACCACATGCCAGCTATGAGATCACGTTTATTGAGTTTCTTTTTCCTCCAAAATGTAATTTTACTTTCAATTTTGTATTTTCTTTATTTGCTAGTGCTAGGAGTAGTATAAATACCCCTTGAAAGTACTGAAGAAGGGGGTTAAGCAGTTGAGCTATTAGTTGAAGGATAGTTAGATCACTTTTTCCATCTCTTACTTTTTCTTCAGCTATGAGTAGCTAAATTCCCTCTCATTGAGAGATGGAGCTCTGTTGTACTTGATGGATTAATGATAATGAATTTCTTCTTCTCTTCATCTTCTATTTAATTTGCTAGAAGGAATTTCGTTCTTCATGCTAGTGTTTAATCACCTTGGAAAAGGGGTTGAATGCAAAATGGGTTTCATGGGAACCTTGAAAAAGGAAACATAAAATCATGCTAGAAATCCCTTCTCACACTTGAGTAGGATCTAGGTTGTGTTGTTTGGATATGGTGACATAAAATCCTCCCTCTACTTGGACCTATGATGATGTGTGGTATAATCAGGGACCAAGCATATCTCTCTTCATGAGCAATTAGACCAAGAAATTGGCTATTGATCAAGATTTGAGAGATTGAGTCACAAAGAGATTGGGGCTCAATCAATCATGATTGCCAAGAGGTCAATGAGTTGCATGATTGAAGAGAATATGAGCTGGATTTAATCCAAAGAGACAACATCTCCTGATCTCAATGAATTTCCCTATTCTTATCTTCCACTTTCTTTATAGCTTTCTTTACATTCTGCAATTCCCCATTCCCATTTATAATTAAGTCATTTAAGTTTCTGCTCTTTACTTTCCTGCCATTTCCAATTCTGCCATTTATTGCTTTCATTTACTTTTGAGTCATTTATAATTCTATATAGTTACAATTCTGCAATCACAATCTATTCTGCTTAACTTGACTAATTCACCAATTAATTAAAATTGCTCAAATCTACCACTCTCTGTGGATACGATCCCACTCCACTGTGGGTTATTACTTGATGATAACTTTGGTGTGCTTGCCAAAAGAACAGATTCACCATTTTTTACATGTGGAGTGAATTCGACTCATCAAGTTTTATGGTGCCATTGCCGGGGATTGGTTTGAATTTGACAATGATTAAATTGATTGGGGAGCTGGATTAAGCAATTTTATTACCTCGTTATTTTCTTTTAGCTCTTTATTTTTCTGTCTACACTGTTTTCCTTATTTTTACTTTGATTATTTTAGCTATTCATTGTTCATATTTCCATTCTTCTAACTGTTTGATTAATTGCATGAACCAAGCTAACCACCAAACTTAACTGTGGTGATTTTTTAACTTGTCCTCTACTTGTTGTTTGTTGAATGTATGACAGGTAGAAGGGGGGAAACTTCATCCTCTTTTGATAGTAAAATTGAGAGGACCTTCCTTAGATTAAGGAGGGAAGCAAGAGGCAAAGGCATAGTTGGAGAGGAACTAGTGGAGGAAGATCTGAGAACCACCATGGATGACGAAGTACAAGATAATGTTGGAGGAGATGCTGGAAATCATGTTGGGCAAGAGAGGAGAGTCTTAGGCTCCTACATCAACCCAAATCCAGGAAACTGTGGCAGCAGCATCCTCAAACCAATAATCCATGCTAACAACTTTGAGTTGAAATCTCAACTCATCACACTTGTCCAGAATAATTGTTCATATGGAGGAGAAGCCCAGGAGGACCCAAACCAACATCTCACTACATTCTTGAGGATTTGTGACACTGTAAAGTCCAATAGTGTGCATCCTGACACCTACAAACTACTTTTATTCCCTTTCTTACTCAGAGATAAGGCAACAAAGTGGTTAGAAGCATTTCCCAAGGAGAGCCTAACCATATGGGATGATGTTGTAAATAAATTTCTAGCAAGATTCTACCCTCTACAGAGAGTCAACAGGCTAAGAGCTGAGGTGCAAACTTTCAGACAGCAAGATGGTGAAACACTCTATGAGGCCTGGGAGAAGTTCAAGGATTTGACAAGGAAATGCCCACCTGATATGTTCAATGAGTGGGTGCAACTACACATCTTCTATGAAGGGCTGTCGTATGAGTCAAAGCAAGTAGTAGATCATTCTTCTGGAGGCTCACTCAACAAGAAGAAAACCATTGAAGAAGCCATAGATGTCATAGAGACTGTAGCCGAGAATAAGTACTTCTATGCTTCAGAAAGAACTCAAAAGAGAGGAGTGATGGAGCTCAACTCAATGGATGCCTTGCTGGCCCAAAATAAATTGATCACTGCACAAGTAGCAGCCTTGACCAAGAAGATGGAGAGTAATCAAGTCTCAGCCATCCAAGTCCAAACTCCCCAACAAGAAGGGGATGCACCAGAAGTCAAAGGTGAATGGGAACAAGCTAATTATGTGAACAGTTCTAGACCTCTATATGACCCAAACTCCAAGACATACAATGCAGGTTGGAAGAACCACCCGAACTTTGGGTGGGGGAACCAACAAAACCACAATCAAGATCATACAAAGCCATACCAAGCCAATCAATACCATAATCACAACCCCAACCATCAATCAAACAATAACAGACCCTATCACAATACACAAAACACATCATATCATTCCACTCAACAAATACACAATAACCACATCAAGACACATCAACCTCAACCATGCAACCATGTGAGATCAAGAGCAACTTTGAGAGAGTAAAAGCTGCAATAGCACAACTGTCATCACAACTGACAGGAGCTATTTCCACTCTTTTAGAAAGACAAACACAAGCTGACAAGAGGATAGATGCCAACCAAGAAGAGTACAGATCAAATCTGAAGGATCAAGGCGCAGCCATTTCAAAATTGGAAGCACAAGTGGGGATTCTATCCAAGCAAATTCCTATGTCTACACATACATTTCCCAGTGATACCATGGCTAACTCAAGAGGGGAATGCAAAGCCATCACACTTAGAAGCGAAAAGGTGGTAGAAGAAGCAACCCCAAGCCAGAGCAACCAATAAAAAGGAGCTGCAAAAAAGCCTAAAAACAAGAATGAAGAGGAGACCCCTACCCCATCATCACCAAAGCCAGTCTTGAAGCCTCATGTGCCAAAGGCACCATATCCACAAAGGCTGAGGAAAGATGGGAAGGATGGCCAGTTCTCTAGATTTTTAGAGATCTTCAAGAAGCTCCAAATCAACATACCATTTGCTGAAGCATTGGAGCAAATGCCACTCTATGCCAAATTTCTGAAGGAGCTCATAATAAGAAAAAGAAACTGGGGAGAAAAAGAGACCATAGTGCTAACTGAGGAATGTAGTGCCATAATACAAAGAAAGCTACCCTAGAAAATGAAAGACCCAGGGAGTTTCGAAATCCCCTGCATCATAGGGGATATCAACATGGAGAAGTCCTTGTGTGACTTAGGAGCTAGCATCAATCTCATGTCCCTAACCATGATGAAGAGGATGAAGATTGAGGAAGCCAAGTCAACAAGAATGGCACTCCAATTGGCTGACAGAACCTTCAAGTTCCCACATGGGGTAGTGGAAGACTTGCTAGTGAAGGTGGGAGAATTCATTTTCCCAGCTGACTTTGCAGTGTTGGACATGGAAGAAGAGACTAACACATCAATCATCCTAGGAAGGCCATTCCTAGCTACTGCTGGAGCCATCATTGATGTGCAAAAAGGAGAATTAGTCTTGAGATTACATGAAGAGAAGATGGTCTTCAATGTCTTTAAGGCAATGAGTTACCCCAAGGAATTCATAGGAGAATGCATGAAGGTAGACATCATAGAACATATAGTTCAAGGAGTTTTGGAAGAAGAACAATGTGAAGGAACTATGGAATTAGAACAACAAGCATCAAGTGGAGAACTACCATAAGGAACCATGGAGAATTCAATCATGTTGAACCCTAAAGACAGAAAGGAAGTGGAGGCACCAAAACTAGAGCTAAAGACCTTACCACCAAGCTTGAAATATGCATATTTGGGTGATGACAACACTTACCCAGTGATCATCAGTTCAAGCTTGAGTAAGGAGCAAGAAGAGGAACTTATCCAAGTGCTGAAATAACGCAAGAATGCCATAGGCTGGACACTTGCAGACTTAAAAGGAATCAGTCCTTCAATGTGCATGAATCCAACCATGAATGAAGTGGTCCAGAAAGAAGTGTTAAAGTTGTGGCAAGCCCTGTGCAAGTAGTTCCAAAGAAAGGAGGGGTCACTGTTGTACCAAACGAGAAGAATGAGCTGATACCCACAAGAACGGTGACCGGTTGGCACATGTGCATCGATTATAGGAAGCTTAATGAGGCCTCCAGGAAGGATCACTTCTCCTTACCTTTCATGGACCAGATGCTTGAAAGACTGGCAGGACATGAGTATTATTGCTTCTTGGATGGTTATTCTGGCTGCAACCAAATTGTTGTAGACCCCAAGGACCAAGAAAAAACCTCATTTACTTGTCCATATGGTGTCTTTGCTTATAGGAAAATGCCCTTTGGATTGTGCAATGCACCTGCAACATTCCAAAGGTGCATGCTCTCCATATTTTTAGACATGATTGAAAGATTCATTGAAGTGTTTATGAATGACTTCTCTGTATTTGGTAACTCATATTCCAATTGCTTGCACCACTTAGCCTTGGTGCTAAAGAGATGCCAAGAGACCAACCTTGTTTTGAACTGGGAGAAATGCCATTTCATGGTTACAGAGGGGGTGGTCCTTGGTCACAAGATCTCAAAAAGGGGTATAGAGGTGGACAAGGCTAAGGTGGAGGTGATTGAAAAGTTGCCCCTACCTTGCAATGTCAAGGCAATTAGAAGTTTTCTAGGACATGCTGGCTTCTATAGGAGATTCATTAGAGACTTTTCCAAGGTTGCCAAACCTTTGAGCAACCTACTTGTCTCTAATGTACCTTTTGTTTTTGATAATGAATGCATGCTAGCCTTTGAGGAACTTAAAAACAAACTCTCCTCTGCGCCTATCATAGCACCACCATGCTGGGACTTACCTTTTGAGTTGATGTGTGATGCATCAGATTTTGCTGTGGGTGCCGTTTTAGGACAGAGGAATGACAAATTAGTGCATGTCATTTACTACGCTAGCAAGGTTCTTAATGAAAATCAAAGGAACTATACCACTACAGAGAAGGAATTACTTGCCATTGTCTTTACTTTTGACAAATTTAGATCATATCTGATTGGCTCTAAAGTAATTATATTTACTATTCATGCATCACTCAAATACTTGCTCACCAAACAAGAGTCCAAACCCTAAGATGGATCCTGCTGCTCCAAGAGTTTGACATTAAAATTAAAGATAGGAGTGGAGCAGAAAACAAAGTGGCTGACCACCACTCAAGAATCCCACAAGAAGAAGATGGGGCACACTAAGCTGCAGTGAATGAAAGTTTTCCTGATGAGCAGTTGATGATGATTCAAGAGGCCCCTTGGTTCGCTGACATAGCCAACTTCAAGGCTATTGGGGAACTACCAACTAACATCAACACGCTGACATAGCCAACCTCAAGGCTATTGGCGTGCCACTTGGTATCGAAGGCATGGCACGCCAGCTCGAAGAAGTCACTTGGGCGTGCCACTTGAGAACCCAGGCGTGGCATACCAAGCTTGAAGAGTTCACAAATCCATGGGCGTGCCACTTAAACAGCATGGCGTGGCACGCTGGTACAATAATCCAGAGAAGGGGCTGAAGGCAATTGAAGACTGGGCGTGCCACTTGAAGTCGAAGGTGTGGCATGCCAACCTCTCTACCTCACTTAGGCGTGCCACTTGAGCAACCAGGCGTGGCACGCCAATGCACAAAGATAACAAAAGCAAGGACTGGGCGTGCCACTTGGTGTCGAAGGCATGGCACGCCAACCCAAGCATGTCACTATGGCGTGCCACTTGAAGGCTGAGGTGTGGCACGCCAACTACTGGAACCAAGACAAGATCATGGGCGTGGCACGCCAACCTTTAGGCGTGGCACGCTGGTATAAGTTTCCAGAGAGGATGAAGGAGGCCAATTACATGGGGCGTGCCACTTGGTATCGAAGGCGTGGCACGCCACTCACTATTCTTCACTTAGGCGTGCCACTTGAATCCCAGGCATGGCACGCCAGTGCCATTCAAAAAGCAAAGAAATATTGGGGCGTGCCACTTGAGTTCGTGGCGTGGCACGCCAAACAGAGGAATCACTCACTCATAAAGGGGCGTGGCATGCCAGACCCTGGGCGTGCCACGCTAGTTCAACTTTCCAAAGAAGCTTAGCCAAGCATAGAGCAAGGGCGTGGCACGCCAGACCCTAGGCGTGCCACGCTAGTTCAAGTTTCCAGAGGACAAGGGAAAAGGAAAAAGGCTAAGGCATGCCACTTGAGCTCGAAGACGTGGCACGCCAAGGTTGTTAAAGAGACGAGCGTGCCACTTGAAGGGATGGGCGTGGCACGCCAAGCTAAAAGCAAAGAGCACGTGACACGCCACTAGAGCGCCAATCATATGCCAGCTGGGAGATCACACTTATTGAGCTTCTTTTTCTTCCAAAATGTAATTTTTCTTTTTCACTTTTGTAATTCTTTTATTTTACTAGGAGTAGTATAAATACCCCCAAGGAGTACTGAAGAAAGGGGTTAAGCAGTCAGTTTTAGATCCACTTTTACACTTCACTTTTGAGTACTTTTTGAGTTATGAGTAGCTAAATTCCCTTTCATTGAGGGAGGGAGCTCTGTTGTACTTGATGGATTGATAATAGTGAAATTCTTCTTCTCTTCATTTTCTCTTTGAGTTGCTAGAAGAAATTTCGTTCTTAATACTTAGTGTTCAATTATCATGGGAAAGAGATTGAATGCAATTGTGTTTCATGGGAACCTTGGGAAAGGAAACATGAAACCATGCTTGAAATCCCTTCTCACACTTGAGTAGAATCTGAGTTTTGGTGTTTGGATATGTGACATATAATCCTCCCTCTACTTGGACATATAATGGTGTGTGGTATAATCAGGGACCAAGCATATCTCTCTTCATGAGCAACTAGACCAAGGAATTGGCTATTGATCAAGATCTGAGAGATTGAGTCACCAAGGGATTGGGGCTCAATCAATCATGATTGCCAAGAGGTCAATGAGTTGCATGATTGAAGAGGATATAAGCTAGCTTTGATCCAAAGAGACAACATCTCCCAATCTCAATGAATTTCCCCATTCTTATCTATCCATTTCTTTACAGCTTAATTTTACATTCAGTAATCCCCCATTCCCATTTACATTCAAGTCATTTATGATTCTGCACTTTACATTCTACCATTTTTATTTCTACACTTTATTGCTTTTCTTTATATTCTAGTCATTTATATTTATGTCATTTACAATTCTGCACTTCACAATCTTATTGATCCGCTTGACTAATTCATCAATTAATTAAAATTGCTCGAATTTGCCAATCTCTGTGGATACGATCCCACTCCACTGTGGTTGACGATAATTTTGGTGCGCTTGCCAAAAGAACTAATTCACCAATTTTTGAATGGGGTGTGAATTTGACTCATCAAGTTTTATGGCACTGTTGCTGGGGATTCGCTTAAATTTGACAGTGATTAAATTGATTGGAGAGCTAGATTTAGCAATTTAGATTCCTTGTTGTTTTATTTTATTTAGCGCATTTTATTTTTTTTATTTTGAGTCCTATTTCTTTCTTCTTTGATTATTTTATTCATCATCCATATTTCCACTCTTCTAACTGTTTGATGAATTGCACTACTCACACTAACAACCACTCTAACAAGAGTAATTTCTTCATTTATTTTCTTTCTTGCTTTTTGCCTTGTTAGTTGTATGACAGGTAGAAGAAGCGGGGCTTCAACTTCCTTTGATTGTGAACCTGAGAGGACCTTCCTTAGATTAAGGAGGAAAGCAAGAGGGAAGGGAATCATTGGTGCTGAGGAAGAGGAAGAGTATTTTGAAACAGACATGGAGGAGAATATGGAGAACCACCATGAAGAAGAAGCTTATAACCATGCTAGAGAAGGCCCAGTAAATCATGTTGGGCAAGAAAGGAGAGTCTTAGGCTCCTACATCAACCCAAACCCAGGAAATTATGGCAGCAGCATCCTAAAGCCAACAATTCATGCCAATAATTTTGAGCTGAAGCCTCAGCTCATCACACATGTTCAGAATAATTGCTCATATGGAGGAAGTGCCTAAGAAGACCCTAATCAACATCTCAACACATTCTTTAGGATATGTGATACTGTAAAGTCCAACGGGGTACACCCTGACATCTACAAACTACTCTTGTTCCCTTTCTCACTCAGAGATAAGGCAGCAAAGTGGTTGGAATTATTCCTCAAGGATAGCCTAACTACATGGGAGGAGGTCGTGAACAGATTCCTTGCAAGATTTTACCCTCCACAAAGAATCAATAAGCTGAGAGCTGAGGTGCAAACCTTCAGACAACAAGATGGAGAAACACTCTATGAGGCATGGGAGAGATTCAAAGATCTGACAAGAAGATGACCACCAAAAATGTTCAATGAGTGGGTACAACTACATATCTTTTATGAGGGGCTATCCTATGAAGCAAAGAAGGCTGTGGATCATTCTTCAAGAGGTTCACTCAACAAAAAGAAAACCATTGAAGAGGCCATAGATGTCATTGAGACTGTAGCTGAAAATGAGTATTTCTATGCTTCAGAAAGGACTCAGAAGAAGGGAGTGCTAGAACTCAACTTTGTAGATGCTTTGTTAGCTCAGAACAAGGCAATTGCAGCTCAAATAGCAGCTCTAACCAAGAGAATGGAGGCCAATCAAGCCTCAGTCATTCAAGACCAAACTCTTCAACAAGAAGGGAATGCACCAGAATCTGAAGGTGACTGGGAACAAGCTAATTATGTGAACAACTCACCCAGACCACCATATGACCCACACTCTAAGACTTACAACCCAGGTTGGAGGAACCACCCAAATTTTGGGTGGGGAAATCAACAAAATCACAACCAGAACGACAACAAACCTTATTCATCAAATCAACATTCCAACCACAACCCCAACCATCAAACAGGGAACCATAGACCCTACCATAACTCGCAAAACACATCATACCATAGTAACCAACTCATACACAACAACCTCAATCAAGATGCACCATCCTCAACTATGCAACCATGTGAAATCAAGAGCAACTTTGAGAGGATGGAGGCTACAATAGCACAACTGTCATCACAGATTACAGGGGCAGTCTCCACCCTCATGGACAGACAAGCACAAACTGAGAGAAGGATAGACACTAATCAAGAAGAATACAGGTCAAATCTGAAAAATCAAGGCGCAACAATCTCAAAGTTGGAAGCACAAGTGGGGATTTTATCCAAGCGAATCCCACTTCCCACACACACATTTTCCAGTGACACCATGGCTAACCCAAGAGGGGAATGCAAAGCCATTACTCTAAAAAGTGGGAAGGTTGTAGAGGAAGGAACCCCAAGCAAAGACAATCATGAAAAAGTTGTAGAAAAGCATGGGAACAAGGATGAAGGAGAGATCCCTGCTCCACCTCCACCAAAACCAGTCTTGAAGCCTTATGTGCCAAAAGCACCATACCCACAAAGACTGGGAAAAGATGGGAAGGATGGCCAGTTCTCTAAGTTCCTAGAGATCTTCAAGAAGCTCTAAATCAACATACCATTTGCTGAGGCATTAGAACAAATGCCACTCTATGCCAATTTTTTAAAGGAGCTTATAACCAAAAAGAGGAACTAGGAGGCAAAAGAAACCATAGTATTGACTGAGGAATGCAGCGCCATCATACAGAAGAAGCTGCCTCAAAAGCTGAAAGACCCAGGGAGTTTTCAAATCCCCTACATCATAGGGGATATCACTATTGAGAAAGCTTTGTGTGATTTGGGAGCTAGCATAAATCTTATGTCCCTGACCATGGTGAGAAGGATGAAGATTGAGGAAGCCAAGCCAACAAGAATGGCACTCCAATTGGCTGACAGAACATTTAAGTTTCCACATGGGGTGGTGGAATACTTGCTAGTGAAAGTAGGAGAATTCATTTTCCCTGCTGATTTCATTGTACTGGACATGGAAGAAGAGGCCAACACGTCAATTATCCTAGGAAGACCATTTCTAGCTACTACTGGAGCCATCATTGATGTGCAAAAAGGGGAACTAGTCTTGAGGTTGCCTGAAGAGAAAATGGTCTTCAACGTCTTTAAAGCAATGAGTTACCCCAAGGAATCCATTGGAGAATGCATGCTGGTAGACACCATGGAACAGATAGTTCAAGAAGTCTTGGAAGAAGAACAATGTGGAAGAACCATTGAGCTGGAACAAGCACCAGATGGAGAACCACCACACGCAACCATGAGAAACTCAATCATGCCAACCACTACTGACAACAAAGATGCAGAGTCACCAAAACTAAAGCTGAAAATTATACCACCCAGCTTGAAATATGCATATCTGGGTGCTAACAACACTCACACAGTGATCATAAATTCAAGTCTGAGTAAGGAACAAGAAGAGGAGCTTATCCAAGTGCTGAGACAACACAAGGATGCCATAGGCTGGACACTTGCAGATTTAAAAGGGATCAGTCCTTCAATGTGTATGCATAAAATCTTACTTGAAGAAGATGCCAAACCTTCAAGACAACAACAAAGGAGGCTGAACCCAACTATGAATGAAGTGGTTCAGAAAGAAGTGTTAAAATTATGACAAGTAGGGGTGATCTACCCCATCTCAGTCAGCCCTTGGGTAAGTCCGGTGCAAGTAGTCCCTAAGAAGGGAGGGATCACTGTTGTCACAAATGAGAAGAATGAATTGATAACCAAAAGGACAGTGACCGGATGGCGTATGTGCATTGACTATCGGAAACTTAACGAAGCCACCCGGAAGGACCACTTTACCCTACCTTTCGTGGACCAGATGCTTGAAAGATTGGTAGGACATGAGTATTATTGCTTCTTGGATGGGTATTTGGGCTACAATAAAATTGTTGTAGACCCCAAGGATCAGGAAAAAACTTCATTTACTTGTCCATATGGTGTCTTTGCTTATAGGAGAATGCCCTTTGAATTGTGCAATGTGATGGTGTATTTTGAAAAACGAATTCCAAACACCTAAAACTCACCAGCACGTGTACCGGGTCGCATCAAGTAATAATAACTCACGTGAGTGAGGTCGATCCCACAGGGATTGAAGGATTGAGCAATTTTAGTTCAGTAGTTGATTTAGTCAAGCTAATCAAGTATTGGTTTGAGTGGTTTGTAATTGACAGAAGCTAAATTGCATGAAATGTAATTGGAGGGGGAAGAATTGCAGTAAATTAAAGAGATCAGAAAGTAAAAGTGCTGAATCTTAAAGAACAAGTAAATTAAATTGCAGAAGCTTAGATTGCAAGAAATGTAAATGACTGAATCTTAAAGTGCAAGGAATATAAATTGCTTGAATTGTAAAAGGGTTCAGGGAGCTGGGATTGCAGAAATTAAACAAGCAGAAGTAAAAGATAAATTAACAGAGAAATAAAAGATGAATTGAATTGAAGTAGATCTCAAACAGAGAAGTAAAAATGCTTAAAGAATTAAAACAGAAAGTAAATGTAGCTTAATTGCAGAAGTTAAAAGAGAAATTGAAGATCTCAGAAGTGGAAGAGACTAGAAAACAAGTCTAGATCTCAAATCCTTCCTTGATCCAACAAGAACAATTGCAAAAGAAATGGAAAAG
Source organism: Arachis ipaensis (assembly GCF_059453495.1). Lineage (NCBI taxonomy): Eukaryota > Viridiplantae > Streptophyta > Magnoliopsida > Fabales > Fabaceae > Arachis > Arachis ipaensis. The sequence continues at coordinate 57,328,560 of NC_142439.1, read as the reverse complement.
TAAATTGCAGAAGAAAAAAGAAGAATGAAAGTAGTAAACAGGATTTGATAGAATTATGCAGAAAGATAAACAAGAGATCTCAAGGTGAGATTGAAACAAAATTTCTTCAATTCTTCACTCAAAATCCAAAAAAAGAAGTAAAGAGTACTCAAGCAAGAACAAGGAAGAAGAGAGATCAATTCTCCTTCCAAATTCTCCAAGATCCAAATTCAAAGTAAAAGCTCTCAAAATTACAAAATGAAAATTCTCAAAGAAGCAAAAAGGTTCTCACTAAATCAAATTAGCTTCTATTTATACAATTTCTATTCTTGGATTTTAGAATTTGGGTGGGCTTTTTAATTTGGTGAAGAATTGAATTTAATTGGATTTTTAATTAAATTTTTAGCCCAAGAGTTACTCCCAGTGGGGTTCTCTGCTCTTGTGGGGAGCGGAGCATCAATGCTTGTGTTGGAGCTCTTTGTTGCGTGCCAAGGTTGGGAAGCATTCAGGATAGCACTCTGCTCTTGTGGGGAGCGGAGCATTGTTGCCTTGGTGTGTGTCTTGTGCGCACCAAGCTCCCTGGCCGTGTCATGATTGTGCAAGGCATGAGGAGAGTAGCGCTCTGCTCTCCTTGGGAGCGTAGCACTCCTTTTGCTTGAGTGAGGTCCCAAGTTCGAAATTTGATGGAGGCATGTGCTGGCTCTTTTTCTTTGTGAAGGAAGTGGTGCCTCTCTCCTCTTTTCCTTGAGGTGCTTGGTTCGATCCTTGGGGGTAGCCTTTTAGCCATTTTTGGCTTATTTCCTTCATGTGTAGCGCTCCCCCAATCCCCCTTGCTCATGAGTTCGAGCCTTGTGGCAAGCATTGGCAAACATTTTCCTTGAATTTATTCTTGAGTGAAGCCTGATAGTGCTCTCAAGGAGAGCGGAGCATCATTCTTCTCTCCTTTCTTTCTTGGTTCCAAATTGTGCTCCGCTCTCAAGGGGAGTGTAGCATCATGCCTTGCTTTCTTGGTTCATTGTTGTGCTCCCTTGAGAGAGTGCTCCGCTCTTGGAGAGAGCACTGTGCTTCCTCCTTCCTTTGCCACACTCTTCTTTTCCCTGGGCCACGCTTTCTTATTTTCTTCTTTTCTTCACCTACAAGTAGTCAAAACAACTAATCAAAGTATCACTAAATTCACAAGGTTTATAAATCATTTAAATATCAATTAAATTTATCTTAAACCTCATGATTTAGTATCAATTAAATGGTGGTTGATTGATTCAAAGAAACCATGCAATTCCATTCCAAATTACTTACTTACAATGCAAGAAAGTGCATAAAACTTAATAAAAACAAAGAAAAAGACTAGTAAAACTACGCTAAGATGACTTGTCATCACAACACCAAACTTAAAACTTGCTTGTCCCCAAGCAAGCATTAAACATAAGAGAAGATAGAATGAAATAGAGAAGTATGCATGTTCTTATTAAGCAGATAGTTGAACTTGGTTCATGGGGTTTTATGCAGATCAATAGTAGCTCATTTATTACTTGCTGTTAAATAAACAATGTTCCCTCAAAGTTTTACTAAGGTTGCTGCTACAATACCTTACTTTTTGCTTACTTCCCTTGTTAGTTTTTTTCCTTCTTTCTTTTGCATTAGAGAGCTTATTACTTATTGAAGGCTTGGTGGCAAATGTTGCAGCAGCCTTTGGCTTAATTGCACTCAACATTCCTTCACCACAGACATATGGCTCACCTTTTTCTTCCTAGGATCATTGATGCCAAGCATCTCTTTGGATAACTAAGTGTTTTGTAGCTAGGTTGCTCTTTATTGTGGAATTTCAGTTGGCAATCCCAAATCAGTTGATCTAAGTGGCCAAGTTTTGAAATACTCCTTAGAACTTACTTGTCCAAGCATATCCTAGTACAAAAACACCACAGGCATGTGTCATAGGGTCCAAGCTATTGGTGTCTAGCCTTATTGTTTGTTTCTTTGCCATTTTATTTGGCTTTTCTATTTCTTTTTCTTTCTGTTTTGATGTACTTTCAAGGGATTTTCATTAGTTGAAGGATCATAGCAGCAAACTAGCTTAAGCTTCAAGTAACATGTCATTTTGCAGCAATTATTTTGTGAGCTAACAATTGAATCAAACACATACCACTACTAACTTTCATTCTAACATTTGCAACATTGAACAATTACTTTTCTATATTAAACATCTCTCTTTTATTCAAACAGCAAGGAAAACAAAACAAAATACTCAAGCTAATGAAGGATGACAATTATTATGCAGATAGTTTATTCTAGCAAAAATTATGCATATAGCTTTCTTTAGCATGTACTTCCACTTGCAACTAAATGAACATTCTAGCCAGACATGAAGGAATCCCTAAATTAAAACATCTCATAACAACAAGGATCAAGTATAGATACAACCTGTTGGGTTGCAGCTTTTCATTCTTCCTTCTGAGTCATAATGCAAATGTTCTTTAATTTGTTGGCTATTTTCCTGCATACTCCTCAAACGTTGCTTGCTTTTCAAGCTCTTTAGGTATCCGGTTAATCTGCAAAGCTTGTTTGTGGGCTTTTGAACTTACTTTCGTGTGTGAACACCAAACTTAGTTCCTTTGCCAATGTTTCTCATGCAACAATTTAACTATATGTGAAATCCTTTTTCCTAGCTAAAGGTAACAAAACTAAAAACCATGAAACAGTAAATTGGTTAACTAGTGTATCTAATTGCTTGAGGCTAGCATTATGCAGAAAGTGAGAATGTGTTTTATGATGAAGTTTTTGGTGGAACATCAAACTTAGAATACTTCATTCTCCCTTAGATTGTTTTGGTGTGCAACACCAAACTTAGCTTCTTGCAATGTAGATAAAACTAATTGACCTTTTTATCAAAATAGATATGAAAAGAACACTACCTCAGGTTGGGTTACCTCCCAACAAGCGCTTCTTTATTGTCAATAGCTTGACATCCTTCATTCTGTGATCATGGAAGTTGAAAATCCTGTTGCCTTTGATTTCCTCCTCTCACTATGGGCTTCCTTTCCTCTGTTTCTTCTTGTGGAACTTCTCTGTGATGATTTTCTTTGATGATTGTTTCTTTTTCCATAGCCCTCTCACTTTCTTCTATGATTGCTTTCCATTTCTCCCACCTAGCAACTTTTTCGTTGTTTTGTGGGTCATCTTTAGTGGCTTTGAAGATGGTATTTGCCCGTTTCTCTCCCATTTCTGCAAAGTGCTTAGCCAGTTGTTCCATTTACCTTTCAATTCTTCTGCTTGAGGCTTCCTGGTTCTTTGTTGTCACCTCTTGGTGCTTCATCATTCTCTCTATTAAGATCTCCAAGTTGGTGATCCTCTGAGAGTCTTGTGAGATTGATTGGTTTTGGAGTGTTGGAGGTTGGAAGGGTGGGTGTTGTGGTGGTGTGTAGTGGTTGTTGTGGGTATGGTGGTGTTTTTGGTGGTTTGTGAAGCTGGGGTTGTTGTAATTGAAGTCCCTTGGTCCTTGATTTTGGTGCTCGATCTTCCTCCAGTTGGAATGAGTCCTCCAGGGTGGGTTGTACACATCACCCTGAGACTTGTGTTGGAATAGGCTTGAGGTATTGTTTGGAGAGTGTAATCGCTCATGACTTTGTTGCTCATAGTTAATTGCTCCAGAACCTTTTTCAGGTTGATTCCAACCATGTGAATTTTGAGGTAAGTTGTATGCACTTACTACAGCAGTTCGCAGCTCATTGATTTTTTCTGACTATCAACTCCAGTTGTTGCAGAGTTTGTTGATGCATCTGCTTGTTTTGGTTCACGACTGCATTTACATCTTCAATTTCCTTCACTCCTTTCTCTTGTGTAGATGGTTTCACTTCTGCTTCTAGCTCACCAATTTCCTTGGGTGGTTTCAACTTGGCTAGAAATTCACTTAATAGATCTTCCCATCTGATGATGCTTCCTTATGGGAAGGCTTCAAGCCATTGAGCAACATTATTTATGGTGATGAGCGGATGCTTCAAATCATGGGTTGCATTGTCATCTAAGGTGAGGACACTACTCCCACAATTACTGGAGTTCGTTGAGTTCCCCTCCATGATCTGCACAATCACAAACAGTCCAAATGAAGATTGAATATACTCATGCCAAATGGTGGTCAGAGGATTAGTTGACACAATGTATCGAACAGTTGACAGGCTTGAAAGATCAATAGAAGAAAATTGCTTCTATCATTGACTCAGTGAGCAGAAATACAAGAAACGCATAAAACCAGAAAAGCCAGGAAAATTCCACTCTATTGCTAAAGTGGGGTTTTAGTTAGCTTAAGCAAAAATTCAAAAAGTTAGTGTGTTAGTTAAAAATTAGAGAAACAGAAAAGAAAAAGTGCTTGATCTAGATCTCCACTTCACTTAATCATTGTCAATCTAATCAATCCCCGACAACGGCACCAAAAATTTGATGGTGTATTTTGGAAAACGAATTCCAAACACCTAAAACTCACCGGCAAGTGTACCGGGTCGTATCAAGTAATAATAACTCACGTGAGTGAGGTCGATCCCATAGGGATTGAAGGATTGAGCAATTTTACTTTAGTAGTTGATTTAGTCAAGCTAATCAAGTATTGGTTTGAGTGGTTTGTAATTGACAGAAGCTAAATTGCATGAAATGTAATTGGAGGGGGAAGAATTGCAGTAAATTAAAGAGAACAGAAAGTAAAAGTACTGAATTTTAAAGAACAAGTAAATCAAATGCAGAAGCTTAGATTGCAAGAAATGTAAATGATTGAATCTTAAAGTGCAAGGAATATAAATCTCTTTAATTGTAAAAGGGTTCAGGGAGCTGGGATTGCAGAAATTAAACAAGCATAAGTAAAAGACAAATTAACAGAGAAATAGAAGATGAATTGAATTGAAGTAGATCTCAAACAGAGAAGTAAAAATGCTTGAAGAATTAAAACAGAAAGTAAATGTAGCTTAATTGCAGAAGTTAAAAGAGAAATTGAAGATCTCAAGAGTGGAAGAGATTAGAAAACAAGTCTAGATCTCAAATCCTTCCTTGATCCAACAAGAACAATTGCAAAAGAAATAGAAAAGTAAATTGCAGAAGAAAAGAGAAGAATGAAAGTAGTAAACAGGATTTGATAGAATTATGCAGAAAGATAAACAAGAGATCTCAAGGTGAGATTAAAACAGAATTTCTTCAATTCTTCACCCAAGATCCAAAACAAGAAGTAAAGAGTACTCAAGCTAGAACAAGGAAGAAGAGAGATCAATTCTCCTTCCAAATTCTCTAAGATCCAAATTCAAAGTAAAAACTCTCAAAATTACAAAATGAAAATTCTCAAAGAAGCAAAAAGGTTCTCACTAAATCAAACTAGCTTCTATTTATACACTTTCTATTCTTGGATTTTAGAATTTGGATGGGCTTTTTAATTTGGTGAATAATTGAATTTAATTGGATTTTTACTTAAATTTTCAGCCCAAGAGTTACTCCCAGTGGGGTGCTCTGCTCTTGTGGGGAGCGGAGCATCAATGCTTGTGTTGGAGCTCTTTGTTGCGTGCCAAGGTTGGGAAGCATTCAGGATAGCACTCAGCTCTTATGGGGAGCGGAGCATTGTTGCCTTGGTGTGTGTCTTGTGCGCACCAAGCTCCCTGGCCGTGTCATGATTGTGCAAGGCATGAGGAGAGTAGCGCTCTACTGCCCTTGGGAGCGAATGATAAACCCATATTTTATGATATATTTTGTGCTTAATTTGAGTGATTTATTCAATCCATTACCCACTTATTCATATTAATTGCATGGTTTTACTTTCCCTTCCTTATTTTAATTACCTTTATTTCCATTCGATGCCGTGATTAGTGTGTTGAGTAGTTTCAGATTTTCTAAGGCAGAATGACTTAAGGGATGAAAAAGGAAACATACAAAAATGGAAGGAAAGCACAAAACGGAGCTTCTGAAGAAACTGGCATCCACGCGATTGCATGGACGAAGAGATCGCGTGCCAAGCGTGAATCAGCAGCGACGCGGCCGCATGACTGACGAGACCGCGCGCCTTAAGCAGAATGCACATGATGCGGTAGCATGACTGACGCGACCGCGGGGAAAGGAAATGCTCCAAATGACGCGACCGCGTGACCCACGCGGACGCGTGACAGAGGCCACGCACCAGAAATTGCAGAAAATGCTCATAGCGAATTCTGAAGCCCTTTTTGGCCCAAATCCAAGTCCAGAAGGCCAGAGGTTACAAGGTGAGGGAACGCATCCATTCAGGGAGAGCTCGCCAATTTTCACTTTCCATGATTTAGATTTAGTTTGAGAGAGGTTCTCTCCTCTCTCTCTTAGGATTAGGATTAGGATTTAGGACTTCTCTTAGTTTGTAAGAGTGACTCTCGATCCAGGTTTAATATTTACTTTAATGCTTTTATTTGTACCTATAAATGTTGCCAACTTGACTTATGAACCCTTTCCATGTTATGATTTGAGTTAATGATTATTTGAGGTATTTCAGTTATTGATTGCTTTCTCTTTAATTTGTGTTACCATTGCTTTCCATCTAAGGACATTTTTATTCCAACAATTTTACTTCTTCTCCTTTTGGTCTTGGTTAAGAAATCAGTAATTCAACATTATTAAACTCAGCATAATTGATAATCGCTATCTTGCTAATTGAACTGAACTTCAATAATCCCAACTTTTTCTTAGGAAATAAATAGGATTCGAAGGTCAAACTAATTAGTCCCTTGACTTTCCTTTGCTTTAGTAAAAGTTAACTAAGTGGAATTTAGATTCAACTTTCAATATTGTTGGGAGAGATAACTAAGTTGGACTTCCAATTTCTCTTACCTTGCCAGAAGTTTGCTTTACAGTATTTATTTATTTTAATTGCCATTTACTCTACTTGTCATTCAAATCACTTGCTTCTCACCTTCTAAACCCCGATTACAACCTTTATAGCCAATAATAAGAACATACTTCCTTGCAGTTCCTTGAGAAGACGACCCGAGGTTTGAATACTCGGTTAACAATTTTTAAGGGGTTTGTTACTTGTGACAACCAAAACGTTTGCACGAAGAGATTTTTGTTGGTTTAGAGACTATATCTACAATGCGACTGTTTTTATGAACTTCTTTACTGGCAAAAATCCTAACGTCAAAATGGCGCCGTTGCCGGGGAACTGCTAACGTGTGCCTTATTATTGGTTATTGTAAATATTTTTCTTTTGCTTGTTTCTCTATTTTTGTTCTTCCTTTTCATCTTTATTTGCTACCATGAACTCTCACCCCTCTCGCTTTGAGTTTGGTTCTAAATTTGTTGAAGGAAATAGAAGTTACAGCAGGAATATGCATCAAGGTCAGACCAATCAAGGATGGATGGAGCCAAGAGGATCTAATCAACCCTTTAGGCAGCAACACCCTCCAAGATATCCTGGACAAAGACCATTCTACAGTGCATACCCAGCTGAAGGATATGGTGGACAACCTTGTAACTACCAACAAGTCCCACCCCGTGCATATAAAACATCCTTTCAACATAACCTCGAACCACCACACTCACGAGCTTCTCTTCACCATTCGCCACCATATGATCCTTCCTTACCCCAGTACCAATCCAATCACTCCCAATCACCACCACTTTCCTATGTATCATGCCCAAGTCCGGCAATCCGAGAAGCAGAGGTTCGCCTAAAGGAAACAATAAATAAATTTCAAACAACCATTCAACAACTGGAGCAAGTAGTAATTCAATGGGTTTCTAGACGCTCAAATACACAAGGATCAGCCACAGCCCCATGTGAACAGTCTAACGAAGAGCGTAGCATGAAGGAAATACCAGAAACTCCAGTGGATAAGATAGAGAATGAATTCGTACTAGAACAAGTAGAAGAAGCTATCATTGTTCAAGAAAAAGAGTTGGTTGAAGATCTAGGAGATGCTGAACCTCCATGGGAATCCAGAACTGAGGAGAACTCCGTCAAGGACGCTACAGTTGATGCTAAGGAGGATATTTTACAATCTCCAAGGCAAGTTGTTTATGACGAATGAGACGGAATAACCCAGGACACAAATTCCCTTGATGATGATAGTCACAAGTCAATTTCTCTTAGTAATGAACTTGCATCCGCAAGTGAATTCTCTGAGACCGAAGAATCTTCCCCAAGTGAATACGAAGATGATGCAGAGGTAGATTTCTCTCAACCTTTAATCTATGACTCGAGTGATGAAAAAGACATAGAAGACTTTGATCAGGACACGGATACAATTGTAGAACCTTGCAAGGAAGTGGAGGAATTCACAGAAGAACCCAAGGGAGTAGAACTTACAGAACCACCAGAAACACCTATCCCATGGCCATTACCACCCAATACAAGCTTCAAGTGGGTACAATCCTTAACCTTTAACTTTACTTATTCACTTGAATATGGTTTGCTTGAAACAGATGGCCAGCTTAGAGCTCTTTGCGGCTTTAAGAGTAAGAGGGAAATGGCTTGTACTCAGAGTTGGTGCACAAGGTTCAATAAGGTTCCACGCTTCACCTCGAAGTACATGGATTGGTATCATGCTCAATTGCATGGATCACGGAGAACGTTTGGTCACCATGGTGAGATTCTACTTTCTAAACCGCCCGGATGGAAACATATAGATTAAGATGGAGGCGGATTTAATAGCAAAGCTTGGGATCCTGGAATCTATTCTGACATTCGTCACCCCGGGAGCCTGAAAATTTGTCTGAAGCTGCTCAGAAGCTTTACATGCCTAGTATGGGACCCCGGAGGCTATTGGCATTCCAAGCACTGGTGGAGATTTTTAGATGAATTTAAACACAAGCCACCATAACAGGAAGCCCTTCCAATGTCCAACTTAAGGACTTTAACTAAAAGTGCTAGGTGGGAGACAACCCACCATGGTATGATCGTTCCTTTTGCAATTTTAATTTTATTTCTTTTTGTTTGTTTTTGAATTTTGTTTTTATTTTATTAAACCTGGAATCACGCATAGCATCCCTGCATTCATTTCAAAAAAAAAAAGCAAAAAAAAAGGATGCACGACGCGACTGTATACCCCATGTGATCGCGTCATACTGTGAATACACTATCCACGTGACCGCGTCATCCACGCGGCCGCGTGCTGTAGAGATCGGCGTCAAAAATCCAACGTCCTGAGGCTGGAATCGTGCGGCACTTGTGCGTTTTGCACAAATCGGCCCACGCGATCGCATGCCCCATGCGATCGCGTCACTTGCACAAAAGCAATCCCACGCGACCGCGTGAGCGACGCGATCGCATCGCATGGATGGCACAACACCCTAGGACGAGACAGAGAGTTGCGCTGAAACGGTGCTGGAGTTGTGCGTTTAGCACAATTTCCAGCGACGCGATCGCGCGACCCACGCGATCGCGTCATCCCCTCTCCTATCCTTCTCACGCGATCGCGCGACCTACGCGATCGCGTCACCCCCATTTTCACCCCCACCACGCGACCGCGCCCCCCACGCGATCGCGTGGATTTGAAAATATAACCCCCAGCCACGCGAACCCTATCAGTCGCGCACCCCCCAACCCTCTTCTCCCTCTCTGCCCCTCTTCTCTCAACCACCACCCAGCCACCATTGCCGCCGCCCCGACCCCCTTCCTCCCTCCCCTTCTTTCTTTCTCCTTCTTCCTCTTTCTCCCTCCTTCTCCGCCACTGCCCTCCGCCACTGCCCACCTCACACCGCCACCACCAACCCAGCCGTGCCCCCCTCTGCCACCCACACGCAACCCCCCTCCCTTCTCTATCAATTACCCTAAACCCTATCCCCATTACCCCCTTCTCCACTACCCCCTCAGCCGCCACCGTGCCGCCGTACCCCTCCACCGCGCCGGACGCCGCCGCAGCCACCACCCAGCCGCTTTCTTACCCCGTTCTACTCCTCACGCCTACCAGTTTCCGATGAACGCCGCCTTCCTATCCTCGCAGTTATTTTACAATTTTTTCTGTTTCTGTTCATAATTAGGATAGATAGATATGCATGCTGTAGTGGATTTTTAGGTTGTTAGGTAGCTTAGGCTGTGGTTAGTGGATCTAGGTCTGTTTACTTGCACTGTTCATGCTTCTGTTTTATCAAAACTGCAATTCTGCTATTCCTGTGACCCTGTTCATATGCTGTGATTTCCTGTAATTACTGCTTGTTAATCTGAATTTTCATGTTTCTATTAATTACAGATAACTGCAGCAAGTTTTTTTTAATTCATATGAACTGCCTTGTTTGCTGTTTTTTTTCTGGGACAATCCTACTTTAGCCGAAATGCTGCCCAAATTTTTTGAATTATTTTCATTCATGTTTTGGTTTGGCAATCTGAAATCTGTTGTCCTCTGCTTTACCCAAACCACTTCATGAATGCTATGGCAGACTTTCTTATCCTCTTTGATTTCCTGGTTTATAAACTGCATTTATGATATTCTGATTCCAGTTCTTGCTTTCTTTATATCTATTAGAATCAACATCACCCTGTTTTCCTTGTTAGGTTTTGAGTTATTTTTAGTCATAATTGTGAATCCTTGTTATATGGAATATTTTCTTTATGCCACTTACCTTAACCCACATTTTACTGACTCACTAATTTTAATTTAATAACTTCTTTTTCAAATTCTAACATTACTAACCTTTTAAAGTCTCTTTTCTGATTTTTCACTTTCCTCTAACTTTCTAACCATGGCATAATGACTATTTTTCTATTTAACTTGAATTCTGATAAATTTGCGATTGTAAATTCTTCCTTTCAAACTTTTAAACTACTATACAATCCTTAATACACCATTACTTAACTCATTTACCTATTTCCAATTCTCTTTTGCCGCTTTGATTTTTCTTTGTTTATTTGCCTATTTGCTTCCCTATTTTTATCTATATCCTGGTTTTCCATTTTTCAGGATGTCTGCCTCACAGAAGAAAGGAAAAGGCAAGGCTACTGGCAAGCGCAAGAGAGGAGATTCCTCCCAGTCCATCATTGACCTAATGCATGATTCCTCATGGCAGGAGAAGAACTTTACACAGCAGGAAAAAACTGACCAGCTGCTCCCTGCAAATGATCCAATAAAATTTGCAAACCGGTACTGTGAGCTGAAGTATACGGCATTTGCAAACTCCAGGAATCTATACCTGGAGAGAACTCTGAGGATTCCAGAAGCACTCCAGCAGTACACCACTGAGTAAATCAAGGAAAGAGGCTAGTTATTTCTGGAGCGAACACTGACAGAGGTCAATGCATCTTGGGTCCGGAAATTCTACTGCAACTACTACATCACCACCCTCGATGCAGTAAACCTGAGCGGAAAACAAATTCTAGTCACTGAGGAGGCCTTAGAGGACATTCTCCAGCTCCCAGCCAAGTCCGATCAGCCTGATGGTTATTCAAAGGCTGAGGAGGACATGCGCCAGATGCAGTTTGATTGGGATGCTGTAAAGGCACGGATTGCTCTCGACCCGACTGTTCCTTGGGAGATGGGTCAGGACACCACCATGCCAAGAGGGATCAAGAGGGCGTACTAAAATGATGAGGCTCGGTTATGGCACCAGCGCTCTACTGTCCTTGGGAGCAAATGATAAACCCATATTTTATGATATATTTTGTGCTTAATTTGAGTGATTTATTCAATCCTTCACCCACTTATTCATATTAATTGCATGGTTTTACTTTCCCTTCCTTATTATGTGATGTATGTGAAAAACATGTTTCCTAAGATTTAAAATTAATTATTTTAATTACCTTTATTTCCATTCGATGCCGTGATTAGTGTGTTAAGTAGTTTCAGATTTTCTAAGGCAGAATGACTTAAGGGATGGAAAAGGAAACATACAAAAATGGAAGGAAAGCACAAAACGGAGCTTCTGAAGAAACTGGCATCCACGCGATCGCATGGACGAAGCGATCGCGTGCCAAGCGCGAATCAGCAGCGACGCGGCCGCATGACTGACACGACCGTGCGCCTTAAGCAGAACCCACATGACGCGGTCGCATGACTGATGCGACCGCGTGGAAAGGAAATGCTCCGAATGACGCGACCGCGTGACCCACGCGGACGCGTGACAGAGGCCACGCACCAGAAATTGCAGAAAACGCTCATAGCGAATTCTGAAGCCCTTTTTGGCCCAAATCCAAGTCCAGAAGGCATAGACCATAGGTTACAAAGTGAGGGAACGCATCCATTCAGGGAGAGCTCGCCAATTTTCACTTTCCATGATTTAAATTTAGTTTGAGAGAGGTTCTCTCCTCTCTCTCTTAGGATTAGGATTAGGATTTAGGACTTCTCTTAGTTTGTAAGAGTGACTCTCGATCCAGGTTTAATATTTACTTTAATGCTTTTATTCGTACCTATAAATGTTGCCAACTTGACTTATGAAACCTTTCCATGTTTTGATTTGAGTTAATGATTATTTGAGGTATTTCAGTTATTGATTGCTTTCTCTTTAATTTGTGTTACCATTGCTTTCCATCTAAGGACATTTTTATTCCAACAATTTTACTTCTTCTCCTTTTGGTCTTGGTTAAGAAATCAGTAACTCAACATTATTAAACTCAGCATAATTGATAATCGCTATCTTGCTAATTGAACTGAACTTCAATAATCCCAACTTTTTCTTAGGAAATAAATAGGATTCGAAGGTCAAACTAATTAGTCCCTTGACTTTCCTTTGCTTTAGTAAAGATTAACTAAGTGGAATTTAGATTCAACTTTCAATATTGTTGGGAGAGATAACTAAGTTGGACTTCCAATTTCTCTTACCTTGCCAGAAGTTTGCTTTACAGTATTTATTTATTTTAATTGCCATTTACTCTACTTGTCATTCAAGTCACTTGCTTCTCACCTTCTAAACCCCGATTACAACCTTTATAGCCAATAATAAGAACATACTTCCTTGCAGTTCCTTGAGAAGACGACCCGAGGTTTGAATACTCGGTTAACAATTTTTAAGGGGTTTGTTACTTGTGACAACCAAAACGTTTGCACGAAGGGATTTTTGTTGGTTTAGAGACTATATCTACAACGCGACTATTTTTATGAACTTCTTTACTGGCAAAAATCCTAACGTCAGCGAAGCACTCCTTTTGCTTGAGTGAGGTCCCAAGTTCGAGACTTGTGCCAATTTGATGGAGGCATGTGCTGGCTCTTTTTCTTTGTGAATGAAGTGGCGCCTCTCTCCTCTTTTCCTTGAGGTGCTTGGTTCGATCCTTGGGGGTAGCCTTTTAGCCATTTTTGGCTTATTTCCTTCATGTGTAGCGCTCCCCCAATCCCCCTTGTTCATGAGTTCGAGCCTTGTGGCAAGCATTGGCAAACATTTTCCTTGAATTTATTCTTGAGTGAAGCCCGATGGTGCTCTCAAGGAGAGCGGAGCATCATTCTTCTCTCCTTTCTTTCTTGGTTCCAAATCGTGCTCCGCTCTCAAGGGGAGTGTAGCATCATGCCTTGCTTTCTTGGTTCATTGTTGTGCTCCCTTGAGAGAGTGCTCCGCTCTTGGAGAGAGCGCTATGCTTCCTCCTTCCTTTGCCACACTCTTCTTTTCCTTGGGCCACGCTTCTTAGGCCATGCTTTCTTGTTTTCTTCTTTTCTTCACCTACAAGTAATCAAAACAACCAATCAATGTATCACTAAATTCACAAGGTTTATAAATCATTTAAATATCAATTAAATTTAGCTTAAACCTCATGATTTAGTATCAATTAAATGGTGGTTAATTGATTCAAAGAAACCATGCAATTCCATTCCAAATTTACTTACTTACAATGCAAGAAAGTGCATAAAACCTAATAAAAACAAAGAAAAAGACTAGTAAAACTAGGCTAAGATGACTTGTCATCACAATGCACCTGCAACATTCCAAAGGTGCATGCTCTCCATTTTTTCAGACATGATTGAGAAGTTCATAGAAGTATTCATGGACGACTTCTCTGTATTTGGGAACTCATATTCTGATTGCCCATACCATCTTGCTCTTGTGCTAAAAAGGTGTCAAGAAACCAACCTGGTTTTAAACTGGGAGAAGTGACATTTTATGGTAACTGAAGGGGTGGTTCTTGGTCACAAGATTTCAAAAGATGGCATAGAAGTGGACAAGGCAAAAGTGGAAGTAATTGAAAAATTACCTCCACCTTGCAATGTCAAAGCAATCAGAAGTTTTTTGGGACACACTGGGTTCTATAGGAGGTTTATCAAAGATTTTTCAAAGATTGCGAAACCCCTTAGCAACCTACTTGTCTCAAATACTCCCTTTATTTTTGATAGAGAGTGCATGGTAGCCTTTAATGAACTTAAAAAGAAACTCTCCTCTGTACCTATTATAGCACCACCAAGCTAGGATCTTCCCTTTGAACTAATGTGTGATGCATCTGATTTTGCTGTTGGTGCTGTTCTAGGACAAAGGAAAGACAAGCTAGTACATGTTATTTACTATGCTAGTAAGGTTCTTAATGAGAATCAAAGGAACTATACCACCACGGAGAAAGAACTTTTAGCCATAGTTTTTGCTTTTGATAAGTTTAGATCATATCTTATTGGCTCAAAAGTAATTGTGTTCACTGATCATGCATCACTCAAATACTTGCTTACCAAATAAGAATCTAACCCAGACTAATAAGGTGGATTTTGCTGCTCCAAGAATTTGATATTGAGAGTAAATATAGGAGCGAAGCAGAGAACAAGGTAGCTGACCACCTCTCAAGGATCCCACAAGAAGAAAAAATGCAGCAAGTAGCAGTACATGAAAGCTTTCCTGATGAACAATTGATGATGATTCGAGTAGCCCCTTGGTTTGCAGACATAGCTAATTTCAAGGCTATTGGGGAACTACCAACTAACATCAATAAGCACATGAGGAGGAAGCTAATCAAGGATGCCAAACACTACATCTGGGATGACCCCTATTTGTTCAAAAAGTGTGTTGATGGAATCCTAAGAAGGTGTATATCCCATGAAGAAGGGCAGGAAGTGTTATGGCAGTGCCATGGATCCGCATATAGAGGTCACTTCAGTGGAGAAAGAACAGCAGTAAAAGTGCTTCAATCCAGATTTTACTGGCCAACAATGTTTAAGGATGCCAAGGAAATAGTGTCAAGGTGTGATGAATGCCAAAGAGCTGGTAATCTAATCAAGAGAAATGAGATGCCACAGCAATTCATACTAGAGATGGAGCTATTTGATGTATGGGGGATTGATTTCATAGGACCCTTCCCAACCTCCTACTCAAATAGCTACATATTGGTGGCTGTTGATTATGTCTCAAGGTGGGTAGAAGCCATCGTCACTGCAACAAATGACAACAAAGTTATGATAAGCTTCTTGAGAAGGAACATCTTCAGCAGATTTGGAGTTTCCAAAGCTCTCATTAGTGATGGAGGGACACACTTCTGCAACAGACAACTCGAGACACTCCTTCTTAGATATGGAGTAAAGCACAAAGTGGCAACTCCATACCACCCACAGACCAACGGGCAAGCTGAAATCTCCAACAGAGAGCTGAAACGAATCCTTGAAAAAACTGTTGGAAGCTCGAGAAAGGATTGGTCTAAGAAGCTGGATGATACACTATGGGCCTACAGAATAGCCTATAATACTCCCATTGGGATGTCTCCATACCAACTGGTATATGGCAAGGCGTGTCACTTATCAGTTGAACTTGAACATAGAGCATTTTGGGCTCTAAAAATGTTAAACTATGATGAGCAAGCTGCTGGAGAAAAGAGATTAATGCAACTCAATGAGCTGGAGGAGTTTAGAAATCAAGCATATGAGAATTCAAAAATCTACAAAGAAAATACAAAAAGATGGCATGACCAAAAGATAGTAAGAAGGGAGTTCACTGAAGGATAGAAGGTGTTACTCTACAACTCAAGACTCAAGCTCTTCCCTGGGAAACTTAAGTCTCGATGGTTAGGACCTTTCACCATACTCAAGGTGTTTCCCTATGGTCATGTGGAGCTCATAGAGGACAAGACTCAGAGAACTTTTACTGTCAATGGCCATAGACTCAAACACTACTTGGGAGGCTCCTTAGAGGAGTAGAGAGTGAGCTACAAGCACAGCTAAAGATGAAGGAATGTTAAGCTAATGACAATAAAGAAGCGCTAGTTGGGAGGCACCCCAACACTATATCCTTTTTAATTTAATTGCTTTTCTTAGAAGTAGTTTAAAATCTATTGCTTTAGATAGTTTAATTTTCAGTCTCACATTTGTGTTACACTACCAAATTAGGATTAGTTTACAATTGTAGATTAGAAAGTTTGATATTAGCTTTGGTAGCTAGATTTTCTTTACACTCTTTTATTTCTTTCTATTCTGGAATTGCAACTTGATGAAGGCATAACTAATGAGGAGTGAATGGGCTGAGAACTAGCTAATTGCTAAGTTTGGTATGGCCTCCCAAACACTTAATCTAGGCTTACAAATAATTAATAGCTTGATTTTGAAGAGTAAGCCCAGAGATTATGTTTGGTGTGGCCACCACCAAGGATCACCTAGCAGCCCAAGTCACCTAATTTGAAAGCACTTAATGTTTTGGGTAAGAACATGAACGTGGTTTAATGAGTTCAGAGGAATTGGAATAAAAAAAATTAAAAGATTGATGTTACTCCATTCTTATGAACACATTAAATACACAATGATGGAACCAATTTATTAAGATGCCAAAGGATTAAGTTTGGTGTCCCAAGGGACACCCATCAGTTGCAATCCAAATCACTCTTGATGAGAAGGAATGTGAAGGGGTTCTTTTGTCATTACTAATGGGTTCAGTTTCAATTTCAGGAGAGAAGATGGGGCCCACATAGTAAACAACTCACAAAGCAAGGAAGTCAAAATGTACTTGCACTTTGGAACTCAACACATGCAGAAGACTCTGTGAGAAAAGAGTTGGCACCTTTTCCCACCCTAGGCGCCACTCCCCAAGTGGGAAAACATTTAACCCTTTTTATTTCCCACCTTTCGACCACACCATTCACTCCTTATAAAAGCCTCACCTCCCCAACTACTCTCCCACTTCAAAACCCCAATCACACGCGAAAAGCATACATACACCCCTCATCTTCCTTTCTCTTTCTACTATCTCTCTTTCCCAACTTTCTTTCTCCTTTTTCTTGATTGGGACAATCAAGTCCTAAGTTTGGTGTTGGAGCAAAACCTTGTTTTGCTTGCTCTTTCTTGCAACCCCTATTTTTTTCACAACCTCAAACACACTCTCTCAACTTAATGGCACCACCAAAAAGCTCAGCCTAAAAGAAAAGAAAAACTAAGAAACCAACCTCTGGATCCTTAAGCTCTTTCAATGACTACAAGTTCCTCTCTGCATTCAACCAAAATTAATTCTATGGTTGGGTGAGTGAGAGGGAGATCATTCCAAAAGTTGGGTTTCAACTAGGGAGGAATGAGTATCTTAAAATCAACATTGAGATCAACAATAGGGGTTGGTCACTTCTATGCAACCCACTAAGGAAAGTGGTAGAGAGCTTGGTGAGGGTATTCTACGCTAACGCAGTACCTCAACGAGGGCAATATGGCTATATTAGCTATGTAAGGGGGAAGTCCATTGACTACAGCCCCTCTAGCATAGAAAGAATGCTAATGGTGAAGAGGACAAGCTCCACTCGGAGCTTTGAAGAAAGAATGAAGCAGTAAGACCCTGGGTTTGATGAGATCCTGAATGAAATTTGTGTGCTGAATGTGCGTTGGATAAATGATAAAGATGGGATACCCAACCAATTGAAGAGAAGAGATTTGAACCCCCTGATGACATGTCATCATGTCATGTTTTTCTATGCTTTTTCATACAAGAAATTGATAATTAGTGCTTAAATATTGCATTCTTTTATGCTTAAATGGTATATTTCCTTGATCTTTTAATTTTATAAATTTGGTAGGAAATAAGAAGAAAAAGAAGCAAAGAAGCACAAAATAAGCTAAAAAGGAGAAAAAAAGAACTCTAGGGCACACTTTGAAGTTGGAGCACACTTTGGAGCCTTAGGCCACGCTTTTAAAAGCGTGGCCCATGACCAAACAGCACTCAAAGCTCAGTTCACAAAGTGAACTTAGCTTTGCCGTACAAGAAACTTAGCTTGGAGGCAAGAATTTTCGCTAAGTTAAAAGTTGGGCGTTTACAGCATGACCATGCCTCCTTCAAAGGGCCATAACTTGAGCTACATATGTCCAATTGATGTGCTTCCAGTTGCGTTGGAAAGCTGACATTTAGTGCTTTCCAACGATGTATAATAGTCCATATTTGGCATGGAATTGAGGCACAAGTGAAATGCATCTTTGAGGGCAAAAAATAAGCAAAAAAAATCAGCCAATGCTTCCACCAAGGCTCGAAGGGGGAGACACAAGGAAAACAGGGAAAGCAAGGAAAGAGTGCTCAGTTCACTTTTCCAACTGAGCTTTATCGGGCTCCCACTCAAGAAAATTCAAGGAAAAGGCTCACAAAACTTCTTCCACCAAGAGTTGAACTTGGGACCTTGAAGACAAAAGCAAGGCACCAAAAGGGGAGCTCAGTTGGTTTTCCCAACTGAGCGCTACTTCCCCCCTTTTCCCCACATTTTGGCACGCCCAAAGGCACCAAGGAGCAAGCATGATGCGCAACAATTTGGCACACTAAGGGGCTGGGACGCACAAAATGGCACGGACAAGCACAACTTGAAAGCTAAGTTGGGTTTTCCAACTGAGCTTTTCCCTGGGAGCAACACCCATGGACCAAAAATTGAATAAAAATTCCATTTAAATTCAATTCTTCTCCAAATTGAATCAAGGCCAACCAAACCCATTTCTCCTCAGATCCAAAGCAAGCAAAGCCCACATCATCACTCAAAGGCACAAGAACAAGCTAGAATTAGGATTTTCATTTAATTTGTTTTTCATTTCAATTTCATTTTATTTTCATTTTGTAAAAAGCCTATATAAAGGCATCACTATCATCTACAAAAGGAGAGCTCGATTAGAAAGGAGGCTAGCTCCAATAGGGAGTTGTGCACTCTTTAGTTTTCATTTTGCTTTCTATCTTAGCTTTCTTTTCTGTTTTGAAATTTTGGATTGAGATTGGAAGGAATTCTGTTTTCATTCTCCATCTGCAACTTCTCTTGTTCCTCTTCTGCAATTTACTCTTCCATTTTCATTTTGCAATTGTTCTTGTTGGATCAATGAAGGTTTTGAGATCTAGACTTATTTTCTAGTCTCTTCCACTCCTGAGATCTTGAACCACTTTTAAATTGCTGCAAATTAAGCACTGCTTTTCTGTTTTGATCCTTCACTGAAATTTTCCCTTTCTGTTTAGATTTGCTGCAACTCTCAATTTACTTTCCTGCACATTTACCTTTATTGTAATTGTTCTGAATTTGATCTGTTGCTCTCTTTAAATATTCTGCACCTAACCCCCTTTATATTTCATGCAATTTACATTTCTTGTCATTTAAGATTCTTGCAATTTACATTTCTTGCTCTTTAAGTTTCTGTCCAATTTTACTTACTGCACTTTATAATTTCTACACACTTACTTTCTGCAATTTATAATTCCTTGTCATTTACATTCTTCTGCTTCAAGTCTCACCCAATTTCACTCAATGTTAGCTTGACTAAACTAATCACCCACTAAAGTTGCTTGATCCATCAATCCCTGTGGGATCGACCTCACTCAAAGTGAGTTTTACTACTTGATACGACCCGGTACACTTGCGGGTGAGTTTTAGGTGTTTTGGAAAATTCAGTTTTCCACAAAAATACCATCATGTTTTTGGCGCCGTTGCCGGGGATTGATTTAGATCAACAATGATTAAGTGGGTGAGAAGTCTAGATCAAGCATTTTCTTTATTTTTGTTTTCTGTTTTAAATTGAAACCAAGATGTTTGAGTTTTTGCCTCACTAAGAAATTCATCTCTGAGATATGAATTTCAATTTTCCTTGGTGTTGTGTTTTTCAAAATTCAAATGGAGTTCAACTCATCTTATGATCAAACAAATTTTATGGGATATTACCCACCATCACCAATCTCTAATGGTGGCTGGGAATATCACCACGAGAATACACATTCTGAGCACTCCAATTCATGGAGATTTGCTTCAGAGACACAAGATGAGCAAGAAAATCATATGGGATATCTTCCTCCACCACAAAATGATGCAAGTTGCTATTCTAATGATGGTTGGGGGGAGCAAAACCAGAAAACATTTGAGAGCCCATATTCCACTTATCAAGAGCCATCTTCACTCGAACGTACTATCAATTCACTTATACAAAATTTTCCAACCTCACCTTCTAGTTTTTCATCTGAAAATTCTTCATCACTGGACTTTGTCTCCACACAAAATCCTTGCCAAAACTCACCACCCACACAAACTTCCATGAACCAAAAACTCTCAAATCTTGAGTCCATGCTCAAAAGAATTGTGGAGGAGAAAGAGAAATACCAGAAAGAACAAGAGAACTCCCTCAAAAACATGGAAGCGCAATTAGGCCAACTGGTGAGTGCAATGAAGAAGAAGGAAAAACAAGAGGAAGAGGCTACTGAGTCAAGTGAATTTTTAGTGAAAAAGAAAGAGGTGGTGAAAATAGTTGAAAACGAAACTGCACTTGAGGTGACAAAAGAACCTGAACACTCACAACCTCCTCAAACCCCCCTGGACCAAAAAGTTTCAACAATTGAATCTGAAATTAAAAGATATGAAGAGGAGATGAAGAAATGTTGGAAAGATCAACAAACCTCCTCCATGAAAAAGCTATTAAAACAAATGTTGAGTGTAAAAGGGGAAGTGGAGGAGCAAGAAAGTGAGGAAGTCATTCCAAACTCAAGTGAGGCAGAGAAGTACATGAAGGAGGAGTTCATGGAACCACCAGTTCAAAAGGCTCTGGATGAATACAAAACTCCAATAATCACACAGCAACCAAGTCTTGAATCCAAAGAAGTGAAAGCAATTAGCAAGAACACCAATCCTGTCCCTGATCCAGCAAGCAAGATTAATCAAGCCATTTGTAAAAGGAAGCTTGCTGAGGAAAGGCCAAGACAAGGGACACTAGCTGAATCTTCTCCCCCCCTTAAGGTCATTCCTCTTAACAAACTGGAAGAAGAGGAAGAAAGTGAAGAACAACATGTCAAGCTAATGACACTAAAAGAGCACTTGTTGGGAGGTAACCCAACCGTAGGTAACATTTCTTTTCTGCTATGTCTTCGTTCTTTGTTTTGTTTAAATTCAATAAATTGGCATATGGTTACATTCTAAGTTTGGTGTTGCCTTGCAACAAATTGTTTTCAATCTTTTTGGATGATTGCATCAAATTAAAAATGAAAGTGACACACCAAGATTCTAAGTTTGGTGTGCCACTTATTTTTCTATGCAATTTATTCAAGCAACACTGCTTGTTTGCATAAACATAATGCCTCTGCAATTTTATTTTTCTCTTTTGGTTTAACATTTTAGTTTCCTCTTTATTCATTTACGTGTTTTTTTTAATGCTTTCTTTTATTAACTGTGTTTGTTAATACATCATCAAGAGAGCTTTATTCATGACAAGATTCTTGGCTTGGTGATTGTATTACCACAGTCTCATTTAGTCTTATTTCAAATAAAATGGACATAGGATTGCATTCTAAGTTTGGTGTTGCTATGCAACAAAATTTGGTTCCAATTCTTACAAGATACTTGCATTAATTCCAAGTGAAAGTGTCACACTAATTTTGGTGTGCCACTTATCTTTTTATGCAATGTATTGTGCACACCTTCTTATCTATGCAATCAAAATGTCTCTGTCTCTTGTGCCTTGATTGTTATCTTTAATTTTGCTTGCTTAAAACACATGTGCTACTAACATTTCATTGTATAAGACATTCATGATCCATCTTAGCCCCATAGCCATTGTTCTAATTGTTGCTTGAGGATGAGCAAGCATTCTGAGTTTGGCAAGGGAAAGGGAAGAATAAGAGGAAAATGACAACAATAGAGAAGATGGACTACAAGGTTGTAAAGTTCCTTTTCCTCTCCTTTGTTTCCAGCACTTTATTTTGCATGATTGTCTTTATATTCTCTGTATGCATGTGTAGTATGAATAAGCATAGTTTGAATATTGATTTGTAACATGTTGCCATGCCATTATGATTACCAACTTGAGTTTTGTGAGTTCAAAAGCAATAGAGCATCATGATCATAAACAAACAAGGAATTAAAGAAGAGTTTAGCATGTGCATATAAGTTTTGGAAAGCTAGTATGATTAATTGTTGCTCAATTGCATTGGATTTTATTTAATTGAAGTTTTCATCTAGGACATTTTGTGAAATCTTTTGAAAATCATGAAAACCTTGAAGAAGCAAATACAAATTAAAGCAGGAAAAGAAAAAGGGAACGAATGAGAAAGCTGAAGGCTCTGAGTACCAATGTCAATTTATTTGTTAAGTACTTGTGGTGTTTATGTATCAAGCCAAATGCTTGAAAACAAAACACTTAGAAGTCAAGGCTAGGCTCAAGTGCAAAAGCACTCCCTCAAAGCTCAAGGTTCTGAGCATCAATGATTAGAGAGTCAAGAAAAGAAAAGAAAAATGAGCTTAATGAAGTCCTCTAATTAAATGCTTGTGGTGCTTATGTATCAAGTGGTAATACTTGAAAACAAAGCATTTAGAATCGTAGCTTTGTTATTAACTCATGGGGCAAAGCACCCAAAAGGAGAAGCTAATAAGAAAAGCAAAAGCTTGTTTCAAGGAAGAAATATAAGAAAAAGATTTCATAAAATGAGCTAGATAGAAGCATCAATCATTTACATTTCTTTTGTGATTATAGCATGCATAGAAAACTAGCCTACCATGAACATTGAGTTGCTATTCTTCTTACCTTGGATTGTCAATCTTTATTGCATGATTCTTTTCTTGCTTGGGGACAAGCAAGGTTTAAGTTTGGTGTTGTGATGACATGTCATCATGTCATGTTTTTCTATGCTTTTTCATACAAGAAATTGATAATTAGTGCTTAAATATTGCATTCTTTTATGCTTAAATGGTATATTTCCTTGATCTTTTAATTTTATAAATTTGGTAGGAAATAAGAAGAAAAAGAAGCAAAGAAGCACAAAATAAGCTAAAAAGGAGAAAAAAAGAACTTTGGGGCACACTTTGAAGTTGGAGCACACTTTGGAGCCTTAGGCCACGCTTTTAAAAGCGTGGCCCATGACCAAATCAAGGAAACATCACAACCAGCACTCAAAGCTCAGTTCACAAAGTGAACTTAGCTTTGCCGTACAAGAAACTTAGCTTGGAGGCAAGAATTTTCGCTAAGTTAAAAGTTGGGCGTTTACAGCATGACCATGCCTCCTTCAAAGGGCCATAACTTGAGCTACATATGTCCAATTGATGTGCTTCCAGTTGCGTTGGAAAGCTGACATTTAGTGCTTTCCAACGATGTATAATAGTCCATATTTGGCATGGAATTGAGGCACAAGTAAAATGCATCTTTGAGGGCAAAAAATAAGCAAAAAAAATCAGCCAATGCTTCCACCAAGGCTCGAAGGGGGAGACACAAGGAAAACAGGGAAAGCAAGGAAAGAGTGCTCAGTTCACTTTTCCAACTGAGCTTTATCTGGCTCCCACTCAAGAAAATTCAAGGAAAAGGCTCACAAAACTTCTTCCACCAAGAGTTGAACTTGGGACCTTGAAGACAAAAGCAAGGCACCAAAAGGGGAGCTCAGTTGGTTTTCCCAACTGAGCGCTACTTCCTCCCTTTTCCCCACATTTTGGCACGCCCAAAGGCACCAAGGAGCAAGCATGATGCGCAACAATTTGGCACACTAAGGGGCTGGGACGCACAAAATGGCACGGACAAGCACAACTTGAAAGCTAAGTTGGGTTTTCCAACTGAGCTTTCCCCTGGGAGCAACACCCATGGACCAAAAATTGAATAAAAATTCCATTTAAATTCAATTCTTCTCCAAATTGAATCAAGGCCAACCAAACCTATTTCTCCTCAGATCCAAAGCAAGCAAAGCCCACATCATCACTCAAAGGCACAAGAACAAGCTAGAATTAGGATTTTCATTTAATTTGTTTTTCATTTCAATTTCATTTTATTTTCATTTTGTAAAAAGCCTATATAAAGGCATCACTATCATCTTCAAAAGGAGAGCTCGATTAGAAAGGAGGCTAGCTCCAATAGGGAGTTGTGCACTCTTTAGTTTTCATTTTGCTTTCTATCTTAGCTTTCTTTTCTGTTTTGAAATTTTGGATTGAGATTGGAAGGAATTCTATTTTCATTCTCCATCTGCAACTTCTCTTGTTCCTCTTCTGCAATTTACTCTTCCATTTTCATTTTGCAATTGTTCTTGTTGGATCAAGGAAGGATTTGAGATCTAGACTTGTTTTCTAGTCTCTTCCACTCCTGAGATCTTGAACCACTTTTAAATTGCTGCAAATTAAGCACTGCTTTTCTGTTTTGATCCTTCACTGAAATTTTCCCTTTCTGTTTAGATTTGCTGCAACTCTCAATTTACTTTCCTGCACATTTACGTTTACTGTAATTGTTCTGAATTTGATCTGTTGCTCTCTTTAAATATTCTGCACCTAACCCCCTTTATATTTCATGCAATTTACATTTCTTGTCATTTAAGATTCTTGCAATTTACATTTCTTGCTCTTTAAGTTTCTGTCCAATTTTACTTACTGCACTTTATAATTTCTACACACTTACTTTCTGCAATTTATAATTCCTTGTCATTTACATTCTGCTGCTTCAAGTCTCACCCAATTTCACTCAATGTTAGCTTGACTAAACTAATCACCCACTAAAGTTGCTTGATCCATCAATCCCTGTGGGATCGACCTCACTCAAAGTGAGTTTTACTACTTGATACGACCCGGTACACTTGCCGGTGAGTTTTAGGTGTTTTAGAAAATTCAGTTTTCCACAAAAATACCATCACCCCCAAGCTAGAGGGTTGCTAGAATTTGTGAGGAGGTCCCTAATCCCCAAATCCAACACTTCAGAGGTGACCAAGGAGAGAGCTGTGCTCATCTACAGCATAATGAAAGGAGAGAACATCAACGTAGGGGAGATGATCGCCAACAACATCAACAAAGTGCTGAAAAGCACCAGTGACAACACAAGGTTGGCATTTCCCAGCATTATACAGAGGCTATGTGATGAGGCTGGAGTTGAAAAGATCATTGATGAGGTGCTTGTAAAGCAAGATAAATTCATAACTGCCAAAAAGATGGCCAAAGTGGTGGCTGTTCAGCCACTCAACAGGGCCAGAGAACGAAGAGCTCATGCTCATGGACCACAACAACAACAAGAGGAAGAGGTAGAAGAGCAACCTCACTTCCTAGCACTTTAACCACCACCATAATACCAATATCAGCAATTTCCAGAGGGATTCAACTGGGAACAATTGCAAGGAGATGTACACCAAATGAAGGGAGACCTACACCACTTGAGGGAAGATGTCAATCAACTCAAGGAGACTCAACAACAACAATAGAGCCAAGTCAACCAGAACATTAAACAACTCCAAGGGGGTTATGAGAACCTCAAGGAGCAGCAAAAACAATTTAACTAGGGAGAGGTGCGAAGTGCACTAGACAAAATAGTAGAACAAGGCAAGTGGAAACAGAGGGACACGGCTGAATTCAGAAATATCTATGATGCCAGAACCATATCTAAGAGGCAGTATGACATCAATACACAAGCGAAGCTGAATCACTTGTGTAACGCCGTAGCTGCTCTAAACCCAGGATACCCAACCTTCATGCAAGGAATGGAAGAGCTAAGTTCAAGACAAGAGGAAATCCTAGCCAAACATAAGGAAGATGAAAGGAATTATATGAGGAGGGCAGGATTTTGGAAGCCCAAGGATGCCAAAGCACAAGAAGGTTCCTCCAAGCCAGATGAAGGTGGCTCCTCCCATTCCAAGAAGAAGGACAAAGAGAAAGGGCCAATGAACTAAAGATGAAGTTGCTCAAGGTTGTTGAGTCCCATGGTTGACACTTTCTAATTTCTAAAATCATGTTTTAAGCTTTTGTTGATTTACTCTTTTGAATAAATAATCATGCTAGGATAGTTTATGTTTTATGCTTAGCTTTAATTCCTGTTTGAAGTCTTTATGAGTTTTTTTTATTACAATAAAGAAAATGCCATATATTTCAAGTCTTCATTTCAACATAAATAAAAGTAGAGCTTGTCTCCATAAGAGTTACTGTGAGTTGTGTAAAAATAATAAGAGAGACCAAGGCCAAGAGAGATCATCAAACAAACTAAGAAATAAGAAATTAAGTGTAGAACCTTGGATGAACTAAAAATAAAATGAGTCATGGAGAGCAACTAGTCCTAGAAGGTATAACAAGGGAAGGTTAAGGGGTGTTCCTTGAATATCCATAGAACCAAGAGGTAGTAAGCAATAAAGGCCCAAGGCTCTGAGCATCAACTACTGGGATGGAAAAAGAAACATTAAAAAGCTCAAAAAGAATTAAAGATCTTAGTAGATGCTTGTGGTGAAGATGTGTCAAGAAGAGACCTGGACAAGTAAATTCTTAGGGGTGTCTCAAGTAAACATTCATAGATGTGTTGAACACTTAGTTTTACTCTTAGTTGTATTGCAATCATTCAAAGCCAAGGCCTCAAGTTACAAAGGCTTACTCACATTGATTGGCTTGGGACAAGCAAAGCTTAAGTTTGGTGTGTGATGACTTGCATCATCTACCCTTCTTTCTTGCATAAAGAAGACCATAAAAGAGCATAAATATCATTTGATTATTACAATTCATGCATTATTTGATGAATATTATGGTATACTACTTTGAGATGAGTTGTGCTGAATTTCACGTGGAAAAGGCATCAAAAAAGGGTAGAAGCCAAACATGAAGCTGGGCGTGTGAAACTGGCGTGCCACTTGGGAGCAAACGCCGCAAAAATGTACTGGCGTGGCATGCCAGGAGCTAGGCATGGCACGCCAGTACTAAACTCCAGAGGGGAGATCCAAGCATGCATGTGGGCGTGGCACGCCAAGGACTGGGCGTGGCACGCTAGTACAAAGTTCCAGGAAGCAACAATGGAGGAAATAAAAGGGGCGTGGCACGCCAGGTTGAGCGTGGCACGCCTAACCCATCAACTACTATGGGCGTGCCACTTGAACAAAGGGTCGTGGCACGCCAACTCGCCATTCCAAGAAGAACCTCCACTATGGCGTGCCACTTGGTATCGAAGGCGTGGCACGCCAGCTCCAAGAACTCACTTGGGCATTCCACTTGAGAACCCAGGCGTGGCACGTCAAGCTTGAAGAGTTCACAAATCGATGGGCGTGCCACTTGAACAGTATGGCGTGGCACGCTGGTAGAAAAATCCAGAGAAGGGGCTGAAAGCAATTGAAGACTGGGTGTGTCACTTGAAGTCGAAGGCATAGCACGCCAACCTCTCAACCTCACTTAGGCGTGCCACTTGAGCAACCAGGCGTGGCACGCCAATGCACAAAGATAACAAAAGCAAGGACTGGGCATGCCACTTGGTGTCGAAGGCGTGGCATGCCAACCCAAGCATGTCACTATGGCGTGCCACTTGAAGGCTGAAGCGTTGCACACCAACTACTAGAACCAAGACAAGATCATGGGCATGGCACGCCAACCTTTAGGCGTGGCACGCTGGTATAAGTTTCCAGAGAGGATGAAGGAGGCCAATTACATGGGGCGTGCCACTTGGTATCGAAGGCGTTGCACGCCACTCACTATTCTTTACTTAGGCGTGCCACTTGAATCCCAGGCATGGCATGCCAGTGCCATTCAGAGAGTAAAGAAGAATTGGGGCGTGCCACTTTAGTTCGTGGCGTGGCACGCAAAACAGAGGAACCACTCACTCATAAAGGGGCGTACGCTAGTTCAACTTTCCAGAGAAGCTTATCCGAGCATAGAGCAAGGGCGTGGCATGCCAGACCCTGGGCGTGCCACGCTAGTTCAAGTTTCCAGAGGACAAGGTAAAAGGAAAAAGGCTAGGGCGTTCCACTTGAGCTCGAAGGCGTGGCACGCCAAGGTTGTTAAAGAGACGAGCGTGTCACTTGAAGGGCTGGGCGTGGCACGCCAAGCTAAAAGCAAAGAGTACGTGACACGCCACTAGAGCGCCAATCACATGCCAGCTGGGAGATCACACTTATTGAGCTTCTTTTCCTTCCAAAATGTAATTTTCCTTTTTTACTTTTGTAATTCTTTTATTTTACTAGGAGTAGTATAAATATCTCCAAGGAGTACTGAAGAAGGGGGTTAAGCAGTCAGTTTTAGATCCACTTTTACACTTCACTTTTGAGTACTTTTTAAGCTATGAGTAGCTAACTTCCCTCTCATTGAGGGAGGGAACTCTACTGTACTTGATGGATTGATAATAGTGAAATTCTTCTTCTCTTCATCTTCTCTTTGATTTTCTAGAAGGAATTTCGTTCTTAATGCTCAGTGTTCAATTATCCTGGGAAAGAGATAGAATGAAATTGGGTTTCATGGAAAACTTGGGAAAGGAAACATGAAACCATGCTTGAAATCCCTTCTCACACTTGAGTAGAATCTGGGTTTTGGTGTTTGGATATGTGACATATAATCCTCCCTCTACTTGGACCTATAATGGTGTGTGGTATAATCAGGGACCAAGCATATCTCTCTTCATGAGCAATTAGACCAAGGAATTGGCTATTGATCAAGATCTGAGAGATTGAGTCACCAAGGGATTAGGGCTCAATCAATCATGATTGCCAAGAGGTCAATGAGTTGCATGATTGAAGAGGATATAAGCTAGATTTGATCCAAAGAGACAACATCTCCCAATCTCAATGAATTTCCCCATTCTTATCTATCCATTTCTTTACAGCTTAATTTTACATTCAGTAATCCCTCATTCCTATTTACATTCAAGTCATTTATGATTCTGCACTTTACATTCTGCCATTTTTATTTCTGCACTTTATTGTTTTTCTTTATATTCTAGTCATTTACATTAATGTCATTTACAATTCTGCACTTCACAATCTTATTGATCCGCTTGACTAATTCATCAATTAATTAAAACTGCTAGAATTTGCCAATCTCTGTGGATACGATCCCACTCCACTGTGGGTTATTACTTGACGATAATTTTGGTGCGCTTGCCAAAAGAACTAATTCACCAATTTTTGAATGGGGTGTGAATTGGACTCATCAGCTATCAACCCACTTCAGAGGGCCAGGGAGCATAGAGCTCATGCTCATGAGCCTCATGTGCAACAACAACAACAAGAAAAAGAGGCATAAGAGCAACCACATTTTCTAGCACTCCAACCACTACCATATCAGCAATACCAACCATTTCTAGAGGGATTCAATTGGGAACAATTGCAAAAAGATGTACACCAAATGAAGGGAGACCTACACCATCTGAGGGAGGATGATGCATGGAAAACTTGTCTCACAACAAATTCCCTTCGGCAAGTGTACCGAATTGTCGTCAAGTAAAACTCACAATAGAGTGAGGTCGAATCCCACAGAGATTAACGGATTAAGCAATCAATGGTTAATTGATTATCCTAGTTAGACGAATCATAATGGAGTGATAAGTAACAAGGAAATGTCAATTGACAGAAAAGTAAAGAAAGCAATAAAGTGCAGAAAAGTAAAATGACAAGAAAAGTAAATGTAAGAACTAAAAATAAAATGAACATTGGGATCAAGAGATATTGCAATCCTCCGGATCATGTTCATTCTCATCTCTTCCTTAATCAATGCACTCATTGATTTCCTTGGCAATCTTAAGTGATTGAATTACAATTTCTTGTAATTCAATCTCTCAAATCTTGATCAATAGTCAATTCCTTGGTCAATTGCTCATGAGAAGAGATGAAGTATGGTCACTGATTATACCACATGCATTTCCCAAATCAAGCATTGAGAGGATTATAGTCACGTATCCATCCAAACCTAATTTGGTCCAGCATGAGAAAGCATTTCTAGCTTGATCTCTTCATTCCTCTTCCAAGGTTCAGAAGAGATCCAAGTATGAATAGCTTCTTTTCTAAGATAACTACCCAATTGGATGAAGACCAAAAGCTTTCAAGTAAAATCAAGAGAAAAGAAAGAAGAAGAAGAATAAGAACTACAATTGATCCATTGAATCATAATAGAGCTCTCTAACCCAATGAAAAGAGTTAGTTGATCATTGCTCTACCAAAATAGAAAAGAAAGAAAGTGCAGAAGAGTAAAGATGAAGATAAAAATTGAAATTGAAAATTTAACATTCATAAATGAAAATTACAACTAAAAGAAAAACTACTCCTAAGAAAAGAAAAGAAGAGAAAAGGAAGAAGAGTGGTTGAGGGGAGGGGTCCGAAGACCCACTCCCCTTGGAGTGTGCCAATTCATAGAAGTTCGAAATGGTCTTCACTCTCTCCCCCTTCCTTCAATTTCCAGAATTCCAGAATGACTTGAATGTAAAAACTAAGGCCTTTATATAGGCTCTCCTAAATTACAAAATGAAATTAAAAGCAAATTACACTTAAATGAAAATTCCTATTCTAGATGCTTCTTGTGGCCTTGGTTGACAATTGTGAGCTTGCTTGCTTGAGCTTTGAAGTGGACTTGAGAGAGTAGTGAGTTAAGTTGAGGTCCAGGTGCTAAAGTTAGTGCTAAAGTTAGCCACACTAACGCTACAAGTGTGGCGTTAGTGCTAAAGTTATTGTGACTAACGTTGCACTTGCTGCCCAGTTGGTGTTTTTGGGGCTTAAAAGATGCCTCTTTTTTGTGCTCAAATTTCATGCCCACTATAGAGTATTATATATCGTTGCAAAGCTCTAAATGTCAGCTTTCTAACGCAACTGGAATCACCTCAATTGGACCTCTGTAGCTGAAGTTATGCTCCTTTGAAGTGGACATGGTCGCTGGCATATATGCCAACGTTACTGGAAATGTTGATTGCCAATAACGCTAGCGATCAGGGCTGCATTATTGCCAGTTTCCGAAGCTCAAACTTAGTGTCCACCCCAAACTATTATACATTTTTGGAAAGCCCTGGATGTCTACTTTCCAATGCCTTTGGAAGCGCATCATTTGGAGCTCTACAACTCGAGTTACACTTCTTGGAAGGTGAAGAGGTCAGTTGACCTTAATACAGGTTGATACCATGTTCATCATTGCACTTTAGGGGCAGGTTTTCTCCCTTAAATTTAGTGTCAACTATGTAGTGCCATATATGCTTGGAAAGCTTTGGAATCCTACTTTCCAATGCCACTAGAATCATCTCATTTGGAGCTTTGTGGCTCAAGTTATGCGTGTTTGAAGAAGGCATGGTCAGGCTGCCAGGTGCCACGTTAACTTCCACGTTAACTAAGTTAACTAAGTTAACGTGGGAGTTAACGTGGCTCATGGTGGCATGTGTGGCTCCTTCCAACGTTAGTGACAATTTTGGGTGTCACTAACGTTGGCGATCACCTTCTTTTTTTTTACGTTAGCTTCCACGTTAACTAGGTTAACGTGGGAGTCAACGTGGCTCATTGGGGGCTTGTGTTCTTCCAACGTTAGTGACAATGTTGGGTGTCACTAACATTGTTGACCACTTTGTTCCTTCACGTTAGCTTCCACTTTAACTAGGTTAACGTGGGAGTTAACGTGGCTTAATGTGCTTTGGCCAACGTTAGTGACAATGTTGAGTGTCACTAACGTTGGCTTCCCCCTTCCTTCTTAACGTTAGAGGCCACGTTAACTAGGTTAACGTGGACTCTAACGTGGCCACTCATGAGCTTGGTCCAACGTTAGTGATAATGTTAAGTGTCACTAACGTTGGCTCCATTTCCTTTCTTCAAAGTTAATGCCACTAACTTTTCTCACTAACGTTGGGGCTTTCCTTCCTTCCATGTTAGTGCCCACGTTAGTGTAACTAACGTAGCCACTAACGTGGCTTCTTCTCTTCTTCTTTTGGCCTGAAATCAATCAAACAAAGTGCATCAAAGTCTTGCTCTTAATCATGGGATAATGCATCATCCAATTTATCATATAATTCATGCAAAATTCTCATGAAATCATGTAAAGTGCACAATGTATGCTTGAATCAAGATGTAAGTAAATATCTACCCAAAACTAGTTTTTTTTCCAAGAAAATGCATGAAACTACCTTAAAAAAAATAAAGAAAAGGTCAGTGAAACTGGCCAAAATGCCCTGGCATCAGAGGATGTCAACCAATTCAAGGATAATCAACAACAACAATGGAACCAAGTGAATCAGAGCATACAACAACTCCAAGGGAGTTGGGAGCACATGAGAAAGGAGCAGCAAGAACAGTTCGACTGGGGGGAGGTGCGAAGTGCACTCGACAAAATAGTAGAGTAGGGCAAATGGCAATAGAGGAACCTTGCTGAGTTCAGACATCTTTATGATGCTAGAACCATTTCAAGGAGGTAATATGATATCAACACACAAGCAAAACTGAATCACTTGTGTAACGGTGTAGCTGCTCTAAACCCAGGATACCCCAACATTCATGCAAGGAATGGAGGAGTTGAGTGCAAGATAAGAAGAAATTCTAGCCAAGCACCAGGAGGATGAAAGGAACTACATGAGAAGGCTGGGATTTTGGAAGCCCAAAGACAAGAAAGCACAAGAAGAATACTCCAAAAAGGATGGAGATGACTCCTCCCCTTCCAAGAAGAAAGACAAAGGCAAGGGGCCAATGAACTGAAGTTGAAGCTGCTGATGAGTGGATAATTTATATGCTTTTTGGCATTGTTTTTAATATGTTTTTAGTATATTTTAATTAGTTTTTATTATATTTTTATTAGTTTTTAATTAAAAATCACAATTCTAGACTTTACTATGAGTTTGTGTATTTTTCTGTGATTTCAGGTATTTTCTAGCTGAAATTGAGGGACCTGAGCAAAAATCTAATTCAGAGGCTGAAAAAGGACTGCAGATGCTGTTGGATTCTGACCTCCCTGCACTCAAAGTGGGTTTTCTGGAGCTACAGAAGCCCAATTGGCGCGCTCTCAATTGCGTTGGAAAGTAGACATCCTCGGCTTTCCAGCAATATATAATAGTCCATACTTTGCCCGAGATTTGATGGCCTAAACAGGCATTCTAAGTTAGCTCAAGAATTTTGGCATTTAACGCCGGAACTGGCACAAAAACTGGAGTTAAACCCCCAAACTGGCACAAAAGCTGGCGTTTAACTCCAAGAAAAGTCTCTACACATGGAAGCTTCAATGCTCAGCCCAAGCACACACCAAGTGGGCCCGGAAGAAGATTTCTGCATTAATTACTGATTTCTGTAAACCCTAGGCTACTAGTTATCTATAAATAGGACCTTTTGCTATTGTATTTTCATCTTTTGATCATCCTGGAATCATGTTTTGATGATTGAACCCTCTTTGGGAGGCTGGCCATTCGGCCATGCCTAGACCTTTTGTTCTTATGTATTTTCAACGGTGGAGTTTTTACACACCATAGATTAAGGTATGGAGCTCTACTGTTCTTCATGAATTAATACAAAGTACTATTGTTTTTCTATTCAACTCAAGTCTATTTCTTCTCTAAGATGTTCATTCGCACCCAAGAACATGATGAACGTGATGATTATGTGACACTCATCACCATTCTCACCTATGAACGCGTGACTAACAACCACTTACGTTCTACATGAACAAGCTTGAATGCATATCTCTTGGGTTTCTGATCTAAGATTGGAACCTTCGTGGTATAGGCTAGAATTATTGGTGGCCATTCCTGAGATCCAGAACGTCTGAACCTTGTCTGTGGTATTCTGAGTAGGATCTGGGAAGGGATGACTGTGACAAGCTTCAAACTCGCGATTGTTGGGCGTGTGACAGACGCAAAAGGATCAATGGATCCTATTCCAACATGATCGAGAACCGACAGATGATTAGCCGTGCGATGACAGCGCATTTGGAACGTTTTCACTGAGGGGACAGGAAGTAGCCATTGACAACGGTGATGCCCAACATAAAGCTTGCCATGGAAAGGAGTATGAATGATTGGAAGAAGGCAATAGGAAAGCAGATGTTCAGGAGGAACAAAGCATCTTCATACGCTTATTTGAAATTCCAACCAAAGAATTACATAAGTATCTCTATCTTTATTTTATGTTTTATTTATCTTTTAATTATCAATTCTCCATCACCATCTGAATTCGCCTGACTGAGATTTACAAGGTGACCATAGCTTGCTTCAAGCAGACAGTCTCCGTGGGATCGACCCTTACTCACGTAAGGTTTATTACTTGGACGACCCAGTGCACTTGCTGGTTAGTTGTGTGGAATTGTGACAAAGTGTGATTCATGTTTAAGAGCTCCAAGTCCTTTGGCGCCATTGTTGATGATCACAATTTCGTGCACCAAGTTTTTGGCGCCGTTGCCGGGGATTGTTCGAGTTTGGACAACTGACGGTTCATCTTGTTGCTTAGATTAGGTACTTTTCAGAATTTTTAAGAATGAATTCTAGAGTTTCAAGGTGATGTTCTTATCATCACAAAAGCTGATTGATTCTCATCAATTTAGCTGCTGAATGTAATGTCCTGCTGAACTTCGCCAACCATGTCTAATCTGTTTAGACTGAAGCTTTAGAGTAACATTGCATGATTCCTGGAATTATTATTAAAAGTTTTGATTCTCTTTATTTTCTTTTCTATATAAGTTTCGAAAATCACAAAAAATTTATAAAACCATAAAAACCAAAAATATTTTATGTTTATTGTTTGAGTCTAGTATCAATTTTTAAGTTTGGTGTCAATTGCATGTTTTTATTCTTCTTGCATTTTTCGAATACATGCAATATGTCCTTCATTGATCTTCAAGTTGTTCTTGATGATTTCAGTGCTCTGATCTTTAAATTCTCTTGTTTTGTGTGTTTTGTTGTTTCTCATATGCATTCTCAATTTGTTAGTGTCCCGTATATGAAAATTTTTAAGTTTGGAGTCCTGCATGAATTGTTTGATTTGAGATTCCTAAGATTAGTTGTATTTTCATTGTTTCTCATCATTAAAAATTCAAAAATATTTTCAAAATTGTGTCTTTTCAAGTCAATAATACAGAGAATTGAAGATTCAGAACATTCAGCAAAGGAATCAAACAGAAAAAGCTGGGCGTTCAAAACTCCCAGTAGAGAAGGAAAACTGGCATTTAAACACCAGCCAGCTAGCTGGGCGTTTAACGCCCAAAAAGGTAGGATTTTGGGCGTTAAACGCCAGAATGGATGCCATTTTGGGCGTTTAACGCCAGAAGGACACTAGAGGGAAGATTTTGTTTTTAATTCAAATCTTTTTCAAATTTTCATAATTTTTCAAAATCAAATCTTTTTCAAATCATATCTTTTCAATCATATCTCTTCAAAATTAATTTCTTTCCATTTTTTTTATTATTTTCGAAAATCCTTGTTATAAATGATTTACTTCAAAATTTTCTAGTTGTTACTTGCCTATTAAGAAAGGATCAAAAGTTTTAATTCTAGAATCATATCTTCTAATTTCTTGTTAGTCAAGTAAATCAACTTTAATTTTAAAACTTTCTCTTTTTAGTTTGATTTTCAATCATATCTTCTCAATTATATCTTTTCAATCACATCTTTTTCAAAATTAACTTTCAATCATATCTTTTTGATTTCTAATTTCAAAATCTTTTTAAAAAATCACTTAATTTTTTTCCTAATCTTAATTTTCGAAAATCTTAATCAAATTTTCAAATATCTTTTTATTATTTCAAAATCTTTTTAATTTATTTTCGAAAATTTCTCCCCTCTTCTCACATCCTTCTATTTAAGGGACTAACACTCCTCCTCATGGTGCAATTCGAACTCTATCCTTCTTTATATGTTCAAATTCTCTTCTATCTACCTCCTCCTTCTATTCTTCTTTTCCTCTGACACCTCAAGGAATCTCTATACTGTGACATAGAGGATTTCCTACTTTCTTGTTCTCTTCTCTTTCATATGAGCAGGAACAAAGATAAAGGCATACTTGTTCAAGCTGATCCTGAACCTGAAAGGACCTTGAAGAGAAAGCTAAGAGAAGCTAAAGCACAATTCTCTCTAGAGGGCCTAACAGAGCTTTTCAAAGAAGAAGAAACCATGGTAGCTGAAAACAACAATGCCAACAATGCAAGGAAGGTGTTTGGTGACTTTACTGCACCTACTCCCGACTTCTATGGGAGAAGCATATCAATCCCTGCCATTGGAGCAAACAACTTTGAGCTTAAGCCTCAATTAGTTTCTCTAATGCAACAGAATTGCAAGTTTCATGGACTTCAATTGGAAGATCCTCATCAGTTCTTAGCTGAATTCTTGCAAATCTGTGACACTGTCAAGACCAATGGGGTTGACCCTGAAGTCTACAGACTTATGCTTTGTCCTTTTGCTGTAAGAGACAGAGCTAGGACATGGTTGGATTCACAACCTAAAGAAAGCCTGAACTCTTGAGAAAAGCTAGTTAATGCCTTCTTGTCAAAGTTCTTTCCACGTCAAAAATTGAGCAAGCTTAGAGTGGAAGTCCAAACCTTCAGACAGAAGGAAGGTGAATCCCTCTATTAAGCTTGGGAAAGATACAAGCAATTGATTAGAAGATGTCCTTCTGACATGCTTTCTGAATGGAGCATCATAGGTATTTTCTATGATGGTCTGTCTGAACTATCCAAGATGTCATTGGATAGCTCTGCTGGAGGATCTCTTCATCTGAGAAAATTCCTGCAAAAGCTCAGGAACTCATTGAAATGGTTGCAAATAACCAATTTATGTACACTTCTAAAAGGAATCCTGTGAATAATGGGACAACTCAGAAGAAAGGAGTTCTTGAGATTGATACTCTGAATGCCATATTGGCTCAGAACAAAATATTAACTCAGCAAGTCAATATGATTTCTCAGAGTCTGTTTGGAATGCAAGCAGCAACAGGCAGTACTAAGGAAGCTTCCTCTGAAGAATAAGCTTATGATCCTGAAAACCCAGCAATGGAAGAGGTGAATTACATGGGAGAACCCTATGGAAACACCTATAATCCTTCATGGAGAAATCATCCAAATCTCTCATGGAAAGATCAACAGAGACCTCAACAAGGTTTCAACAACAATAATGGTGGAAGAAACAGGTTTAGCAATAGCAAACCTTTTCCATCATCTTCTCAGCAACAGACAGAGAATTCTAAGAAAAGCCACTCTGACTTAGCAACTATTGTCTCTGATCTAATCAAAACCACTCAAAGTTTCATGACTGAAACAAGGTCCTCCATTAGAAATTTGGAGGCACAAGTGGGTCAGCTGAGTAAGAAAATTACTGAACTCCCTCCTAGTACTCTCCCAAGCAATACAGAAGAGAATCCAAAGAGAGAATGCAAGGCCATAAATACGTCTCATATGGCCAAACCTGGAGAGGAGGAAGAGGCAGTGATCTCCACTGAGGAAGACCTCAATGGACGTCCACTAACCTCCATGGAGTTCCCTAATGAGGAACCATGGGAATTCGAGGCTCAGACTGAGACCATAGAGATTCCATTAAATTTACTTTTGCCATTCATGAGCTCTGATGAGTATTCTTCCTCTGAAGAGGATGAAGATGTTACTGAAGAGCAAGTTGCTAAGTACCTTGGAGCAATCATGAAGCTAAATGCCAGGTTGTTTGGTAATGAGACTTGGGAGGATGAACCTC
Source organism: Arachis ipaensis (assembly GCF_059453495.1). Taxonomy (NCBI): domain Eukaryota; kingdom Viridiplantae; phylum Streptophyta; class Magnoliopsida; order Fabales; family Fabaceae; genus Arachis; species Arachis ipaensis. The sequence goes on along the minus strand of NC_142439.1, from coordinate 57,290,989 downwards.
CATTGCTCATCAAAGAACTGGATGACTTGACTAGGCAGAAATTACCTCTGAAGAGACAAAACCCTGGAAAATTCTCAATCCCTTGTACCATAGACACCATGACCTTTGAGAAGGCTCTGTGTGACCTAGGGTCAAGTATAAACCTCATGCCTCTCTCTGTAATGGAGAAGCTAGGGATCATTGAGGTACAAGCTGCAAGAATCTCACTAGAGATGGCAGATAATTCAAAGAAACAGGCTTATGGACTTGTAGAGGATGTCTTGGTAAAGGTTGAAGGCCACTATATCCCTGCTGACTTCATAATCCTAGAGATTGGAAAGTGTATGGATGAATCCATCATCCTTGGCAGACCCTTCCTAGCCACAGCAAAAGCTGTGATTGATGTTGACAGAGGAGAATTGATCATTCAAGTGAATGGAGACTCCCTTGTGTTTAAAGCTCAAGGATATCCCTCTGTGACCATAGAGAGGAAGCATGAAGAGCTTCTCTCAATACAGAGTCAAACAGAGCCCCCACAGTCAAACTCTAAGTTTGGTGTTGGGAGGCCACAACTAAACTTTAAGTTTAGTGTTGAACCCTCACATTCAAACTCTAAGTTTGGTGTTGGGAGGTTCCAACATTGCTCTGAACATCTGTGAGGCTCCATGAGAGCCACTGTCAAGCTATTGACATTAAAGAAGCGCTTGTTGGGAGGCAACCCAATTTTTTTTACTTATCTATGTTAAATTTCTATTTTCTTCTCTTATTTTATGTTTTCTGTAGGTTGATGATCATGTGAAGTCACAAAAACAATTGAAAAAGCAATAACAGAAGGAAAAATAGAATGAAAAATAGAACACCCTGGAGGAGAAACTTACTGGCGTTTAAACGCCAGTAAGGGTAGCAGAATGGGCGTTAAACACCCAGTCTGGCACCATTCTGGGCGTTTAACGCCAGAAATGGGCACTAGACTGGCGTTTAACGCCAGGAATGGGCAAGAAGCTGGCGTTAAACGCCAGAAATGGGCAGCAGCTTGGCGTTTAACGCCAGGATTGGCAGCAAGGGGCGTTTTACACGCCACATGGTGCAAGGATGAGAAATCCTTGATACCTCAGGATCTGTGGACCCTACATGATCCTCACCTACCCCACCTCTCTCTCTCTTCTTCACCCATTCACCAATCACCTCAATACCTCTTCTCCAAAAACCCCTCACCTATCAAATCCCACCATTCTCTTCACCACTCACATCCATCCTTCATAAAATCCCACCTACCTCACCATTCAAATTCAAACCACTTTCCCACCCAAACCCACCCATAATAGCCGAACCATACCCCCCCTCCACTCCTATATAAACCCATCTTCACTCCTTCATTTTCACACAACATACACACTACCTATCCCCCTTGGCCGAAACACAAAGCCCCCTCCATCTCCTCTATTTCTTCTTCTTCTACTCTCTTCTTTCTTCTTTTGCTCGAGGACGAGTAACCTTCTAAGTTTGGTGTGGTAAAAGCTAAAGCTTTTTTTTTTTTTTCCATAACCATTAATGGCACCAAAGGCCGGAGAAACCTCTAGAAAGAGGAAAGGGAAGGCAAAAGCTTCCACCTCCGAGTCATGGGAGATGGAGAAATTCCTCTCAAGGGGGCATCAAGACCACTTCTATGAAGTTGTGGCCAAGAAGAAGGTGATCCCCGAGGTCCCTTTTAAGCTCAAAAAGGGCGAATATCTGGAGATCCAACATGAGATTCGAAGAAGAGGTTGGGAAGTTCTCACCAACCCCATTCAACAAGTCGGAATCTTAATGGTTCAAGAGTTCTATGCCAATGCATGGATCACCAAGAACCACGATCAAAGTGTGAACCTGGACCCTAAGAATTGGCTTACAATGATTCAAGGGAAATACTTAGACATTAGTCCGGAAAATGTAAGGTTGGCATTCAATTTGCCTATGATGCAAGGAGATGCACACCCATACACTAGAAGGGTCAACTTTGATCAAAGGTTGGACCAAGTCCTCATGGACATTTGTGAAGAGGGCGCTCAATGGAAGAGAGATTCAAGAGGGAAACCGGTTCAACTAAGAAGGCATGACCTCTGATGTGTGGAAAACGATCCAACACAAAACTCACCGGCAAGTGTACCAGGTCGCATCAAGTAATAATAACTCACATGAGTGAGGTCGATCCCACAGGGATTGAAGGATTGAGCAATTTTAGTTTAGTGGTTGATTTAGTCAAGCGAATTAAGTATTGGTTGAGTGGTTTGTATTTGGCAGAAACTAAATTGCATGAATTGTAAAGGGAGAGGGAAGAATTGCAGTAAATTAAAGAGAACAAGAAGTAAAAGTGTTGAATCTTAAAGAACAAGTAAATTAAATTGCAGAAACTTAGATTGCAAGAATTGTAAATAACTAAATCTTAAAGTGCAAGAAATATAAATTGCTTGAATTATAAAAGGGTTCAGGGAGCTGGGATTGCAGAAATTAAACAAGCAGAAGTAAATTGCAACAAAACGGAAGAGTAGAAGGTGAATTGAAGTAAAGTAGATCTAAATAGAAAAGTAGAAATGCTTGACAAATTAAAACAGAAAGTGATGCTTAATTTGCAGGCAATTAAAAGGATGTTGAAGACCTCAGGAGTGGAAGAGACTAGAAAACAAGTCTAGATCTCAAATCCTTCCTTGATCCAACAAGAACAACTGCAAAAGAAATAAAGAAAAATAAATTGCAGGAAGAGAAGAAGATGAAGCAGTAAACAGAAATTGAATTATGCAGTAAAAGTAAACAAGAGATCTCAAGGTGAGATTGAAACAGAAGTTCTTCAATTCTCGACCCAAGATCCAAGATGAAAAGTAAAGGGTGCTCAAGCAAGAATAAGGAAGAAGAGAGATCAATTCTCCTTCCTAATTCTCCAAGATCCAAATTCAAAGTAAAGAGCTCTCAAAATTACAAAAATGGAAATTCAAAGAAGTAAAAGAAAATTTCAAAGTAAGTAAAAAGGGTCCTTCCTAAATCAAACTAACACTTATTTATACACTTCCCAAATTGGATCTAAGAATTTGGGTGGGCTGTAAAATTCGGTGAAGAAATGAATTAATTTGAATTTTTGATGAATTTTTGGCCCATGGTGAACCTCCCAGGGGAAGGTTCGGCTCTTGGCAAGAGCTTTGGCCAAGAGCTTTGGTTCCCTTTCCTTGCTAAAGTGTTGCGCGCCCTTCCCTTGTGACAAGAGAACAAAGCTCTTTGCAAGAGCTTGAAAGCTCTTGGCAAGAGCTTTACTTGTTCTTGAGGTCCTTGGTTCAAGTCTTGGGTGGAGAACTTGTGGAGCTAATTTCCTTGGCACAAGAGGAGTGCCCAAAGTCTTGCTTCTTTGAGGTGCCCGGTTCAATCCTTGGTGAAGGAAGTTGCTGGACATTTTCCTTAGCAAATGAGTGGCGCACAAGGCCTTGCTTCCTTGATGCTCCCTGTTCGAACCTTGCTGAATGTAAACAAGTCAATTTTGGCTTGTTTTTCCTTGTGGAATAGCACTGACCCCCTCCCGTTGGTCATGGGCTCAAGTCTTGGTGAGTGCATAGTTGAGCTTTTCTTCCTTGATTTCCTTCAAAGCATGCCCGAAAAAGCTCTTAGCAAGAGCTTTTGAGCTCTTGGCAAGAGCTTGGCTCTTGCTTCCTTCTTCCATTTGCTTTTGATAAAGCTCTTGGCAAGAGCTTCTAAGCTCTTGGCAAGAGCTTGTCTTCTGATTATTTGAAGAAAAGCTCTCCACAAGAGCTTTAAAGCTCTTGGCAAGAGCTTTAGGCTCTTATTTCTTGACTGCACCCACGTTTCTCCTTGTTTGAGCCATGCTTCTCTTCCTTGTGCCACGCTTTCTTTCTTTGCTTAGATCATGCTCCTTAGGCTACACTTTTCCTTTTTTTTTTTCTTTTCTTCACCTACAAGTAATCAAAACAACCAATCAAAGTATCACAAAATTCACAAAGCTTAAAATTCATTTAAAACCAATTAATTTTAGTTTAAACTTCATGATTTTGCATCAATTAAAGGGTGGTTGATTGATTCAAAGAGATCATGCAATTCCATTCCAAATTACTTACTTACAATACAAGAAAGTGCATAAAACCTAGTAAAAACAAAGAAAAAGACTAGTGAAACTAGGCTAAGATGACTTGTCATCACAATACCAAACTTAAAACTTGCTTGTCCCCAAGCAAGAAGATAATTATGCTCAAAGGTTCTTTCAATTGGAATGGATTGACGAATAACTTGTACTATCCTGTGAGTGAAGTGAATAAGTGACAGTGGGGTAAACTCTAAATTATATGCTCATACAAGGGCTTCAGTGCTTACTAGTCACTACATCCTGAAAGTCTTAGGTCTTAGGACTTTCATCCAAATGGTATCATGGAGATCTCTTTATATGTAATCACCTTGAAGCAGCTTATGATTTCTATGTTTTGGCCTTGACTCTAAGTGTCATGTCTCAAAGCGGATCTTTAGATAAGCTTTCAATCAATACTCCTAAACCAGTTGGTTTTAAGGTATTAGGTGTTAAAGCACCCCTAAGGATTTACTTGCTCAAGCCTCTCTCTTTGACACATTCGACCACAAGCATTTACTAGGATAACAACTATTTGAATTCTTGTTTCTTTCTTCTTATCTGCCTAATAATTGATGCTCAGAGCCTTGGGCCATGTTCTTTTGTTTTTGTATTTTCTTTATTTTCTCTTGTTTGCTGGTTCATGGATCAATAAATATTTGAGAATCTCCACAATACTTCTTTGAACTCTATGTCCTGCCTATGAGCTCCCATGCAAGTTTTCATAAGCATGCAACCTCAATGCATAATCGTACAACTAGAACCACCACTTCTCCTAATCTTTTGTTTGCCTCAAAATTGTTTAATTCCTCAATCCTTCTTTTCAAAGAACTTTCATGTGGTGCATTTTTGAGATATTAAGTGCAAACAAGTTTGGAGATTATAGGGTTGTGAATGATCAAGCATCTTAATTATTGAATTACAGAGAAACTATGCTAGACCGGAAGACAGATAGGGGTATATTATCACTTTCAATCATAGCAGTGATGCAAAATAATCACTCAACAATACAACCTTTTGATGTTTGCTTGCTTTACTCCTCATCATCATCGTTGTTGGTCTTTACATTCCTTTTTCCTCTTTTTGGTTGACGATGCTTAATTCTTCCAAAAGCTTGTTTGATACTCTGCAATGATATTGAAAGTTGCTTGTTCCCAAGCACTTGAAAATGGTTAGCATGCATGAGTTATTTGTGGGCTTTTGAACTTACTTTGGTGTGGGAACACCAAACTTAGTACCTTGCCAATGGTTCTCATGCATCTGACTGACCATATGTAGTACTTCTTTTTCTTTACTAATGATAATAAAACTAAAGATTAGGAAACAGCAGAATAGTTAACTAGTTTATGTAAATGTTTGAAGCTAGCATTGTGCCGAAGGTGAGAATATATTTTATGATGAAATTTTGGTGGAAAACCAAACTTAGAATACTTCATTCTCACTTATATTGTTTTGGTGTGCAACACCAAACTTAGCCTCTTACAGTATAGATAAAACTAATTGACCTTTTTATTAAAATAGCTATGAAAAGATAACTTCCTCAAGTTGGGTTGCCTCCCAACAAGCGCTTCTTTATTGTCACTAGCTTGACATCCTCCATCCTCTGATCATGGAAGTTGAAGCTTCTGTTTCCTTTGATTTTCTCCTCTTACTGTGGGCTGTCTTTTCTCCATTTCTTCTTGAGGAACTTCCCTGTGGTGCTTTTCTTTGATGATTGCTTCTTTTCCCGTAGCCCTCTTCTCACTTGCCTCTATGATTGCTTTTCCTTTCTCACACCTGGCAACTTTCTCATTGTCTTTCATGTTGTCTTCAGTGGCTCTGGGGGAAGTATTTGCCCTTTCCTCACCCATTTCTGCAAGGTGCTTAGCTAGTTGTGCCATTTGCCTCTCAATTCTTCTGATTGAGGTTTCCTGGTTCTGTGTTATCTCATCTTGGTGCTTCATCATTCTTTCTATTAAGATCTCCAAGTTGGTGATCCTCTGAGAGTCTTGTGAGATTGGTTGGTTGTGAGGTGTCTGAGGTTGGAAGGTTGAGTGTTGTGGTGGTGGGTTGTAGTGGTTGATGTTGGTATGGTGGTGTTTTTGCTGGTTTAGGAAATTGGGGTTGTTGTGGTTGAAGTCCCTTGGTCCTTGATTTTGGTGCTCACTCCTCCTCCAGTTGTAATGAGTCCTCTAGGGTGGGTTGTACACATCAACTTGGAACTTGTGTTGGAACATGCTTGAGGTACTACTTGGAGAGTGTGATTTCTCATGATTTTGTTGCCTACAGTTAATTGCTCTAAAACCTTTTTCAGATTGATTCCAACCATGGGGATTTTGAGGTAGGTTATGTGCATTTGCCACAGCAGTTCACAGCTCATCGATTTTTCTGTCCATTAGTTCTAGTTGTTGCTGAAGCTGTTGATGTATCTGCTTGCTTTGGGCCATGATTGCACTGACACCTTCAATTTCCACTACTCCCTTCTCTTGTGTGAATGATTGCACTTCTACCTTTAGCGTATCAATTCCCTGGGGTTGTTTCAGCTTGGCTAGGAATTCACTCATTAGATCCTCCCATCCGATTATGTTTCCTTGTGGGAAGGCTTCAAGCCATTGAGCAACATCGTTCATGGTAATGAGCGGATGCTTCAATTCCTATGTTGCATTGTTATCTGGGGTGAGGACACTACTCCCACAATAGCTAGGATTCATTGACGTTTCCTTCATGATCTGCACAGTCACAAACAGTCTAAATGAAGATTGAATATACTCATACCAAAATATGGTCAGAGGGTTAGTTGACACAATATGTCAAACAGTTAATAGACTTGAAAGACCAATAGGAGAAAACTGTTTCTCTCGTATATTCAATCAAGCAACGGCATAGGATTCACACAGAGCCAAAAAAACCAGAAGAACTCCACTCTATTGCTAAAGTGGGGTTTTAGTTAGCTTAAGCAAAAATTCAAACAGTTAGTGGGTTAATCAAGAGTTAAAGAAACATAAAAGAAAAAGTGCTTGATCTAGATCTCCACTTCACTTAATCATTGTCAATCTAATTCAATCCTCGGCAACGGTGCCAAAAACTTGATGTGTGGAAAACGATCCAACACAAAACTCACCGACAAGTGTACTGGGTCGCATTAAGTAATAATAACTCACATGAGTGAGGTTGATCCCACAGGGATTGAAGGATTGAGCAATTTTAGTTTAGTGGTGGATTTAGTCAAGCGAATTAAGTATTGGTTGAGTGGTTTGTATTTGGCAGAAACTAAATTGCATGAATTGTAAAGGGAGAGGGAAGAATTGCAGTAAATTAAAGAGAACAAGAAGTAAAAGTGTTGAATCTTAAAGAACAAGTAAATTAAATTGCAGAAACTTAGATTGCAAGAAATGTAAATAACTAAATCTTAAAGTGCAAGAAATATAAATTGCTTGAATTATAAAAGGGTTCAGGGAGCTAGGATTGCAGAAATTAAACAAGCAGAAGTAAATTGCAACAAAACAGAAGAGTAGAAGGTGAATTGAAGTAAAGTAGATCTAAACAGAAAAGTAGAAATGCTTGAGAAATTAAAATAGAAAGTGATGCTTAATTTGCAGTAATTAAAAGGATGTTGAAGATCTCAAGAGTGGAAGAGACTAGAAAACAAGTCTAGATCTCAAATCCTTCCTTGATCAAACAAGAACAATTGAAAAGAAATAAAGAAAAATAAATTGCAGAAAGAGAAGAAGATGAAGCAGTAAACAGAAATTGAATTATGCAGTAAAAGTAAACAAGAGATCTCAAGGTGAGATTGAAACAGAAGTTCTTCAATTCTCCACCCATGATCCAAGATGAAAAGTAAAGGATGCTCAAGCAAGAATAAGGAAGAAGAGACATCAATTCTCCTTCCTAATTCTCCAAGATCCAAGTTCAAAGTAAAGAGCTCTCAAAATTACAAAAAAGGAAATTCAAAGAAGCAAAAGAAAATTTCAAAGTAAGTAAAAAGGGTCCTTCCTAAATCAAACTAACACTTATTTATACACTTCCTAAATTGGATCTAAGAATTTGGGTGGGCTCTAAAATTCGGTGAAGAAATGAATTAATTTGAATTTTTGATGAATTTTTGGCCCATGGTGCACCTCCCAGGGGAAGGTTCGGCTCTTGGCAAGAGCTTTGGCCAAGAGCTTTGGTTCCCTTTCCTTGCTAAAGTGTTGCACGCCCTTCCCTTGTGACAAGAGAACAAAGCTCTTTGCAAGAGCTTGAAAGCTCTTGGCAAGAGCTTTACTTGTTCTTGAGGTCCTTGGTTCAAGTCTTGGGTGGAGAACTTGTGGAGCTAATTTCCTTGGCACAAGAGGAGTGCCCAAAGTCTTGCTTCTTTGAGGTGCCCGGTTCAATCCTTGGTGAAGGAAGTTGCTGGACATTTTCCTTGGCAAATGAGTGGCGCACAAGGCCTTGCTTCCTTGATGCTCCCTGTTCGAACCTTGCTGAATGTAAACAAGTCAATTTTGGCTTATTTTTCCTTGTGGAATAGCACTGACCCCCTCCCCTTGGTCATGGGCTCAAGTCTTGGTGAGTGCATAGTTGAGCTTTTCTTCCTTGATTTCCTTCAAAGCATGCCCGAAAAAGCTCTTAGCAAGAGCTTTTGAGCTCTTGGCAAGAGCTTGGCTCTTGCTTCCTTCTTCCATTTGCTTTTGATAAAGCTCTTGGCAAGAGCTTCTAAGCTCTTGGCAAGAGCTTCTAAGCTCTTGGCAAGAGCTTGTCTTCTGATTATTTGAAGAAAAGCTCTCCACAAGAGCTTTAAAGCTCTTGGCAAGAGCTTTAGGCTCTTATTTCTTGACTGCACCCACGTTTCTCCTTGTTTGAGCCATGCTTCTCTTCCTTGTGCCACGCTTTCTTTCTTTGCTTAGATCATGCTCCTTAGGCTACACTTTTCCTTTTTTTTTTCTTTTCTTCACCTACAAGTAATCAAAACAACCAATCAAAGTATCACAAAATTCACAAAGCTTAAAATTCATTTAAAACCAATTAATTTTAGTTTAAACTTCATGATTTTGCATCAATTAAAGGGTGGTTGATTGATTCAAAGAGATCATGCAATTCCATTCCAAATTACTTACTTACAATACAAGAAAGTGCATAAAACCTAGTAAAAACAAAGAAAAAGACTAGTGAAACTAGGCTAAGATGACTTGTCATCACAACACCAAACTTAAAACTTGCTTGTCCCCAAGCAAGAAGATAATTATGCTCAAAGGTTCTTTCAATTGGAATGGATTGACGAATAACTTGTACTATCCTGTGAGTGAAGTGAATAAGTGACAGTGGGGTAAACTCTAAATTATATGCTCATACAAGGGCTTCAGTGCTTACTAGTCACTACATCCTGAAAGTCTTAGGTCTTAGGACTTTCATCCAAATGGTATCATGGAGATCTCTTTATATGTAATCACCTTGAAGCAGCTTATGATTTCTATGTTTTGGCCTTGACTCTAAGTGTCATGTCTCAAAGCGGATCTTTAGATAAGCTTTCAATCAATACTCCTAAACCAGTTGGTTTTAAGGTATTAGGTGTTAAAGCACCCCTAAGGATTTACTTGCTCAAGCCTCTCTCTTTGACACATTCGACCACAAGCATTTACTAGGATAACAACTATTTGAATTCTTGTTTCTTTCTTCTTATCTGCCTAATAATTGATGCTCAGAGCCTTGGGCCATGTTCTTTTGTTTTTGTATTTTCTTTATTTTCTCTTGTTTGCTGGTTCATGGATCAATAAATATTTGAGAATCTCCACAATACTTCTTTGAACTCTATGTCCTGCCTATGAGCTCCCATGCAAGTTTTCATAAGCATGCAACCTCAATGCATAATCGTACAACTAGAACCACCACTTCTCCTAATCTTTTGTTTGCCTCAAAATTGTTTAATTCCTCAATCCTTCTTTTCAAAGAACTTTCATGTGGTGCATTTTTGAGATATTAAGTGCAAACAAGTTTGGAGATTATAGGGTTGTGAATGATCAAGCATCTTAATTATTGAATTACAGAGAAACTATGCTAGACCGGAAGACAGATAGGGGTATATTATCACTTTCAATCATAGCAGTGATGCAAAATAATCACTCAACAATACAACCTTTTGATGTTTGCTTGCTTTACTCCTCATCATCATCGTTGTTGGTCTTTACATTCCTTTTTCCTCTTTTTGGTTGACGATGCTTAATTCTTCCAAAAGCTTGTTTGATACTCTGCAATGATATTGAAAGTTGCTTGTTCCCAAGCACTTGAAAATGGTTAGCATGCATGAGTTATTTGTGGGCTTTTGAACTTACTTTGGTGTGGGAACACCAAACTTAGTACCTTGCCAATGGTTCTCATGCATCTGACTGACCATATGTAGTACTTCTTTTTCTTTACTAATGATAATAAAACTAAAGATTAGGAAACAGCAGAATAGTTAACTAGTTTATGTAAATGTTTGAAGCTAGCATTGTGCCGAAGGTGAGAATATATTTTATGATGAAATTTTGGTGGAAAACCAAACTTAGAATACTTCATTCTCACTTATATTGTTTTGGTGTGCAACACCAAACTTAGCCTCTTACAGTATAGATAAAACTAATTGACCTTTTTATTAAAATAGCTATGAAAAGATAACTTCCTCAAGTTGGGTTGCCTCCCAACAAGCGCTTCTTTATTGTCACTAGCTTGACATCCTCCATCCTCTGATCATGGAAGTTGAAGCTTCTGTTTCCTTTGATTTTCTCCTCTTACTGTGGGCTGTCTTTTCTCCATTTCTTCTTGAGGAACTTCTCTGTGGTGCTTTTCTTTGATGATTGCTTCTTTTCCCGTAGCCCTCTTCTCACTTGCCTCTATGATTGCTTTTCCTTTCTCACACCTGGCAACTTTCTCATTGTCTTTCATGTTGTCTTCAGTGGCTCTGGGGGAAGTATTTGCCCTTTCCTCACCCATTTCTGCAAGGTGCTTAGCTAGTTGTGCCATTTGCCTCTCAATTCTTCTGATTGAGGTTTCCTGGTTCTGTGTTATCTCATCTTGGTGCTTCATCATTCTTTCTATTAAGATCTCCAAGTTGGTGATCCTCTGAGAGTCTTGTGAGATTGGTTGGTTGTGAGGTGTCTGAGGTTGGAAGGTTGAGTGTTGTGGTGGTGGGTTATAGTGGTTGATGTTGGTATGGTGGTGTTTTTGCTGGTTTAGGAAATTGGGGTTGTTGTGGTTGAAGTCCCTTGGTCCTTGATTTTGGTGCTCACTCCTCCTCCAGTTGTAATGAGTCCTCTAGGGTGGGTTGTACACATCAACTTGGAACTTGTGTTGGAACATGCTTGAGGTACTACTTGGAGAGTGTGATTTCTCATGATTTTGTTGCCTACAGTTAATTGCTCTAAAACCTTTTTCAGATTGATTCCAACCATGGGGATTTTGAGGTAGGTTATGTGCATTTGCCACAGCAGTTCACAGCTCATCGATTTTTCTGTCCATTAGTTCTAGTTGTTGCTGAAGCTGTTGATGTATCTGCTTGCTTTGGGCCATGATTGCACTGACACCTTCAATTTCCACTACTCCCTTCTCTTGTGTGAATGATTGCACTTCTACCTTTAGCGTATCAATTCCCTGGGGTTGTTTCAGCTTGGCTAGGAATTCACTCATTAGATCCTCCCATCCGATTATGTTTCCTTGTGGGAAGGCTTCAAGCCATTGAGCAACATCGTTCATGGTAATGAGCGGATGCTTCAATTCCTATGTTGCATTGTTATCTGGGGTGAGGACACTACTCCCACAATAGCTAGGATTCATTGACGTTTCCTTCATGATCTGCACAGTCACAAACAGTCTAAATGAAGATTGAATATACTCATACCAAAATATGGTCAGAGGGTTAGTTGACACAATATGTCAAACAGTTAATAGACTTGAAAGACCAATAGGAGAAAACTGTTTCTCTCGTATATTCAATCAAGCAACGGCATAGGATTCACACAGAGCCAAAAAAACCAGAAGAACTCCACTCTATTGCTAAAGTGGGGTTTTAGTTAGCTTAAGCAAAAATTCAAACAGTTAGTGGGTTAATCAAGAGTTAAAGAAACATAAAAGAAAAAGTGCTTGATCTAGATCTCCACTTCACTTAATCATTGTCAATCTAATTCAATCCTCGGCAACGGTGCCAAAAACTTGATGTGTGGAAAACGATCCAACACAAAACTCACCGACAAGTGTACTGGGTCGCATTAAGTAATAATAACTCACATGAGTGAGGTCGATCCCACAGGGATTGAAGGATTGAGCAATTTTAGTTTAGTGGTTGATTTAGTCAAGCGAATTAAGTATTGGTTGAGTGGTTTGTATTTGGCAGAAACTAAATTGCATGAATTGTAAAGGGAGAGGGAAGAATTGCAGTAAATTAAAGAGAACAAGAAGTAAAAGTGTTGAATCTTAAAGAACAAGTAAATTAAATTGCAGAAACTTAGATTGCAAGAAATGTAAATAACTAAATCTTAAAGTGCAAGAAATATAAATTGCTTGAATTATAAAAGGGTTCAGGGAGCTAGGATTGCAGAAATTAAACAAGCAGAAGTAAATTGCAACAAAACAGAAGAGTAGAAGGTGAATTGAAGTAAAGTAGATCTAAACAGAAAAGTAGAAATGCTTGAGAAATTAAAACAGAAAGTGATGCTTAATTTGCAGTAATTAAAAGGATGTTGAAGATCTCAGGAGTGGAAGAGACTAGAAAACAAGTCTAGATCTCAAATCCTTCCTTGATCCAACAAGAACAATTGAAAAGAAATAAAGAAAAATAAATTGCAGAAAGAGAAGAAGATGAAGCAGTAAACAGAAATTGAATTATGCAGTAAAAGTAAACAAGAGATCTCAAGGTGAGATTGAAACAGAAGTTCTTCAATTCTCCACCCATGATCCAAGATGAAAAGTAAAGGATGCTCAAGCAAGAATAAGGAAGAAGAGACATCAATTCTCCTTCCTAATTCTCCAAGATCCAAGTTCAAAGTAAAGAGCTCTCAAAATTACAAAAAAGGAAATTCAAAGAAGCAAAAGAAAATTTCAAAGTAAGTAAAAAGGGTCCTTCCTAAATCAAACTAACACTTATTTATACACTTCCTAAATTGGATCTAAGAATTTAGGTGGGCTCTAAAATTCGGTGAAGAAATGAATTAATTTGAATTTTTGATGAATTTTTGGCCCATGGTGCACCTCCCAGGGGAAGGTTCGGCTCTTGGCAAGAGCTTTGGCCAAGAGCTTTGGTTCCCTTTCCTTGCTAAAGTGTTGCGCGCCCTTCCCTTGTGACAAGAGAACAAAGCTCTTTGCAAGAGCATGAAAGCTTTTGGCAAGAGCTTTACTTGTCCTTGAGGTCCTTGGTTTAAGTCTTGGGTGGAGCACTTGTGGAGCTAATTTCCTTGGCATAAGAGGAGTGCCCAAAGTCTTGCTTCCTTGAGGTGCCCGGTTCAATCCTTGGTGAAGGAAGTTGCTGGCCATTTTCCTTGGCAAATGAGTGGCGCACAAGGCCTTGCTTCCTTGATGCTCCCTGTTCGAACCTTGCTGAATGAAAACAAGCCAATTTTGGCTTGTTTTTCCTTGTGGAATAGCGCTGACCCCCTCCCCTTGGTCATGGGCTCAAGTCTTGGTGAGTGCATAGTTGAACTTTTCTTCCTTGATTTCCTTCAAAGCATGCCCGAAAAAGCTCTTAGCAAGAGCTTTTGAGCTCTTGGCAAGAGCTTGGCTCTTGCTTCCTTCTTCCATTTGCTTTTGATAAAGATCTTAGCAAGAGATTCTAAGCTCTTGGCAAGAGCTTGGCTTCAGATTATTTGAAGAAAAGCTCTCCACAAGAGCTTTAAAGCTCTTGGCAAGAGCTTTATGCTGTTGTTTCTTGACTGCACCCACGTTTCTCCTTGTTTGAGCCACGCTTCTCTTCCTTGTGCCACGCTTTCTTTCTTTGCTTAGATCATGCTCCTTAGGCTACGCTTTTCTTATTTTTTTTCTTTTCTTCACCTACAAGTAATCAAAAAAACCAATCAAAGTATCACAAAATTCACAAAGCTTAAAATTCATTTAAAACCAATTAATTTTAGTTTAAACTTCATGATTTTGCATCAATTAAAGGGTGGTTGATTGATTCAAAGAGATCATGCAATTCCATTCCAAATTACTTACTTACAATACAAGAAAGTGCATAAAACCTAGTGAAAACAAAGAAAAAGACTAGTGAAACTAGGCTAAGATGACTTGTCATCAACCTCAAGCCCGTGGCTAGGGGATGGTTGGAGTTCATCCAACGCTCAATCATTCCTACTAGCAACCGATCTGAAGTTACTATAGACCGGGCTATCATGATTCATAGCATCATGATTAGAGAGGAAGTGTAAGTTCATGAGGTTATATCCCAAGAACTCTACAAGGTAGCGGACAAGTCCTCTACTGTGGCAAGGTTAGCCTTCCCTCATCTCATTTGTCACCTCTGCAATTCAGCTGGAATTGACATAAAGGAAGACATCCTCATTGATGAGGACAAGCCCATCACTAAGAAAAGGATGGAGCAAACAAGAGATCCCACTCATGGACAAGAGCATGAGGAAACTCCTCATCATGAAATCCCGGAGATACCTCAAGGGATGCATTTTCCTCCACAAAACTATTGGGAGCAAATCAACACCTCCCTAGGAAAATTAAGTTCCAACATGGGACAACTAAGGGTGGAGCACCAAGAGCATTCCATCCTCCTCCTTGAAATTAGAGAAGACCAAAGAACCATGAGAGAGGAACAACAAAGGCAAGGAAGAGACATTGAGGAGCTCAAGCACTCCATAAGATCTTCAAGAGGAAGAACAAGCCGCCATCACTAAGGTGGACCCGTTCTTTAATTTCCTTGTTCTTTATTTTCTGTTTTTTTTCGAAAATTGTGCTTTATGTTTATTTATGTTTGTGTCTTTATTACATGATCATTAGTGTCTAAGTGTCTATGCCTTAAAGCTATGAAAATGAATCCATCACCTTTCTTAAATAAAAACTGTTTTTAATTGAAAAAGAAAAAAAGTGCATGAATTTCAAATTTCAAAACAGTTTAATTATTTTGATGTGGTGGCAATACTATTATTTTTCTTAATGAATGCTTGAACAGTGCATATTTTTGAATTTGATTGTTTATGAATGTTAAAATTGTTGGCTCTTGAAAGAATGATGGGAAAAGGAGAAATGTTATCTGATGATCTAAAAAATCATAAAATTGATTCTTGAAGTAAGAAAAAGCAGTGAAAAGCTTGCACAAAAAAAAAGAGAGAGAAAAGCAAGCAGAAAAAGCCAATACACCTTTAAACCAAAAGGCAAGGGTGATAAAAAGGATCCAAGGCTTTGAGCATCAGTGGATAGGAGGGCCCACAGGAATAAAATCCTGGCCTAAGCGGCTAAACCAAGCTGTCCCTAACCATGTGCTTGTGGCGTGAAGGTGTCAAGTGAAAACTTGAGACTGAGCGGTTAAAGTCGAGGTCCAAAGCAAAAAGAAGAGTGTGCTTAAGAACCCTGGACACCTCTAATTGGGGACTCTAGCAAAGCTGAGTCACAATCTGAAAACGTTCACCCAGTTATGTGTCTGTGGCATTTATGTATCCGGTGGTAATACTGGAAAACAAAGTGCTTAGGGCCACGGCCAAGACTCATAAAGTAGCTGTGTTCAAGAACCAACATACTTAACTATGAGAATCAATAACACTATCTGGATTCTGAGTTCCTATAGATGCCAATCATTCTGAACTTCAAGGAATAAAGCGAGATGCCAAAACTGTTCAGAAGCAAAAAGCTAAAAGCCCCGCTCATCTAATTAATACTGATCTTCATAGATGTTTTTGGAATTCATTGTATATTCTCTTCTTGTTATCCTATTTGATTTTCAGTTGCTTGGGGACAAGCAACAATTTAAGTTTGGTGTTGTGATGAGCGGATAATTTATACGCTTTTGGCATTGTTTTAAGTATGTTTTTAGTATATTTTAATTAGTTTTTATTATATTTTTATTAGTTTTTAATTAAAAATCACAATTCTGGACTTTACTATGAATTCGTGTGTTTTTCTACATGAACAAGCTTGAATGTATATCTCTTGGATTTCTGATCTAAGATAGGAACCTTCGTGGTATAGGCTAGAATTATTGGCGGCCATTCCTGAGATCCGGAACGTCTAAACCTTGTCTGTGGTATTCTGAGTAGGATCTGGGAAGGGATAACTGTGACAAACCTCAAACTCGCGATTGTTGGGCGTGTGACAGACGCAAAAGGATCAATGGATCCTATTCCAACATGATCGAGAACCGACAGATGATTAGCCGTGCGGTGACAGCGCATTTGGAACGTTTTCACTGAGAGGACGGGAAGTAGCCATTGACAACGGTGATGCCCAACATAAAGCTTGCCATGGAAAGGAGTATGAATGATTGGAAGAAGGCAATAGGAAAGCAGAGGTTCAGGAGGGACAAAGCATCTTCATACGCTTATCTGAAATTCCAACCAAAGAATTACATAAGTATCTCTATCTTTATTTTATGTTTTATTTATCTTTTAATTATCAATTCTCCATCACCGTCTGAATTTGCCTGATTGAGATTTACAAGGTGACCATAGCTTGCTTCAAGCCGACAGTCTCCGTGGGATCGACCCTTACTCACGTAAGGTTTATTACTTGGATGACCCAGTGCACTTGCTGGTTAGTTGTGCGAAATTGTGACAAAGTGTGATTCATGTTTAAGAGCTCCAAGTCCTTTGTGATATTGAAACAAAATTAGTCATGCATGTGTTAAGCACTTAATTCTACTCTTAGTCATGTTTGCATCCATTCAAGGTCAAAGTCTTAAATAAAAAAAAGGGCTACTCACACTAATTTTCTTGGGACAAGCAAAGCTTAAGTTTGGTGTTGTGATGACTTGCATCATCTACCCTTTTTTCTTGCATAAAAAGGACCATAAAAGAGCATAATCTTATTTTATCATTGCAATTCATGCATTATTTGATGAGCATTATAGTACATTGCTTTGAAATTAGCTTGTGCTAAATTTCAGGTGAAAAAGACATCAAAAAGGGGGAGAAAACAACAAAAGAAGCTGGGCGTGCGAAACTGGTGTGCCATTTGGAGCAAACGCCACAAAATTGCATTGGCGTGGCACGCCAGAAGCTGGGCGTGGCACGCCAGTACTAAAGTCCAGAAAGGATCCTCCAAGAATTTACATGGGCGTGGCACGCCAGTACAACTTTCCAGAGAGCAACAATGAAGGCCACTAAAGGGGCGTGGCATGTCTAACCCACCACTTGAGCCATGGGCGTGCCACTTGGTATCGAAGGTGTGGCACGCCAACTTTAAAATCATTTGGGCGTGCCACTTGAGGAACTAGGCGTGGCACGCCAAGCTAAGAAGGCCACAAATGAATGGGCGTGCCACTTGAGCAGTATGGCTTGGCACGCTAGTACAAAACTCCAGAGAAGAGGTTGAAGGCTAAAGAGGCTGAGCGTGCCACTTGGGGTCGAAGGCGTGGCACGCCAAGCTTCCACCCTCACTTGGGCATGCCACTTAAGCATCTTGGCCTGGCACGCCAAGGTACAAAGAAGGCCAAAGAAAAGGCTGGGCGTGCCACTTGGTGTCGAAGGCGTGGCACCCCAGCTCAAGATCCTCACCTAGGTGTGCCACTTGAATGCTGGGCGTGGCACGCCAGCTACTGGAACTAAGGCAAATGATGGGCGTGGCACGCTGGTTATATTTTCCAGAAAGGGAGAAAGAAGGCCAACTATATGGGCGTGCCACTTGGCATCAAAATTCACTTGGGCGTGCCACTTGAGTCGCAGGCGTGGCACGCCATCATCACCAATCAACCAAGAGTCCAAGAGAAGACCTGGGCGTGCCACTTTAGTTCTGGGCATGGCACGCCAAGCAAAAGAGCCAAGCACATGATGGACGTGGCATGCCAAACCCTAGGCGTGCCACGCTAGTTCAAATTTCTAGAAGCTAAAAAGAAGAGGAAAATGCCTGGGCATGCCAGTTGGGCTCGAAGGCGTGGCACGCCAGGATAACCAAGGCTTTATAAAGGCCTGAGCGTGCCACTTGGGCTCGAAGGCGTGGCATGCCAGGCTATCCAAGGCTTTAAAGAACCCTGGGCATGCCACTTGGGCTCGAAGTGTGGCACGCCTGGGTGGTCAATGAAGGGAGACGTGCCACTTGAGGATTGGGTGTGGCACGCCATGTCAGATTCAGAGTGAGGCGTGGCACGCCACTGAAGCGCCAACCACACGCTAGCTGTGAGATAACGTTTATTGAGTTTCTTTTCCCTCCAAAATGTAATTTTACTTTTACTTTTGTATTTTTTTTATTTGCTAGTGCTAGGAGTAGTATAAATACCCCTTGAGAGTACTGAAGAAGGGGGTTAAGCAGTTGAGCTATTAGTTGAAGGATAGTTAGATCACTTTTTCCATCTCTTACTTTTTCTTGAGCTATGAGTAGCTAAATTCCCTCTCATTGAGAGAGGGAGCTCTATTGTACTTGATGGATTAATGATAGTGAATTTCTTCTTCTCTTCACCTTCTCTTTAATTTGCTAGAAGGAATTTCATTCTTCATGCTAGTGTTTAATCACCTTGGAAAAGGGGTTGAATGCAAAATGGGTTTCATGGGAACCTTGGAAAAGGAAACATGAAATCAAGCTAGAAATCCCTTCTCACACTTGAGTAGGATCTGGGTTTTGGTGTTTGGATATGGTGACATAAAATCCTCCCTCTACTTGGACTTATGATAATGTGTGGTATAATCAGGGACCAAGCATATCTCTCTTCATGAGCAATTAGACCAAGGAATTGGCTATTGATCAAGATCTGAGAGATTGAGTTACCAAGGGATTGGGGCTGAATCAATCATGATTGCCAAGAGGTCAATGAGTTGCATGATTGAAAAGGATATGAGCTAGATTTAATCCAAAGAGACAACATCTCCTGATCTCAATGAATTCCCCTATTCTTATCTTCCACTTTCTTTATAGCTTTCTTTACATTTTGCAATTCCCCATTCCCATTTACAATTAAGTCATATAAGTTTCTGCTCTTTACTTTCATGCCATTTCCAATTCTGCCATTTACTACTTTCATTTACTTTTGAGTCATTTATAATTCTGCACAGTTACAATTCTGCAATCACAATCTATTCTGTTTAGGTTGACTAATTCACCAATTGATTAAAATTGCTCAAATCTACTAATCTCTGTGGATACGATCCCACTCCACTGTGGGTTATTACTTGACGATAACTTTGGTGCACTTGCCAAAAGAACGGATTCACTATTTTTACATGGGGAGTGAATTCAACTCATTAGGAGGGCCGGCAGTGGGAGAAGAGGTAGCAGCAGAAGTTTGGGGAGGATAAACCAAATGGACCTGAGGAGTAAGAATCACCCGCCTCGGCCCAAAAGTGCTCAAGGTCGGTTTTTTAGGAGGGACCTGAGAAGATCCTTCCCCAGCAGCCTTAGCCGAGATGTTCTGGGTAGCTGTAGCTTTCCTCGCCTTCTTAAAGGCCTTCATGGAATCATTTTTCATAACCATCTCTGAAAAACACAGCAAAACCAAGTTACAAAACTGGAAGAAAAGAAACAAAAGCAAAGTAAACAAAGCGAAGGAAAAAGCAGTCGACCACTAGCCAGCTCAGCTCGGACAAGAGAAGGGTCCCCTAAGACTTTCTTTGTGTCGAGATGGGGGGGTTGCCCCCAAGTCTCCTCCAACACCTTCACAAAAGCCTGTTTGACCTCATCAAGCATCTCGCACGAATATCTAGACACCACAACATTCTTTTGCCAACATAAGGGGAAGGCAGGTTCATTGTTCGGCTCTAAGAAAAATGGCCGAGCTCCCTCAACAACTCGGACCTTAAAAAGGTGGTTCTTAAAGTCCCTAAAGGACTCGTCATACATAGAAAGCACTTTATGTCCTTGGGCAGACAAGAAAGAAATCCAAGAAGCTTTCTTTTTGGTAGTTCTAGCTTTGGTCAAGACAAAGAGGTAAAGAAAGAGAATTTGAGAAGGCTTGACATCCAATTCTTCGCAGAGCAACTAAAAGATCTTAATAAAACCCCAGGAGTTCGGATGGAGCTGGGACGGAGCTACATTATATGACCACAGCAAATCAGTCTCAAAGGAGGTAAAAGGAAGGGTAATGTTCATTTGGCTAAAGAAGTAGTCATAAGCAAAAAAGAAGGGACGTTCCCCCTGAGTCAGAGAAGGAAAGCAAACCCTCTCGTCAGGGTCAGGCGCTACTAACTCGTAATTCTTCTCCTGATCCCTACTACTATAGATCCGGTGATGCTTTGTAAGCTCCACGCAGTATTCAGAGTTAACCACTGAAACACACATCAGGACGAGGGAGTCCAGCCAGTCGGACATGCCCTCGGGGACTTTGGAGGAAGAAAAAGAAAAAGAAAAATGGGTTACTAACCAAAATAGCTCGGGCAAATCAAGAAATCAGCTCAGACAAATATAGATACAACTTAGACTAAAGTATACAAAAGCAAAAGGGAAAACCCCATGATTCACACTAAAATCCAGGGGCACCCTTTGGAGGCGGTAACGAGGCAGGAACCAGAAAAGAAGGAAACCAACGGACTATGCCCTAATCATCTCGCAAACAATCCTCTCCTAGTAAACGTCACAAAGCAACAAGAAATCTCATCATCATCAATAAGGATCATCAAGACTACAAACTTTCTTTATCAAAAATGGTGCAAACAGGGTAATAAAATCAGTAATGAAGACACACAGAAGTAAAGGATGCAGGAACGGCCCTAATAAAACCCTAGGGAAGCAAAAGTCACCAGGCATACATCATAGCAAAAGAAATAACTCAAAGATTATCACAAAAAGACGCAAGCTTTTTCAGATAACCATCATTCACTCCTTAAGAGGATCAAAGATTCAAAACACATGTAGCAGCGGAAGACATATAAAAAAGTGACTAAATGAAATTAACAAAAGGAAGAGAGAGCACCAACCTATAGAGAAAGAAGAGACGAACATGAGGGAAAGGTTCGGAGGAAAAGGCAGCGACCAAGCACCCTTGAGTCGAAATGAACAGAGGAGAGGAAGCACCTCAAGCGAAACAGAGAAACACAAAGGGTTGAGAGAAACAAAGTGAAGCAGAAGCAAAAAGAAAGGAAGCAAGAAACTGAATGATAAGACTTGAAAATTCAAAGTGAAAAGAAAAGAGGGAAAGAAGGGAAACGGAAAAAGGGGGAAGTTAATGAGCTTTAAAGACCCTCGCACGTTCCCAAAGTAAGAGCACAAATGCAAAAACGCGCATTTCAAACTAAAATGAGTGAAGGAAAACGCTTCACATTCAAAGAAGCCTCAGCGGAATCAACCAAAGTGCTCGAGCTCGGCTTCTCCAAAGAAGGATCAAAGTCCTAAAAAAGTACTTGACCTCAAAAGGAAGACCACGCTCGAGCAGGGGCACTATTCATGTCCTGGGTCGAGCTATACGACCCGGGCTAAATGGCGACAAGTCGACCGACCTCTTCAGGACAGGATTACCCGACCTCTTCTTAAAGAGTTCGGCCAAATCACCAGGAAAAGCCCAAAAAAGGGCCCAAACAGAGGAACACGACCCAAGTCCAAAGGCAGCCCAAGCCTAGAAAGATAAGGGCGGTTCCCTTAAAGATAAGATGACTTCACTCAAAGATAAGATAAGATAAGATAAGATAACTATCTTATCTCCAGAAAAGATCACTCTACAACATTATAAATACACTGGAGCACCCAGGTATAACTTATACTCTGATTCAACAAAATACCTGTTTAATACCCTTGCTAACTTAAGCATCAGAGTCCTTTGCAGGTACCATTAAGCCCAACAAGTCGGACACGGCGGTTCCAACCACCATCATCAAGTCGGACACAACAGCTCCGACCAGCACAGCAAATCTCATCCGAGATCGACCTTCAGTTTCAGGTAACCCTCGGAACAATTGTTTTTCTTTTTCTTTCATTAAATTTGGAGTTTCTTGTTGGTGAAGTCAAATTTTAAATTTTAAATCCTATTTTTTTAAAAAAAAAATTTTCAAATCTTATCATATCTTTCTTTTAATTTAGATTTTTCCTAACTTATCTTTCTTTTAATTTTTTTAAATCTCAAATCCTTTTTTCAAATCTTCACGATATCTTATCTTTTTAACTTATTTTCAAATCTTTATCTTATTTTGCTTCAATTTCAAAATTCAAAATAAAATCTTTTTCAAATCTTTTCAATTATTGTCTTATCTTGTTGACTTTTTCTTTCCAATTTTAAATTTCAAAATTTTTAAAATCAAATATTTTTCGTATTATCTTGTATCTTTACCTTGTGCCTTAAGTTTGCAGGTTCGTATGAACGTTTTGCGCTTTTGTAATTCTGTATTTGAGCTTATTTCTTCATCGGGCTTCTAAAATCAATATTCTTTTCTCTCTCTGTCTCTCTCTCTATATATATATATATATAGCCTTAGAATTGTCGTAACCTTCGATTAACCTTTGCTTTTCGGCATGAGGTAAGGCTTAGGCTAATTAGGGTGTTACATTTAGTGGTGTCAGAGCCTGGTTTGTCCTCGTGAGCCTGAGGGATAAACTGATTGTGCTTCATTGCATACTCAGTGTCCTTTTCTTTCATGCTATTTAGGTTATCTACTGATATATGTATAGCATGCTTGTTTGTGAGAGCCTTTTTGTGATAATTGAAGCACTAGGCTTTTGATACCTTGATATCGATTGTTTGGTGCAGATATAAACCATAATGGCTACTCGTGGATGAGATCATACGCGTACTTGGGGAGAAAATGAGAATAACCAACCGGTCCATAACCATGCTAAGTTCATGGCGACGATGGCCAACCTGGCTAATACTATGGAAGCGAAAGCTACTGTGACTTTACAAGTTGTACAGAGGTTGGGTCAACCGGCAAGGAACGGAAATGGTAATGGAAATGGGAACGAAAATGAGGAAGGAGACGGTAATGACTTGGGAGGTGCTCCGATGACTTTGGCTTTGTTTCTGGAAGTTCATCCACCAACTTTCAGAGGTTTGATGGGAGGAAAAATGCCGGTTAAGAAATTCTGATAAAAGAAGCATTGCAAGTACAGCCTTAACCGACAAAGTTCTGTACTATCAATTTAGAAGTGTGTCACAATTAAGAATAAATAACCGGGAGTAGAATCCTGAGTCGTTTCCCAAAGAGTTGACACAATGATGTAAATTATTGGTCTCGAATTTTCTGAATATTTTTGAAGTTTGAGAATAGAAAAATAAATGGCTAGGAATTAAAGCAATGAATAATAACAAGAGGTGTTATGTATTTAATAAAAAGGTCTTGGCTAGAAGTGAAAATTGGAGTTCCTATCCTCGTTGATTTTCCTAAGTATAGTAGTAAAGTTAATTGCTTCCACTTAGTTATCCTCTAACTAATGACGAAAAGTCAAGTGGGTAGCACTAACTCTGATTCACAAGTCCTAGTCATTTCCTAGGGAAGGACTAGAGTTAGTGAAAATTGAGTCAGCCAGCAATTTCTAGTTACAAATTGATACTTGAGTATTCCAACTCAAGGGTTTCCAATTAATCAACTCCCAAGCCAAGTTAGAATATTTACTCCATTGACATGAATGCCATTTTCATGGACATATAAAAGGAGTAAATAAAAGTCATGGTAATTAAAATAAATTACTAAAATTAAAATTGACACGAGCAATAATTAACACGAATTAAACACGTACTTAAACTAAATATAAAATGATTTAATATATTAGTAAAATTAAAAATAACAAGATCCAAGCATGAATTCAAAGAAATTAAAAGGAAAAATAAAAAAGTAAAAGTAATAGGAATGAAAACTCTAAAGACAGTGACTCCACTTGAAAGTAGTATCAGCTCTCTCAAGATGCAATCAAAAGCAAAACTAAGTATTCAAAACCCTAGGAGAAGTAAGTGTTTTCTCTCTCTAGAATTCAAAAACTAAAGCAAAAACTAAAGTGAAATGAAAAATGTCCTCAGTCTCAGCTCTACCCCTGCCTCTAGTTTGTGTTTTTGAGCTTGAAACTGGGTCCAAATTAGCCCAGAAATCGCAAGTGAATTTTGATAAGTGTAGCACGTGACGCTATGTCACGCGTACGCGTAGGCCACGCATACGCGTCACTGACCTTCTGCGCTGGTCACACGTACGCATTGGTCACGCGTACTGATGAGCGGATAATTTATACGCTTTTTGGCATTGTTTTTAGTATGTTTTTACTCTGTTTTAGTTAGTTTTTATTATATTTTTATTAGTTTTTAAATAAAAATCATATTTTTGGATTTTACTATGAGTTTGTGTGTTTTTCTATGATTTCAGGTATTTTCTGGCTGAAATTGAGGGACCTGAGCAAAAATCTTATTCAGAGGATGTAGAAGGACTGCAGATGCTATTGGATTTTGACCTCCCTGCACTCAAAGTGGATTTTCTGGAGCCACAGAGGTCCAATTGGCGCGCTCTCAATTGCGTTGGAAAGTAGACATTCTGGGCTTTCCAGTAATTTTTAATAGTTCATACTTTGCCCGAGATTTGATGGCCTAAACCGGTGTTCCAAGTCAGCATAAAAATTCTGGCGTCAAAACGCCAGAACTGGCATAAAAGCTGGAGTTAAACGCCCAAACTGGCACAAAAGCTGGCGTTTAACTCCAAGAGAAGTCTCTACACGTGAAAGCTTCAATGCTCAGCCCAAGCACACACCAAGTGGGCCCGGAAAAAGATTTTTGCATTAATTACTTATTTCTGTAACCCTAGGCTACAAGTTATCTATAAATAGGACCATTTGCTACAGACTTTTACAAATACTTTTGATCTCGGTTCTTCTGGTTCCCTCTCTGGGGCCGAAGCCAATGACCACCATTATCACTTTTGTATTTTCAATGGTGGAGTTTCTACACACCATAGATTAAGGTGTGGAGCTCTGCTGTTCTTCATGAATTAATGTAAAGTACTATTGTTTTTCTATTCAATTCACGCCTATTTCTTCTCCAAGATATACTCTCATTCTTAATTCAGTTAAGTCAGAATGAAGGGGTGACCCGTGACAATCACCCAATCTTCATTACTCGCTTAGCCAAGGTCGCGTGCTTGACAACCACAAAGCGATCTACATGATGTTCAACGTAGTCATTGGACGACAGCTGGAGTATATTCTCTTGGGTTTCTAATCTCAGATTAGAACATTCGTGGTAAAGGCTAGAATTATTGGCAGCCATTCTTAAGATCCAAAGAGTGTAAACCTTGTCTGTGGTATTCTGAGTAGGATCTGGGAAGGGATGACTGTGACGAGCTTCAAACTCCCGAGTGTTGTGCGTAGTGACAGACGCAAAAGGATCAATGGATCCTATTCCAACATGATCGAGAAC
The DNA here is from genome assembly GCF_059453495.1 of Arachis ipaensis. NCBI lineage: Eukaryota > Viridiplantae > Streptophyta > Magnoliopsida > Fabales > Fabaceae > Arachis > Arachis ipaensis. Next base: position 57,265,529 of record NC_142439.1, on the reverse strand, counting down.
CGACAGATGATTAGCCGTGCGATGACAACGCATTGGACCATTTTCGCTGAGAGGACGGGAGGTAGCCATTGACAACGGTGAAATCCAACATAAAGCTTGCCATGGAAAGGAGTATGAATGATTGGAAGAAGGCAATAGGAAAGCAGAGGTTCAGAAGGAACAAAGCATCTTCATAAGCTTATCTAAAATTCTCACCAATGAATTACATAAGTATCTCTATCCTATTTTATGTTTTATTCATCTTTTAATTATCAATTCTCCATAACCATTTGAATCTGCCCGACTGAGATTTACAAGATGACCATAGCTTGCATCAAGCCGACAATCTCCGTGGGATCGACCCCTACTCACGTAAGGTTTATTACTTGGACGACCCAGTGCACTTGCTGGTTAGTTGTGCGGAGTTGTGATAAAGATTAGAGATTACAATTGTGCGTACCAAGTTGTTAGCGCCATTGATGATCACAATTTCGTGCACCAAGTTTTTGGCGCCGTTGCTGGGGATCGTTCGAGTTTGGACAACTAACGGTTCATCTTGTTGCTCAGATTAGGTAATTTTATTTTATGTTTAAGCTTTTTACTTTTTATTTTCGAAAAAAAAATTCAAATATATATATATATATATATATATATATATATATATATTTCTATTCTGTTCTTCAGAGTTTTTAAGAATGAATTCTAGAGTTTCATGATGATTTGTTGAAGTCTGGCTGGCTGTGAAGCCATGTCTAATCTTTTGGACCGAGGTTTCAACTTATCATCACAAGAGCTTGTTGATTTCTATCAATTTTGCTATTGAAAGTAATGATCTGCTAAAGCTTGGCTGGCCATTGGCCATGTCTAGTGTTTCGGACCGAAGCTTTCACTGAAAGTTTGGCTGGCTAGTAAGCCGTGTCTAATTCCTGGACCGGAGTTTTAGACTAACATTGCATGATTCCTAGAATTCTTATAAAAAATTTTGAATCTCTTTATTTTCTTTTGCAAATAATTTTCGAAAAATAAAAAAAAATTTAAATAAAAAATATTTTATGTTTCTTGTTTGAGTCTTGGTGCACGAAATTACTTCACACTATGTAATTCCGCACAACTAACCAGCAAGTGCACTGGGTCGTCCAAGTAATACCTTACGTGAGTAAGGGTCGAATCCCACGGAGATTGTTGGCTTGAAGCAATCTATACTTATTATGCAGTAATGGAGAATATGTTGGGGTTTTAGAGATGCTTTGTCTTCTGAATTTCAGTTTTTCTCTTGTATTCCTCTTCCCTCATGCATGCAAAAGTGCAAAGTTCCTTCCATGGCAAGCTCTATGTAAGGTGTCACCGTTGTCAATGGCTACTTCCCATCTCCTCAGTGAAAATGGTCCAAATGCTCTGTCACAGCACGGCTAATCATCTAGAGGTTCTCGATCATACTGGAATAGGATTTACTATCCTTTTGCGTCTGTCACTACGCCCAGCACTCGCGAGTTTGAAGTCTGTCACAGTCATCCAATCCCAGAATCCTACTCGGAATACCACAGACAAGGTTTAGACTTTCCGGATTCTCCTGAATGACGCCATCAATTCTAGCTTATACCACGAAGATTCTGATTATAGAATCTAAGAGATACTCATTCAATCTAATATAGAACGGAGGTGGTTGTCATGCACACGTTCATGGATTGAGGAAGGTGATGAGTGTCATGGATCATCACCTTCTCCATAATTAAGCGCAAATGAATATCTTAGATAGGAACACGCATGTTTGAATGGAAAATAGAAGTACTTGCATTATTTCATCGAGACGCTGCAGAGCTCCTCACCCCCAACAATGGGGTTTAGAGACTCATGCTGCGAAAAGGTACAAATTTCAGATCTAAAATGTCATGATATACAAAATAAATTTCTAAAAGTTGTTTAAATACTAAACTAGTAACATAGGTTTACAGAAAATGAGTAAACTATGATATATAGTGTAAAAATCCACTTCTGGGGCCCACTTGGTGTGTGCTGGGGCTGAGACTAAAGCTTCTCACGTGCCTGGGCTGTTTTGGGCATTCAATGCCAGGTTGTAACCTGTTTCTGGCGTTGAACTCCAACTTGTAACCTATTTCTGGCGCTGGACGCCAGACTGCAACATGGAACTGGCGTTGAACGCCAGTTTACGTCATCTATCCTTGAGCAAAGTATGGACTATTATATATTGCTGGAAATCCCTGGATGTCTACTTTCCAACGCAATTGGAAGTGTGCCAATTGGATTTCTGTTGCTCCAGAAAATCCATTCCGAGTGCAGAGAGGTCAGAATCCAACAGCATCAGCAATCCTTTTTCAGCCCGAATCAGATTTTTGCTCAGCTCCCTCAATTTCAGCCAGAAAATACCTAAAATTATATAAAAGCACACAAACTCATAGTAAAGTCCAGAAATATGAATATTTCCTAGAAACTAATGAAAATATACTAAAAACATAACTAAAACATCCTAAAAACTACATGAAATTAACCCCAAAAAGCGTATAAAGTATCCGCTCATCACAACACCAAACTTAAACTGTTGCTTGTCCCCAAGCAACTAGACAAATAAAATAGAATACAAATAAGTCACGAAGCAATAATATCTCAGAGTTTTTGAGTGAAGCTCAGATTCTAATTAAATGAGCGGGACTAGTAGCTTTTTGCTTCTGAACAATTTTGGCATCTCGCTTTATCCATTGAAGCTCAAAATGATTGGCATCTATAGGAACTTAGAATTCAGATAGTGTTATTGATTCTCCTAGTTCAGTATGTTGATTCTTGAACACAGCTACTTTTATGAGTCTTGGCCGTGGCCCTAAGCACTTTGTTTTACAGTATTACCACCGGATACATAAATGCCACAGACACATAATTGGGTGAACCTTTTCAGATTGTGACTCAGCTTTGCTAAAGTCCCAAATTAGAGGTGTCCAGGGTTCTTAAGCACACTCTTCTTTTTGCTTTGGACCTTGACTTTAACCGCTCAGTCTCAAGTTTTCACTTGACACCTTCATGCCACAAACACATGGTTAGAGACAGCTTGGTTTAGCCGCTTAGACCAGGATTTGATTCCCTTAGGCCCTGCTATCCACTGATGCTCAAAGCCTTGGATCCTTTTTACTACCCTTGCCTTTTGGTTTTAAGGGCTATTGGCTTTTTCTGCTTGCTTTTTTTTTTTGCAAGCTTTGTATTCACTGCTTTTTCTTGCTTCAAGAATCATTTTTATGATTTTTCAAATTATCAATAACATGTCTCATGTTCATTATTCTTTCAAGAGCCAACATATTTAACATTCAAGAACATCAAATTCCAAAGACATATGCTCTGTGCAGGCATTCATTCAGAAGGCAGAAAGCATTGCCACCACATGTAAACAATTAGAATTTGTTTTATTAAAAATTCGAAAAATATTGCCTCCTTATTCTAAAGAAAATCTTCTATTTTATTCATGTTTAACAATGGTGAGAAAAATAAATTATAGCTTAATTGGAGATAAAATAACTACTAATTACCACTATATCTTCTAAGGTAAAACTAAAAATAAGAACAATTATCACAGAGTTAAGGTTAAGATTAGAGCTCAACAACCTTGAGTTTGGGATGTGGATGTTCCTCTAGTCTGTGGAGTGCTTGGTCCTTCAAGAGATAACTTCTGACGCTTCAGTTCCTTTAAGTCACGCCCTTGATCTTCTTGTTCCCTGAGCAGTTTGTAGAGCATACTGTTTTGATTTTGCTGTTCTTCCTTTATTTGGTCCATAGATTCTTGCAACTTGGTGACAGATGCTTCAAGCTGTTCCCAATATTCAAATTGAGGGACTTCCGGGAGGAATTCTTGCGCCCTCCTCTTGATGGGGTCATCCTGCATTTGTTGTTTTTCCATTGTGGTTTTAGTGATTGGTTCCTCCACTGAGATGTACTCCGTTATTCCCATCCTTACTCCAGCATCTTTGCAAAGCATAGAGATTAGGCTTGGATAAGCCAACCTGGCATCTTTGGAGTTCTTGTTTGCAAGTATGTAAAATTCAGATGGAATCAGTTGATGAACTTCCACTTTTTTCCCAACATAATGCAATGGATCATCACTGCTCTTTTGACGGTGACTTCAGAACGGTTGCTAGTGGGCAATATAGAACGCCCAATGAAGTCCAGCCATCCTCTGGCGACTGGTTTGAGATCTTCTCTCTTGAGTTGATTTGGGACACCCTTGCTGCTGGTGGTCCACCTGGCTCCAGGGATGCATATATCCTCTAGAATCTTATCCAGGCCCTTGTTTGTTCTCATCATTCTCCTATTGAAGGAGTCTGGGTCATCTTTCAGATGAGGTAGCTTAAAGATCTCCCTGATTTTGTCAGGGTGGATGTGAACAATTTTTCCTCTGACCATAGTCTGATTGTCATAGAGGGCAGTTCTAGATATTCTCTGCCTATCTGTTTGTCACAGATTAGCGTAGAACTCCTGAACCATATTCCTTCCCACTTTTGTTTCAGGATTATCTAGGACTTCCCAGTTCCTGTTTCGAATCTGCTCTTGGATCTCCGGATATTCATCTTCCTTCAGATCGAACTTGACTTCCGGGATCACTGATCTTAAACTCATTATTTTGTAGTAATGGTCTGAATGTTCTTTGGTTAAGAACTTTCCTTGATTCCAAAGTGGTTTTGGAATACTCTCTTTCTTGCTTCTTGGAGTGGTTTGTTTTCCTTTAGGAGCCATGATCTTAGTGGGTATAATTTAGTGATCACGGATAAACACACCAAACATAGAGGTTTGCTTGTCCTCAAGCAAAAGAAAAGAAAGGAGAGAGATAGAAAGAGAGCTAGTGTCGAATGGTGGATGAGAGGAGGGAGGCCGAATGTGGATTTAAAAGGGAGGGGGTGGGTTTTCGAAAATTAAAAAAAAAAAGATAGAAGATATGATTTAAAAAGATGTGATTTAAAATTTAAAAGATATGAAAGATATTTGAAAAAGATAAATTTGGATTTTGAAAAAAGATAATGTGGAGATTTGAAAAAGATATTGATGAGTTGAAAGGATTTTAGAAGGAAAAGAGATAGATTTGTTTTGGAAATTTTTGAAAAAGGGTTGGATTGGATTGAAAAAGAATTTATGTTTATGGATTAAGATACATTTGATATTTTTAAAGTAGGGTTTTTAGAAATTAGGGATTTTAGAAATCAGGGTTTGTAACATGTTTATGCAAGAAATCATGAATTGAAACATGAAAATTAAAATTAAAATAAAAAATATGAAGTAAAAACGAATTTACCTCCTCCCCACCATCCTGGCGTTAAACGCCCAAACGCTGCATGTTTTGGGCGTTTAACGCCCAATTGCTGAATCTCCTGGGCGTTCAACGCCCAGCTGTTGCTTTTTTCGGGCGTTGAACGCCAGGAACTCCTTTGTCACTTGGCGTTTTTCTGAACGCCCAGGATGCTGTAAATCTGGCGTTAAACGCCCAGAAGGAGCTTCTTTCTGGCGTTCAACACCCAGAAGATGCTTCTTTCTGGCGTTTAACGCCCAGATAGCTATCCTTACTGGCGTTCAACGCCCAGTGGATGCTTCTTTTGGGCGTTGAACGCCCAAAACAGACTTTTACTGGCGTTTTCTTGCCAGTGAGCTCTCTTTCTCTGTTTTGTGTGCTGAATCCTTCTGTAACCCTGTGAACTTATACAATTGACTCTTTACCTTAGTAGCAATAAACTTTATATAAACAAATAAAATCAAGAATAGGGCAAAATAACAGAAAAAGTCTTCCCAATGGCTGGGTTGCCTCCCAACAAGCGCTTCTTTATTGTCTTTAGCTGGACCTTGCTGAGCTTTTAATCTAGCTTCAGCCTTGAGCACTCTTGCTCAACATTGCCTTCAAGATAGTGCTTGATTCTCTGTCCATTAACAATGAACTTCTTATCAGAATCAATGTCTTGAAGCTCCACATAACCATATGGTGATACACTTGTAATCATATATGGTCCCCTCCACCGGGATTTCAGTTTCCCTAGGAATAGCCTGAGCCTAGAGTTAAACAACAGAACCTTTTGTCCTGGTTCAAAGATTCTAGATGACAGCTTTCTGTCATGCCACCTTTTAGATTTCTCTTTATAAAGCTTGGCATTTTCGAAAGCTGTGAATCTGAATTCCTCTAGCTCATTCAGCTAGAGCAATCTTTTTTCTCCAGCTAATTTGGCATCAAAGTTTAGGAATCTGGTTGCCCAATAGGCCTTATGTTCTAGTTCCACGGGCAGGTGACAAGCTTTACCATATACAAGTTGGTACGGAGAGGTCCCTATAGGAGTCTTGAATGCTGTTCTGTAAGCCCACAGAGCATCATCCAAGCTTCGTGCCCAATCCTTTCTACGGGTACTTACAGTCCGTTCCAGGATTCTTTTCAGTTCTCTGTTAGAAACTTCAGCTTGCCCCTTTGTCTGTGGATGATATGGAGTCGCCACCTTGTGGCGAATCCCATACCAGACCATGGCAGAGTAAAGCTGTTTGTTGGAGAAGTGAGTGCCCCCATCACTGATTAGTACCCTAGGGACACCAAACCTGCTGAATATATGTTTCTGGAGGAACTTCAGCACTGTTTTAGTATCATTGGTGGGTGTGGCAATGGCCTCTACCCATTTTTATACATAGTCAACTGTCACCAGAATATAAGTGTTTGAGTATGATGGTGGGAAAGGCCCCATGAAATCAATTCCCCATACATCAAACAACTCAATCTCCAAGATTCCTTGTTGAGGCATGGCGTAACTATGAGGCAAATTACCAGCTCTCTGGCAACTGTCACAGTTACGTACAAACTCTCGGGAATCTCTGTAGAGTGTAGGCCAGTAGAAACCACATTGGAGGACCTTAGTGGCTGTTCGCTCACCTCCGAAATGACCTCCATATTGTGACCCATGGCAATGCCATAAGATGCTCTGTGCTTCTTCTCTAGGCACACACCTACGGATTATTCCGTCTGCACATCTCTTAAAGAGATAGGGTTCATCCCACAAGTAGTATTTTGCATCAGAAATTAATTTTTTCTTTTATTGCCTGCTGTACGCCTTGGGTATAAACCTTGCAGCTTTATAGTTTGCAATGTCTGCAAACCATGGTGTTTCTTGAATGGCGAACAAATGCTCATCCGGAAAGGTTTCAGAGATCTCAATAGAGGGAGAGGGCGCCCCTTCTACTGGCTCTATTCGGGACAGATGATCAGCCACTTGGTTTTCTGTCCCTTTTCTGTCTCTTATTTCTATATCAAACTCTTGCAGAAGCAATACCCATCTTATAAGCCTGGGTTTTGAATCCTGCTTTGTAAGTAGATATTTAAGTTCAGCATGGTCAGTGTACACAATCACTTTTGATCCTACTAAGTATGATCTAAACTTGTCAATGGCATAGACCACTGCAAGCAATTCCTTTTCTGTGGTTGTGTAATTTTTCTGGGCATTGTTTAAAACACGGCTAGCATAATAAATGACATGCAGAAGTTTGTCATACCTCTACCCCAGTACTGCACTAATGGCGTGATCATTGGCATCACACATTAATTCGAATGGTAATGTCCAGTCTGGTGCAGAGATAACTGGTGCTGTGACCAGCTTAGCTTTTAGAGTTTCAAACGCCTGCAGGCACTCTGGGTCAAACAAAAATGACGTGTCAGCAGCTAGCAGGATGCTTAGAGGTTTTGCATTTTTTGAAAAATCCTTTATAAACCTCCTATAGAATCCTGCATGCCCCATAAAGCTTTTGATTGCCTTAACATTGGCAGGTGGTGGTAATTTTTCAATTACCTCTATTTTAACTTGATCCACCTCTATTCCCTTGTTTGAAATTTTATGCCCAAGGACAATCCCTTCAGTCACCATAAAGTGACATTTTTCCCAGTTTAAAACCAGGTTGGTCTCTTGGCATCTTTTCAAAACCAGTCTCAGGTGATCAAGACAGGAGCTGAATGAGTCTCCATATACTGAGAAGTCATCCATGAAGACTTCCAGAAATTTTTCCACCATATCAGAGAGAATAGAGAGCATGCATCTTTGAAAGGTTGCAGGTGCATTACACAGCCCAAATGGCATCCTTCTGTACGCAAATACTCCAGATGGACATGTGAATGCTGTTTTCTCTTGATCTTGGGGATCTACTGCAATTTGGTTGTAGCCTGAATAGCCATCCAAAAAGCAGTAATAATCATGACCTACTAGTCTCTCTAGCATCTGGTCTATGAATGGTAAAGGAAAATGATCCTTCCTGGTGGCTGTATTGAGCCTTCTATAGTCAATACACATGCGCCACCCTGTAACTGTTCTTATAGAAACCAGTTCATTTTTTTCATTATGAACCACTGTCATGCCTCCCTTTTTGGGGACAACTTGAACAGGGCTCACCCAGGGGCTATCAGAAATAGGATAAATAATCCCAGCCTCCAGTAATTTGGTGACCTCTTTCTGCACCACTTCCTTCATTGCAGGATTTAGCCGCCTCTGTGGTTGAACCACTGGCTTAGCATTGTCCTCCAATAAGATCTTGTTCATGTATCTAGCTGGGCTTATGCCCTTAAGGTCACTTATGGACCACCCAAGAGCTGTCTTGTGTATCCTTAGCACTTGAATTAGTACTTCCTCTTCTTGTGGATTTAAAGCAGAGCTTATGATCACTGGAAAAGTATCACCTTCTCCCAGAAATGTATATTTCAGGGATGGTGGTAATGGTTTGAGCTCGGGTTTAGGAGGTTTTTCCTCTTCTTGAGGAAATTTCAGAGACTCTTTCAATTCCTCTGAATCCTCTAGATCAGGCGGAACATCTTTAAAGATGTTTTCTAGCTCTGATTCGAGACTCTCAGCCATGTTGATCTCCTCCACCAAAGAGTCAATAAGATCAACTTTCATATAGTCTTTTGTTGTGTCTGGATGCTGCATGGGATTGACAGCATTCAACTTAAACTCATCCTCATTGACTCTCAGGGTGACTTCCCCCTTTTGAACATCAATGAGAGTTCGTCCAATTGCTAGGAAAGGTCTTCCTAGAATGAGAGTAGCACTCTTGTGCTCCTTCAACTCCAGCACTATGAAGTTAGTGGGAAAGGCGAATGGCCCAACCCTGACAATCATGTCCTCAATCACGCCTGATGGGTATTTAATGGAGCCATCAGCAAGTTGGAGACATATCCGGGTTGGTTTAGCTTCTTCAGTTAAACCAAGCTTTCTGATAGTGGATGCAGGTATTAGGTTGATGCTTGCCCCAAGATCACATAAGACTGTCTTGGTGCAATTACCCTCTAATATGCATGGTATCAGAAAGCTTCTGGGATCTTTAAGCTTTTCAGGGAAGCTTTTCAGAATGACTGTACTGCATTCTTCAGTGAGGAGAACTTTTTCAGTTTCTCTCCAATCCATCTTATGACTTAAGATCTCTTTCATGAACTTGGCATAAGAAGGTATTTGCTCAAGTGCTTCTGTAAACGGAATCTTTATTTCAAGAGTCCTGAGATAATCTTCAAAGCGAGCAAATTGCTTATCCTACTCCTCTTGGCGGAGTTTTTGAGGATAAGGTATCTTGGCTTTATATTCCTCAACTTTGGTTGCTGCAGGTTTATTTCCTACAGAAGTGTTTGAAGAAGCCCTTTTAGAGGGGTTGTCATCAGCACTTGTGTGTGTTTGATCCCACACTGGCAATTGAGTGCCAGGGTTGGAAGCTGGAGTGACGTTAGATGCCAACTCCTCAGCTATTCCTGGCGTCTGAACGCCAGAACTGTGCTTCCTTTGGGCGTTCAACGCCAGTTCCTTGCTTGTTTCTGGCGTTGAATGCCAGTCCTGAGCATGGTTTGGGCGTTCAGCGCCAGCCTTCCACCCAATTTCTGGCGTTTTAGCGCCAGAATTATTTTTCCCCGGGATCTTACTGTCCTCAGATGGAATTTGGGTAGTTTGCTCATTTCTTGGCTTCCTGCTGCCTTGAGGTGGGGTATTTAATGTTTTCCCACTTCTTAATTGAACTGCTTGGCATTCTTCTGTTATTTGTTTTGATAGCTGCTGCTTTGTTTGCTTTAATTGTTCTTCCATATTTATATTAGCCATCCTTGTCTCTTGTAGTCTCTCCTTGAATTTGGCTAACTGTTTTGTTAGAAAATCCAATTGCTGATTGAATTCAGTAGCTTGTTCAGCAGGACTGAGTTCAGTAGTCACTGTTTTAGCCACTTCTTTCATTGAAGGTTCACTGCTTAGGTACAGATGCTGATTTCTGGCAACTATATCAATGAGCTCTTGAGCTTCTTCAATTGTCTTTCTCATGTGGATAGATCCACCAGCTGAGTAGTCTAGAGACATCTGAGCTCTTTCTGTAAGCCCATAATAGAAGATGTCTAGCTGAACCCACTCTAAAAACATTTCAGAGGGGAATTTTCTTAGCATCTCTCTGTATCTCTCCCATGCATCATAAAGAGATTCATTATCTCCTTGTTTAAAGCCTTGGATGTCCAGCCTTAGCTGTGTCATCCATTTTGGAGGAAAGTATTGATTCAGGAATTTTTTTGACAGCTGTTTCCATGTCCTTATGCTAGCCTTAGGTTGGTTATTTAACCACCTCTTAGCTTGATCTTTCACAGCAAATGGAAACAGTAATAATCTGTAGACATCCTGATCTACTTCCTTATCATGTACTGTGTTAGCAATTTGTAAAAACTGAAAACTGTGCCAGAAACTCTGTAGGTTCTTCCTGTGGAAGACCGGAATACTGGCAACTTTGCTGCACCATGATAATGAGCTGAGGATTCAACTCAAAGCTACTGACTCCGATGGAGGGTATACAGATACTACTCCCATATGAAGCAGTAGTGGGGTTAGCATATGACCCCAGAGTCCTTCTGGAATGTTCATTTCCACTTAGATCCATGATGGAGAAAGGGAGATGATGTGGCTTTCTTTTATTTATTTTATTATATTAAAAAAATTCAAAATAATAAAACTATAATAATAAAAAAAATTGAAAATATTTTAAGAGGATTTTCGAAAAAAATAAAGAGAGAGAATAAGTGGTTAGGAGGTTTTGAAAAAGATATGATTTTTTTTTTAAAACTTGACAACTAAGATATGATAAGATAAAATTTTTGAAATTGAAATATGAATTTTTTTGAAGAATTTCGAAATATTAGCTTAAAAATAGTTAGAAAATATATTTTTTGAATTTAATAAGGAAAGAAAAAAACAATAAAATAGCACAAGATTTAAAATTTTTAGATCTAATGCTCCTTGTTTTCGAAAATTTTGGAGAGAAAACACCAAGGAACACCAAACTTAAAAATTTTAAGATCAAGACACAAGGAAAACTCAAGAACACTTTGAAGAATCACAAGAACCACAAGAACATGAAGGTAGAACACCAAACTTAAAATTTTTAGCAAACCAAACTAAAATTTTCGAAAATTATAGAAAGATTAACAAGAAAACACCAAACTTAAAGTTTGGCACAAGATTTAATCAAAGAAAAATTATTTTTGAAAAAAAAAAGATTTTAACAAGAAGATACCCAATTACCAAGAACATAGACCAACGCTCTAGCCAATTGGGCAGTAAATGTAACACTTGTTTTGAAGGAGTATTTTTAATAACTAAAAAAAACTCAATTATTAGTTAAAAAAATTTCGAAAAATTTAAAAAAAAGAGAAAATAAGGATTTAAAAAAAAATAATTTCAACCAAAAACAATAATAGAAGATTCTAAACCAAAAAGAAAAATTTTTCCTAATCTAAGCAACAAAATAAACCGTCAGTTGTCCAAACTCGAACAATCCCCGGCAACGGCGCCAAAAACTTGGTGCACAAAAATTACTTCACACTATGTAATTCCGCACAACTAACCAGCAAGTGCACTGGGTCGTCCAAGTAATACCTTACATGAGTAAGGGTCGAATCCCACGGAGATTGTTGGCTTGAAGCAATCTATGGTTATCTTGTAACTCTTAGTCAGGAAAACAATTCACTTATCAAATTGAATTACGAAAAATAAGAGAGTATGAAATAAATACTTATTATGCAGTAATGGAGAATATGTTGGGGTTTTGGAGATGCTTTGTCTTCTGAATTTCAACTTTTCTCTTGTATTCCTCTTCCCTCATGCATGCAAAAGTGCAAAGTTCCTTCCATGGCAAGCTCTATGTAAGGTGTCACCGTTGTCAATGGCTACTTCCCATCTCCTAAGTGAAAATGGTCCAAATGCTCTGTCACAGCACGGCTAATCATCTAGAGGTTCTCGATCATACTGGAATAGGATTTACTATCCTTTTACGTCTGTCACTACACCCAGCACTCGCGAGTTTGAAGCCCGTCACAGTCATCCAATCCCAGAATCCTACTTGGAATACCACAGACAAGGTTTAGACTTTCCGGATTCTCCTGAATGACGCCATCAATTCTACCTTATACCACGAAGATTCGGATTATGGAATCTAAGAGATACTCATTCAATCTAATATAGAACGGAGGTGGTTGTCATGCACACGTTCATGGGTTGAGGAAGGTGATGAGTGTCACGGATCATCACCTTCTCCATAATTAAGCGCGAATGAATATCTTAGATAGGAACACGCATGTTTGAATGGAAAATAGAAGTACTTGCATTAATTCATCGAGACGCTGCAGAGCTCCTCACCCCCAACAATGGGGTTTAGAGACTCGTGCTACCAAAAGGTACAAATTTCAGATCTAAAATGTCATGAGATACAAAATAAATCTCTAAAAGTTGTTTAAATACGAAACTAGTAACCTAGGTTTACAGAAAATGAGTAAACTATGATAGATAGTGCAGAAATCCACTTCTGGGACCTACTTGGTGTGTGTTGGGGCTGAGACTAAAGCTTCTCACGTGCCTGGGCTGTTTTGGGCGTTCAACGCCAGGTTGTAACCTGTTTCTGGTGTTGAACTCCAACTTGTAACCTGTTTCTGGCGCTGGACGCCAGACTGCAACATGGAACTGGCGTTGAACGCCAGTTTACGTCGTCTATCCTTGAGCAAAGTATGGAATATTATATATTGCTGGAAAGCCCTGGATGTCTACTTTCTAACGCAATTGGAAGTGTGATAATTGGACTTCAATAGCTCCAGAAAATCCATTCCGAGTGCAGAGAGGTCAGAATCCAACAGCATCAGCAATCCTTTTTCAGCCCGAATCAGATTTTTGCTTAGCTCCCTCAATTTCAGCCAGAAAATACCTGAAATTACAGAAAAGCACACAAACTCATAGTAAAGTCCAGAAATATGAATTTTTCCTACAAACTAATGAAAATATACTAAAAACTTAACTAAAACATCCTAAAAACTACATGAAATTAACCCCAAAAAGCGTATAAAATATCCGCTCATCAAGTCTAGTGTCTAATTTTAAGTTTGGTGTCAATTGTATTCTTCTAATTTTCGAAAATTACATGCATTTTGTTCTTCATTAATCTTCAAGATGTTCTTGATGATTTCCTTGCTCTGATCTTTAAATTCTCTTGTTTTGTGTGTTTTTGTTGTTTCTCATATGCATTCTCAATCTGTTGGTGTATCTAATACGAAAATTTCTAAGTTTGCTGTCTTGCATGCATTGTTTATTTGATCTTAGTTCTTCATGATTTAGTTTCATATTGTTATTATTCTCTAAAAAATCAAAAAATTAAAAAAAAAACTATGTCTTTTCAAGTCAATAATACAGAGAATTGAAGATTCAGAACATTCAGCAGAGCAATTACACAGAAAAAGCTGGGTGTTCAGAACGCCCAGTGAGGAAGGAAAACTGGCGTTTAAATGCCATCCAGGGTACCTGGCTGGGCGTTAAACGCCCAAAAAGGTAGTATTTTGGGCATTAAACGCCAGAATGGATACCATTCTGGGCGTTTATCGCCAGGATGGCACAAGAGGGAAGATTTTGTTTTTAATTCAAATCTTTTCCAAATTTTCATAATTTTTCAAAATCAAATCCTTTTCAAATTATATCTTTTCAAAATCAATTTCTTTCCATTTTTTTTTACTACAAAAATTCTTGCTAACAATTAGAGATGTGATTCAAAAATTTCTTCCTTGTTAAGAAAGGTTCAATAATTGAATGTTAGAATCATATCTTTCAAATTTCTTGTTAGCCAAGGCATTAATTTTAAAAATCAAATCTTTTTAATTGTTTGTCAATCATATCTTTTTAAAATCAGATTTTCTCAATCATATCTTCTCAACCATATCTTTTTCAGAAATAATTTTCAATCATATCTATTTTATTTCTGATTTCAAAATCCTTTTCAAAATCACTTAACTACTTTCTAAATTTTAATTTTTGAAAATCACCAATCAATTTTTTCGAAATCTCTTTTAATTATTTCAAAATTTTTTTATTATTTTCGAAAATTCTTCCCCTTTCTAACATTCTCTATTTAAAGGACTAACACTCCTCCTCAATGTGCAATTCGAATCCTATCCCTCTTGATAAGTTCGAATTCTCTCCTCTCTACCTCCTCCTTCCATTCATCTTTTCCTCTGACACCTCAAGGAATCTCTATACTGTGACATAGAGGATTCCATACTTTCTTCTCCTCTCTTTCATATGAGCAGGATCAAGGACAAAGGCATTCTTGTTGAAGCTAATCCTGAACCTGAAAGGACCTTGAAGAGAAAGCTAAGAGAAACTAAAGCACAACTCTCTGGAGAGGACCTAACAGAAATTTTCAAACAATAAGAAACAATGGCAGCCAAAAACAACAACAATGCCAACAATGCAAGGAAGGTGCTTGGTGACTTTACTGCACCTACTCCTGACTTCTATGGGAGAAGCATCTCTATCCCTGCCATTGGAGCAAACAACTTTGAGCTTAAGCCTCAATTAGTTTCTCTAATTCAACAGAATTGCAAGTTTCATGGACTTCCATTAGAAGATCCTTATCAGTTCTTAGCTAAATTCTTGCAAATCTGTGACACTATTATGATGAATGGGGTTGACCCTGAGGTATACAAACTTATGTTCTTCCTTTTTGCTGTAAGAGACAGAGCTAGGATATGGTTGGACTCACAACCTAAAGAAAGCCTGAACTCTTGGGAAAAGCTAGTCAATGCCTTATTGGCAAAGTTCTTTCCACCTCAAAAATTGAGTAAGCTTAGAGTGGAAGTCCAAACATTCAGACAGAAGGAAGGTGAATCCCTCTATGAAGCTTGGGAAAGATACAAGCAATTGATCAGAAGGTGTCCTTCTGACATGCTTTCAGAATGGAGTATCATAGGTATCTTCTATGATGGTCTGTCTGAACTGTCCAAGATGTCATTGGACAGCTCTGTTGGAGGATCTCTTCATCTGAAGAAGACACCTGCAGAAGCTCAGGAACTCATTGAAATGGTTGCAAATAACCAATTCATGTATACTTCTGAAAGGAATCCTGTGAATAATGGGACAAATCAGAAGAAAGGAGTTTTTGAGATTGATACTCTGAATGCCATATTGGCTCAGAACAAAATATTGACTCAGCAAGTCAATATGATTTCTCAGAGTCTATCTAGCATGCAAGCAGCAACAGGCAGTACCAAAGAAGCTTCATCCGAAGAAGAAGCTTATGATCCTGAGAACCCAGCAATGGAAGAGGTGAATTATATGGAAGAACCCTATAGAAACACCTATAATCCTTCATGGAGAAATCATCCAAATCTCCCATTGATGGACCAACAGAGGCCCCAACAAGGCTTCAACAACAGTAATAGTGGAAGAAATAGGTTTAGCAATAGCAAGCCTTTTCCATCATCTTCTCAGCAACAGACAGAAAATTCTAAGCAGAGCCAATCTGACTTAGCAACCATAATCTCTGATCTAACTAAAACCACTCAAAGTTTCATGACTAAAACAAGATCTTCCATTAGAAATTTGGAGGCACAAGTGGGTCAACTGAGTAAGAAAGTTATTGAACTCCCTCCTAGTACTCTCCCAAGCAATACAGAAGAGAACCCAAAGAGAGAATGTAAGGCCATAAACACGTTCCACATGGCCGAATGCATAGAGAAGGGAAAGACAGTGATTTCCACTGAGTAAGACCTCAATGGACGTCCATTGGCCTCCAAGGAGTTCCCTAATGAGGAACCATGGGAATCTGAGGCTCACACTGAGACCATAGAGATTCCATTAAATTTACTTCTGTCATTCATGAGCTCTATTGAGTATTCTTCCTCTGAGGAGGATGAAGATGTTACTGAAGAGCAAGTTGCTAAGTACCTTGGAGCAATCATGCAGTTAAATGCCAAGTTATTTGGTAATAAGACTTGGGAGGATGAACCCCCCTTGCTCACCAAAGAACTGGATGACTTGACTAGGCAGAGATTACCTCAAAAGAGACAGGATCCTGGAATGTTCTCAAAACCTTGTACCATAGGCACCATAACCTTTGAGAAGGCTCTGTGTGACCTGACGCCAGGGCATTTTGGCCAATTTCACTGACCTTTTCTTTACTATTTTAGGGTAGTTTCATGCATTTTCTTAGGAAATAAGCAAGTTTTGGGTAGAATTTCACTTACATCTTGATTCAAGCAAACATTGTGCACCTTACATGATTTCATGAGAATTACGCAAGAATTGAATGACAAATTGGATGATGCATGTCTCATGATTTGAATTAGAACTTTAATAGACTCTATTGCTTGATTTCAGGACAAAGGAAGCAAGGAAGAACCACGTTAGCAGCCACGTTAGTCTAACTAACGTAACCACTAACATGAGATGGGAGCTAGCTTGCAACGTTAATGAGAAAAGTAATCGCCAATAACGTCCTCAAAGCTATCATAGCCCACGTTAAGAGTCACGTTAACTAAGTTAATGTGAACTGTAACGTGGAAGAAGAAAATGAAGCCAACGTTAGTGACACTCACCTTTGTCACTAACGTTGGACTAAGCCACTTTGAGCCACGTTAGTTGCCACGTTAACTTAGTTAACGTGGAAGCTAACGTGGAGGGAGCAAGAATCGCCAACATTAGTGACACTCACCTTTGTCACTAACGTTGGAATGAGCCACTATGAGCAACGTTAACTCCCACGTTAACTTAGTTAACATGGATAAAAGAATGATGAGCCAACGTTAGTGACACTCACCTTTGTCACTAACGTTGGAGATGGCTATCACCACCACATTAGAAGCCACGTTAACCTAGTTAACGTGAAATCTAACGTGGGAAGTAGGGGCGTTTTGAAACGTTAGTGACAAAGGTAAGTGTCACAAACATTTTCGAAGATTTGGCAAGCCTACGTTAAAGGTCATGTTAGCCACACTAACGTGAACTCTAACGTAGGAAAGGGAGGATTCTCAACGTTATTGGGAAAGGTAAGTCCCAATAACGTGTGCGAAGGATCAAGAGGCAACGTTAGTGGTCACGTTGGTGCCACTAACGTTGAAGTTAACGTGGGTCACCCTTGGGTTAGGAACGTTAGTGAAAAAGGTGACTGCCACTAACGTTCTCGAACCCACACTTTCACTTAACGTTAACGCCACTAACGTCCTAAGTTAAAAGTCCCTGCCTAATTCATACTTTCTCTCTGCAAGTAAAGCTAAGCCCACTGAAGAGGATAATTGCTTCAAACTCAAGATCCAAAGGCCCATATCCAAGATTTGAAGAACCAACTAGAAGATCAGAAGAGTAGTATATATAGGGGTAGTTTTGAATCAAAAAGGGGGTTGGAAATTGGAGAACTACTCTCTGTATTTTACTTTCTCTGCAACTTTTAGTTTAATTCTGAGAATGTACTCTCCATCTATGCTTTTCATTCCCAGAGCTATGAACAACTAAACCCCTTTCATTGGGTTAGGGAGCTCTGTTGTAATTTGATGGATCAATATTAGTTTTCATTATTCTTCTTCTAACTTTTCTCTTGATTTTACTAGAAAGCTTTCAATCTTCATTCAATTGGGTAGTTATCTTGGAAAAGAAGCTATTCATACTTGGATCTCTTTGGAACTTTGGGAGAGGAATGAAGAGATCATGCTAGAAATGCTTTTTCATGTTGGACCAAATTGGGGTTTGGATGGATATAGTGACATATAATCCTACCAACACTTTGATTTGGAAATACATGTGGTATAATCAGTGACCATACTTCATCTCTTCTCATGAGCAATTGACCAAGGAATTGGCTATTGATCAAGATTTGAGAGATTGAATTACCAAGAAATTGGAATTCGATCACTTAAGATTGCCAAGGAGATCAATGAATGCATGATTGAGGAATGAACTTGATTCGGAGAATGCAACATCTCCTAAGCCCAATGAATTTCCCATTTCTGATCTTACCCATTCTCTATAGATTCTGCAATCTACTTTTATGAGCATCTTCCCCATTCCCCTTTAAGATTCTGCAATTTACTTTCGGCTATTTACATTCAGCTCTTTATTTCCAGCATTTACATTTTCTGCTATTTACTTTCCCGTCATTTAATTTTCTGCAAATCTCAAATCTAATTCTGCTTAGTTCAACTAGAACATTCCTCTAATTAAAGTTACTTGACCAATCAATCCCTGTGGGATTTGACCTCACTCTATTGTGAGTTTTTACTTGACGACAATTCGGTATACTTGCCGAAGGAAAATTGTTGAGAGACAAGTTTCCATGCATCAAGTTTATGGCGCCGTTGCCGGGGATTGATTTTGTATCAACAATGATTAAATTGGTGGATAACTAGATTGAGCATTTGTTTTTATTTTATTTGATTTAAGTTCATTTGAGTAATTTACTTTCTGTTCAGTTATTTTCTTCCCTTTCCCTTACCCATTTTCTTACTTGTTTAAAATTCAGCCACTAACCCACTAACTATTTGATATATTGCATCACTCACACTAATAGCATTTCTGAAGAAGTTACTATCTGCATCTTTCTTTCTTGCGGTTGCCTTGTTGGTTGTATGACAGGTAGAAGAACTGGGGCTTCAATTTCCTTTGATTCTGAACCTGAGAGGACCTTCTTGAGATTAAGGAGGGAAGCAAAAGAAAAACGAGTAGTTGGTGCGGAGGAAGAAGAGGAGTATTTTGAACCAAACAAGGATAAAAATATGGAGAACCATCATGAAGAAGAGGCTCACAACCATGGCAGAGAAGGTCCAGCACATCAGGCTGGGCAAGAGAGAAGGGTTCTGGGTTCGTACATCAATCCAAACCCAGGAAATTGTGGAAGTAGCATCCAAAGGCCAACCATACATGCCAACAACTTTGAACTAAAACCACAGCTCATCACCCTTGTTCAGAATAATTGTTCATTCGGAGGGAGTGTCCAAGAAGACCACAATCAACATCTAACCACCTTCCTGAGGATATACGATACTGTAAAGTCTAATGGTGTTCATCCTGACACCTATAGACTACTTCTGTTCCCTTTCTCACTCAAGGACAAGGCATCTAAATGGCTAGAATCCTTCCCAAAGGAGAGTTTAGAAACCTGGAAAGATGTGGTGAACAAATTCTTGGCAAGATTCTATCCTCCTCAACGGATCAACAGGTTGAGAGCTGAGGTACAAACCTTCAGGCCGCAAGATGGTGAGACTCTATATAAAGCATGATTGAGGTTTAAGGACCTGACAAGAAGGTGCCTACCAGATATGTTCAATGAATGGGTGCAGCTGCACATTTTCTATGAAGGTCTTTCTTATGAATCAAAGAAGGTAGTAGACCACTCATCCGGGGGATCTCTGAACAAGAAGATGACCATTGAAGAAGTCATAGATGTCATTGAGACTGTAGCTGAGAATGACCACTTCTATGCTTCTGAAAGAGGCAACACTAGAGGAGTGATGGAGCTAAACAATGTGGATGCACTGCTAGCCCAAAACAAGCTTATCACCAAGCAACTAGCTGATCTTACCAAGAAGATGGAGAGGAACCAAGTAGCAGCAATCACCACCTCATCAGCAACCCAAGAGGGAGTGAATGCAGAGGCAGAGGATGAGCAAGAACAAGCTAACTACATTGGAAACTCACCTAGGAAAGCACATGATCCATACTCCAAGACCTACAATCCTGGTTGGAGGAACAACCCAAACTTTGGGTGGGAAAATCAACAAGACCAAGACCAAGATCAAAGACGCCACAACCCCAACAACAATGCAGCCCACCAACATTCCACGCAAAGATCATATCAACACCCACCTAACAACACACCTCAACATCCATACCAAAGCCAAAATGGCCCTTCTCATCCCTCCAACCTCAACTCACCATCATCTGAAGATAGACTCTCAAGGATTGAGACTATACTTGAAGGCATATGCAAAGAGATTCAAGATAACAAGGTGTTCAAAGAGGAGGTGCGAGCCAGTATCAAGAACCAGGGAGACACCATCAAGAGGCTGGAATTTCAAGTGGGATACTTATCTGAGAAGATTCCCAAACCTACTGATAGCTTCCCAAGTGACACAGAGAAAAATCCGAGAGGTGAAGCAAAGAAAGTCAGATGGGAAGATTGCAAGATGGTTACTATAAGTGATAAGGAGACTGAGGAAGAGCTGAACAACCCATTAGAACAACCTGAAGATACTTCAGCAGGAAAGTAGGGGGAGAATCATCAAGAAACCACAATTACACAGAAGGAGCTAACACAGAAGGAGCTGTTGAGACTCTATGCACCCTTTCCCCAATTACTAAATGGCTGTGTAGAGAAGAGAATATACTCAAGGTTTCTTGACATGTTTGCATCCCTCTATGTAAACATACCATTCATCAAGGCCCTTCAGCGAATGCCCTCAGACATTAAGTATATGAAGGAGCTGCTGACCAGAAAAAGCTCACTCAAGAGAGGACAAACAATAGTGATGAATAAGGAGTGCAGTGCCCTCATTCAACCCGAGTTGCCTACAAAAAGGAAGGACCCAGGGAGTTTTCACATCCCCTGTGCCATAGGAGAAACCATGTTTGATAAAGGACTTTGCGATTTGGGAGCAAGCATCAACTTGATGCCTTTATCCCTTATGAAGAGGCTGCAGATCAATGAGATAATACCCACAGATGTAGTCATCAGGCTGGCTGACAAGACTCAAAAACAAGCAGTAGGAGTGGTTGAAAATGTGCTGGTGAAGGTTGGAAACTACTTCCTTCCCACAGATTTTGTCATATTGGAAATGGAGGAAGGTCATCTCCATCCAATCATATTGGGGAGACCATTCCTAACCACAGCCAGAGCACTTATAGATGTGGAGCGAGGAGAGCTAATTTTGAGGATCCATGATGAACAACTCACATTCAATGTTTTTAAACCCTCACAAGAAACAGAACAAGAGAACCAAGAACCAAGGAAAGATCACAGTGAGATACTGATAGAAGAAACAAGCACTAAAGCACAACCAGCACATCTGGGAGTCCCCTTGGTTGAAAAACAAGATAATCAACAGCTGTCACAGCTAGAGGAAACTCAAGTGGAGCCAAAACCACCAGAATCACATGAGACTGGCAACAAAATCTCCACAGGAAAAGAGACCACAAAGAGCAGGATAACAGCAAAGAAGAAGGTAATAAGAAGATAGAGGAACAAGAAGATCCCTACAGAAGATTTCTCTCCAGGAGATAAAGTGCTCTCAGCTTACTTCCCAGCTATTCCCCCTAATCTCCCCACCATCCCATCTCAGCTACCTAAAGTCTTTACCATCAACAGAGTTCTCTCCCTAGAACATGTGGAGATCCTTGATGAAGCCAATGGAGATAGATTTACTGCAAGGGCGGAGTACTTGAAGCACTACCAACCACCCTGATAAAGGCAGAACGTCAAGCTAGTGACGCTAAAGAAGCGCTTCATGGGAGGCAACCCATGTTTTACATGCTTTTAAAAATAGTTAATAATGCAAGGTTCATGAATTTCAAATCAACTTGATATGCACTTGAATGAATCCTTGTGTGCAACATATAGTGAGGAACAAGTTTGGTGTTCAAGGCACACTAAGAGAACATAAATGTAACCCACATCATGTCACTCTTAGAGGCCTTGAACAAATCTTTTACACCACATGGCACCAAACTAAGTTTGGTGTTGCCAATGTTGCATACATGGATGTTGAGTTAGTCAGTTGGTTTGCACTCATGAATAGTACTTAGTTAGTTAAAAACAAAAACTTTAAAAAGTAGTTAGCCTTTTAATTTTGCCGCCACTTTCTACAAGTGTGTTTTTAATCACATTTCTTTTATTTTGTAGGAGCATTGATGGGGCAATTGAAGGGTTCGGATAACACAAAAGAAAGATACTACACACGTGTCTTCAAGGGGATTGCATTGGGAATGGTTGCCATGCAACATTGGAAGAAGAACAAGCTTGGAAACTGAACCAACCCCATCATAAAGTTGGTGATCCTTGTGCTCACCCATGCTAAACCCCATCCGTCCATCACACAACCACCCCATCAATCCACACCTTTCATTCACTCATCACTTTCCTATATAAGTGAGTCCTAGTCCGTACTTCCCTTCACATTCCAATTCCCATTCCTTACACTACACACCTTTGGCATCCCTTCATCACACCCTGTCTCTACTGGCCAATTTCACCACTCATCACTAACCTCAACACCCTTTCTTTTCAAAAGTCACTCATGGCATCATCAAGCTCTAAAAGAAGAAAGGGAAAGGAGCCTATGGAGCAACGCCCTTTCGATGAAAAGAAGTTTAGAACTTTTTATCATGCACTCCAATTTGGATGGATGGCTGATAAAGAGATCATATATGAGCTTTCAAGTCAAGAAAACCGAGTGCCCTGAAATCACAGAGAAGGTAGAAAACAGAAGATGGGAGCTCCTCACCGATCCGGTCACCGCAAGAATAAATGCAACGCTCGTGAGAGAGTTCTACGCAAATGCGGTGAGGTATGATAGGAAAGAGGAGTCTTATATAAGCTTTGTGAGAGGGGTGACGGTGGATTTTAGTCCCATGAGCATCATGAGAGTGCTGAAGCTACGGACCATACCTTTTGAGGAAGAAAATTATCAATCTCGAATAGATGGTAATCCTAATTATGACCAGATTGTGAAAGATATCTGCATACAAGGGGCAGACTGGATGAGAGATCCCAATGGAAAATCCAAATTTATTAAAAGAGGTGATCTCACCCCTGAAGCAAAGGGATGGTTTGAAATTGTAAGGAGATCCATCCTTCCTGCCGGAAACAACTCAGAGGTGAATATCAAGAGAGCAACAATGGTGCAATGCATACTAAAAGGGGGCGAGATCAAAGTGCACGAGCTCATAGCCCAAGGCATTAGGAAGATGGCTGAGAAAAGTGATTCTCGAGGAAGGTTAGGCTATCCTAGCACCATTTTTTGCCTGTGTGACAAGGCCGGGGTAGTGTTCGAAGATGAAAACCCCGAATGGATAAAAGTTGGTATCCCAATTACTGTCCGGCGTATGCATGCTGTTACATCTCCCCTACCTCAACGAAGGATAAGAAAGAGGGTAGCCCAGCAAACTGTAGAAGGGCAAAACCCAGAGAAGCAAGCTGCAGCCACCTTGAACATGCACCAATTACAAGAAGCCATTGATGGCTTATCTAGGCAATATTGGGAGAATCAAGAGGCACAGAAGGAGCTTCAATTACAGATGATGGACCGTCAAGAGGAATCGCTCTCGAGATGGATGAATCAACAAGGGGAGTGGCAGAAGCAAATGATGGAGCAGCAATTGGAACAAGGAAAATAATGGGGTGAATCCTTCCACAGGATAGAACAAAGGCAAAATGAACAACAAGAATCTATCCAGAAGCTAATCAACATCCAAGCACATCAAGGTGCACACATACATGAGATGCATCGAAAACAAATAGAACAAGCAGAACTCTTTGACGAGCACAGGGCATTCTCTGAAGGGGGTTACATGAGTGAAAGTGAAAATCATGTAAACATGCTAGCAAGGCTTAGATACTTAGTTGGACAGCTACCTATAGTACATCCGAGAATCACAAAATATGATGAAGTGAAGGATGAGTTAGCACGAGAAGAAAGAGTAAGGGTGGACAAGAGTCATGAATCAGTAAAGAAGGCACTTGAAGACTGGAAAAGAGCCAGACTAGCACGGATACAAGGAAGCACAAGTGGACACAAAGAGGACAAACAAGAAGGAGAGCAGGAGCAACCCCATGAGTAAAAGGTGGTGGAGTTCCCTCATTGTCCCATCTTTTTCAAGTTTTAAATAAGGAAAATCATGTATGAAATAGAACATGCTTCCATGGTAGCTTAGGATTTTCAATTCTATTTTTAGTATTCTCCTTGCTTAGGTCTATGATTGCTAGTCAAATTGCCTGTTTTCAATTCCATCTTGCTTATTGTGTTGCTTGTCTCCTTTTGAATCAAATAAAAAGAGAATGTTTGTTATAAAAGACCAGAGTGGAGTTCATATTGTGGAGTAAGTTCCTAAGTTTGTGGTATGGTAATAGATTAGCTAAGTTGGTTCACCAATAAGGTGGGAAGGCAACTATCTATCCGGAATCATATTCTTGAAACAAACCCCATGAGACTAGCTAAATAACAAGATCCTAATAAGAAAAAGGGAAAGAGAAAATGAAATTTGAGAAATAAAAGGAAAAGAGTAAGAAATAAGGCTAGGCACCAAGGGTTTGAATCTTGAGGCATGTGTCTGTGGTGCTCCTGTGTAAGGGATTTACTTGGATGAATAAGCTCTCAGGGGTGCCTTATCACTTGGTAACATGGGTTAACTAACCCGGGATTATCAGCTGAAAGTCCACTATCAAGAGTAACCCTTGCTACAAAACACTTAGTAACCCAAAGAAGTGCTGGACACCAAGGTCTCAAGAAAGAAAATAAACAAACCATGTGCCTGTGGTGTGTATGTATGGGGGAAAGAGACTTGAGGGAGTAAGTCCTTAGAGGTGTCTTAACACCTAGCACCTTGAACCAACTGGTTCAGGAGTGTTGGCTGAAAGCTTATCTTAAAGAGTCACCCCCTCACAGAGCACTTAGCCTAAGAGCACAATCAAACCCTGAAAACAACAAAAGGATCAATGAATAAAAGTCTCATAGGGTGCAATCAAGTGAGTATTCCAGGATATGATAAAGGTCTGAAAGCCAGTAAAGGAATGAACCTATGTTGCTATGCATGAAAACCCATAAAACCAAGAACATGACTTCCACAATAATGATTCATTCATCTTGTCATTTCATTCATCATTCTCTTGTTCCAATACTTGCTTAGGGACAAGCAAGCTTTAAGTTTGGTGTTGTGATGCCAGGGCATTTCGGCCTGTTTCACTGACCTTTTCTTTACTGTTTTAGGGTAGTTTCATGCATTTTCTTAGGAAATAAGCAATTTTTGGGTAGAATTTCACTTACATCTTGATTCAAGCAAACATTGTGTACCTTACATGATTTCATGAGAATTACGCAAGAATTGAATGACAAATTGGATGATGCATGTCTCATGAGTTGAATTAGAACTTTGATGCACTCTATTGCTTAATTTCAGGACAAAGGAAGTAAGGAAGAACCACGTTAGCAGCCACGTTAGT
The DNA here is from genome assembly GCF_059453495.1 of Arachis ipaensis. Lineage (NCBI taxonomy): Eukaryota > Viridiplantae > Streptophyta > Magnoliopsida > Fabales > Fabaceae > Arachis > Arachis ipaensis. The sequence goes on along the minus strand of NC_142439.1, from coordinate 57,240,080 downwards.
CTAACTAACGTAACCACTAACGTGGGATGGGAGCTAGCTTGCAACGTTAATGAGAAAAGTAATCGCCAATAACGTCCTCGAAGCCATCATAGCCCACGTTAAGAGTCACATTAACTAAGTTAACGTGAACTCTAACATGGAAGAAGAAAATGAAGCCAACGTTAGTGACACTCACCTTTGTCACTAACGTTGGACCAAGCTCATATTGGCCACGTTAAGAGCCACGTTAACTCAGTTAACGTGGACTCTAACGTGGCGAAGCAAAAGAATGGCCAACATTAATGACACTCACCTTTGTCACTAACGTTGGACTAAGCCACTTTGTGCCACGTTAGTTGCCACGTTAACTTAGTTAACGTGGAAGCTAACGTGGAGGGAGCAAGAATCGACAACGTTAACTCCCACGTTAACTTAGTTAACGTGGATGAAAGAATGATGAGCCAACGTTAGTGACACTCACCTTTGTCACTAACGTTGGAGATGGCTATCACCACCACGTTAGAAGCCACGTTAACCTAGTTAACGTGAACTCTAACGTGGGAAGTAGGGGCGTTTTGAAACGTTAGTGACAAAGGTAAGTGTCACTAATGTTTTCGAAGATTTGGCAAGCCTACGTTAAAGGTCACGTTAGCCACACTAACGTGAACTCTAACGTAGGGAATGGAGGATTCTCAACGTTATTGGAAAAGGTAAGTCCCAATAACGTGTGCGAAGGATCAAGAGGCAACGTTAGTGGTCACGTTGGTGCCACTAACGTTGAAGTTAACGTGGGTCACCCTTGGGTTAGGAACGTTAGTGAAAAAGGTGACTGCCACTACCGTTCTCGAACCCACACTTTCACTTAACATTAACGCCACTAACTTCCTAAGCTAAAAGTCCCTGCCAACTTCATACTTTCTCTCTGCAAGTAAAGCTAAGCCCACTGAAGAGGATAACTGCTTCAAACTCAAGATCCAAAGGCCCATATCCATGATTTGAAGAACCAACTAGAAGATCAGAAGAGTAGTATATATAAGGGTAGTTTTGAATCAAAAAGGGGGTTGGAAATTGGAGAACTACTCTCTGTATTTTACTTTCTCTGCAACTTTTAGTTTAATTCTGAGAATGTACTCTCCATCTATGCTTTTCATTCCCAGAGCTATGAACAACTAAACCCCTTTCATTGGGTTAGGGAGCTCTATTGTAATTTGATGGATCAATATTAGTTTTCATTATTCTTCTTCTAACTTTTCTCTTGATTTTACTAGAAAGCTTTCAATCTTCATTCAATTGGGTAGTTATCTTGGAAAAGAAGCTATTCATACTTGGATCTCTTCGGAACTTTGGGAGAGGAATGAAGAGATCATGCTAGAAATGCTTTTTCATGTTGGACCAAATTGGGGTTTGGATGGATATAATGACATATAATCCTACCAACACTTTAATTTGGAAATACATGTGGTATAATCAGTGACCATACTTCATCTCTTCTCATGAGCAATTGACCAAGGAATTGGCTATTCATCAAGATTTGAGAGATTGAATTACCAAGAAATTGGAATTCGATCACTTAAGATTGCCAAGGAGATCAATGAATGCATTGATTGAGGAAGAGATAAAAATGAACTTGATCCGGAGAATACAACATCTCCTAAGCCCAATGAATTCCCCATTTCTGATCTTACCCATTCTCTATAGATTCTGCAATCTACTTTTCTGAGCATCTTCCCCATTCCCATTTAAGATTCTGCAATTTACTTTTGGCTATTTACATTCAGCTCTTTATTTCCAGCATTTACATTTTCTGCTATTTACTTTCCTGCCATTTAATTTTCTGCAAATCTCAAATCTAATTCTGATTAGTTCAACTAGAACATTCCTCTAATTAAAGTTGCTTGACCAATCAATCCCTGTGGGATTCGACCTCACTCTATTGTGAGTTTTTACTGGACGATAATTCGGTATACTTGCCGAAGGAAAATTGTTGAGAGACAAGTTTCCATGCATCATGACCTAGGGTCAAGCATAAACCTCATGCCTCTCTATGTAATAGAGAAGCTAGGGATTCTTGAGGTACAAGCTGCAAGAATCTCACTAGAGATGGCAGACAATTCAAGGAAACAGGATTATGGACTTGTAAAGGATGTCTTAGTAAAGGTTGAAAACAACTACATCCCTGTTGATTTCATAATCCTAGACACTGGAAAGTGTATGGATGAATCCATCATCCATGGCAGACCCTTCCTAGCCACAGCAAAAGCTATGATTGGTGTTGACAGAGGAGAATTGGCCCTTCAAGTGAATGAGGACTCCCTTGTGTTTAAGGCTCAAGGATCTCCCTCTGTAACCATAGAGAGGAAGCATGAAAAGCTTCTCTCAATGCAGAGTCAAACAGAGCCCCCACATTCAAACTCTAAGTTTGGTATTGGGAGGCCATCATCATGCTCTGAGTATCTGTAAGGCTCCATGAGAGCCCACTGTCAAGCTATTGACATTAAAGAAGTGCTTGTTGGGAGGCAACCCAATTTTATTATATCTACTTATTTTCCATTGTTATTTTATATTTTCTTTAGGTTGATGATCATGTGAAGTCACAAAAATAATTGAAAAAGCAAAAACAGAATGAAAAATAGTATTAAAAATATCACACCTTGGAGGAGAAGCTTACTGGCGTTTAAACGCCAGTAAGGGTAGCAGAATGGGCGTTAAACACCCAGTCTGGCACCATTCTCGGTGTTTAACGCCAAAAAGGGGCACAGAGCTGGCGTTTAATGCCAGAAATGGGCACAGAGCTGGTGTTAAACGCCAGAAAGGGGAGAAAAGCTGGCGTTAAACGCCAGAAATGGGCAGCAACCTGGCGTTTAACGCCAGGATTGGCAAGCAAGGGGCATTTGCACGCCAACATGGTGCAGGGATGCAAAATCCTTGACACCTCAGGATCTGTAGACCCCACAGGATCCCCACCTACCTCATCTCTCTCTCTCTCTCTCTTCTTCACACCCTTCCATAACACTCTCCCCCAAATACTCTTCATCAATCACCTCAATACCTCTTCCCCAAAAATCCCTCTCCTATCAAATCCTACCCTCTTCTCCATAATCCCTTCACCAATCCACATCCATCCATCATAAAACCCCACCTACCTCACCATTCAAATTCAAACCACTTTCCCTCCCAAACCCACCCATACATGGCCGAACCCTACCCCTCTCTCCACTCCTATATAAACCCATCTTCACTCCTTTATTTTCACACATCATACACACTACTTCTCCCCCTTGACCGAACCACAAAATCCCCTCCATCTCCTCCATTTTCTTCTTCTACTCTTTTCTTTCTTTTTTAGCTCGAGGACGAGGAAACCTTCTAAGTTTGGTGTGGTAAAAGCGTTGCTTTTTGTTTTTCCATAACCATTTATGGTACCAAAGGCCGGAGAAACCTTTAGAAAGAGAAAAGGGAAGGCAAAAGCTTCCACCTCCGAGTCATGGGAGATGGAAAAATTCATCTCAAGGGTGCATCAAGACCACTTATATGAAGTTGTGGCCAAGAAGATGGTGATCCCCGAGGTCCCTTTCAAGCTCAAAAAGGGTGAATATCCAGAGATCCGACATGAGATTCGAAAAAGAGGTTGGGAAATTCTCACTGACCCCATTCAACAAGTCGGGATCTTAATGGTTCAAGAGTTCTATGCTAATGCATGGATCACCAAGAACCATGATCAAAGTAAGAATTGGCTTACAATGGTTTGGGGGAAATGCTTAGATTTCAGTCCGGAAAATGTAAGGTTGGCATTCAACTTTCCCATGATGCAAGGAGATACACATCCCTACACTAGAAGGGTCAACTTTGATCAAAGGTTGGACCAAGTCCTCATAGACATTTATGAAGAGGGCGCTCAATGGAAGAGAGATTCAAGAGGGAAGCCGGTTCAACTAAGAAGGCATGACCTCAAGCCTATGGCTAAGGGATGGTTGGAGTTCATCCAACGCTCAATGATTCCCACTAGCAACCGGTCTGAAGTTACTATAGACCGGGCCATCATGATCCATAGCATCATGATTGGAGAGGAAGTAGAAGTTCATGAGGTTATATCTCTAGAACTCTATAAGGTGGCGGATAAGTCCTCTACTTTGGCAAGGTTAGCCTTTCCTCATCTCATTTGTTACCTCTGCAATTCAGCTGGAATTGACATAGAGGAAGACATCCTCATTGATGAGGACAAACCCATCACTAAGAAAAGGATGGAGCAAACAAGAGATTCCACTCATGGACAAGAGCATGAGGAAATTCCTCATCATGAAATCCCTGAGATGCCCCAAGGGATGCACTTTCCTCCACAAAATTATTGGGAGTAAATTAACACCTCCCTAGGAGAATTGAGCTCCAATATGGGACAACTAAGGGTGGAGCACCAAGAGCATTCTATCCTCCTCTATGAAATTAGAGAAGACCAAAGAGTCATGAGGGAGGAGCAACAAAGGCAAGGAAGAGACATTGAGGAGCTCAAGCACTCTATAAGATCTTCAAGGAGAAGAACAAGCCGCCATCACTAAGGTGGACCCGTTCTTTAATTTCCTTATTCTTATTTTTCTATTTTTTTCGAAAATTATGCTTTGTTTTATTTATGTTTGTGTCTTATTACATGATCATTAGTGTCTTAGTGTTTATGCCTTAAAGTTATGAATGTCCTATGAATCCATCACCTTTCTTAAATGAAAAATGTTTTTAATTGAAAAAGAAAAAGAAGTACATGAATTTCGAATTTTAAAATAGTTTAATTATTTTGATGTGGTGGCAGTACTTTTTGTTTTTCTGAATGAATGCTTGAACGGTGCATAATTTTGAATTTGTTGTTTATGAATATTAAAATTGTTGGCTCTTGAAAGAATAATAGAAAAGGAGAAATGTTATTGATAATCTGAAAAATCATAAAAATGATTCTTGAAGCAAGAAAAAGCAGTGAAAAGCTTGCAGAAAAAAAAATATATGCGAAAAAAAAGAAGAAAAAAAAGAGAAGAAAAAGAAAAAGCAAGCAAAAAAAGCCAATAGCCCTTTAAACCAAAAGGCAAGGGTGAAATAAAAAGGATCTATGGCTTTGAGCATCAGTGGATAGGAGGGCCCACAGGAATAAAATCCTGGCCTAAGCGGCTGAACCAAGCTGTCCCTAACCATGTGCTTGTGGCGTGAAGGTGTCAAGTGAAAGCTTGAGACTGAGCGGTTAAAGTCGTGGTTTAAAGCAAAAAGAGTGTGCTTAAGAGCTCTAGACACCTCTAATTGGGGACTCTAGCAAAGCTAAGTCACAATCTGAAAAGGTTCACCTAGTTATGTGTCTGTGGCATTTATGTATCCGGTGGTAATACTGGAAAACAAAATGCTTAGGGTCACGGCCAAGACTCATAAAGTAACTGTGTTCAAGAATCAACATACTGAACTAGGAGAATCAATAACACTATCTGAATTCTGAGTTCCTATAGATGCCAATCATTCTGAACTTCAAGGGATAAAGTGAGATGCTAAAATTGTTCCGAAGTAAAAAGCTAATAGCCCCGCTCATCTAATTAAGACTGATATTCATATATGTTTTTGGAATTCATTGTATATTCTCTTCTTTTTATCCTACTTTGTTTTTAGTTGCTTGGGGACAAGCAACAATTTAAGTTTGGTGTTGTGATGAGCAGATAATTTATACGCTTTTTGGCATTGTTTTTAGTATGTTTTAGTTAGTTTTTATTATATTTTTATTAGTTTTTTAAATAAAAATCTCATTTCTGGACTTTACTATGAGTTTTTGTGTTTTTCTGTGATTTCAGGTATTTTCTGGCTGAAATTGAGGGACCTGAGCAAAAATCTGATTCAGAGGCTGAAAAAGGACTGTAGATGTTGTTGGATTCTGACCTCCTTGCACTCAAAGTGGATTTTCTGGAGCCACAAATGTCGAATTGGCGCGCTCTCAATTGCGTTTAAAAGTAGACATCCTGAACTTTCCAGAAATATATAATAGTTTATACTTTGCTCGAGATTTGATGGCCCAAACTGGCGTTCCAAGTCAGCCTAAAAATTCTAGCGTCAAAACGCCAGAACTGGCATAAAAGCTGGAGTTAAACGCCCAAACTGGCACAAAAGCTGGCGTTTAACTCCAAGGGAAGTCTCTACACGTGAAAGCTTTAATGCTCAGCCCAAGCACACACCAAGTGGGCCCGGAAGAAGATTTTTTCATTAATTACTTATTTCTGTAACCCTAGGGTACTAGTTTTCTATAAATAGGACCTTTTGCTACAGATTTTTACACATACTTTTGATCTCGGTTCTTCTGGTTCCCTCTCTGGGGCCGAAGCCAATGACCACCATTATCACTTTTGTATTTTCAACGGTGGAGTTTCTACACACCCTAGATTAAGGTGTGGAGCTCTGCTGTTCTTCATGAATTAATGCAAAGTACTATTATTTTTCTATTCAATTCACGCCTACTTCTTCTCCAAGATATACTCTCGTTCTTAATTCAGTTAAGTCAGAATAAAGGGATGACCCGTGACAATCACCTAATCTTTATTACTCGCTTAGCCAAGGTTGCGTGCTTGACAACCACAAAGCGATCTACATGATGTTCAACGTAGTCATTGGACGACAGCTGGAGTATATTCTCTTGGGTTTCTAATCTCAGATTAGAACCTTCATGGTAAAGGCTAGAATTATTGGTGGCCATTCCTGAGATCCAAAAAGTCTAAACCTTGTCTATGGTATTCCGAGTAGGATCTGGGAAGGGATGACTGTGACGAGCTTCAAACTCGCAAGTGTTGGGCGTAGTGACAGACGCAAAAGGATCAATGGATCCTATTCCAACATGATCGAGAACTGACAGATGATTAGCCGTGCGGTGACAGCGCATTTGGACCATTTTCACTGAGAGGACGGGAGGTAGCCACTAACAACGGTGAAACCCAACATAAAGCTTGCCATGGAAAGGAGTATGAATGATTGGAAGAAGGCAATAGGAAAGCAGAGGTTCAGAAGGACAAAGCATCTTCATACGCTTATCTGAAATTCTCACCAATGAATTACATAAGTATCTCTATCCTATTTTATGTTTTATTCATCTTTTAATTATCAATTCTACATAACCATTTGAATCTGCCTGACTGAGATTTACAAGATGACCATAACTTGCTTCAAGCCGACAATCTCTGTGGGATCGACCCTTACTCACGTAAGGTTTATTACTTGGACGACCCAGCGCACTTGCTGGTTAGTTGTGTGGAGTTGTGATAAAGATTACAGATTACAATTGTGCGTACCAAGTTGTTGGCGCCATTGATGATCACAATTTTGTGCACCACGTATGCGTCAAGGATAAATGCGCCAAATCACGCGCACGCGTCAGCCATGTGTGCGCGTCGCTCTTCGCTTTTCAGCTCATTAGTTTCCTGTGTTCCTTTCACTTCCACATGCCTCATCTTCATCCTTTAAGCAATTCATGCCCGGTAAACCTGAAAACACTTCACAAACATATCACGGCATCAAATGTAATAAAGGAGAATTAAAAATTAACAATTTTAAAGCTTAGGAAGCATGTTTTCAATCATGGTACAATACTAGGAAGAAAATGAAAAACATGCAATTTACATGAATAAGTGTGAGATTAGTTGACACAATCCCACTCAATTTAGTCCAAAATATATCGTAAAATAATGGTGTATCAAATCTCTCCACACTTAAACATCAGCATGTCCTCATGCTAAGCTTAAGGAGACCAAAAGAGTGAAGGGAAAAAAGGTGAGACTCATGCAACGCAACCTATCTACATGAATGCAACTACATGCTAAGATGCTTTTACCTACTTGGTTAAAAGTAAACAAATTCTCCAAGACAAACATAACCTGGATTCCACTAATTCAAATCACACAATGAGGTACAAGTAAAGTTGCAAGAAGAAAACTCATGAAAGCCGGGAACACAAAATTGAGCATCAAACCCTCACTGGAAGTGTATACACTCTAATCACTCTAGTGTTTGAGGGTTGAGTCTCTCTGTTCTCTCCTAATCTTGTTTTCTAGGGCTTGCTCTTCTTCTACCAATCAACAGAAATTTAATGTACAAATACACATATCAAGAGGTCTTTTCAAGGGTTGTAATAGGGTTAGGGTCAAAGTAGGAACGTATTTGGTTAAGTGCACTAAAATTCGAATTCCTGATTAACCTAAACTTCTCACCTAACCTAATACATTCCAAGTCATTACAAGGGGGTCCACCATAGCTATGGGATTGATATGCATTCTGGAATGGCTCTTGCTCATAGTACATTGGTGGAGGTTGTTACCAAGAGGGTTGGTCAAATCCTTGTGGCTCCTCCCATCTTTGATTGTCTCATCCTTGATGCAAGCCTTCATTGTAATTTTCACTTCCTACAACATAATTTGAACCAAACTCATAGCCAAAGGGGTGAGAATTCATAGTAACAAGAAAAAATAAAAACAAAAACTAATAAGAAATAATGAAAATAAACTCCTAAAATTAGCAAAAACTAACAAAGAAACAAAAGGCAAACATATTCACAATATTCACATTAACCAATAATAAAGCACACATTTGCAATTCTCCGGCAATGGCGCCAAAAAATTGATGGGTGGAAAAATGTCGGTAAAGAATTTCAAAAAAACAATCGCGTTGCAAGTATAGTTCTAAACCGACAATTAAACCTCATTCAATATTTAAATTGTTTGTCACAAAGCAAACCCAAGAAAATTAACCGAAGTATTTAAACCTCGGGTCGTCTCTCAAGTAATTGCAGGGAAGTGTTTATTATTGGTTATGATAAAGTATATTTTTGGATTTTGTGATAAGAGACAAGTAATGTAAATAACAAAGAAATAAAATAAAAACTAAGAAAAGTCCTAACAAGGATTGTGAATTGGAATTTACATCCTCATTATCATCATCAATTGTGATGGTAATTGCCTTTCTCTTTCACTTAGTTAACCTCTAACAATGAAGGAAAGTCAAGTGAGCAAAATCAACTTAAATTCACAAGTCCTAATCAAAGACTAGATTTATTTAAGACTAAGCCAACTAGCAATTTTCAATCACCAATCAAGAAAAGAATTTTGATAACTCAAGAGTCTCTAATTGATTAATCCAAGTTAAGAACATAAAAATCTAATTTAAAATCCAACGAAGCATTTTATCAAACACTTGGAAGGCATAACATAAAAACATAGAAACTAACAAGACATACCAAACTCTAAAACTAACCAAAGCAAAGAAATAACAATAACAATTCAATCGAGCAATAGGAAACATGAAACATAAATTGCATTAATGAAAATTGAATCTAACATGAAGGGTTCATAAATTAAATTGGAAAAATAAATACATCAACAAAGGAAAATAAACTAAGATGCTAGAATAATAGGATGTAGAAGAGAAACTAAATTAAAACAAGATGGAAATCTGAATTGAAGAAGAAATAAAACTAAAAAACTCTAAAACCTAGAGAGAGGAGAGAACCTCTCTCTCTAGAAAATCACATCCAAATTCTAAAGTTGTGCGAATGAAAGTTAAATGATCGATTCTGCTCTACTCTCAGCCGCTAATCTGTGTTTTCGGGCTTGAAACTAGGTCCAAATCAGCCCAGAAATCGTCCCCGGCATTTTCTGTAAATTACAGCACGTGACGCTCTGTCACGCGTACCCATCAGCAACGCGTACGCGTCGCTGGACATTGGCTCAGTCACACGTACGCGTCTTCCATGCATGCGCATCACTACTAGATTCTGAAATTCTTAATTTCTTGTGTTCCTTCCACTTTTGCATTCTTCATTTCCATCCTCTAAACCATTCCTGCCCTATAAAACCTGAAAACACTTAACACACATATCAAGGCATCGAATAGTAATAAGAGAGGATTAAAATGATCAAATTTAAGGCCAAAGAAGCATGTTTTCAATCATAGCACAAAATTAGAAAGGGAAATATAAAACATACGAATTATATGAATAAGTGTGAGAATAATGGATAAAATCCACTCAATCCAACACAAAATAAACCGTAAAATAGCAGTTTATCATTCTCTCTACACTTAAACATTAGCATGTCCTCATGCTAAGCTCAAGAGAAACTATAAAAGAAGTGAAGAGGAATGGTAGAATGTATGAAATGCAACCTATCTATATGAATGCAACTAAATGTGAAATGCTTCTACCTACTTGGTTAAAAGTAAATAAATCTCTTAAGAACGAATATGAACTGGATTCCACTAATTCAAATCATAAAATGAAGTACAAATAGACTTACAAGAAGAAAGCTCGTGAAAGCCAGGAACAAAGAATCGAGCATCGAACCCTCACTGGAAGTGTATACACTCTTATCGCTCAGGGTTTTTAAGGTTCGATTCTCTCAATTCTCTACTAATCTTGCTTTCTAAGACTTGCTCTTCTTCTACCAATCAATAAAAATTTAATGCACCAATAAATATATCAAGAGGTCTTTTCAAGGGTTGTAATGGGGTTAGGGTCAAGGTAGGACTATTTGGTTAAGTGGACTAAAATTGGAATCCTTGATTAACCCAAACTTCCCACCTAACTTAAGACAATTCATGTAATCAGAATATAAAATCTAACTACCCATTAACTATGTTTTCCACATATTCATGCATCAGATTTTGAGTACACTACATATGCATTGCTATCACCATTTACTTTGGGACATTTTGTCCCCTTTTATTATTTGCTCTTTTTTCTTTTCTTTTTTTTCTTTTTTTTCTTTTTATTTTTCTTTTCTTTTGTTTTTCTCAATGCATATGAGTAAGATATTGGATGTAAGACTATGTGCTCAACTATCTTTTTCACAAATTCACCAAAAATATACAATACCCAATTCTCAAACCAAATGTCTTCAAACCAATTTTCCCACACTTAAATCATGAACACTTTCACTAGTCTAAGCTAACTAAGGATTCAAATTAAAGACATTATTGTTTTCTATTTAGAGTTAGTGATGAGCTAAAATAAAGAATAAAAGGGGTTAAACAGGCTCAATATTGGTTTGCAAAGGATAATGAAAGGGTAAAGCCATATGGGTATGTAAGCTTAGTGAAACAAAGGCCTCAATTACATAAGTACATACATACATCAAACAATGGAAATATAAAATCAAGCAAGACAAAGATCACAATTTTTAGAGAGAACAACACAGAACAAAACAAAATATATTCGTTGATAAAATGCAACCAATCAAATAGGCTCAAAATCTCACTGGCTTTGTGTGTTCGAGCTCTAAAACCATGTTCCAAATTAAATTTCTTCAAACAAGTTAAACAAAAACTTGATTCAAATTAGTGAAATGCTCTAAAAAGTTTCTTGAAAAAAAAATATTACTTCAACCAAGTAGTAGCTAAATGCAAGCAACTAACTGACCATGCAATCTATCATGCAATGCAACAACTAACTAACAAAGAGGAATAAAAATTGGTGTTGGAAAAGGAATAGTTACCCACGGAAGTCGGTATCGACCTCCCACACTTAAAGAATGCACCGTCCTCGGTGCATGCAAAGATGTACAAGTGGACAGGTGGCTACAACTGATGCGCTGGTACACGGAATCGTGATCGCACACTTTTCACACAACTCCGTGCAGTTGACCAGCAAGTGCACTGGGTCGTCCAAGTAATACCTTACGTGAGTAAGGGTCGATCCCACGGAGATTGTCGGCTTGAAGCAAGCTATGGTCATCCTTGTAAATCTCAGTCAGGCAGATTCAAATGGTTAGGGGATTTTGATAATTAAAATATAATTAAAATAGAAAATAAGATAGAAATACTTATGTAATTCATTGGTAGGATTTCAGATAAGCGTATGGCGATGCTTATTGCTTCTGAACCTCTGCTTTCCTATTGCCTTCATCCAATCATGCATACTCCTTTCCATGGCAAGCTGTATGTTGGGGGATCACCGTTGTCAATGGCTACCGTCCGTCCTCTCAGTGAAAATGGTCCAAATGAGCTGTCACCGCACGGCTAATTATCTGTCGGTTCTCACTCATGTTGGAATAGGATCCATTGATCCTTTTGCATCTGTCACTATGCCCAACACTCGCGAGTTTGAAGCTTGTCACAGTCATCCCATCCCAAATCCTACTCGGAATACCACAGACAAGGTTTAGACTTTTCGGATCTCAAGAATGCTGCCAATTTATTCTAGCTTATACCATGAAGACTCTGATCTCGAGGCTAAGAGATATGCATTCAAGCTCGTTTTCATGTAGAACGGAGGTGGTTGTCAGGCACGCGTTCATAGGTGAGAATGGTGATGAGTGTCACATAATCATCACATTCATCATGTTCTTGTGTGCGAATGATTATCTTAGAATAAGAAGTAGGCGTGAATTGAATGGAAAACAGTAGTAATTGCATTGATTCATGAGGAACAGCAGAGCTCCACACCTTAATCTATGGGGTGTAGAAACTCCACCATTGAAAATACATAAGAACAAGGTCCAGGCATGGCCGAATGGCCAGCCCCCTAAACGTGAACAAGAGATCAAAAGTGATACAAAGATAGTCTCAAAAGTGATCTGAAGATGAAAATACAATAGCAAGAGGTCCTATTTATAATGAACTAGTAGCTTAGGGTTTACAGAAATAGTAAATGATGCAGAAATTCACTTCCAGGGCCCACTTGGTGTGTGCTTGGGCTGAGCATTGAAGCTTTTTCGTGCATAGGTTGCTCCTGGAGTTAAATGCCAGCTTTTGTGCCAGTTTGGGCGTTTAACTCCAATTCTGGTGCCAGTTTGGGCGTTTTACGCCAGAAATTTTAGGCTGACTTTGAATGCCGGTTTGGGCCATCAAATCTCGGGCAAAGTATGGACTATTATATATTTCTGGAAAGCCCAAGATGTCTACTTTCCAAAGCAATTGAGAGCGTGCCAATTGAGTTTCTGTAGCTCCAAAAAATCCACTTCGAGTGCAGAGAGGTCAGAATCCAATAGCATTTGTAGTCATTTTTCAGCCTCTGAATCAGATTTTTGCTCAGGTCCCTCAATTTCTGCCAGAAAATATCTGAAATCACAGAAGAACACACAAACTGATAGTAAAGTCCAGAAATGTGATTTTTGAATAAAAACTAATAAAAATATAATAAAAATTAACTAAAATATATTAAAATCTACCTAAAAACAATGCCAAAAAGCGTATAAATTATCCGCTCATCATGCGCTTTCTCCAAAGATTGTGCGCCAGAACTTGTTTGTCGCCCCATTTAGAAGTTTTCCGTTTCCCTTCTTGGTGGCCATCCTGAAAGAAGAAAAAAAGGAAGAAGAATAACCCACAAATAAAGATATGCAAACAAAAAAAATATGGGTGGGCTAATGCCAAATATTAATGAGGTTCTCAACTACATGATAGCTACAACATGCAAGTAAAAAAAAGAATATAGGCAAATGGCATATCAATAGTGGAAGAATCGCAACAATGAGGGAGAGAGTGGGTCATGAAAGACAATATAAATTCATATCAATACAAAAAGGATACAAGTGTCATAAAAGAGTAGCATTGACCTATAAATAATATCACCCAACAACGTAAAATAAGTCACGAAGCACCAAAACAATGCAAAAAATATTCAACAGTTGAGTAAAAACATTTAACACCAATGGAGAAATAGCAAACTTAGAAAAGAAAATAAAAACATGCACAAGACTAAAATGCAATGAATGAAAGTATGCAAATGCAATGAGTAAAATAGAATGAAAGAGAATAAGACGAGAAGTTAAACAAATAAAGAAGAAGAAAGTAATAAAGGAAGAAGAAAGAATAAGAAAGGAGAGAAGAAGGAAGAAGAATGGAAAACAGAAAGCGACAGGTAAGCGTCGCCCACGCGTACGCGTGGGTTGCAGAATAAGGAGGTGACGCGTACACATCAGTCACACGTACATGTGGGTGTGAATTGTTCTCCTCGCACAGTACTCACACAGTGGCAGCGTAACTCTCTTTTTGCTGTGCCAAATATGGTATGAAGGAACGAAGCGTACGCGTCGCCTACGCCCACGCGTTGAAGGCCAAAAATGAAAATTACGCGTACGCGTGGATTGGTATGTGCGTCTAGCACCCCACCAGTGCGGTCCTGGCACAACTTCCTATCCAGGCCATGCCGTCGCACCATTCCAGCACGGTTTGGGCATGAACCAACTTTGGGCATTGACGTGTACGCGTCGCCCACGAGTGCGCATGGGTTGCCCTTTTTTTAATTTAAGAAATAACTCAGAACAAAAGGGAAACATGCTTATTTAAAAATTAACAAAGATAATTAATGAAATAAATATAAGCAAATAAATAAAATAGAACTATAAATAAGGAAGATCATACCATGGTAGGTTGTCTCCACCTAGCACTTTTAGTTAAAGTCCTTAAGTTGGACATTTGGTGAGCTCCTTGTCATGGTGGCTTGTGCTTGAACTCATCTTAAAACTTCCACCAACGCTTGGACTTCCAATAAGCTCCAAAATTTCCAAGTGAATTCACCAAGCCTTGATGAAGTTCTTCACAAGCTTTGAGCTCCCAAAGTTGATCCTCTTGTTTACCGGGATCCCAAATCTTGTTTCTACACCCGTCTTTAAGTTGTCATCATTGTTTCAACCGGGTGGCAAGTAATCTAAAATCTCACTAAGGCATCCAAATAGCTTCCTAGACCCATTCAATCAAGCTCTACACTAACCTTTGCATTTAGACTTTGAGATTTCATCCACAATGAACCGAAACTTGTGTTTCCAACCGCTTACCATCGCCCGTTTACTCTTAAAGCCACAAAGAGCGCGAAGTTGCCCATCCATTTCTAACAAAGCATATTCAAGTGGGAAAGTAAAGTTTAAGGATAAGAATTTTACCCACTTGAATGTTGTGTTGGATGGCAATGGCTTGGGGAGAGGTGTTTCTAATGATGTTGCAAGCTCCACTCCCGTGTGCTCTTCTTTGACTTTTTCCACCTCTTTGCAAGTCTCTTCAACTTCAACCGCTCCCTTATCAAGTTCTTCTAATTCTTCCCTGTCACTGAAGTTATAAGTTGGAGGTTGAGAAAATTCTACCTCAGCATCACCTTCAGATTCACTCGGAGAAGGCTCTTCAAACTCAAGGGGTTCAATTGCAAATGCAAGTTCATCATTAGGAGGATGTCATGTGGGATCTTCATTACCAAAGGGACTTGTTTCTTGTTCTATTCCGTCCAATTCTTCATGGAGAACATGCCTTGGAAGTTGTGCACTATCCTCCTCAACATCAATTTCAAGCTTCTTGAAGGAATACTCTACTACTCTAGATTCCCATGGAGGTTCAGCATCTCCTAAGTCTTCAACCACTTCTTCCTCTTCAACAATTACAGCTTCCTCCAATCGTTCTAATACCAGGTTACATTCCTCACTTTCCACTGGAGTTTCTAATTTCTCCTTTATGCTACGCTCCTCAGTAGATTCTCCACATGCGGTCATGGGGGTACTTTGAGTGTTGAAGCGCAGTAAAGCTAAATTATCTACTACCTCGGTCAAGGTAGCTATGAACTCTAGTATCGTCCGCTGCATCTCTCTTTGTTCTTGAAGAAGAACACCAAGAGTGTCATCCATAGGGGATTAGAGTGGATATGAGGGTTCATTACTTGGGAAGAAAGGTTCATGATAGGAAGGTGGTTTACCATGATAAGGATGTGGCGGTTCAACACTCTCCATCTTGTCTACTTGTTGCACAACACACTACAGTCCCTTGTTCTAAAGTTAAGATTTGGTAGCCATGAGAGCTTCGTGTGCTTTTCGGCTTTCCTCTCGCTTCATTTGATGGATGGTTGCTCGAATTCGATCCATTGCTTCCTTAAAATGATCCCATGGCTCTTGTTCTGCTTGGCTAACATAATTAGGATCATATTGTTCTTGGATTGATGCATATGGACATTCCCCTATAGAGGGTTGTGGTGGAAAGAAAAATTCGTCTTGTGGTTGAAAGTTCTCATACATTGGAGGTGGTTCTTAGAGGTATTGAAGTTGGAATAGTGGTGGTTCTATGTGTGGTTCATATGGCTCATATGGTGGTTGGTATGATGGATATGGGTTAGGATCATATGGAAGTGTTTGGTTGTAGGGGCTTGTGAGTATGGTGGTTTAAAACTATGTTGAGGAGGGGGTTCAGAAGAATATGGTGGGGCTTGTTGGTAACTACAAGGGGGTCTACCATAGGTATTGGATTGATATGCATTCTGGAATGGCTCTTGCTCATAGTACGTTGGTGGAGGTTGTTGCCAAGAGGATTGGTCAAATCCTTGTGGCTCCTCCCATCTTTGATTGTCCCATCCTTGATGCAAGCCTTCATTGTAATCTCCACTTCCTACAACTTAATTTGAACCAAACTCATAGCCAAAGGGGTGAGAATTCATAGTAACAAGAGAAAATAAAAACAAAAACTAATCAGAATTAATGAAAATAAACTCCTAAAATTAGCAAAAACTAACAAAGAAACAAAAGGCAAACATATTCACAATATTCACAATAACCAATAATAAGGCACACATTTCCAATTCCCCGGCAACGGCACCTAAAAATTGATGGGTGGAAAAATGTCGATAAAGAATTTCAAAAAATAATTGCGTTGCAAGTATAGTTCTAAACCGACAATTAAATCTCAATCAATATTTAAATTTTTTGTCGCAAAGCAAACCCAATAAAATTAACCGAAGAATTTAAACCTCGGGTCGTCTCTCAAGGAATTGCAGGGAAGTGTTTATTATTGGTTATGATAAAGTATATTTTTGAGTTTTGTGATAAGAGACAAGTAATGTAAATAACAAGGAAATAAAATAACAACTAAGAAAAGTCCTAACAAGGATTGAGAATTGGAATTCCCATCCTCATTATCATCCTCAATTGTGATGGTAATTGCCATTTAATTTCACTTAGTTAACCTCTAACAATGAAGGAAAGTCAAGTGAGCAAAATCAACTTAAGTTCACAAGTCCTAATCAAAGACTAGATTTAGTAAAGCCTAAGCCAACTAGCAATTTTCAATCACCAATCAACAAAAGAATTTTGATAACTCAAGAGTCTCTGATTGATCAATCCAAGTTAAGAACATAAAAATCTAATTTAGAATCCAACCAAGTATTTTCTCAAACACTTGGAAGGCATAACATAAAAACATAGAAAACTAACAAGACATAGCAAAATCTAAAACTAACTAAAGCAAAGAAATAACAATAACAATGCAACTGAACAATAGGAAACATGAAATATAGATTGCATTAAGGAAAATTGAATCTAACTTGAAGAGTTCATAAATTAAATTGGGAAAATAAAGACATCAACAAGGGAAAATAAACTAAGATGCTAGAATAATCAGATGTATAAGAGAAACTAAATTAAAACAAGATGGAAATCTGAATTGAAGAAGAAATAAAACTAAAGAACCTAAAACCTAGAGAGAGGATAGAACCTCTCTCTCTCTAGAAAACTATATCTAAAACCGAAAGTTGTGTGAATAAAAGTTGAATGATCGATTCTGCTCCACTTCCAGCGTCTAATCTATGTTTTCGGGCTTGAAACTAGGTCCAAATCAGCCCAGAAATCACCCCCGGCGTTTTCTGTAAATTGCAGTACGTGACGCTCTGTCACGCGTACGCATCAGCCACGCATAGGCATCGCTGGACATTTTCACTGGCCACACGTAGGCATCAGCCATGCGTGCGCGTCACTTGGACATTGGCTCAATCACACGTACGCCTCATCCATGCGAGTGCGTCGCTACCAGATTCTGAAATTCTCAATTTCTCGTATTCCTTCCACTTTTGCATGCTTTATTTCCATCCTCTAAGCCATTCCTGCCCTATAAAACCTGAAAACACTTAACACACATATCAAGACATCGAATGGAAATAAGAGAGGATTAAAATTAGCAAATTTAAGGCCAAAGAAGGAAGTTTTCAATCATAGCACAAAATTAGGAAGGGAAATGTAAAACATATGAATTATATGAATAAGTGTGAGAATAATGGATAAAATCCACTCAATTTAACACAAAATAAACTATAAAATAGCGGTTTATCAAGGTTCGACCAACTCAACTGAAGCGGACATTTGGTTCTAATCTATAGAGCGCGCACTACAGGCTCAACATGTCCCGGCTAACCAATACGTGGGGTTTGCAGCCTATCAATTGTTAGGAGAGGCACAACATTAGTGGCAAGGAGAGTGCTAGTTGCTGCGAATTCCGAATGCGGAGATTCTTTGGGATGTGTTTCAAATGGCGTTCTATAGGAATTATTTTCCGGAGACGGTGAGAGAAGCAAAGGAGTTAGAGCTTATGCAGGTGAAGCAAGGCTCGTTGTCTGTGGCCGAATACACTAGTAGGTTTGAGAAACTCTGTAGGTTTTCTAGGGTCTGTCAAGGTGCCCCAGAGTCCTATGAGAGTTGGAGGATGACATTATGACTGCTGTGGCTCCTTTAGAGATTCGAATCTTTTCTGAGCTTGTGAACAAGGCGAGGTTTGTGGAGGACTGTGCCAAGAAGGTACCTGAGGTGAGGGGATATCATGGTTATACTGACAACCGAGCTCATGGCGATTACCTTGCACCAAGCGGACAGAACCTCAAGAAAAATGGTGAAGGGAAGCGATAAAGAGCTTACTCCCCTGATTTGAGGTGTTAGGAGTACAAGAACTACCATCCGCATAGGCCATGTCAGTTGGATATGAAACTATGCTACAAGTGTAGTGCACAAGGACATTTGGTTAGAGATTGTCCATGATTGTCCATGCCGAGGAACACAGGAGGTAGGTCTATCACAACAAAAGAGTTGAGGTAATTATGAAGCCGGTAACCAAATCTTAACTTATTTTCATAGTATAGAATATCACCATTCGTGATATCAGAACTTAGAGTTACATCTGAGGGAAACAAAGGGAGAAAAGAAGATTCTTTTATATGTAGTAGAAATCAGAGTGATACAACTAAAGGAGTATGGGGACTTGAATTTAAGATGGAGATAGACTGCTGTTGTTGGATTACAAACGATTTGAATTTTTGAGGGCGAAAATTTATTAGGAGGAGAGAATGTAAGAACCATAATTTCTATTGACCATTTAGATAAAATAAAGGAATAATTTAATCGCCCGGAATAGGTTCGAGAAATTAGAAGTCTTAATTTAGAAATTTAACCATGAGATAATATAATTTTATGTGAAAAACAATATAAAAATCCGAACCGGTAAATTAACCGGCAGTACTGGCTTAAGTCTGTCTGTACTACGTGAAAATAATAAAAACAGTAGGAAAACTTAGGAAAATTTTTAGAATTGAAAACCAGACACTAATTCTAAAGGTTTTGGCCCAAAGTGGGCCAAACGGGTTAAAAATGCTAACGGGTTGGACTGGGCCCAAATTGGGCCCAAGCCCAACATATATAAGCATACTTAATGAGCTTTTCAGCTCATAAACTCCACAAACACACACACACACACAGTTGCATTGAGAGGTGAAGGAGAAAAGAGAGCATTATTCACATTCAACTTCTTTCGCTTGTATCGCGAGCCACGGTGCTCCGATTTTCGAGCTGTTTAAGGCCACGCGAAGCTCTCATCGAGCCCATCATTTCTACCTAAGTATTTCTGGTAAGAAATCACGTTTCACACTCCCTTTCTCAGTCCTAATAGTTTTCACGTTTTTAGGTTTGGGTTTTGAAGAAGTTTTGTTATTTTGATTATTTCGGGGTGATTTAACGCAGGAGTATTGTTGTGTTTCATACCTAATTCCATTGGGTAAGGTGAGTGTAGTCATATTCCTTGTGGTTTTATGTATATGGAACCCTAGATTGATTTGTGGTAAAATATATGAATAGCTTGTTTGGGAGTTGATTGTGGCCTTTTGGAAGTGGTGTTGGTGATTGAAAGCTTGTTGGATTTCAATCTTGGTACGGTGTGCATTTTGGGAATCGGCTAATATATGGTTTCGGTTTTCTCTATATAATATGTAATATTTCTGGACACTTAGGCTAGTGGACTTAGGATAAGACTGAATTAATGGTTGGAAATTGTTGAGTTGATAATGTATGATGACGTTATTGATCTTGATGAATTATGATGTTGAACATTGATGTTATGGTTGATTATTGAAATTGAAGTTGAGAATGATGATTTTGAGTGTTTATAATTAATTGTGAAGCTTATTGATGTTGATAAATGTTGAGGATAGGGAAATGATACTTTAAGTGTAATAATTGAGAATTAGAGGAGTGTAAATGAGGATTTTTGGATGAAATTGGTAAAATTGCATGTTGGTAGGTTATGAACTAAATTGCAAGATATTTGAATATCATTTAGGTCCATTGGATTTGATTTGGTTGTAGGATATTTTGTATTGTTTGTGAATTTTGGAAGTTTGATAACCTAATTACTTTTGGTAAAAACCAAATTTGGTGAACTTTGACGGACCATAACATGAGTTTCTTTGTTTTCAAAATTTGGTGAAATTTGTTTTAAATTAAAGATTGCTTTGAGAGCTTTAAATTGATATAAAGTTTGAGAAAAATAGATTTTTGTAGAGGAAGTTATGAATGTTTAAAGTTTGGTGTTTAAAACTAAATTCTGCAACTTTAAAAATTTTCTAAGTCTGGTGAGGGTTGCGTATGCGACACAGTGCACGCGACGCGGCCACTCCATTTGGGTTGGGCATCTCGCGTACGCGAGCACTGCATGTGTACGTGAACTATCAGAATTTTGACCCTTGCGTACGCGAACTTTAACACGCGATGTGAGCAATCCATTCAGGTTGGACACTCGCGTACGCGAGCAGATGGTTGCATACGCGACCACCCATTTTTTACTGCATGCGTACGCGAGACAGAAACTTGTGTACGTGAGACCCCTGTTTTACTGAAAATGATTTTTCTTCGTTTTTAAGGGTTCTCTAACTTTCCAAACTTCCTTCAAATGCTATTTAAGAGTACTATCTAGTAATTAGGTTCTAATAATACTAGAGATGAGTTAGTGACTTATTTTAGTAAAATTCTACATAAATTTAGAAGACGAAAACTTAGGTTTCTAGAGTACTGAGGGTGGATTAGTTGATTGAAGTGGTAGAGTACTGTAAAGACGATTGGTATGATGAAATTGTGGAGTTGTGGATTTGATGATGAACTTGAGATATTAAGGATGAATGATTATGGATTATGAGATGAGTATGTACAGACTTGTGCTATGAGCAGTGATCTCTGAGATTGAGTATGTGATTGTAATATGCTTTGTTCTCTGTCGTAGGGGCTGTGGCAATCTGCCGCCTATGTTCGGATGTAAGGGTTGGAGTTGAGCTTTCCACTCACATTTCTCAGTCACGGAGAAGGTGGTAGGGCACTCATCCCTCGGAATTCTTCCTCCTGAGTATGCATTTTTCTCTGGTTGCAAGGTGGTAGGACACTAACCCATGGAATCATGCGGCATCCAGAGGAAGGTGGTAGGGCCCTCTCCCTCAGAATGTTTCTCTCTGAAAGGAGAAGGTGGTTGGGCACTTATCCCTCGGAATTATTCCTCCTGAGTATCCGCAACAGAGAGACTAATCTGGGAGTTGCGAACCGGATTTTGTGTCGGGTTTGGCACTATAACCGACATGTGATATCACAGCCAATTAGGACAGGTATTCATCATGTGCATATTCTATCTTTTTTATTGCTTTACCGACTTGCATTGTTTGCCTAATTGTATAACATGCTTAATTGTTTCTTGATTTACTTGCTATACATAAATATCTACTTGTGCTTTACTTATATGAACTACTTGTGTTTTCTTCTGGGATTGAGGAGATTCGGAAAGTGGTGGCGATGGGATCACAAAGAGGTTAGGTTGGCGAAGGCTGTGGGATACATCGGTGTGATTTAGAACTAGTTAGAAATCCCCTAAGTTTAGATGACACTGTTTATTATTTATGGTTTAAGTTATTCATTTTGCTAAGCTTGGATATCTATTTGGTATAAAGCTCTAGGATTGTCTCTGGTGTCCCGAGGGCTTCCATCTTAAATTATTGGACACTGTTACCATACTGAGAACCTCCGGTTCTCATTCCATACTTTGTTGTTGTTTTTAAGATGCAGGTCGCAACTCACCTCGGTGAGTTGCTTGATGGTGACAGAGCGAAGGACCTTATTCCATTTTGTTATCATTTTGGTTATTTTGATTTGTTCTCTCACTTTTTTATTTATATTTGCCCTAGGGGCTTACCTTGAGAGAGATATTGTATAAGCCGTTTTACTTTCAAAACTCCGTATTGTCTGTATATAACTAGTCGGCTTAAACTCCGCAAGCTGTGGCTTGTTCTTTATGGCTATTATACTCTTATATCTATATATATATATATTATATTATCTTGTATCTTTACCTTATGCCTTAAGTTTGTAGTTCCGTGTGAACATTTCGCGCTTTTGTAATTCTGTATTTGAGCTTATTTCTTCATCGGGCTTCTATATATAAGCCTTAGAATTTCCATAACCTTCGATTAACCTTTGCTTTCCAGCATGAGGTAAGGCTTAGGCTAATTAGGGTGTTACATATTCTATCCGAATTCTATTCATTATCACTTTATTCAATTACATTCTGTTTCATTCAATTCAAAATTATTGAAGAATGAAGCGAAATACTATCATAACAAGACCTTTGTGTAAAAACAAATGAACAAAAAATTGTCCATTATATAAATTCAATTCAGAAACACTGTATTCTAGAATGAAATGTAAATATGTTCAATACAAAACCATTGTATAATAACAAATGAACCGAAAATTGTGTTCTAAACAACACTGGATTTAGCAATGAAGAATGAAAGTATTCATTATCACTTTATTCAATTACACTCCATTCCATTCAATTCATGATTGAATAATCTAAACCTCGTCCATTCTATTTAATTCAGAAGAATAATCCAAATTGCTCTCATTCAACTGATTTGAACTTGAATCATTCATTGTTTTGATACGCTATTCAAATGCAAATCAAAAATTGAAAACAACGAAAAAGAAAATCAAAGAAATCAGAGAAGAAGGGAAGCTTTACGTTGAAGAAGAACGAAGAAGGAAGCTTTACATTGAAGAGGAAGCTTTTCGTTGAAGTGGTTTACGTTAAAGGTCTGTTATGAAAGCATGAGAAAAAGGGTGGCGCGGCACGTGAGAAAAAATAACTTGGTTAGAAAAATTACATGGATGCAGAGCATTATTGTTAAATAAATATATGACTGAATTTATTTTTTTTAAAACAACAAACTTATCAACTAGATAGGTGTAATTGAACCTAAGAGCATTGGGAATGACAAAAGTCACAAAGCTAAATCCATATTGTGCGATACTTGACGATTCTGGAAGTCTGCATACATCGATACATCGATTTAAACTCACAAAACTATTCTTTCCATAGAAAATTCATGAATTGAGACACAAGAGCTCTCTTTACTGAGACATGTATCTTCTCTCCCTATAATTGACAAATAAAAATCAAAGAACAATTAAAAAGGTAAATAAACACATTTGAAATATCAATAATACAAATTTAATATTAATTAAAAAAATGGCAAAAAACCTCACATCTTTATCGAGCCAAACCATCTCAATTGAGTATAACAGTGAAAATTTTTTGTAGCTCGATAGTGTCCATAACCTCATCACTCATATATATATATATATATATATATATATATATATATATACACACAAATACTTAACTATAGGATTGATCTCAACAATTTTGTGAACACCAGCTGTCATTAGAAGAAAATAGAAAAAATTTAAATAACACAAATATGTAAAAGAAGTAATTAATTGTACTAAGCAACGAAAGTATTGTGCTATGTATCTCTAATTCGTATTTTTATAGTTGACTCATAACTAGAAATTTTTAAAACCTAATTGACTTTAATTTGATTTAAACTTATAGATAAAACAAGTAAATTTAAAATATAAATGCTAACATTTATACAAAAACTTTGAACTTTTTACCTCGTCTAATAATTTTGGCCCCTACGTATTTAAATTAATCTATGAATTTTAAATTGTATAATTTTTTAAGAAGCATCTAATTAATTATTGTAACACCCTATCACACAGAGCTTTACGCTTAAGTCATAAAACAGAGGTGGTGTGGTAATACTTCCTTTATAATAAAATATATATACGTATAGTAAATTGAAAGAAAGTAATATACGAGGAACCTTGAAGGAATAGTTAAAGCAAAATCGTAAAATTAAAAGCGCAACGCTCATGAATAACGTTAACTTACGTACGAAGAAAGCTTAGGTATACTAACATATGTATATAAACAAGGAGAGTAGTGAGTCAAGGTACAAAATATTCAAGCCTGCCGAGCTCACCCTACGAAGTTAAGACTGGCTAAAGGATATTTATATACATACGTATAGAAATCCATAACCCAAAATACATTAAAAAAACCCTAGTTCTCCATAAACTTCTATGAAGTGCAAAAGTAAAACATATATACATAAGGAGTGTCTATACATATAGATATAACAAAATAGAACAAAATGTAAGATCCCAAAAAGCTGCTAAGCTGGCACCCAGGCTAGCCTAACCACTCTACATACAGCTCCTAGCTCTCGGGTGTACTAACACAAGTGAGAGACTAACTATCAGACAATATCAGACTAGATGTGTCATCAAAAGAATGCCCCTACTGCTGTTAGACTATATCTACACGTGGCCGTTCGAAAGATAGTCATGAGGCTCGCTCATCTCCTTATCATGCTCTATCTCTATATCAGGATCCTCCTCCTCCTCCTCATCTGTAACTACAGCCATACCCTCAGACCCACCAGAAGTACTGCTGTCACTATATACAAATCCATTCGCGAGCACAGGTCCGTTCGCGTATATAGGAGCTACCCCGTCATCCGGTAGTGCTGGCTCATCAGGCTGTGGAAAGTCAGGAATTGGCTCAAGGGGAAAGTCCCACTATGGGGAATCACAGGTACGTACCCTCCAGCTACCTCGGGCTCGTCATGAATGATAAGCTCAGGTGCCGCCTCATTCAAGGGTTGAGCTAGTATAGGGTGTCCGAGACCATTGTGAAAAGGATATCCAGGTGCGTCAGGGTGTAACCAGGATAAGGGAAAGTCATAAGGAGCATCGGGGTCAAAAAGCGAGCTAGACAGAGGATGTTGAAAAGCTCAATTCTATAACACATATCGTCTAATACGAGGCTCCAATCCCATAATGAAGTAACTGTGATGTACTTAATCCTCGTAGATGTAAGGGTCCTTGATGAGCGGATAATTTATACGCTTTTTGGCATTGTTTTTCGTATGTTTTCAGTATATTTTAGTTAGTTTTTATTATGTTTTTATTAGTTTTTAATTAAAAATCACATTTCTGGACTTTAATATGAGTTTGTTTATTTTTCTGTGATTTTAGATATTTTCTGGCTGAAATTGAGGGACCTAAGCAAAAATCTGATTCAGAGGCTGAAAAAGGACTGCAGATGCTATTGGATTCTGATCTCCCTGCACTCGAAGTGAATTTTCTGGCGCTACAGAAGCCCAATAGGTGCTCTCTTAATTGCGTTGAAAAGTAGACATCCTGGGCTTTCCAGAAATATATAATAGTCTATACTTTGCCCGAGATTTGATGGCCGAAACCGGCATTCCATGTCAGCATAGAAATTCTGGCGTCAAAACGCCAGAACTGGCATGAAAGCTGGAGTTAAATGCCCAAACTGGCACAAAAGCTGGCGTTTAACTCCAAGAAAGGTCTCTACACGTGAAAGCTTCAATGCTTAGCCCAAGACACACCAAGTGGGCCCCAAAAGTGGATTTCTTCACTAACTATTCTAGCTTACTCATTTTCTGTAACCCTAGGTCACTAGTTTATTATAAAAACTACTTTTAGTGATTCATCTTGTACCTCATGACACTTTTACACGTTTCATATTGTATTTCTGATGGCATGAGTCTCTAAATCCCATGGTTGGGGGTGAGGAGCTCTGCTGTGTTTTGATGAATTAATGCAATTACTACTGTTTTCCATTCAATCACGCTTGTCTCTTCTCTAAGATATACACTTGTTCTTCAAATTGATGAATGTGATTATCGTGACACTCATCATCATTCTCACCAATGAACGCGTGCCTGACAACCACTTTCATTCTACCTTAGATTGAGTGCATATCTCTTGGCCTCCTGATTCAGATCAGAGTCTTTGTGGTATAAGCTAGAATTATTGGCAGCCATTCTTGAGATCCGGAAAGTCTAAACCTTGTCTGTGGTATTCCGAGTAGGATCTGGGAAGGGATGACTGTGACGAGCTTCAAATTTTCAAGTGCTGGGCGTAGTGACGGACGCAAAAGGATCAATGGATCCTATTCCAGCATGAGTGAGAACCGACAGATGATTAACCGTGCGGTGACAGCGCATTTGGACCATTTTCACTGAGAGGACAGATGGTAGCCATTGACAACGGTGATCCACCAACATACAGCTTGCCATGGAAGGAGCCTTGCGTGCATGAAGAAGAAGACTGTAGGAAAGCAGAGATTCAGAAGATAGAGCATCTCCAAAATCTCAACCTGTTCTCCATTACTGCAAAACAAGTATTTATTTTATGTTCTTTTACTTTTTACAATTAAATCTGAGAATTATTGATATCCTAACTAAGAGTTACAAGATAACCATAGCTTGCTTCAAGCCGACAATCTCCGTGGGATCGACCCTTACTCACGTAAGGTATTACTTGAACGACCCAGTGCACTTGCTGGTTAGTTGTGCGGAATTACAAAAGTGTGATTGTGATTTCGTGCACCAAGTTTTTGGCGCCGTTGCCGGGGATTGTTCGAGTTTGGACAACTGACGGTTTATCTTGTTGCTTAGATTAGGAATAATTTGTTTTTGTTGGTTTAGAGTCACTAAATTTGAGTCTTTTATTTGAGTTTAGTTTCATATTTTAAGTCTAGTGTCAATTGCATGCTTTTATTTTCTTTCGATTTTTCGAATTTGCATGTTCTTAGTTCTTTCTTGATCTTTAAAAATTCTAAGTTTGGTGTCTTCTTTGTGTTTTCCTTTAAATTTTCAAAAATTTGTGTTTGATTTTCTAAAAATTTTAAGTTTGGTGTCCCTTGTGCTTTTATTTACTTAAAATTTTTTTCAAAAAAATTTGTTCTTGGTGTTCATCTTGATCTTCAAAGTGTTCTTGGTGTTCATCTTGACATTCAAAGTTTTCTTGTTTGTTCTCTGTGTTTTGATCTAAAATTTCTAAGTTTAGTGTCATTTTATTGTTTTTCTCTTTCCTCATTAAAATTCAAAAATAAAAAAAATATCTTTTCCTTATTTTACTCATAAATTTTGAAATTTTGCATTAAATTAGACAAAGATTTTTCAAAATCATATCTTTTTTTTAGTCAAGTCAAAATTCTAATTTCAAAAATTGATCTTTTCAAATCTTTTTCAAAAATCAAATCTTTTTAATTTCTTCAATCATATCTTTTCAATCATATCCTTTTTTTTAATAAATTGCAATCATATCTTCTCAATCACATCTTTTTCAAAATAATTTTCAATCATATCTTTTTTTTAATAAATTGCAATCATATCTTCTCAATCATATCTTTTTCAAAATAATTTTCAATCATATCTTTTTTATTGCTAATTCCAAAATCTTTTTAATTAATTAATTAATTTAATTTTCAATTTGCTTTTATTTTATTTTCTTCTAATTTTTGAAAGTTTTATTTTATCTTCCACTTATTTTGTTTTATTTTTTCGGTTTCTTTTAATTAAATAAAAAAATTTTAAAATATAATTTAATTGTAATTCATATCAATTCCCTTTTCTCCATCATGGACATAAGTGGAAGTGAACAGTCCAGAAGGACTCTAGGGTCATATGCTAACCCCATTGCAGCTGCATATGGGAGTAGCATCTGTATACCTTCCATCAAAGCAAATAGTTTTGAGCTAAATCCTCAGCTCATTATCATGGTGTAGCAAAATTGCCAGTATTCCAGTCTTCCACAGGAAGAACCTACTGAGTTTCTGGCACAGTTCTTACAAATTGCTGACACAGTACGTGATAAAGAAGTGGATCAAGATGTCTACAGATTATTACTGTTTTCATTTGCTGTAAAAGATCAAGCTAAGAGGTGGTTAAATAACCAACCCACAGCAAGCATAAAAACATGGAGACAGTTATCAGACAAATTTCTGAATCAATTTTATCCTCCAAAAAGGATGACACATCTAAGACTGGACATCCAAGGCTTTAAACAAGAGGATCATGAATCCCTTTATAATGCCTGGGAGAGGTACAGAGAGATGCTAAGGAAATGCCCCTCTGAAATGTTTTTAGAGTGGGTACAGTTAGACATCTTCTACTATGGGCTTATAGAAAAAGCTCAAATGTCTCTAGACCATTCAGCTGGTGGATCTATACACATGAAGAAGATGATTGAAGAGGTTCAAGAACTTCTAGATACGGTTGCTAGGAATCAACATTTGTACTCTAGCAGTGAGTCCTCCATAAAGGAAGAAGCCGGGGCAGTAACAACTAACCCTAATCCTCAAGAACAGATTATTGAGCTTAATTAACAATTACTCTTTATGACAAAACAATTAGCAGAATTTATAGAGATGCTCCAAGATACTAAAAATGCTAACAAGAATATGGAAGCACAATTGAATTAGACAACACAGCAGCTATCTAAACAGATAACAGAAGAATGCCAAGCTGTTCAACTAAGGAGCGGGAAGACATTGAATAAATTATCTCAAAGTAGCAGAAAGCCAAAAAAGGAACAACTAACAAAGGATGACCAAACCACTGGCCAAAATCCCTCTAAGGACAGCAAGAGCCCAGAGAGGAATAATTCTGGCATTTGAACGCCAGAAAAAGGGTGAAAAATTGGTGTCAAACGCCCAATGGATGCCCACTTCTGGCGTTCAAACGCTAGAAAAAGGAGAAAATTTGGCGTTGAACGCCCATTCATTGCCCAATTCTGGCGTTCAAATGCCAGAAAAGGGTGGGAAGCTGGCGTTAAACGCTCATCCACTACCCAATCCTGGCATTCAAACGCCAATGAAGGATCAGACACCTGCAAGTGCTGATAGTAACCCCTCTAAGAAGGCTTCTCCAACCACCTCTGTAGGGAATAAACCTGCAGCAACTAAGGTTGAAGAATATAAAGCCAAGATGCCTTATCCTCAGAAACTCTGCCAAGTGAAACAGGATAAACAATTTGCCCACTTTGCAGACTATCTCAGTACTCTTGAGATAAAGATCCCGTTTGCAGAGGCACTTGAGCAAAAACCCTCTTATGGTAAGTTCATGAAAGAGATCTTAAGTCATAAGAAGGATTGGAGAGAAACTGAAAAAGTTTTTCTCATTGAATAATGCAGTGCAGTCATTTTGAAAAGCTTGCCTGAGAAGCTTACAGATCTGGGAAGCTTTATAATACTATGCACATTAGAGGGTGCTTACACCAAGACAGCTCTATGTGACCTTGGAGCAAGTATCAACCTAATACCTGCATCCACTATTAGAAAGCTTGGCTTGACTGAAGAAGTCAAACTAACCCGGATATGTCTTCAACTTGCTGATGGCTCCATTAAATATCCATCAGGCATAATTGAGGACATGATTGTCAAGGTTGGGCCATTTGCCTTTCCCACTGACTTTGTAGTGCTGGAAATAGAAGAGCACAAGAGTGCAACTCTCATTCTAGGAAGACCTTTCCTAGCAACTGGACGAACTCTTATTGATGTACAAAAAGGGGAAGTGACCCTGAGAGTCAATGAGGATGAATTCAAGTTAAATGCTGTCAAAGCTATGCAGCATCCAGACACATCAGATGACTGCATAAGCACTGATATTATTGACTCTTTGGTGGAAGAGATCAATATGGCTAAAAGTCTTGAATCAGAGCTAAAGGACATCTTTAAAGATGTTCAGCATGGTTTGGAGGAATCAGAGGAAATAAAAGAACCTCTGAAAATTTCTCAGGAAGAGGATAAGCCTCCTAAACCCGAGCTCAACCACTATCACCATCCCTGAAATATGCATTTCTGGGAGAAGGTGACACTTTTCCTGTGATCTTAAGCTCTGCCTTAAATCCACAGGAAGAGAAAGCACTAATTCAGGTGCTGAGGACACACAAGACAGCTCTTGGGTGGTCCATAAGTGATCTTAAGGGCATTAGCCCAGCAAGATGCATGCACAAGATCCTATTGGAGGATGATGCTAAGCCAGTGGTTCAACCACAGAGGCGACTAAATCTAGCCATGAAGCAGGTGGTGCAAAAAGAGGTCACTAAGTTACTAGAGGCTGGGATTATTTATCCTATCCCTGATAACCCCTGGGTAAGCCCTGTGCAAGTTGTACCCAAAAAGGGAGGCATGACAATGGTTCACAATAAAAAGAATGAAATGGTTCCTACAAGAACAATTACAGGGTGGCGTATGTGTATTGACTACAGAAGGCTCAATACAGCCACCAGAAAGGATCATTTTCCTTTACCATTCATAGACCAAATGCTAGAGAGACTAGCAGGTCATGACTATTACTGCTTTTTGGATGGCTATTCAGGCTACAACCAAATTGCAGTAGATCCTCAGGATCAAGAAAAAATAGCATTCACATGTTCATCTAGAGTATTTGCCTACAAAATGATGCCTTTTGGTCTGTGCAATGCACCTGCAACCTTTTAGAGGTGCATACTTTCTATCTTCTCTGATATGGTAGAAAAATTTCTGGAAGTCTTCATGGATGACTTCTCAGTATTTGGAAACTCATTCAGTTCCTGTCTTGATCATCTAGCACTTGTTTTGAAAAGGAGCCAAGAGACTAACTTGATTTTAAATTGGGAAAAATGTTACTTTATGGTGACTAAAGGAATTATCCTTGGACATAAAATTTCAAACAAGGGAATAGAGGTGGATCAAGCTAAGGTAGAGGTAATTGAAAAATTACCACCACCTGCCAATGTAAAAGCAATCAGAAGCTTTATGGGACATGCAGGATTCTACAGGAGGTTTATAAAGGATTTTTCGAAAATAGCAAAACCTCTAAGCAATCTGCTAGCTGCTGACACATCATTTGTGTTTGACACAGAGTGTCTGCAGGTGTTTGAGACACTGAAAGCTAAGCTGGTGATGAGCGGATAATTTATACGCTTTTTGGCATTGTTTTTAGTATGTTTTTATTATATTTTAATTAGTTTTTATTATATTTTTATTAGTTTTTAATTAAAAATCACAATTCTGGACTTTACTATGAGTTTGTATATTTTTCTGTGATTTTAGTTATTTTCTGACTGAAATTGAAGGACCTGAGCAAAAATCTGATTCAGAGACTGAAAAAGGACTGTAGATGCTGTTGGATTCTGACCTCCCTGCACTCAAAGTGGATTTTCTGGAGCTAAAAAAGCCCAATTGGCGTGCTCTCAATTGCGTTGGAAATTAGACATCCTGGGCTTTCCAGCAATATATAATAGTCCATACTTTGCCCGAGATTTGATGGCCCAAACAGGCGTTCCAAGTCAGCTCCATAATTCTTGCGTTTAATGCCGGAACTGGCACAAAAGCTGGAGTTAAACGCCCAAACTGGCACAAAAGCTGGCGTTTAACTCTAGAAAAAGTCTCTACACATGGAAGCTTCAATGCTCAGCCCAAGCACACACCAAGTGGCCCTGGAAGAAGATTTTTGCATTAATTATTGATTTCTGTAAACCCTAGGCTACTAGTTATCTATAAATAGGACCTTTTGCTATTGTATTTTCATCTTTTGATCATCCTGGAATCATGTTTTGATGATTGAACCCTCTTTGGGAGGCTGGCCATTTAGCCATGCCTAGACCCTTTGTTCTTATGTATTTTCAACGGTGGAGTTTCTACACACCATAGATTAAGGTGTGGAGCTCTGCTGTTCTTCATGAATTAATACAAAGTACTATTGTTTTTCTATTCAACTCAAGTCTATATCTTCTCTAAGATGTTCATTCGCACCCAAGAACATGATGGATGTGATGATTATGTGACAGTCATCACCAATCTCACCTATGAATGCGTGACTGACAACCACTTCCGTTCTACATGAACAAGCTTGAATGTATATCTCTTGGGTTTTTGATCTAAGATTGGAACCTTCGTGGTATAGGCTAGAATTATTGGCGGCCATTCCTGAGATCCAGAACGTCTAAACCTTGTCTGTGGTATTCTGAGTAGGATTTGGGAAGGGATGAGTGTGACGAACTTCAAACTCGCGATTGTTGGGCGTGTGACAGACGCAAAAGGATCAATGGATCCTATTCCAACATGATCGAGAACCGACAGATGATTAGCCATGCGGTGCATTTGGAACGTTTTCACTGAGAGGACGGGAAGTAGCCATTGACAACGGTGATGCCCAACATAAAGCTTGCCATGGAAAGGAGTATGAATAATTGGAAGAAAGCAATAGGAAAGCAGAGGTTCAGGAGGAACAAAGCATCTTCATACGCTTATCTGAAATTCCAACCAAAGAATTACATAAGTATCTCTATCTTTATTTTATGTTTTATTTATCTTTTAATTATCAATTCTCCATTACCATCTGAATTCACCTGACTGAGATTTACAAGGTGACCATAGCTTGCTTCAAGCCGACAGTCTCCGTAGGATCGACCCTTACTCACGTAAGGTATTACTTGGACGACCCAGTGCACTTGCTGGTTAGTTGTGCGGAATTGTGACAAAGTGTGATTCATGTTTAAGAGCTCCAAGTCCTTTGGTGCCATTGTTGATGATCACAATTTCGTGCACCAAGTTTTTGGCGCCATTGCCGGGGACTGTTCGAGTTTGGAGAACTGACGGTTCATCTTGTTGCTTAGATTAGGTACTTTTCAGAATTTTTAAGAATGAATTCTAGAGTTTCAAGGTGATGTTTTTATCATCACAAAAGCTGATTGATTCTCATCAATTTAGCTGCTGAATGTAATGTCCTGCTGAAGCTTGGCCAACCATGTCTAATCTGTTTAGACTGAAGCATTAGACTAACATTGCATGATTCCTGAAATTCTTATTAAAAGTTTTGATTCTCTTTATTTTCTTTTCTATATAAGTTTTGAAAATCACAAAAAAAAATTTATAAAACCATAAAAACCATAAATATTTTATGTTTCTTGTTTGAGTCTAGTATCAATTTTTAAGTTTGGTGTCAATTGCATGTTTTTATTCTTCTTGCATTTTTCGAATACATGCAATATGTTCTTCATTGATCTTTAAGTTGTTCTTGATGATTTCAGTGCTCTGATCTTTAAATTCTCTTGTTTTGTGTGTTTTGTTGTTTCTCACATGCATTCTCAATTTGTTAGTGTCTCTTATATGAAAATTTTTAAGTTTGGTGTCCTACATGCATTGTTTGATTTGAGTTTCCTAAGATTAGTTGTATTTTAATTGTTTCTCATCATTAAAAATTCAAAAATATTTTCAAAATTGTGTCTTTTCAGAACATTCAGCAGAGGAATTAAACAGAAAAAGCTGGGCGTTCAAAACTCCCAGTGAAGAAGGAAAACTGGCATTTAAACGCCAGCCAGGGTACCTGGCTGGGCGTTTAACGCCCAAAAAGGTAGGATTTTGGGCGTTAAACGCCAGAATGGATGCCATTCTGGGCGTTTAACGCCAGAAGGACACTAGAGGGAAGATTTTGTTTTTAATTCAAATCTTTTTCAAAATCAAATCTTTTTCAAATCATATCTTTTCAATCATATCTCTTCAAAATCAATTTCTTTCCATTTTTTTTATTATTTTTGAAAATCCTTGTTATAAATGATTTACTTCAAAATTTTCTAGTTGTTACTTGCCTATTAAGAAAGGATCAAAAGTTTTAATTCTAGAATCATATCTTCTAATTTCTTGTTAGTCAAGTAAATCAACTTTAATTTTAAAACTTTCTCTTTTTAGTTTGATTGTCAATCATATCTTCTCAATCATATCTTTTCAATCACATCTTTTTCAAAATTAACTTTCAATCATATCTTTTTGGTTTCTAATTTCAAAATCTTTTTTAAAAAATCACTTAATTTTTTTTCCCAATCTTAATTTTCGAAAATCTCAATCAAATTTTCAATTATTTTTTTGTTATTTCAAAATCTTTTTAATTTATTTTCGAAAATTCCTCCCCTCTTCTCACATCCTTCTATTTAAGGGACTGACGCTCCTCCTCAAGGTGCAATTCAAACTCTATCCTTCTTTATATGTTCGAATTCTCTTCTATCTACCTCCTCCTTCTATTCTTCTATTCCTCTGACACCTCAAGGAATCTCTATACTGTGACATAGAGGATTCCCTACTTTCTTGTTCTCTTCTCTTTCATATGAGCAGGAACAAAGATAAAGGAATACTTGTTCAATCTGATCCTGAACCTGAAAGGACCTTGAAGAGAAAGCTAAGAGAAGCTAAAGCACAATTCTCTCTAGAGGGCCTAACAGAGCTTTTTAAAGAAGAAGAAACCATGGCTGCTGAAAACAACAATGCCAACAATGCAAGGAAAGTGCTTGGTGACTTTACTACACCTACTCCTGACTTCTATAGGAGAAGCATCTCAATCCCTGCCATTGGAGCAAACAACTTTGAGCTTAAGCCTCAATTAGTTTCTCTAATGCAACAGAATTGCAAATTTCATGGACTTCCATTGGAAGATCCTCATCAGTTCCTAGCTGAATTCTTGTAAATCTGTGACACTGTCAAGACCAATGGGGTTGATCCTGAAGTCGATAGACTTATGCTTTTTCCTTTTGCTGTAAGAGATAGAGCTAGGACATGGTTGGATTCACAACCTAAAGAAAGCCTGAACTCTTGGGAAAAGCTAGTTAATGCCTTCTTGGCAAAGTTCTTTCCACCTCAAAAATTGAGCAAGCTTAGAGTGGAAGTCCAAACCTTCAGACAGAAGGAAGGTGAATCCCTCTATGAAGCTTGGGAAAGATACAAGCAATTGATCAGAAGATGTCCTTCTGACATGCTTTCTGAATGGAGCATCATAGGTATTTTCTATGATGGTCTGTCTGAACTATCCAAGATGTCATTGGATAGCTCTGCTGGAGGATCTCTTTATCTGAAGAAAACACCTGCAGAAGCTCAGGAACTCATTGAAATGGTTACAAATAACCAATTCATGTACACTTCTGAAAGGAATCCTATGAATAATGGGACAACTCAGAAGAAAGGAGTTCTTAAGATTGATACTCTGAATGCCATATTGGCTCAGAACAAAATATTGACTCAGCAAGTCAATATGATTTCTCATAGTCTGTCTGGAATGCAAGCAGCAACAGGCAGTACTAAGGAAGCTTCCTCTGAAGAAGAAGCTTATGATCCTGAGAACCTAGCAATGGAAGAGGTGAATTACATGGGAGAACCCTATGGAAATACCTATAATCCTTCATGGAGAAATCATCCAAATCTCTCATGGAAGGATCAACAGAGACCTCAACAAGGTTTCAACAACAATAATGGTGGAAGAAACAGGTTTAACAATAGCAAACCTTTTCCATCATCTTCTCAGCAACAGACAGAGAATTCTAAGCAAAGCCACTCTGACTTAGAAACTATTGTCTCTGATCTAATCAAAACCACTCAAAGTTTCATGACTGAAACAAGGTCCTCCATTAGAAATTTGGAGGCACAAGTGTGTCAGCTGAGTAAGAAAATTACTGAACTCCCTCCTAGTACTCTCCTAAGCAATACAGAAGAGAATCCAAAGAGAGAATGCAAGGCCATAAACACGTCTCATATGGCCGAACATGGAGAGGAGGAAGAGGCAGTGATCTCCACTGAGGAAGACCTCAATGGACGTCCACTAACCTCCATGGAGTTCCCTAATGAGGAACCATGGGAATCCGAGGCTCAGACTGAGACCATAGAGATTCCATTAAATTTACTTTTGCCATTCATGAGCTCTGATGAGTATTCTTCCTCTGAAGAGGATGAAGATGTTACTGAAGAGCAAGTTGCTAAGTACCTTGGAGCAATCATGAAGCTAAATGCCAGGTTGTTTGGTAATGAGACTTGGGAGGATGAACCTCCATTGCTCATCAAAGAACTGGATGACTTGACTAGGCAGAAATTACCTCTGAAGAGACAAGACCCTGGAAAATTCTCAGTCCCTTGTACCATAGGCACCATGACCTTTGAGAAGGCTCTGTGTGACCTAGGGTCAAGTATAAACCTCATGCCTCTCTCTGTAATGGAGAAGCTAGGGATCATTGAGGTACAAGCTGCAAGAATCTCACTAGAGATGGCAGACAATTCAAAGAAACAGGCTTATGAACTTGTAGAGGATGTCTTGGTAAAGGTTGAAGGCCACTACATCCCTGCTGACTTCATAATCCTAGAGACTGGGAAGTGTGTGGATGAATCCATCATCCTTGGCAGACCCTTCCTAGCCACAGCAAAAGCTGTGATTGATGTTGACAGAGGAGAATTGATCATTCAAGTGAATGGAGACTCCCTTGTGTTTAAAGCTCAAGGATATCCCTCTGTCACCATGGAGAGGAAGCATGAAGAGCTTCTCTCAATACAGAGTTAAACAGAGCCCCCACAGTCAAACTCTAAGTTTGGTGTTGGGAGGCCACAACCAAACTTTAAGTTTGGTGTTGAACCCCCACATTCAAACTCTAAGTTTGGTGTTGGGAGGTTTCAACATTGCTCTGAACATCTGTGAGGCTCCATGAGAGCCACTGTCAAGCTATTGACATTAAAGAAGCGCTTGTTGGGAGGCAACCCAATTTTTTTTTACTTATCTATGTTAAATTTCTATTTTCTTTTGTTATTTTATGTTTTCTGTAGGTTGATGATCATGTGAAGTCACAAAAACAATTGAAAAAGCAAAAACAGAAGGAAAAACAGAATGAAAAACAGAACACCCTGGAGGAGAAACTTACTGGCGTTTAAACGCCAGTAAGGGTAGCAGAATGGGCGTTAAACGCCCAGTCTGGCACCATTTTGGGCGTTTAACGCCAAAAATGGGCACTAGACTGGCGTTTAACGCTAGGAATGAGCAAGAAGCTGGTATTAAACACCAGAAATGGGTAGCAGCCTGGCGTTTAACGCCAGGATTGGCAGCAAGGGGCGTTTTACACGCCACATGGTGCAGGGATGAGAAATCCTTGACACCTCAGGATCTGTGGAACCCACAGGATCCCCACCTACCCCACCTCTCTCTCTCTTTTTCACCCATTCACCAATCACCTCAATACCTCTTCCCCAAAAACCCCTCACCTATCAAATCCCACCATTCTCTTCACCACTCACATCCATCCTTCATAAAACCCCACCTACCTCACCATTCCAATTCAAACCACTTTCCCACCCAAACCCACCCATAATGGCCGAACCATACCCCCCTCCACTACTATATAAACCCATTTTCACACAATATACACACTACCTATCCCCCTTGGCCGAAACACAAAGCCCCCTCCATCTCCTCTATTTCTTCTTCTTCTACTCTCTTCTTTCTTCTTTTGCTCGAGGACGAGCAACCTTCTAAGTTTGGTGTGGTAAAAGCTAAAGCTTTTTTTTGTTTTTCCATAACCATTAATGGCACCAAAGGCCGAAGAAACCTCTAGAAAGAGGAAAGGGAAGGCAAAAGCTTCCACCTCCGAGTCATGGGAGATGGAGAGATTCCTCTCAAGGGTGCATCAAGACCACTTCTATGAAGTTGTGGCCAAGAAGAAGGTGATTCCCGAGGTCCCTTTTAAGCTCAAAAAGGGTGAATATCCAGAGATCCAACATGAAATTCGAAGAAGAGGTTGGGAAGTTCTCACAAACCACATTCAACAAGTCAGAATCTTAATGGTTCAAGAGTTCTATGCCAATGCATGGATCACTAAGAACCACGATCAAAGTGTGAACCCGGACCCTATGAATTGGCTTACAATGGTCCGAGGGAAATACTTAGACTTTAGTCTGGAAAATGTAAGGCTGGCATTCAATTAGCCTATTATGCAAGGAGATGCACAACCATAGGGTCAACTTTGATCAAAGGTTGGACCAAGTCCTCATGGACATCTGTGAAGAGGGCGCTCAATGGAAGAGAGATTCAAGAGGAAGCCGGTTCAACTAAGAAGGCATGACCTCAAGCCCGTGGCTAGGGGATGGTTAGAGTTCATCCAACGCTCAATCATTCCTACTAGCAACCGATCTGAAGTTACTATAGACCGGGCTATCATGATTCATAGCATCATGATTATAGAGGAAGTAGAAGTTCATGAGGTTATATCCCAAGAACTCTACAAGGTAGCGGACAAGTCCTCTACTGTGGCAAGGTTAGACTTCCCTCATCTCATTTGTCACCTCTGCAATTTAGCTGGAATTGACATAAAGGAAGACATCCTCATTGATGAGGACAAGCCCATCACTAAGAAAAGGATGGAGCAAACAAGAGATCCAACTCATGGACAACAGCATGAGGAAACTCCTCATCATAAAATCCCTGAGATACCTCAAGGGATGCATTTTCCTCCACAAAACTATTGGGAGCAAATCAACACCTCCCTAGGAGAATTAAGTTCCAACATGGGACAACTAAGGGTGGAGCACCAAGAGCATTCCATCCTCCTCCATGAAATTAGAGAAGACCAAAGAACCATGAGAGAGGAACAACAAAGGCAAGGAAGAAACATTGAGGAGCTCAAGCACTCCATAAGATCTTCAAGAGGAAGAACAAGCTGCCATCACTAAGGTGGACCCGTTCTTTAATTTCCTTGTTCTTTATTTTCTATTTTTTTTTTTGAAAATTGTGCTTTATGTTTATTTATGTTTGTGTCTTTATTACATGATCATTAGTGTCTAAGTGTCTATGCCTTAAAGCTATGAAAATGAATCCATCACCTTTCTTAAATGAAAAATATTTTTAATTGAAAAAGAAAAAGAAGTGCATGAATTTCAAATTTCAAAACAGTTTAATTATTTTGATGTGGTGGCAATACTATTGTTTTTCTGAATGAATGCTTGAATAGTGCATATTTTTAAATTTGATTGTTTATGAATGTTAAAATTGTTGGCTCTTGAAAGAATGATGGGAAAAGGAGAAATGTTATCTGATGATCTGAAAAATCATAAAATTGATTCTTGAAGCAAGAAAAAGCAGTGAAAAGCTTGCACAAAAAAAATAGAGAGACAGAAAAGCAAGCAGAAAAAGCCAATACCCCTTTAAACCAAAAGGCAAGGGTGATAAAAAGGATCCAAGGCTTTGAGCATCAGTGGATAGGAGTGCCCACAGGAATAAAATCCTGGCCTAAACGGCTAAATCAAGCTGTCCCTAACCATGTGCTTGTGGCGTGAAGGTGTCAAGTGAAAACTTGAGACTGAGCGGTTAAAGTCGAGGTCCAAAGCAAAAAGAAGAGTGTGCTTAAGAACCCTGGACACCTCTAATTGGGGACTCTAGCAAAGCTGAGTCACAATCTGAAAAGGTTCACCCAGTTATGTGTCTGTAGCATTTATGTATCCGGTGGTAATACTGGAAAACAAAGTGCTTAGGGCCACGGCCAAGACACATAAAGTAGCTGTGTTCGAGAATCAACATACTAAAATAGGAGAATCAATAACATTATCTGGATTCTGAGTTCCTATAGATGGCAATCGTTCTAAACTTCAAGGAATAAAGCGAGATGCCAAAACTGTTCAGAAGCAAAAAGCTAAAAGCCCCGCTCATTTAATTAATACTGATCTTCATAGATGTTTTTGGAATTCATTGTATATTCTCTTCTTGTTATCCTATTTGATTTTTAGTTGCTTGGGGACAAGCAACAATTTAAGTTTGGTGTTGTGATGAGCGGATAATTTATACGCTTTTTGGCATTCTTTTTAGTATGTTTTTAGTATATTTTAATTAGTTTTTATTATATTTTTATTAGTTTTTAATTAAAAATCACAATTCTAGACTTTACTATGAGTTTGTGTATTTTTCTGTGATTTCAGGTATTTTCTGGCTGAAATTGAGGGACCTGAGCAAAAATCTGATTCAGAGGCTGAAAAAGGACTACAAATGCTGTTGGATTCTGACCTCCCTGCACTCAAAGTGGATTTTCTGGAGCTACAGAAGCCCAATTGGCGTGCTCTCAATTGCTTTGGAAAGTAGACATCCTGGGCTTTCCAGCAATATATAATAATCCAGACTTTGCCCGAGATTTGATGGCCCAAACAGGCGTTCCAAGTCAGCTCAAGAATTCTGGCATTTAACACTGGAATTGGCACAAAAGCTGGAGTTAAACGCCCAAACTGGCACAAAAGCTGGCGTTTAACTCCAAGAAAAGTCTCTACACATGGAAGCTTCAATGCTCAGCCCAAGCACACACCAAGTGGGCCCGGAAGAAGATTTTTGCATTAATTACTAATTTCTGTAAACCCTAGGCTACTAGTTATCTATAAATAGGACCTTTTGCTATTGTATTTTTATCTTTTGATCATCCTGGAATCATGTTTTGATGATTGAACCCTCTTTGAGAGGCTGGCCATTCGGCCATGCCTAGACCTTTTGTTCTTATGTATTTTCAACGGTGGAGTTTCTACATACCATAGATTAAGGTGTGGAGCTCTGCTAATCTTCATGAATTAATACAAAGTACTATTATTTTTCTATTCAACTCAAGTCTATTTCTTCTCTAAGATGTTCATTCGCACCCAAGAACATGATGAATGTGATGATTATGTGACACTCATTACCATTCTCACCTATGAACGCATGACTGACAACCACTTCCATTCTACATGAACAAGCTTGAATGCATATCTCTTGGGTTTCTGATCTAAGATTGGAACCTTCGTCGTATAGCTAGAATTATAGGCGGCCATTTCTGAGATCCGGAATGTCTAAACCTTGTCTGTGGTATTCTGAGTAGGATCTGGGAAGGGATGACTGTGACGAGCTTCAAACTCGGGATTGTTGGGCATGTGACAGACGCAAAAGGATCAATGGATCCTATTCCAACATGATCGAGAAAAGACTGATGATTAGCCGTGCGGTGACAACGCATTTGGAACGTTTTCACTGAGAGGACGGGAAGTAGCCATTGACAACGGTGATGCATAACATAAAGCTTGCCATGGAAAGGAGTATGAATGATTGGAAGAATGCAATAGGAAAGCAGAGGTTCAGGAGGAACAAAGCATCTTCATACGCTTATCTGAAATTCCAACCAAAGAATTACATAAGTATCTCTATCTTTATTTTATGTTTTATTTATCTTTTAATTATCAATTCTCCATCACCATCTGAATTTGCCTGACTGAGATTTACAAGGTGACCATAGCTTGCTTCAAGCCGACAGTCTCCGTGGGATCGACCCTTACTCACGTAAGGTATTACTTGGACGACCAGTGCACTTGCTGGTTAGTTGTGCGGAATTGTGACAAAGTCTGATTCATGTTTAAGAGCTCCAAGTCCTTTGGCGCCATTGTTGATGATCACAATTTTGTGCACCAGCTGGTTACAGCACTAGTCATCTCTGCACCAAACTGGACATTACCATTCGAACTAATGTGTGATGCCAGTGACCATGCCATTGGTGCAGTGTTGGGACAGAGGCATAACAAGCTTCTGCACGTCATTTCTTAGTAGGGCCAGGTTATTAGTTACGTTCATTATTTCGTTGTTGTTTAGCAGACAAATAACACAATACAGCGAAGTAGTAAACAGATGATGAAGATAAGTAGAGAAAATAAAGAAAATAAAAAATAGATCACGAATAGAAGAATACAAAAAAAAACTAAAATAAAACATAGATATAGCATACAAGCAGACAAACATAACGGAATAGATCACACACATAAAGGGAGTGCAACAGAGAATAATGTGCAGACAATAATGATGCATGTCTAGTCCTAGTGCAGGTAATAAGCTCATCTGTGGGTTTCTACCCGCTCTCGACGTAACCCAGCATTACTAGCGGGATATGGCTTTCCTGTTGGCTATACCCCTGTGTATAGGAAATAACCCCTCTACCACCACAGGGTCCACTGCACGCAGGAAATGACACATCTGCCACTGCAGGGATGTATGCTGACATACCTTCTGTATACAGGAAATAACCCCTCTGCCACTACAGAAATGGAACAGGTGGTCACGGTATTTCTGTAGCAGGAAATAACCCCTCTTCCTTACAGAAATAAAATATGGATATGTACCCCAGGAAAGCGTTTTCAGTGGCCGCACCACCATCTATCTGAGTGTCTCAATGCAGCAGATGAACACACAAATATCTCTTGAGTCACCTTAATGCAACAAATGACCATTCAACAGGTCCTCTGTTCTTTATCATATTACTCTTTTCTCTTTGTCTCTTTATTCTGCTTTGATTTCTCTGTTTAACGTATGTATTTAAAGCTTATGTAAATTTTGCTATGAATAATTAGCCTGTCCCAAGTATAGGTTTATTAAATCTATATTGAAACAGTTTAACTTTTCATATTATACCTAACCCAGGGCGCAACTCAAGAATTAACTATGTTGCTCCTAGTTCGTTCACTAATCTCTGTTTGTTTCTGTCATTAAAACTTTACAGACTTTTTCTTCGACTTTTATCTCTTCTTTAACTTTTTATCTTTCAATTGTCTTTGCCTCACTAATATGTTATTACCACTTCCTAGGTGTTTTATGTAGGTAATTATGAGATTCTGCGCTTAAATTTGTCTTTCTAAAACTTTATTACTTTATTATTCCGCATTAAAGGTAATCATTCTGTATTATTTTATTATTTTAATTAAAATATTATTTTTAATTAAATATGATTATTTAATATTTTATTAT
This sequence comes from Arachis ipaensis, assembly GCF_059453495.1. Lineage (NCBI taxonomy): Eukaryota > Viridiplantae > Streptophyta > Magnoliopsida > Fabales > Fabaceae > Arachis > Arachis ipaensis. The sequence continues at coordinate 57,197,335 of NC_142439.1, read as the reverse complement.
TATTTATTATTTTATCATTAAATTTTTGAAAATTACCCCTTTTTAACATTTAACCTTTAAAATTCACTTTTTTCCACCCGTAACTTTTAATATTTCTAGTTTAACCACCCTAACTTTTCGAAATTACAAAATAACCCCCCAAACACCAAAATATTTACTTCCTTGCCCTTTTATGGATCAAAAAGGTGTTCTTCATTTTTCTTCACCACACTCAAAGTGTTCTTCGTGTTCTTCATAAATTTTTCAGATTCTTTCTTTGTTTTCACCCGTTTTTCAATCTTTTCATCATCCAATTTTTACCTAAATTCATAATAAATTAGCAGCCATTAAAACCCCATCGTTTCCAATTTATTTCAAAATTAAATCAACCCCAATTTAAGTCCTAGGGTTTGTTTTTCCAGATGCACTCAAGAACATGTTTCATAGCTTGAATATCATCAAATTTCATCAAAATTTCAACAAACATTCACCAAGAATAGCTCATATAAGCAGTCAATTTCAAGAATAACCAAAACATACAGAAATCACACAACTAAAACAAAATTAATCAAGATTAATTTCACCAAACCCTACCTTGATTTGCTGTTCCAAACTCGGTTAGGTTTCTTGGTGGTCTGATGACATGTCATCATGTCATGTTTTTCTATGCTCTCTCATACAAGAAATTGATGATTTGTGCTTAAATATTGAATGCTTTGGTGCTTAAATGGTATATTTTTTTGATCTTTTGATTTGATAAACTTTGTAAGAAATAAGAAGAAAAAAAAGCAAAGAAGCACAAAATAAGCTAAAAGGGAGAAAAAAAAGATTTTTGGGGCACACTATGAAGTTGGAGCACACTTTGGAGTCTTAGGCCACGCTTTTAAAAGCGTGGCCCATGACCAAATCAAGGAAGCTTGACAATCAACACTCATAAAGCTTGGTTAACTAAGTTAACTTAGCTTTATCGTGAAAAAAATTCAGCTTAGAAGCAAGATTTTTCGCTAAGTTAAACTTGGGCGTTCACAGCATGACCATGCCTCCTTCAAAGGGCCATAACTTGAGCTACATACATCCAATTGATGTGCTTCCAGTGCGTTGGAAAGGTGACATTCAGAGCTTTCCAACTATATATAGCAATCCATATTTGGCATGAAATTGAGGCACACGTGAAAGGCATCTTTAAGGACCAAAAACAAGCAAAAATAGACCAAAGTGGCTTCACCAAGATTCGAAGGGGGAGACACAAGGAATGCAAGGCCAGCAGCGCTAGAGTGAACTAGAAAAATTGGTCCACATGGGCTTCACCAGGATTTGAACAAGGGACCTTGTGCATCCAAGCTTGAAGCGCTACTCCATAATGAAATTTGGTGAGCAAATTGTATCACCCATGGTTCGAATTGGGGGCTCATTCAACAAGCAAGGGGCGCTCAGTTCGCTCAATTAAATGAGCGCTAGCAAACTTGGCAAGGCCAAGGCCCAGGGAGCGCTGTGCTCTTTGTGACAACCGAGCGCTACCCTGATGCTTGGTCCAAGGAGCTTGTCGTGCAAAATTGGAAGGCCAAGGCAAGGGGGAGTGCTGTGCTCACTCCATCAACCGAGCACTGCCCTGGGATTGGCTCATGGCCAATTTTTGAGTCAAAAATGAAATTAAATTCAAATCTTCACAAAATTAAAAATCCAATTGGATCCACTCTTCTTCAAAACCAAAGCAAGCAAAGCCCATTAACTCAAAGGCACAAAGATCAATTAGATTAGGAATTTCAGTTAATTGTAATTTGTTTTTAATTTCATTTTCAATTTCACCTTGTAAAGCCTATATAAGGTATCATTTTCATTTTTGTAGAAAGGCTGGCTCTACTAGAGAGCATTAGGAGTAGTGTAGAACAGGAAGTCCTCATTGAAACGCTTTTAATTTTTCTGCACCTTCTATTTTTGAATCTTGAATTCAGTTTATGAAAAATTTCAATTTTTTACATCTCTTTGCTGCAATTTCCTCTTCTGCAATTTTTCAATTCAGTTTGCATTTAGCTTGAATTTAAATCTTCTGTTCCAATTGCTTCCAATTTACTTTTATGCAATTTAATTATTCTGCAAGTGTTCTGCATTTTACATTTGATTTTGCTGTGAGCTTGATTTACTCTTCTTGCAAGTTTAATTCTCTGCAATTGTTCTAAGCTTTGATCTATTGCTTTCTTTAAATTTCCAACACCCATCCCCCCTTTACATTTCATGCAATTTACATTTCTTATCATTTAGGATTCTGTCAATTTACATTCCTTGTTCTTTAAGTTTCAGTCACTTTACTTTCTGCACTTTAATTTTCCTTGCTATTTACTTTCTGTTGGCTACATTTCATCCAATTTTACTTCAATGTTAGCTTGACTAAACTAATCACCCACTAAAGTTGCTTGATCCATCAATCGTTGTGGGATCGGCCTCACTCTAAGTGAGTTATTACTACTTGATGCGACCCGGTACACTTGCCGGTGAGTTAGGTGTTGGAATTTCTTTTCCAATCCATCAAGTTTTTGGCGCCGTTGCCGGAAATTGATTTAGATCAACAATAATTAAGTGGGTGAGAAGTCTAGATTAAGCATTTTCTTTGTTTTTGTTCTCTGATTTAAGTTGATAGCAAGGTGTTTGAGTTATTGCTTCACTAAGAAATTCTTTCTCTGTGAGATGAATTTCAATTCTCATTGGTGATGTGTTTTGCAAAATTCAAATGGAGTTCAACACATCTTATAATCAAACAAATTTTATGGGATATTACCCACCATCACCAATCTCTAATGGTGGCTGGAAATATCACCAAGAAAATACAAATTCTGAACACTCCAATCCATGGAGATTTGCTTCAGAAACAAAAGATGAGCAAGAAAATCACATGAGATATTGTCCAGAACCACAAAATGATTTATGTCATTATCCTCATGGTAGCTGGGTATATCAACAAGAGTATGAACAATCAAGTGAAAAGAATTATTTCCCAGAGCCACAAAGTGACTCATATTGCTATGATACTGACATAAATTGTGGTTGGAAAGGGAATTTCAATGTGTCATCTTCTGTTCATCAAGGAACATCATCATTTGATTGTGCTGTCAATACATACATGGAAAATTGTTCCCCAATGCCACAAGATGATTCATACTGTGATGAATTCAACAATTCTTCAAGTTGTGCTTGGGAGAATAAAAATCAGAAAGCATTTGACAATTCATACTCCACTTATTAAGAGCTATTATCACTTGAGCAAACTTTCAATTCATTCATGGAAAGCTGTCAAACCTCACTCCCAGTTTTTTATCTGAAAATTCTTCATCACTTAACTATCCCTTGACACAAAATCTCTTCCAAAACTCAAAGTCTACACAAACTTCCATGAACCAAAGCCTCTCAAGGCTTGAAACCATACTTGAAAGGTATGAAAGGGAAGCACAGAGATCATGGAAAGAATAAGAGAACTCCCTCACAAACATGGAAGTGTTGTTAGCTCAATTGTTGAGTGCAAAGAAGAAAGAGGAAGGGCAAGATGAGGAAGCCTTTATGTCAAGTAAAATTTCAATGGAAAAGGAGGTTGTGGAGGTGTTTGAACATGTGGCTTCATATTCACAGAAGCTAATTGAGGTGATAGAGGAACATGAAACTTCACTCCCAAAAGACTTAATGGAAGATCATGTAAAAGAAGAGGAGGAAGCCAATCAAGGAAGCTCACACTCAATTGAAGCAGAAAATTACAGGAAGGAAGAGCTCACTGAACCATCAATTCAAAAAGCTCTTGATGAAGAGAACACTCCAACAATCACACAACCACCAAGACTTGGACTCAAGGAAGTGAAGGTAATTAACAAAAGCACTGAGAAGAGGATTGTGACCAAGCTACAAAGGACAATATTCATGAAGAAGAGAAGGTCAACTACAAGCAATCCTCCCCCTGATCCAGCAAGCAAGCTCAATCAAGCCATTAACAAAAGAAAGCTTGCTGAGGAGAGACCAAGACAAGGGGCAATAGTTGAATCTTCTCCTCCCTTGAGGTCATTCCTCTTAACAAACTGGAAGAAAAGGAAGAAAGTGAAGAACATGCCAACCTTAGGTAACACTTCAATTCTCTGCTTATTTATTTTCTTTCTTTGCTTTGTTTAAATTTCAATAAAGTGGCATATGGTTACATTCTAAGTTTGGTGTTACCTTGCAACAAATTGTTTTCAATCCTTTTGGATGATTGCATCAAATCAAAAATAAAAGTGCCATACTAAGATTCTAAGTTTGGTATGCCACTTATTTTCTATGCAATTTGTTCAAGCAACACTTCTTGTCTGCATAATCATAATGCCTCTGCAGTTTTATTTTTTTCTCTTTTGATTTGACACTTTTTCATTCTACTTATTTTAGTCATTTTTCTGTTTTTAAATGCTTTCATTTAGTTTGCTGCTTAACTGTTTTTGTTAATACCTCACCAAGAAATCCTTATTCATGACAGATACTTCACTTGGTGATTGTAGTTAACAAAGAACAATTTCATTTGCTTAGTTTTAATTCAAATAAATGACATATGATTGCATTCTAAGTTTGGTGTTGCTATGCAACAAAATTTGCTTCCAATCTTTACTGGATACTTGCATCAATTCCAAGTGAAAGTGTCACACTAAGTTTGGTGTGCCACTTATCTTTTATGTAATGTATTGTGCACACCTTATCTATGCAATCACAATGTCTCTATCCTTTGTGCCTTGATTTTTATCTTTAATTTTGCTTGCTTAGAACACATGTACTACTAACATTTCATTGTGTAAGACATTCATGATCCATCTTAGCCACATAGCCATTGTTCTAATTATTGCTTGAGGATGAGCAAGCATTCTGAGTTTGGCAAGGGAAAGAGGAAGAATAGAGGAAAAAGGACAACAATAATGAAGATGAAACTACAAGGTTGTAGAGTTCCTTTTCTTCTCTTTTGTTTCCAGCACTTAAATTGCATGATTGTCTTCATCTTCTATGTTTACATGTGTGTATGAATAAAGCATAGCTTGAATCTTGATTTGTAACATGTTGCTGTGCCATTATAACTACCAACTTGAGTTTTGTGAGTTTAAAGCAGTAAAGTATTATGATCATAAACAAACAAGGAATTAAAGAAGAATTTAGCATGTGCATACAAGTATTGGAAAGCTAGTCTGGTTAATTGTTGCTCAATTGCATTAGATCTTACTTAATTGAAGTTTTCATCTAGGACATTTTGTGAAATCTTTTGAAATCATGAAAACGTTGAAGAAGCAATTGCAATTTAAGGCAAGAAAAGAAAAAGGGAAAGAATGAGAAAGCTGAAGGCTCTGAGTACCAATGACAATATCATTGTTAAGTACTTGTGTTGTTTATGTATCAAGCAAAAAGCTTGAAAACAAAACACTTAGAGTCAAGGCTAGGCTCAAGTGCAAATGCACTCCCTCAAAGCTCAAGGCTCTAAGCATCAATGATTAGAGAGTCAAGAAAAGTAACAAATGAGCTTAATGAAGTCCTCTAATTAAATGCTTGTGGTGCTTATGTATCAAGTGGTAATACTTGAAAACAAAGCATTTAGAGTTGTAGCTTTGTTATCAATTCATGGGGTAAAACACCCAAAAGGAGAAGCTAATAAGAAAATCAAAAGCTTGTTTCAAGGAAAAATTATAAGGAAAAGATTTCATAAATTGAGCTAGATAGAAGCATCAATCATTTACATTTCTTTTGTGATTGTAGCTTGCATTGAAAACTAGCTTACCATGAACATTAACTCGCTATTCTTCCTATCTTGGATTGTCAATCTTTATTGCATGATTCTTTTGTTGCTTGGGGACAAGCAAGGTTTAAGTTTGGTGTTGTGATGACATGTCATCATGTCATCTTTTTCTATGCTCTCTCATACAAAAAATTGATGATTTGTGCTTAAATATTGAATGCTTTGGTGCTTAAATAGTATATTTCTTTGATCTTTTGATTTGATAAACTTTGTAGGAAATAAGAAGAAAAAGAAGCAAAGAAGCACAAAATAAGCTAAAAGGGAGAAAAAAAGAGTTTTGGGGCATACTTTGAAGTTGGAGCACACTTTAGAGCCTTAGGCCACGCTTTTAAAAGCGTGGCCCATGACCAAATCAAGGAAGTTTGAGAATCAGCACTCACAAAGCTCGGTTAACTAAGTTAACTTAGCTTTATCGTGAAAAAAATTCAGCTTGGAAGCAAGATTTTTCGCTAAGTTAAACTTGGGCGTTCACAGCATGACCACGCCTCCTTCAAAGGGCCATAACTTCAGCTACAAATGTTCAATTGATGTGCTTTCAGTTATGTTGGAAAGCTGACATTGAGAGCTTTCGAACGATATATAGTAATTAATATTTGGCATGAAAATGAGGCACAAGAAAAAGGCATTTTTAAGAACCAAAAACAAGAAAAAATAGACCAAAGTGACTTCACCAAGATTCGAAGGGGGAGACACAAGGAATGCAAGGCCAGTAGCGCTAGAGTGAACTAGAAAAATTGCTCCACATGGGCTTCACCAAGATTCAAACAAGGGACCTTGTGCATCCAAGCTTGAAGCGCTATTCTATAATGAAATTTAGTGAGAAAATTGCATCACCCATGGTTTGAATTGGGGGCTCATTCAACAAGCAAGGGGCGCTCAATTCACTCAATTAATTGAGCGCTAGCAAACTTGGCAAGGCCAAGGCCCAGGGAGTACTGCGCTCTTTGTGACAACCGAGTGCTACCCTGATGCTTGGTCCAAGGAGCTTGTCGCGCAAAATTGGAAGGCCAAGGCAAGGGGGAGTGCTGCGCTCACTCCATCAACCGAGCACTGCCTTGGGAGTGGCTCATGGCCAATTTTTGACTCAAAAATGAAATTAAATTCAAATCTTCACAAAATTAAAAAGCCAATTGGATCCACTCTTCTTAAAATCCAAAGCAAGCAAAGCCCATTAACTCAAAGGCACAAGGATCAATTAGATTAGAAATTTCATTTAATTGTAATTTGTTTTTAATTTCATTTTCAATTTCACTTTGTAAAGCCTATATAAGGCATCATTTTCATTTTTGTAGAAAGGCTGGCTCTGCTAGAGAGCATTAGGAGTAGTGTAGAATAGCAAGTCCTCTTTGAAACACTTTTAATTTTTCTGTACTTTCTATTTTTGAATATTGAATTTAGCTTATGCAAAATTTCAATTTCTTACATCTCTCTGCTGCAATTTCCTCTTCTGCAATTTTTCAATTCAGTTTGCATTGAGTTTGAATTTAAATCTTCTATTCCAATTGCTTCCAATTTACTTTTATGCAATTTAATTCTTCTGCAAGTGTTCTGCACTTTACATTTGAGTTTGTTGTGAGCTTGATTTACTCTTCCTGCAAGTTTAATTCTCTGCAATTGTTCTAAGCTTTGATCTATTGCTTTCTTTAAATTTCCAGCACCCAGCCCCCCTTTACATTTCATGCAATTTATATTTCTTGTCATTTAAGATTCTGTCAATTTACATTCCTTGTTCTTTAAGTTTCAGTCACTTTACTTTCTGCACTTTAATTTTCCTTGCTATTTACTTTCTATTGGCTACATTTCATCCAATTTCACTTCAAAGTTAGCTTGACTAAACTAATCACCCATTAAATTTTCTTGATCCATCAATCCCTGTGGGATCGACCTTGCTCTAAGTGAGTTATTACTACTTGATGCGACTCGGTACACTTGTCGGTGAGTTAGGTGTTGGAATTCCGATTTCCATTCATCAAGGTCTTTAAGCTCTTTTTCTTCCTAAATCACATCAAGAACAACTTTAAATTCATAAACCCTCAACTGACCAAATCTCATTCATCATGTTAGGAAAGGATTTCTCACCTTAAACTTGCTGGAAATTAATGTTTCTTGGCCCACAAGTCAAGCTAAGCATGATTCCTAAAGAAGAATGCCAAGAAAACACATGTTTTAAGCATGCTTCCTTAATACCGAAGCAAAAGGGAGATGGTGCAGCCAACTCACCTTGATTCTAGCCTTGATAAGTCATATGGTTATGTAGAGAAAGAAGAGAGGATCATTTTAGTCGGATTGGAATTTTGATTTGAGTTTTAGCTTAGAAGAAATCAAGCTTTGAAGATTTGGAACTAAGAACTTTTCTCTCTTTTTCTCTTTTCCTATTTTTGGCCAGAAAGTGAAAATTAGACAGCCTTGGAGGTCTTTGGGTGGTAGAGGTGGGCTGTGATTGGTTGGTTTGGAGGTGGATTAAAATAATATTAAAATATCTCAGGTATATAACTACTAAAACTAGATGTATCAGAACACTCATAAAAACATCTCTAAAAAAATTATTTTCTGAGCTACTAGTATAAATGACACTAGTAACATATTTATTATGAGAATAGAACATGTATGATGAGGCCTTAGCATTGCTAAAGTCATCAGAGAGTGCTAGTGCTAAGCTGCACTAGTAAACTGTGAACCTGGTTAAACCGAGTTCCTGTTTTCAACTAAAATAGACCAGGTAACCTTATAATATCATTCAAGAAGCTTCTAATTCTAATGTAATATTAATATTATACTATTATCTCTCTTCCATCATGAATCGAGTCCGGTTCATCAAACTGAGACTATTTACAAAAATCAGAATCAAAACTCCTAACCGATATGGTTCAAAAACTAGGTTCTTCGTGATTGCGTTATCGAGTTTGCCCAAAAGAGGTTCTAGTTTAAAGATGGCATAATGACAATGAGAATTTAGATGCTTGATGATACATCAGAGGTGTTCCCTTTACTAATCTTCCGGTGAAATCCGTACCTTCAAAAAAGATCTCGTGTACTCGAAAATTGGGGTTGTTACATTCTATCCTCCTAATAGAAAATTTTGCCCTCAAAATTTCAGTTACCTGAGAACAGATACGAGTAATCAGTTTTCATGTTGTCTTCCAGTTCGCGAGTGTGCTCTTCTTCTCCTCTTCGTCCCCAAGATACTTTGACCAAGCGAATAGTCTTGCCTCTCAGTTGCTTATCACTTCTTTCTACGATCTCAACTGGTGATGCTTGATATGTCAAATCGTTTTGTAACTGTACTGTCTTAGGTTGTAAAATGTGTCTCTCATCGGAAATATATTTTTTAAGTTGCGAGACATGAAAAACATCGTGAAGGTTTGACAGATATGGAGGAAGGGCTACTTGATAAGCTACTGGACCGACCTTTTTTAGTATTTGGAATGGTCCTATGTATCGAGGGTTAAGCTTTTTAGTCTTAAGGGATCTACCTATTCTAGTAGTCGGGGTTACTTTTAGAAGACATGGTCTCCCTCACTAAACTCTAAAGGTTTACGTCTATTATCGGCATAGCTCTTTTGACGGTTTTGTGCTGTTTGGATTTTCTGACGAACCCCTTTATCTTCTCAGTAGTTTCTTGCACCAAGTCTGGACCCAAAACACTAGCTTCTCCGTCGTCATTCCAACACAATGGTGTCTGACATCTTCTTCCGTAGACAGCTTCATATGGTGCCATCCCGATACTTTGCTGGTAACTGTTGTTGTAGACGAACTCGACCAACGGCAAATACTTATCCCAACTGCTTTGGTTATCCATCACACACAATATTAACATGTCTTCTAACGTATGGATTGTCCACTATGATTGTCCATCTATCTGAGGATGGTATGCTGTACTCATGTGCAATTCTGTTCCCAACGCTTTCTGAAAAAGCTCCCCAGAATCTGGACGTAAACCTCGGATCTCGATCTGAGACAATTGACAAAGGTATCCCGTGTAGTCGTATGATTTCTTGAATATATATCCGTGCCAACCTTTCTAAAGTATAGTAAACTCGAATCGGAAGGAAATAGGCTGATTTTGTCAACCTGTCCATAATCACCCAAATCGCATCATGTCCAGTTGAGGTTCTAGGCAATCCCGTGATAAAATGCATAGTAATTTGCTCCCATTTCCATTCTGGTATTTCCAAGGGTTGTAGGTTTCCTAACGGCTTCTGATATTCCACCTTCTCCTTCTGGCAGGTTACACATTTTGTGACACAATCAGATATGTCTTTCTTTAAGCCCAGCCACCAGAATATTCGTTTCAAATCTTGATACATCTTTGTCACTCCAGAATGCATAGAGAATCTACTTTGGTGAGCTTCCGCAAGAATCTTTTATCGCAATTCTCCAGAGTTAGGCACACAAATTCTATTCTTGTATCTCCATAGACCACTACGATCCTGTCTCACAGCTTCTGGTTCTTCTGCTCCCATACGTCTCAGAATCGTCATGATTTTTGAATCCTGAACACAGTCTTTGGTATATCTAGCTCGCTTACTCGAATTTGGGGATGACCCGATCGCAAGTCAATCTTCGAGAACACAGTTGCACCTTTCAGTTGATCCATCAAATCATCTATTCGTGAAAGTGGATACTTATTCTTGATAGTAACTTTATTTAGCTGTCAATAATCCATGCAAAGCCTCATTCTACCGATTTTCTTCTTTACCAGTAATACCGGAGCTCCCCAAGGTGATGCACTGGGATGAATAAACTTCTTTCTAAGTAGCTCATTCAACTGCTTCTTCAACTCTGCAAGTTCTATTGGTGACATCTGGTACGGTGCTATAGAAATCGGTCCGGTTCCAAATACTAAATCAATGTTAAACTCTATCTCTTGCTAAGGAGGAAATTTAGGTATGTCATCCAGAAAAATATCAGGAAATTCCTTCACCACTCAGATCTGTTCCAGGCTTAATTCACTATCATTCGAGCTAGCCGCTAACAAAACGTACCCCTCACAATCACTCCCGTCTAAGGTAACTCTTACAAAATTTAGATATAAGTTATGGGACAAAAATGGTTTAATATCTAAACTATCAGATGGAATATCAGCAGTTCTTTCAAACCAATCAAGGAAAACATGGTACTTAGATAACCAATCTAATCCTAAAATAACTTCTAAACCACATAAAGGCAAACAGATTAGATCATGTATAGAAGTCCTGTTCCTAATAGCAAATGGTACTTAAAGGCACACTAAACTGGTCAAAGCATTTTGGAATGCAGGTATATAGACAATTAGATCAAAGTTCAACTCAGAGAATTCTAGTCCCAACTCACGAGCAACAGTTAAAGAAATAAAGAAATGCGATGCACCAAATCATACAGTATAGTTAGAAATCGATTCTTGATATAACACTGACCTTGGATCAGGGCGTCTGATTGCATAGCATCATTAGCAATCATAGCAAGCACTTGACCTTGTTGTTGGGTTCTGGTTAGCTGTTGGATCATTCTCTTCTTACAGTTCTTGGCCATATGTCCAGGTTCCTCACAAATAAAGCAAGCGTTTGTTCCATATAGGTAAGGTCTATTACCATGATCCTTCCCACATTGCTTACATGTAATATTCACCTGCGCCTGTTAAGGTTGTTTACCATTTTCCTACCTTGGTCTACCTCTATGTCCACCCGTAGGGCGAGTAGGAATGTTACCAGCTTCTGGTACACCATGCATTTTGAAATGCATCCTCTGACTAGCAAACTGATGATTGCTAGAATTCCGTGGTGGTAAATTCTGATGACCCATTCTTAACACTGCCATCTGCATCTCACAGTTCCCCGTCAACATGTTCTGGTTATCTAACTTTGATTTTCCCTTGATTACCGTCCAACAATTTCTTCTCTTATGCCCAATATTATTACAACAATAACATATGCCGGTACCAAGCAAGCAGGGCATGTTGCCATGATTCTTTCCACATTTTGAGCATATTAAAATATCCTGAGAAGTAACAAAGGTCATAGGTCTCCCATTATTCAGTGCATCTGCGTCACTATTCCCAACATGCTCGTTATTGCTCTCACCGATACGCTCATCGTTCTTTTCCCCTAAACTGTTAACTACCCAAGTAATCGCATTCGCCGTATCACGCATAGCTTTAGCAATGGCATGAGTCGCAGCTATAAAAGCCTCTGCGCTTCTCATAGGGATATCTCCCAAAATCTCCCGTCGCATACCACGTCTTTGTCTCCATGCAGCCATCAGAGTCCTGTTCACATCCCACATTCAATATTGAGGTGATCAGTCTTAACGTTTCAGGTAAAATGTGAATAGTCTCTAAAATGGTTACAAAGCGACAATCATGCAACATATATCACATAGATATCCTATAAGCATGAGACACACAACAAAGTATGCAATGAAGCACAGTCAGTCCACTCCCCAGGCTCTACTGGGAACGAACTGCTCTGATACCAAATTATAATGACCCAACTCCCAATATGCCATGGTCATACAAGAAGCCAAGTGTTACCAACTTGTTCCTCCTAATTATTAACTATTACTTAATATATGAGCCTGTTCCTTGTTAGAACGTTGCCAATTTTACGAGTAACTTTTTTTTTCTATTTTACTTATATCTTTGCGAGCGTGGGAGTAAATAAATAAGCACACACTGATAGAAATAATAAGGAAGATGGTGCACGAAATTGTGATCTCTGGTAATGGCTCCAAAAACTTGGTGCTCTAATCTCAATTCATAATTTGTCACAACTTCGATACAACTAACCAGCAAGTGCACTGGGTCGTCCAATTTATAAACCTTACGTGAGTAAGGGTCGATCCCACGGAGATTTTTGGTATGAAGCAAGCTATGGTCACCTTGTAAATCTCAGTCAGGCGGATATAAAATAGTTATGGAGTTTTCGAAAATAAATAATAAAAGAAGGATAGAAATACTTATGTAATTTATTGGTTAGAATTTCAGATAAGCGTATAGAGGTGCATTCGTTCCTCTGAACCTCTGCTTTCCCGCTGTCTTCATCCAATCAGTCTTACTCCTTTCCATGGTTGGCTTTATGCAAGGGCATCACCGTTTTCAATGGTTACATCCCATCCTCTTGTGAAAATGGTCCAAATGCTCTGTCACAGCATGGCTAATCATCTGAGGTTCTCGATCATGCTGAAATAAGATTCACCCTCCTTTTGCGTCTGTCACTACGCCCAGCAATCGCGAGTTTAAAGCTTGTCACAGTCATTCCATCCCAGAATCCTACTCGGAATACCACAGACAAGGTTTAGACTTTCCGGATTCTCATGAATGCCGCCATCAATCTAGCTTACACCACGAAGATTCTGATTAAGAGATCCAAGAGATAATCATTCAATCGAAGGTAGAATGGAAGTGGTTGTCAGGCACGCGTTCATGGGGAATGATGATGATTGTCACGTTCATCACATTCATGTTGAAGTGCGAATGAATATCTTAGAAGCGGAATAAGTTGAATTGAATAGAAAAACAGTAGTACTTTGCATTAATCTTTGAGGAACAGCAGAGCTCCACACCTTAATCTATGGAGTGTAGAAACTCTACCGTTGAAAATACATAAGTGAAAGGTCCAGGCATGGCCGAATGGCCAGCCCCCAAACGTGATCAATAGATCAAAAGATGATCCGAAGATGTCTAATACAATAGTAAAAAGTCCTATTTATACTAAACTAGTTACTAGGGTTTACATAAGTAAGTAATTGATGCATAAATCCACTTCTGGGGCCCACTTGGTGTGTGCTTGGGCTGAGCTTGAAGTCTACACGTGGATAGGTCATTCTTGGAGTTGAACGCCAGCTTTTGTGCCATTTTGGGCGTTGAACTCCACTTTGTAACTTGTTTCTGGCGCTGGACACCAGAATTGGGCAGAGAGCTGGCGTTGAACGCCAGTTTACGTCGTCTAAAATTGGGCAAAGTATGGACTATTATATATTTCTGGAAAGCCCTAGATGTCTACGTTCTAACACAATTGGAAGCGTGTCATTTTGAGTTCTGTAGCTCCAGAAAATCCACTTTGAGTGCAGGGAGGCAGAATCCAACAGCATCAGCAGTCCTTCTTCAACCTCTGAATCTGATTTTTGCTCAAGTCCCTCAATTTCAGCCAGAAAATACCTGAAATCACAGAAAAATACACAAACTCATAGTAAAGTCCAGAAATGTGAATTTAACATAAAAACTAATGAAAACATCCCTAAAAGTAACCAGATTCTACTAAAAACATACTAAAAATAGTGCCAAAAAGCGTATAAATTATCCGCTCATCACAACACCAAACTTAAATTGTTGCTTGTCCCCAAGCAACTGAAAATCAAATAGGATAAAAAGAAGAGAATATACTATAAATTCCAAACTATCAATGAAACATAGCTCCAATCAGATGAGCGGGACTTGTAGCTTTTTGCCCTTAAATAGTTTTGGCATCTTGCTTTATTCATTGAAGTTCAAAATGGTTAGCATCTATAGGAACTCAGAGTTCAGATAGTGTTATTGATTCTCCTAGTTAAGTATGATGATTCTTGAACACAGCTATTTTATGAGTCTTGGCCGTGGCCCTAAGCACTTTGTTTTCCAGTATTACCACCGGATACATAAATGCCACAGACACATAACTGGGTGAACCTTTTCAGATTGTGACTCAGCTTTGCTAAAGTCCCCAATTAGAGGTGTCCAGGGTTCTTAAGCACACTCTTTTTTTGCTTTGGACCTTGACTTTAACCGCTCAGTCTCAAGTTTTCACTTGACACCTACACGCCACAAGCACATGGTTAGGGACAGCTTAGTTTAGCCGCTTAGGCCAGGATTTTATTCCTTTAGGCCCTCCTATCCACTGATGCTCAAAGCCTTGGGATCCTTTTTATTTACCCTTGCCTTTTGGTTTTAAGGGCTACTGGCTTTTTGCTCTTGCCTCTTGGTTTTAAGAGCTTTTGGCTTTTTCTGCTTGCTTTTCTTTTTCTTTCTATTTTTTTCGCTATTTTTTTTCTGCAAGCTTTGTTCTTTGCTGCTTTTTCTTGCTTCAAGAATCATTTTTATGATTTTTCAGATTATCAAATAACATGTCTCCTTGTCATCATTCTTTCAAGAGCCAACATATTTAACATTCTTGAACAACAACTTCAAAAGACATATGCACTGTTCAAGCATTCATTCAGAAAACAAGAAGCATTGTCACCACATCAATATAATTAAACTAAGTTCAAGGATAAATTCAAAACTCATGTACTTCTTGTTCTTTTTCAATTAAAACATTTTTTAATTAAGAGAGGTGATGGATTCATAGGACATTCATAACTTTAAGACAAAGTTACTAAATACTAATGATCATGTAATAAGACACAAACATGGATAAGCACTTAATCATAAAGAAAACGAAAAACAGAGAATGTAAGAACAAGGAATGAGTCCACCTTAGTGATGGTGGCGTTTCCTTCTTGAGGAACCAATGATGTCCTTGAGCTCTTCTATGTCTCTTCCTTGTCTTTGTTGCTCCTCCCTCATTGCTTTTTGATCTTCTCTTATTTCATGAAGGATGATGGAGTGCTCTTGATGTTCCACCCTTAGTTGTCCCATGTTGGAACTTAATTCTCCTAGGGAGGTGTTGATTTGCTCCCAATAGTTTTGTGGAGGAAAATGCATTTGAGGCATCTCCGGGATCTCATGGTGATGAGCTTCCTGCGCCTCTTGAGCTCCATGAATGGGCTCTCTTGCTTGCTCCATCTTTTTCTTAGTGATGGGCTTCTCTTCCTCAATGTGAATGTCTCCTTCTATGAAAGCTCCAGCTGAGTAACATAGATGGCAAATAAGATGAGGAAAAGCTAGCCTTGCCATGGGGGAGGGCTTTTTGGCTATTTTGTAGAGTTCAAGGGATATGACTTCATGAACTTCTACTTCCTCTCCAATCATGATGCTATGAATCATGATGGCCCGATCCACAGTAACTTCGGATCGGTTGCTAGTGGGGATGATGGAGCGTTGTATGAACTCTAACCATCCTCTAGCTACAGGCTTGAGATCCAGTCTTCTTAGTTGAACCGGCTTGCCTTTGGAGTCAATCTTCCATTGAACTCCTTCCACACATATGTCCATGAGGACTTGGTCCAACCTTTGATTAAAGTTGACCCTTCTAGTGTAGGGGCGTGCATCTCCTTGCATCATAGGCAAGTTAAACGCCAACCTCATATTTTTCGGACTAAAATCTAAGTATTTCCCCCGAACCATGGTGAGATAATTCTTTGGGTCCGGGTTCTTACTTTGATCATGGTTCCTAGTGATCCATGCATTGGCATAGAACTCATGAACCATTAGGATGCCGACTTGTTGGATGGGTTTTGTTAGAACTTCCCAACCTCTTCTTTGGATTTCATGTCGGATCTCCGGATACTCATTCTTCTTGAGCTTGAAAGGGACCTCAGGGATCACCTTCTTCTTGGCCACAACATCATAGAAGTGATATTGATGAGCTTTGGAGATGAATCTTTCCATCTCCCATGACTCGGAGGTGGAAGCTTTTGTCTTCCCTTTCCCTTTTCTAGAGGATTCTCCGGTCTTAGGTGCCATCAATGGTAATGGAAAAACAAAAAGCTTATGCTTTTACCACACCAAACTTAGAATTTTTGCTCGCCCTCGAGCAAGAAAAGAAAGAATAGATGAAGAAGAAGAAGAAATGGAGGAGAGGTAGAGGGAGATGTGTTTCGGTCAAGAAGGGGAAGAGAGGGTTGTGTTGTGTGAATTTGAGGAAGAATGGAGGGCTTTATATAGGAAAGGGAGGGGGGTAAGTTTCGGCCATTTAGGGTGGGGTTGGGTGGGAAATTGATTTTGAATTTTGAAGGTAGGTGGAGTTTATGAGTTAGGTTTATGGGTAAGAGTGGATGGATGTGAGTGGTGAAGTGGTGATAGGGAAGAGAGATTGAGGTGATTGGTGAAGAGTTTTGGGAAAGAGTGTTTATGGGATTGTGTGAAAGAGGGGTGAGAAGAAGTGAGTGGAGGTAGGTGGGGATCCTGTGGGGTCCACAGATCCTGAGGTGATCCTGTGGGGTCCACAGATCCTGAGGTGTTCAAGGATTTACAACCTTGCACAAAATTAGGCATGTAAAATGCCTTTGCACACAACTCTGGGCGTTCAGCGCCAGATTGGTGCTTGTTCTGGGCGTTGAACGCCCATTTGTTGTCCATTTCTGGCGTTGAATGCCAGAACCATGCTTGTTCTGGGCGTTCAGCGCCAGCTCTTCTCCAGGGTGCATTTCTGGCGTTCAAACGCCCAGATGCTGCCCATTTCTAGCGTTCAGCGCCAGGACCATGCTCTGTTCTGGCGTTGAACGCCCAAAACATGCTTCTTACTGGCGTTTAAACGCCAGTAAGGTCTTCCTCCAGGGTATGATTTTTCTTCTGCTATTTTTGATTCCATTTTTAATTTTTATATTTATTTTGTGACTCCACATGATCATGAACCTAATAAAACATGAAAGAACAATGAAAATTAGATAAATAAACATTGGGTTACCTCCCAACAAGCGCTTCTTTAATGTCAATAGCTTGACAGTGGGCTCTCATGGAGCCTCACAGATGTTCAGAGCATTGTTGAGACTTCCCAACGCCAAACTTAGAGTTTGGATATGGAAGTTCAACACCAAACTTAGAGTTTGGTTGTGGCCTCCCAACACCAAACTTAGAGTTTGACTGTGGGGGCTCTGGTTGACTTTGTTTTGAGAGAAGCTTTTCATGCTTCCTCTCCATGTTTACAGAAGGATGTCCTTGAGTTTTAAACTCAAGGGAGTCCTCATTCAATTGAAGGACTAGTTCACCTCTGTCAACATCAATTACAGCTCTTATTGTGGCTAGGAAGGGTCTTCCAAGGATGATGAATTCATCCTCATCCTTCCCAGTATCTAGGACTATGAAATCAGCAGGGATGTAAAGGCCTTCAACCTTTACTAACACGTCCTCTACTTGCCCATAAGCCTGTTTTCTTGAATTGTCTACCATCTCTAATGAGATTTTAGTAGCTTGCACCCCAAAGATTCCCAGTTTCTCCATTACAGAGAGGGGCATGAGGTTTATCCCTGAACCAAGGTCACACAGAGCCTTTTCAAAGATCATGTTGCCTATGGTACAAGGTATTACGAACTTTCCAGGATCCTGTTTCTTCTGAGGAAATGTCAGTTGATCCAGATCACTTAGTTCATTGGTGAACAAGGGAGGTTCATCTTCCCAAGTCTCAATCCCAAATAATTTGGCATTCAGCTTCATGATTGCACCAAGGTACTTGGTGACTTGCCCTTCAGTAACATCCTCATTCTCTTCAGAAGAGGAATACTCATCAGAGCTCATGAAGGGCATAAGGAGGTTTAATGGAATCTCTATAGTCTCTAGATGAATCTCAGATTCCTTTGGTTCCTCAGAGGGAAACTCCTTATTGATCACTGGACGTCCCAGGAGGTCTTCCTCCTTGGGATTCATGTCCTCTCCTTCCCTTACAGGTTCAGCCATGGTGATCAATTCAATGGCCTTGCACTCTCCTTTTGGATTTTCTTCTGTATTACTTGGGAGAGTACTAGGAGGGATTTCAGTGACCCTTTTACTCAGCTGGCCCACTTGTGCTTCCAAATTTCTAATGGAAGACCTTGTTTCATTCATGAAACTCACAGTGGCCTTAGATAGATTAGAGACTAAGTTTGCTAAATTAGAGGTATTTTGTTCAGAGTTCTCTGTCTGTTGCTGAGTGGATGATGGAAAAGGCTTGCTATTGCTAAACCTGTTTCTTCCACCATTATTAAAGCCTTGTTGAAGCTTTTGTTGATCCTTCCATGAGAGATTTGGGTGATTTCTCCATGAGGGATTATAGGTGTTTCCATAAGGTTCACCCAAGTAATTTACCTCTGCTATTGCAGGGTTCTCAGGATCATAAGCTTCTTCTTCAAAAGATGCCTCTTGAGTACTGTTGGATGCAGCTTGCATTCCATTCAAACTCAGAGAAATCATATTGACTTGTTGAGTCAATATTTTATTCTGAGCCAATATGGCATTCAGAGTATCAATTTCAAGAACTCTCTTCTTCATAAGCGTCCCATTACTCACAGGATTCCTCTCAGAAGTGTACATGAACTGGTTATTAGCAACCATGTCAATGAGTTTTTGAGCTTCTGCAGGCGTTTTCTTTAGGTGAATGGATCCACCTACAGAAGTATCCAATGACATCTTAGCTAATTCAGACAGACCATCATAGAATATATCCAGGATGGTTCATTCTGAAAGCATGTCAGAAGGACACTTTTTGGTCAGTTTCTTGTATCTCTCCCAAGCTTCATAGAGGGATTCACCTTCTTTCTGTCTGAAGGTCTGAACATCCACTCTAAGCTTACTCAGCTTTTGAGGAGGAAAGAACTTGGCTAAGAAAGCCTTGACCAGCTTATCCCAAGAGTTCAGGCTATCCTTAGGTTGAGAGTCCAACCATACTCTAGCTTTGTCTCTTACAGCAAAAGGGAAAAGCATGAGCCTGTAGACTTCAGGATCTACTCCATTAGACTTAACAGTATCACAGATCTGCAAGAATTCAGTTAAGAACTGAAAATGATCTTCAGATGGAAGTCCATGAAACTTGCAGTTTTGTTGCATCAGAGAAAATAATTGAGGTTTAAGCTCAAAATTGTTTGCTCCAATGGTAGGGATGGAGATGCTTCTTCCATGTAAATTGGAATTAGGTGCAGTGAAGTCACCAAGCATCCTCCTTGCATTATTATTATTTTCAGCTGCCATCTCCTCTTCCTGTTTGAAAATTTCTGAAAGGTGCTTGCTGGATTGTTGTAATTTAGCTTCTCTTAGTTTCCTCTTCAGAGTCCTTTTAGGTTCTGGATGTGCTTCAACAACAATATTCTTGTCCTTGCTCCTGCTCATATGAAAAAGAGGGAACAGAAAGATAATAATAATAGAGATCCTTTTTACCCAGGTATAGAGGTCCCTATGTGAGTAGAAGAAAAGAAGAAGAGAAGAAAAGAAGAAGGAAAAATCTGAACTCAGAGAGATAGAGGGAGAATTTTCGAAAATTATTTTTGAAAAAGAGTTAGTGATTTTCGAAAATAGTTTTTGAAAAAGGTTAGTAATTTTTGAAATTTAAAATCAAAAATTAAAATAATTAGTTAATTAAAAAGAAAATTTAAAAAAGAGGAAGGTATTTTCAAAAATTAGAGAGAGAGAGAGAGTTAGTTAGGTAGTTTTGAAAAAGATAAAAAACAAACAAAAAGTTAGTTAGTTAGTTGAAACAAATTTGAAAATCAATTTTGAAAAGATAAGAAGATGAGAAGTTAGAAAAGATATGATTGAAATTAGTTTTGAAAAAGATTTGATTTTTAAAATCACAATTAATGACTTGATTCACAAGAAATCACAAGATATGATTCTAGAACTCAAAGTTTGAATCTTTCTTAACAAGTAAGTAACAAACTTGAAATTTTTGAATCAAAACATTAATTGATGATGTTATTTTCGAAAATTATGTGATAAAGATAAGAAAAAGATTTTAGAAAAATATTTTTAAAAATTTTCGAAAATAAATAAGAAAAGTGAAAAAGATTTGATTTTTGAAAAAGATTTTGAAAAAGATAAGATTTTTAAATTGAAAATTTGATTTGACTCATAAAAACAACTAGATTTTAAAAAGTTTTGAAAAAGTCAACTCAAATTTTCAAAATTTATGAGAGAAAAGAGGGAAAGATATTTTTTTGATTTTTGAATTTTTAATGATGAGAGAGAAAAACATGAAAAAGACTCAATGCATGAAAATATTGGATCAAAACAATGAATGCATGCAAGAATGCTATAAATGTCAAGATGAACACCAAGAACACTTTGAATGTCAAGATGAACATCAAGAACTTATTTTTGAAAAATTTTTAATGCAAAGAAAACATGCAAGACACCAAACTTAAAAATTTTTCATGTATAGACACTATGAATGCAAGAATGCATATGAAAAACAAGAAAAGACACAAAACATGAAAACATCAAGATCAAACAAGAAGACTTACCAAGAACAACTTGAAGATCATGAAGAACACTATGAATGCATGAATTTTTCGAAAAATACAAGATGAATATGCAATTGACACCAAACTTAAAATTGACTCAAGACTCAAACAAGAAACACAAAAATATTTTTTATTTTTATGATTTTATTATTTTTTTTGGATTTTTGTATATTTTTTTCGAAAACATTTGGGAAAAAGGAAGTAATGAATTCATAGTCCTCAATCAAAATCCTGGGAATTAGACATGGCTTAATAGCCAGCCAAGCTAAAACATGTTATATATATGAAACTCTAGAATTCATTCTTGAAAATTTTAAAATAATTTTCGAAAACAAAAGAAAAATTTTTTTGAAAGATTTTTGAAAAATTTTTGAAAATAGAACAAAAAGAAAATTACCTAATCTGAGCAACAAGATGAACCGTCAGTTTTCCAAACTCGAACAATCCCCGGCAACGGCGCCAAAAACTTGGTGCACGAAATTATGATCTCTGGTAATGGCTCCAAAAACTTGGTCCTCTAATCTCAATTCATAATTTAGCACAACTTCGATACAACTAACCAGCAAGTGCACTGGGTCGTCCAAGTAATAAATCTTACGTGAGTAAGGGTCGATCCCACGGAGATTATTGGTATGAAGCAAGCTATGGTCACCTTGTAAATCTCAGTCAGGCAGATATAAAATAGTTATGGAGTTTTCGAAAATAAATAATAAAAGAAGGATAGAAATACTTATGTAATTCATTGGTTAGAATTTCAGATAAGCGTATAGAGGTGCATTCGTTCCTCTGAACCTCTGCTTTCCCGCTGTCTTCATCCAATCAGTCTTACTCCTTTCCATGGCTGGCTTTATGCAAGGGCATCACCGTTGTCAATGGTTACATCCCATCCTCTTGTGAAAATGGTCCAAATGCTCTGTCACAGCACGGCTAATCATCTGAGGTTCTCGATCATGCTGGAATAAGATTCACCCTCCTTTTGCATCTGTCACTACGCCCATCAATCGCGAGTTTGAAGCTCATCACAGTCATTCAATCCCAGAATCCTACTCAGAATACCACAAACAAGGTTTAGACTTTCCGGATTCTCATGAATGCCGCCATCAATCTAGCTTACACCACGAAGATTCTGATTAAGAGATCCAAGAGATAATCATTCAATCGAAGGTAGAACGGAAGTGGTTGTCAGGCACACATTCATGGGGAATGATGATGATTGTCACATTCATCACATTCATGTTGAAGTGCAAATGAATATCTTAGAAGCGGAATAAGTTGAATTGAATAGAAAAACAGTAGTACTTTGCATTAATCTTTGAGGAACAGCAGAGCTCCACACCTTAATCTATGGAGTGTAGAAACTCTACCATTGAAAATACATAAGTGAAAGGTCCAGGCATGGCCGAATGGCCAGCCCCCAAACGTGATCAATAGATCAAAAGATGATCCGAAGATGTCTAATACAATAGTAAAAAGTCCTATTTATACTAAACTAGTTACTAGGGTTTACAGAAGTAAGTAATTGATGCATAAATCCACTTCCGGGGCCCACTTGGTGTGTGCTTGGGCTGAGCTTGAAGTCTACACGTGGAGAGGTCATTCTTGGAGTTGAACGCCAGCTTTTGTGCCATTTTGGGCGTTGAACTCCACTTTGCAACTTGTTTCTGGCGCTGGACGCCAGAATTGGGCAGAGAGCTGGCGTTGAACGCCAGTTTGCGTCATCTAAAATTTGGCAAAGTATGGACTATTATATATTGATGAAAAGCCCTGGATGTCTACTTTCCAACGCAATTAGAAGCGCGCCATTTTGAGTTCTGTAGCTCCAGAAAATCTACTTTGAGTGCAGGGAGGTCAGAATCCAACAGCATCAGCAGTCCTTCTTCAACCTCTGAATCTGATTTTTGCTCAAGTCCCTCAATTTCAGCCAGAAAATACCTGAAATCACAGAAAAACACACAAACTCATAGTAAAGTCCAGAAATGTGAATTTAACATAAAAACTAATGAAAACATCCCTAAAAGTAACCAGATTCTACTAAAAACATACTAAAAACAGTGCCAAAAAGAGTATAAATTATCCGCTCATCAGAAGCATAAAGAAATATATAACACAGCTGATAATATACATCATGTACACTATAACAAAACATGTAGTGTTCACAAAAGATCAAGTCAGTTTACATCCTCATCGAACCTACATAGCTAATATATACAAGACACTCCCAGGGCCTGGCCCATACAAAAAGCCGCTAAGCTGGCACCCAGGCTAGCTTAACCACTCTATAGCTCCTAGCTCTCGGGTATACTAACACAAGTGAGAGACTAATTAACAGACAATATTAGACTAGAGTGTCATCAAAAGAGTGCCCCTACTGCTGTTAGACTATATCTACACATGGCCATTCAAAAGATCGTCATGAGGCTCGCCCATCTCC
This sequence comes from Arachis ipaensis, assembly GCF_059453495.1. Lineage (NCBI taxonomy): Eukaryota > Viridiplantae > Streptophyta > Magnoliopsida > Fabales > Fabaceae > Arachis > Arachis ipaensis. The sequence continues at coordinate 57,174,107 of NC_142439.1, read as the reverse complement.
TCATCCTACTCTATCTCTATCTTAGGATCGTCCTCCTCCTCCTTGTCCGCAGCTACAGCCATATCCTCAGACCCACCAGAAGCACTACTGTCACTATGTCCCAAACCATTCGTGAGCACATGTCTATTCGCGTATATAGGAGCTACCCCGTCTTCCGGTAGTGCCGGCTCATCAGGCTGTGGAAAGTCAGGAATCGGCTCAGGGGAAAAGTCCCACTCTAGTGCAATCACAGGTATGTACCCTCCGGCTACCTCGAGCTCGTCATGAATGATAGGCTCAGATGCTGCCCCATTCAAGGGTTGAGCTGGTATAGGGTGTCCGGGACCATCAGGGATAGGACGTCCAGGTGCGTTAGGGTGTAACCAGGATAAGGGAAAGTCATAAGGAGCATCGAGGTCAAAAAGCGAGCTGGACAGAGGATGTTGAAAATCTCGATTCTGTAACGCATGTCGTCTAATACGAGGCTCCAATCCCATTATGAATTAACTGTGATGTACTGGATCCTCGTAGATGTAAAGGTCCTCGAACTCATAGAATATCACACCCATCTCCATTTGGAGTGGAAGAAGGGAGAGAAGGGGGTAAGAACTGGGGAGTTCTTAGTAGCGCCGGGATTATTAGTTACGTTCATTATTTCGGTGTTGTTTAGCTGTCAAATAACAGAATACAGTGAAGCAGTAAACAGAAATGAAGATAAGTAGAAAAAATAGAGAAACCAGAAAACAGAACATGAACAGAAGAATACAAGAAAATAAAACGCATATATAGCATACAAGCAGACTGACATAACGGAATAGATCACACACATAAAGGGAATGCAACAGAGAATGATGTGCAGACAAGAATGATGCATGCCTAGTCCTAGTGCAGGTAATAAGCTCATCTATCAGTATCTACCCGCTCCCGACATAACCCAGCATTACTAGCCAGATATGGCTTTCTGTTGGCTATACCCCTGTGTACAAGAAATAACCCCTCTGCCACCACAGGGTCCACTACACGTAGAAAATAACACATCTGCCACTGCAGGGATGTATGTCGACACACCTTCTGTATACAGAAAATAACCCCTCTGCCACTACAGAAATGGAACAGGTGGTCACTGTACTTCTATAGCAGGAAATAACCCTTCTACCTTATAGAAATAAAATATGGATCTATACCGCAGGAAAGCATTTTCAGTGGTCGCACCACCGTCTATCTGACGGCCTCAATACAGCAGATAAACACACAAATATCTCTGGAGTCACCTTAATGCAACAAATGACCATTCAACAGGCCCTCTATTCTTTATCATATTACTCTTTTCTCTGTGTCTCTTTATTCTGCTTTGATTTCTCTATTTAACGTATGTATTTAAAGCTTATGTAAATTTCGGTATGAATAGTTAGCCTGTCCCAAGTATAGGCTCATTAAGTCTATACTAAAACAGTTTAACTTTTCATATTATACCTAACCCTAGGCGCAACTCAAGAGCTAACTATGTTGCTCCTAGTTCGTTCACTAACCTCTGTTTGTTTCTGTCATTGAAACTTTACAGACTTTTTCTTCGACTTTTATCTCTTTTAACTTTTTATCTTTCCTTTGTCTTTGGTGCACTAATATATTATTACCACTCCCTAGGTGTTTTATGAAGGTAATTATGAGATTCTGCGCTTAAAGTTGTCTTTCTAAAGCTTTTATGGAAAATTGCCTTTTCCACATTATTTTTTTATTTTTATTAAAATATTATTTTTAATTAAATATTATTTAATATTTTATTATTATTTATTATTTTATCATTAAATTTTTGAAAATTATCCCTTTTTAACTTTTAATCTTTAAAATTCACTTTTTACCACCCGTAACTCTTAATATTTCTACTTTAACTATCCTAACTTTTAGAAATTACAAAACAACCCCCAAATACTAAAATATTTACTTCCTTGTCCTTTTATGGATAAAAAAGGTGTTCTTCAATGTTCATCACCACACTCAAAGTGTTCTTCGAGTTCTTTGTAAATTTTTCAAATTCTTTCTTTGTTTTCACCGGTTTTTCAATCTTTTCAGTAACTGATTTTTACCAAAATTTATAATAAATTAGCAGCCAATAAAACTCCATTTTTTCCACTTTACTTCAACATTAAATCAACCCCAATTTAAGTCCTAGGGTTGGTTTTCCAGCTGCACTCAAGAACATGTTTCATAGCTTTAATATCATCAAATTTCATCAAAATTTCAACAAATTTTCACCAAGAATAGCTCATATAAGCAATCAATTTCAAGCCTAACCAAAACATACAATAATCACCCAACTCAAACACAATTAATCAAGATTAATTTCACCAAACCCTACCTTGATTTGTTGCTCTAAACTCGGTTAGGTTTCTAGGTGGTCTTTAAGCTCTTTTTCCCTAAATGACATCAAGAACAACTTTAAATCCATAAATCCTCAACTGACCGAATCTTATTCATCATGTTAGGAAAGGATTTCTCACCTTAAACTTGTTGGAAATTAACATTTCTTGGCCCATAAGTCAAGCTAAGCATGATTCTTAAGGAAGAACGTTAAAAAAACACATGTTTTGAGCATGCTTCCTTGAAACCGAAGCAAAAGGGAGATGGTGTAGCCAACTCACCTTGATTCCAACCTTGATAAGTCATATGGTTATGTAGAAAAAATAAGAGAGGATCATTTTGGTTGGATTGGAATTTTGATTTGAGTTTTAGCTTAGAAGAAATCAAGCTTTGAAGATTTGGAACTAAGAACTTTTCTCTCTTTTTCTCTCTTCCTATTTTCGGCCACAAAGTGAAATACAGCCTTGGAGGTCTTGGGGTGGTAGAGGTGGGATGTGATTGGTGGTTTGGAGGTGGATTTAAATAATATTAAAATATCTCAGGTGTATAACTACTAAAACTAGATGTGTCGGAACACTCATAGACACATCTCTTAAAATTCTTTTCTGAGCTACTAGTATAAATGACACTAGTAACATATTTATTATGCGAATAGAACATGTATGATGAGGCCTTAACATTGCTAAAGTCATCAGAGAGTGCTGGTGCTAAGCTATACCATTAAACTGATTTCCTATTTTCAACTAAAACAGACCAGGTAACCTTAAATATCATTCAAGCAGCTTCTAATACTAATATAATGTTAATATTATACTATTATCTCTCTTCTCTCATGAATCGAGTCTGGTTCATCAAACTGTGACTATTTACGAAAATCAGAATCAAAACTCCTAACCGATACGATTCAAAAACTAGGTTCTTCGTGATTGCGTTATTGAGCTTGCCCAAAAGAGGTTCTAGCTTAAAGATGACATAATGATAATGTGGATTTATATGCTTGATGATAAATCAGAGGTGTTACTTTTACTGATCTTCTAGAGAAATCCGTACCTTCAGAAAAGATATCGAGTACTCGAAAATCGAGGTTGTTACATTGTCGGACTGAGCAAGCAATGGTTATCCTGTTGAACTTAGTCAGGAAAACAGTAAAAGGGGTTGTTGTTGAAAACGCATAAATAAAAATAATAAAGAAAGGAATAAAAGGATTTGATGTAAAACAATAATGAGAAAACAGTTAAGGTTTCAGAGATGTTTACTTTTCCGGATAAAAATGTCTTACCAACTATTTTAACAATGAGTGATTAAACCCTAATCTGTTAGTGATTTAATCTCCCCAAATCCTCATCAAATGCCACTCTCGTGGTCACTCAATTCAGATTAAAAGGTGAAGTTCAGAAAACCAGTTTGACTCCATAAAAACCCTAATTACTCAAAGCTAACATGATTATATGTCACATATCCTAATTAGTTCATGTGCTGCCAGCATTTTCCTTTCTTTCTCCAGGCTTCACCAAACTGCTCCGAATTTCACCTAAAATCATAAAAACATAAGAAAAACTCAAAGTATCATCCAAAGAAGATTTTTTGAACTAAAATCAAGTGAAAATTAATTAAAATCTAATTAGAAACACTATAAAATTAACTAGAAAAAGGGTATAAGATGCTCACGCATCACAATACCAAACTTAAACTGTTGCTTGTCCTCAAGCAACCAGAAATAATATAGGACCAAGGAAGAGAAAACACACAAGATTAGAGTTTCCAATGAAGCTCAGATCTAGTTATTGAATGGGGCTTATGACACTCCAATTCCGAATAGGTTTGGCATTTCACTATCCATTGAAGCTCAGAAATATTGGCATCCTTAAGAACTAGAACTTGGATGATATTATAGATTCTCTTCTTTAGGCTCTAGTTGATTCTTGAACACAGATTTTCCTTTCTTTGGTGCTTTGTACCTTTGAGCCTAGCCGTGACTCTAAGTATTTTCTTTTCAAGCTTAACTTGATACATAAACACCACAAGAACTTAACTGGGGAAACTCTTTGAGTTCGAATTTGTCTTTGCTTTTTCTCCCAGACAGTGGTGCTCAGAGACTTAGGCATACTCTGTAACAGCATTTGTCACGACTTTAAGTATTCAGTCTCAAGCTTTACTTGACACTTTCACACCACAAGCATATGGTTAGGGAAAACCACTCTTTTGAGCTTTTAGATCACTTTTAACCCTCCTAACCATTAATGCTCAAAGCCTTGACCTTTTTCTTTTGATTTTTCTTTTCTTCTCAATTTTTTTTGTTGTTTTTTTTTTCTTCAAGAATCAATCTTTTCTTATTTTCGAGAATCAATAATACTTTTCTAAGTTCATGTTCCTCAAGAACCAATATACTCAACTCCAACATCAAATATGCACAATTAATTCATACATTCAGAAATAGAGATGAGGCTACCACGTCAAGGCAACTAGAATAACTCATAATATAACCCAATATCTTATGCATTTTACTACCTCTTTTTCAATAGATTTTTTTAAGCTTGATGCGGAATACATAAGACATCTTAAAAAATTTTTAGAAATTAACTACTAAACTAGAAAGCAAAGAAATCCTAAGAGTGATCATGCAACTAGAATAGAAAGCAGGTAATACAATGAAATACTAGAAAAACAGAGATAAAATAAAGATAGGGAGAGTAAAACTAGACCACCTCAATGATGGTGGCTGCTGCTCCCTCCAAAGAATCCTCCAAAGCGTTTAATCTCCTCAATGTCACGCCCGTGCCTCCTCTGCTCCTCCATTATTCTCCTTTAATCTTCCATCGTCTAATGGAGGAGACCAAACTAGTCCTAATGCTCTAGCCTCAACTGATCAACTGATGATGTTAGCTCCCCTAAGGATGTGGTCAACTGATCCCAGTAGTCATGGGAAAGGAAGTACATCCCCTAAGGCATCTCTGGAATATCCTATGGAGCCAGTGGAACTGGCTCCTGCTGCGGTCCTTGCACGGGCTCCCTAGCATGCTCCATACCCTTCTTTATGATTTTCCTTTCCTTGTCGATCAGGGTATCTCTTTCTACGTGAGCACCAGCTGCAGCACATAACTGGTAGATGAGATGAGGGAATGCCAGCCTCGCAGAGGTGGAGGTCTTGGCAACTACTCTGTAAAACTACTGGGGGATTACCTCATGCACCTCCACCTCATTGCCGAGCATAATACAGTGAATCATCACTATTCGCTCGACTGTAACCTCAGAGCGGTTACTTGTAGGGATGATAGAACGTTGGATTAACTCCAATCATCCTATAGCTACTGGCCTAAGGTCAAGCCTACCCAGTTGGTTAGGACGACCTTGAGCATCCCTCCTCCACTGAGCTCTAGGTATACAGATGTCAGCAAGGACTTGATCCAACCTTTGGTCAGTGTTGACCCTGCGAGTATATGAGTGAGGGTCTTCTCGTGGCTCTGGAAACTGTAGCGCCACCCTCACACTCTCAGGACTAAAATCTATAAGGTGTCCTCTGACCATGGTGCGCCAATCCTTTAGCTTCGGGTTCACACGTCTATCATGCTTGCTCATCACCCAAGCGTTGGCGTAGAACTCCTGCACCATCAAGACTCTAACCTCGGTTATGGGGTTGGCCAAAACATCCCAACCTCGTCTCAGAATCTGATATAGGATCTCCGGGTACTCAACATCCTTCAGCTTGAATGGGACCTCAGGAGTCACCTTCTTCCACACCACGTCATAAAAATGGTCTTGGGGGGTCTTGGAGGAGAATCTTGTGAAATCCCATAGGTCGGAAGTGGGGGCTTTCTCCTTTCTTTTCCTTGAAGACTCTCCGATTTTGGGTGTCATAGAGGTAAGATAGAAGAAGCAAAAGGTGGAGCACCCAACACTAAGCTTAAAATCTTTGCTTGTCCGAGCAAAATAGAAATATAAAATAAGAAAAGGGAAAGAAAATAGAAGAAGGAGATAGAAGGAATGGGGTATAAGCTACAACCTTTGGGGTGAAGGAAGGGAAAAAATGAAAAAAGGGAATGTGTATGGTGAAGAGTAAGTAAGAGGGAAAGAGTAGTAGAGTTGTGGTGAAAGTGGATGTTGTGAGGGGTATTTATAGGTGGGGGTGGGGTGGGGTTTCGGTTATGGTGGGGGAAGGGTGGGAAAATTGAATTTAAATGTGGGTTGTTGGGAAGAGAGATGGATGGGATTGATGAGAGGGGATTGGTGGAGTGAAAGTTGGGTTGAGAGAATCAAGGAAAGTAATGGGTGATGGGATGGATAAACGTGGATGGAAAAGTGGGTGAAAGAGGAGAGAGAATGGATAAGATTGAGTGGTAGAGTGGTTGGTGGTTGGAGTTTATCCAATGGCCAAGGAAGCTTTGAAATTCAAAATCTGCATGCTGCCTCCCCCTTGGGTGTTGAACGTCGGGCTGGCTTTGAAAGCCACTAAGGGGATCTCCCCCCCTCCCTTTTTTTTTGCTCTTGGCGTTGAACACCCTAGGGGGATCAAAAATTGGCCTTGAAATGCTCCCTTATGGACGTTAAACATCCAACTCTTTACTCCCTCCAGGGCACTAAACGTCGGGCTGGCCTTTGGCGCCACCAGGGGGTCTCCTCCAGGGTGTGCTGTTTTTCCTTCTACGCGTCCCTTTTCTTATTCTGAGTGCTATAAATGATCACAAATGTTAGAAAAATGAGGAAAACTATAAAAATCATTATGAAAAAAATTATATGAAATCAAAATAAAATAACTGAAATAGAACAAAAGAAAGTAAATCTTTACCGTCATTAGCTTGACAGACTGCTCCTTTACGGAGGTTCATAGGGGCTCATATCTTTACCCCTCATTGTAAACTTCCTTCTTGTTTTCTCATGAATTAATTTAACATGCTCCAAAGATAGGATCCAGCTCACAGCGTGTGGTATGACTGGACTTCTTGTGAAGACTATTCTCATGCCAGGTGTAACAACCCCGATTTTCGAGTACGCGAGATCTTTTCTGAAAGTACAGATTTCTCCGGAAGATTAGTAAGGGGAGAACCTCTGATATATCATCAAGTGTCTCAATCCTTATTATTATTATGTCATCTTTAAGCTAGAATCTTTTTTGAGGCAAGCTCGATAACGCAGTTGATGAGCGGATAATTTATACGCTTTTTGGCACCAATTTTAGGTAGTTTTTAGTATGATTTAGCTACTTTTTAATATATTTTTATTAGTTTTTAAATAAAAATAATATTTTTGGACTTTACTATGAGTTTATGTATTTTTCTATGATTTCAAGTATTTTCTGGCTGAAATTGAGGGACCTGAGCAAAAATTTTATTCAGAGGCTGAAAAAGGACTGCAGATGCTGTTGGATTCTGACCTCCCTACACTCAAAGTGGATTTTCTGGAGCTACAAAAGCCCAATTGGTGCAATCTCAATTGCATTCGAAAGTAGACATCCTGGGCTTTCGAGAAATATATAATAGTCCATACTTTGCCCGATATTTGATGGCCCAAACCGGCGTTCAAAGTCAGCCTAAAATTTCTGGCGTAAAACGCCGAAACTGGCACCAGAATTGGAGTTAAACGCCCAAACTGGCACAAAACCTGGCGTTTAACTCCAGGAACAGCCCAAGCACACACCAAGTGGGCCCCGAAAGTGGATTTCTGCATCGTTTACTCATTTTTGTAAATCCTAGGTTACTAGTTCATTATAAATAGGACCTTTTACTATTGTATTTTCATCTCAGGATCTCTGGAACACATTATGTAACTTTTACGTTCTGAGACCTCCATGGGAGGCTGGCCACTCAGCCATGTCTACCCTATTTTCACTTATGTATTTTCAACGGTGGAGTTTCTACACCCTATAGATCAAGGTGTGGAGCTCTGCTGTTCTTCATGAATTAATGCAATTACTACTATTTTTCTATCCAATTCAAGCTTATTCTTGTTCTAAGATATTCATTTGCACACAAGAACATGATGAATGTGATGATTATGTGACACTCATCACCATTCTCACCTATGAACGCGTGTCTGACAACCACTTCTGTTCTACATGAAAACGAGCTTGAATGCATAACTCTTAGCCTCGAGATCAGAGTCTTCGTGGAATAAGCTTGAATCAATTGGCAGCATTCTTGAGATCCGAAAAGTCTAAACCTTGTCTGTGGTATTCTGAGTAGGATCTGGGATGGGATGACTGTGACGAGCTTCAAATTCGCGAGTTTTGGGCGTAGTGACAGACACAAAAGGATCAATGGATCCTATTCCAACATGAATGAGAACCGACAGATGATTAGCCGTGTGGTGACAACGCATTTAGACCATTTTCACCGAGAGGACGGACGGTAGCCATTAACAACGGTGATCCCCCAACATACAGCTTGCCATGGAAAGGAGTATGAATGATTGGATGAAGGCAATAGAAAAGCAGAGGTTCAGAAGGAAAAAAGCATCTTCATACGCTTATCTGAAATCCCACCAATGAATTACATAAGCATTTCTATCTTATTTTCTGTTTTAATTATTTTTTAATTATCAAAATCCTATAACCATTTGAATCCGCCTGACTGAGATTCACAAGATGACCATAGCTTGCTTCAAGCCGACAATCTCCGCGGCATCGACCCTTACTCACGTAAGGTATTACTTGGACGACCCAGTGCACTTGCTGGTCAGCTGCACGGAGTTGTGTGAAAAGTGTGCGATCACGATTTCGTGTACCAAGATTTTGGCGCCGTTACCGGGGATTGTTCGAGTTTGGACAACTGACGGTTCATCTTGTTGCTCGGATTAGGTAATTTATTTTATTTTAAGCTTTTATTTTTTTATTTTATTTTCGAAAAATTTTTTTCAGAATTTTTAGAATGAATTCTAGAGTTTCATGATGATCTGTTGAAGTCTAGCTGGCTGTGAAGCCATGTCTAATCTTTTGGACCGAGATTTCAACTTATCATCACAAGAGCTTGTTGATTTCTATCAATCTTGCTATTGAATGTAATGATCTGCTAAAGCTTGGCTGCCCATTGGCCATGTCTAGTGTTTTGGACCGAAGCTTTCACTGAATGCTTGGCTGGCTAGTAAGCCATGTCTAATTCCTGGACCGGGGTCTTAGACTAACATTGCATGATTCCTGGAATTCTCATTAAGAATTTTGAATTCCTTATTTTCTTTTTCCAAATAATTTTCGAAAAAAATACAAAAAAAATTTATAAAATCATAAAAACCAAAAATTTTGTGTTTTTTATTTTAGTCTAGTGTCTATTTTTAAGTCTAGTGTCTTGCATATTTTTAATTTTCTTGCATTTTTTGAATATATACATTATGTTCTTCATCGATCTTCAAGTTGTTCTTGATGATTTTCTTGGGTCTAATCTTTAAATTCTCTTGTTTTGTGTCTTTTGTTGTTTCTCATGTGCATTCTCAATTCGTTAGTGTCTCTAATATAAAAATTTCTATGTTTGGTGTCTTGCATGCATTGCTTATCTGATCTTAGTTTTCCATGATTAATTTCATTTTGTTGTTTTTCATCATTAAAAATTTAAAAAAAATTCAAAATTATGTCATTTTAAGTTAATAATACAGAGAATTGAAGAACATACAGCAGAAGAATTACAGAGAAAAAGCTGGGCGTTCAAAACGCCCAGTGAGGAAGGAAAACTGGCGTTTAAACGCCAGCCAGGGTACCTGGCTGGGCTTTAAACGACCAAAAGGGTAGTATTTTAGGCGTTAAACGCCATAATGGATACCATTCTGGGCGTTTAACGCCAGGACAACACAAAGGAGGCAAGTTAGTTTTTAATTCAAATCATTTTCAAATCATATCTTTTTCAAAAATCAAACCTTTTTTAATTTTCTTTTTAATATTTTCGAAAATTCCAAATTGATTTTCAAAATCTTTTTCTTATTTTTATTTCACATTTTTCAAAATTAATGCTAACATTTAATATGATTGATACAAAAATCTCAAGTTGTTACTTGCCTATTAAGAAAGGTTCAAACTTAAAATTTTAAAATCATATCTTTTGGTTTCTTGTTAGTCAAGTAATCAACTTCAATTTTCAAAATCAAATCTTCTTAATTTGTTTTTCAATCATATCTTCTTAATCATATCTTCTCAACCACATCTTTTTCAAAATATTTTTCAATCATATCTTCTTAATTACTGATTTCAAAATCTTTTCAAATTAACTACTTGACTTTTTGTTTGATTTTAAAAGTTTTCTATTTCAATCATATCTTTTTCAAACTCACCTAACCACTTTCTCACTTTTGATTTTCGAAAAGCCATCAACCACTTTTTCAAAATTCTTTTTAATTATTTTAAAATTTTAGTTTTATTTAAAAATTTGTTTTCGAAAATTCTTCTCCCTCCTCACCTTTTTCTATTTAAGGATTAACACTCCCCCTCTTTTAGCAATTCAGACTCACTCTCTCTCTATAAGTTCGAATTCTCCTCTCTACCTCATCCTTCTATTCTTCTTTTCCTCTGACACCGCAAGGAATCTCTATACTGTGACATAGAGGATTCCATACTTTCTTGTTCTCTTCTCTTTCATATGAGCAGGAACAAGGACAAAGGCATTCTTGTTGAAGCTGATCCTGAACCTGAAAGGACCTTAAAGAGAAAGTTAAGAGAAGATAAAGCACAACTCTCTGGAGAGGACCTAACAAAAATTTTCAAAAGAGAAGAAGACATGGCAGCCGAAAATAACAACAATGCCAACAATGCAAGGAAGATGCTTGGGGACTTCATTGCACCTTCTTTTGACTTCTGTGGAAGGAGCATCTCAATTCCTGCAATTAGAGCAAACAACTTTGAGCTTAAGCCTCAATTAGTTTCTCTAATGCAGCAGAATTACAAGTATCATGGACTTCCATTGGAAGATCCTCATCAGTTTTTAGCTGAATTCTTACAAATCTATGACACTGTTAAGACCCATGGGGTTGACCTTGAGGTCTACAGACTTATGCTCTTCCCTTTTGCTGTTAGAGACAGAGCTAGGACATGGTTGGACTCACAACCTAAAGAAAGCCTGAACTCTTGAAAAAAGCTGGTCAATGCCTTCTTGGCAAAGTTTTTTCCACCTCAAAAATTGAGTAAGCTTAGAGTGGAAGTCCAGACCTTCAGACAGAAGGAAGGCAAATCCCTCTATGAAGCTTGGAAAAGATACAAGCAATTGATCAGAAGGTGTCCTTCTGGCATGCTTTTAGAATGGAGCATCATATGCATATTCTATGATGGTCTGTCTGAACTGTCCAAGATGTCATTAGACAACTCTACTGGTGGATCTCTTCATCTGAAGAAGACGCCTGAAGAAGCCCAGGAACTCATTGAAATGGTTGCAAATAACCAGTTCATCTACACTTCTGAAAGAAATCCTGTGAACAATGGGACAACTCAGAAGAAAGGAGTTCTTGAGATTGATACTCTGAATGCCATATTGGCTCAGAATAAAATATTGACTCAGCAAGTCAATATGATTTCTCAGAGTCTGTCTAGAATGCAAGCAGCAACAGGCACTACTAAAGAAGTATCTTCTGAAGAAGAAGCTTATGATCCTGAGAACCCTGCAATGGAAGAGGTAAATTACATGGGAGAACCCTATGGAAACACCTATAATTATTCATGGAGAAATCATCCTAATCTCTCATGGAAGGATCAACAGAAGCCTAATCAAGGCTTCAATAATAATAATGGTGGACGAAACAGGTTTAGCAATAGCAAGCCTTTTCCATCATCTTCTTAGCAACAGACAGAGAATTCTGAGCAGAGTCTCTCTAGCTTAGCAGCCATAGTCTCTGATCTATCTAAGACCACACTAAGTTTCATGGATGAAACAAGATCCTCCATTAGAAATTTTGAAGCACAAGTGGGTCAGCTGAGTAAGAAAGTTATTGAACTTCCTCTTAGTGCTCTCCCAAGCAATACAGAAGAGAATCCCAAGAGAGAGTGCAAGGCCATAAACACGCCCCCACATGGCTGAACCTGTAGAGGAGGGAAATGTAGTAATTTTCACTGAGGAAGACCTCAATAGACATCCACTGGCCGCCAAGGAGTTCCCTAATGAGGAACTAAAGGAATCTGAGGCTTATATAGAGACCATAGAGATTCTACTGAACCTACTTCTGCCATTCATGAGCTCTGATGAGTATTTTTCCTCTGAAGAAGATGAAGATATTGCTGAAGAGCAAGTTACTAAGTACCTTGGAGCAATCATGAAGCTGAATGCCAAGTTATTTGGTAATGAGACCTGGGAGGATGAACCTCTATTGCTCATCAATGAACTGAATACCTTGGTTAGGCAGAGATTACCTCAGAAGAAACTGGACCCCGGAAAGTTCTTAATTATACCATAGACACCATGACCTTTAAAAAGGCTCTGTGTGACCTAGGGTCAAGTATAAACCTCATGCCACTCTCTATAATGGAGAAACTAGGGATCTTTGAGGTGCAAGCTGTAAACATCTCACTAGAGATGGCAGACAATTCAAGAAAACAGGCTTATGAACTTGTAGAGGATGTCTTGGTGAAGGTTGAAGGCCTTTACATCCCTACTGACTTCATAATCCTGGACACTGGGAAGAATAGGGATGAATCCATCATCCTTGGCAGACCCTTCCTAGCCACAGTGTAACGACCCAATTTTCAGTATGCCTAGGACATACCGGAAACTGAGTGCTACCAATTTGTCATCTTAATTATTATCTATTATTTATTATATCAGCCTGATTCGCTGTTAAAAGTGTAGTTAGTTTGCGAGGTACTTTTTTTTTTGAAAACGTTTGAATTAATAAACAGAATCATTTATAATCAATTCAGAAATAGTAACAGATAAAACAGTTATAAATAACCACACATACATACATCACAAGTTGTTGACAACATTCGGTGATTTAGCCTTTGTTAGAGTCTAGACTTTTAGTTAGAACACCCCTAGATATAGCTAGATAATAACTATATACATATATATACAAACAACATCCGAGGCCCTGACCTGTTCAAGAAGTCCCTAAGCTGGCGCCCAGGCTAGCCTAGACTCTATACTCACCTAGTCCCTCTAAACCACTAAAGCGAGGGAAAGTACATTCTAAGTCTTCAAAACTCAAGTCAGGTGGAACGTCATCAAAAGGCAGAACATCATCTACTACTCCTCTGCACGATCAGACATTGCCATATGACGTCTCCTGGTACCTCGTCAAGTAGCCACATAACAAGAGTCTCGTACACAAGATTTAGGTTACGGTTCACGTATAAACGAGGTGCAGACATTGGCTGGTCTCATAGTATATACATATAAACAGAGAACGATATTCACCCTAGACTCAGAAGACTACCTAGAGTGGAATCCTTTTTGTGAACGGTCATCAGTAAACTACTGAAGGGTACTCATGCTTCCATCTGAAGGGGGAAGGGAGAGAGAAGAGGTAAGAACTAGGGAGTTCATAGTAGGGCCGGGGTTATTAGTTAAGTTCATTAATTCTGTGTTATTTGGCAGAAAAAAAATAGAATATAGAGAAGTAGTAAATAGAAGACATATAAATAGAGAAAATAGAGAAAACAGAAAGCAAAACACAAACGAAAGGATACAAGAAAATAAGACACAGACACAAACACAGAGAATAGAATACAAACAAAGAAAGCATACATTCATGCAACAATCATAATAGAGAAAATGCACAACCAAGTATGATGCATGTCTGTCCTATGCAGGCCATGAGCTCACGTGTCGGTTTACACCCTGCATCCTGACATTACCCAGGAACTAGTCCTAGATATGGCTTATTCTCTGTAGGTGAAAATCGGCCTACAGAAATAGCACTCCCATAAGTGAACTTTGGCTTACAGGAATAGTCTAAATCACAATACAACAACTTTCTGTAGGTGAACTTCGGCCTACAGAAATAACACCTCTGTAAGTGAACTTCGGCTTACAGAAGTAGTCTAATTACAGCACAACAACTTTTTGTAGGTGAACTTCGGCCTACAGAAATAGCACCTCTGTAAGTGAACTTCGGCTTACAGAAATAGCGCCCCTGTAAGTGAACTTCGGCTTACAGGTATTACAACTCTCTGTAGGTGAACTTCGGCCTACAGGAGCAACACCCTGAGATACACAATTGATATTCACTGTAGGTGAACTTCGGCCTACAGGAATAACAACTTACTGTAGGTGAACTTGGGCCTATAGTACCTCTAGGGCCAACAGAAAAGCAGCAGTTGAATATAAAATAGAATATCATGCCACAAGGCTTAACACTTTATTTTTACACTCTTTTCCTCTATTCTCTTTGTTATATTACTCTTTTCCCTTTGTCTCTTTGCTCTACTCAGGTTACTCTTTTCTCTGTATCTCTTTACTCTGTTCTGATTACTCTGTTTAACATATGTATTTGAAGCTTATGTAAATTTTGGTATGAATAGTTAGCCTGTCCCAAGTATAGGTTCATTAAGTCTATACTGAAACAATTTAACTTTTCATCTAATACCTAACCCTAGTCGCAACTCAAGGACTAATTATGTTGCCCTAGTTCGTTCATTAATCCCTGTCTGTTTTTCTGTCATTAAAACATTACAGACTTTTTCTTCGACTTTTATCTTTTCTTCAACTTTTTATCTTTCTTTTATCTTTGCCTCACTAACATGTTATTACCACTCCCTAGGTGTTTTATGAAGGTAATTATGAGATTCTACACTTAAAGTTGTCTTTCTAAAGCTTTTACAGAAAACTGCCTTTTCCGCATTATTTTATTATTTTATTAAAATAATATTTTTAATTAAATATTATTATTTAATATTTTATTATTATTTATTATTTTATCATTAAATTTTCGAAAATTACCCCTTTTTAACTTTTAACCTTTAAAATTCATTTTTTACCACCCGTAACTTTTAATATTTCTACTTTAACCACCCTAACTTTCAGAAATTACAAAATAACCCCTCAAACACCAAAAATTTTACTTCCTTGCCCTTTTCAAGATCTAAGGTCTGTTCTTCTATGTTCTTCATCACACTCAAAGTGTTCTTCGTGTTCTTCATAAATTCTTCATATTCTTTCTCTGTTTTTACCCGTTTTTCAGTCTTTTTAGCAACCAATTTTTACCATAATTCAAAATAAATTAGCAGCCACTAAAACCCCATCTTTTCTACATGATTTCAACACAAATTGAACCTCAATTTAAGCCTAGGGTTTCGTTTTTCCAGCTGCCCCAAGAACACACATTCATAGCTTGAATATCATCAAATTTCGTAAAAATTTCAACAAACTTTCACCAAGAATAACTCATATAAACAATCAATTTCAGGCATAACCAAACCATATCATAATCACACATCTCAAAAACAATCAATCAAGATTAAATTCGTCACACCCTACCTGGTTTTGCTGTTCCAAATTCAGTTATACTTTCAGGTGGTCCTTAAGCACTTTTTCCTCCTAAATCACATCAAGAACAACTTTAAATCCACAAACTCTCAACTGACCAAATCTCCCTCAGCACATTAGGAAGAGATATCTCACCTTAGACTTGCTGGAAACAAACGTTTCTTGGCCCTCAAGTCAAGTTAAACATGATTCCTAAGGAAGAACATCAAGAAAACACATGTTTAAGCATGTTTCCTTGAAAACCGAATTGAAGATGGTGGGAGACAGCCATCTCACCTTATTTCCAGCCTTGATAAGTTACATGGTTATGTAGAGGAAGAAGAGAGGATCATTTTGGTGAAATCAGAGTTTTGATTTGAGTTTTAGTTCAGAAGAAATCAAGCTTTGAAGATTAAGTGTTCATGAAAGTTTCTTTCTTTTATCTCTTGTTATTTTCGTCCAAAATGAAGAAATGAGACATCCTTGGAGTGTCTTGGGGGTTTAGGATGAGTTGTGATTGGTTGTCTTGGAGGTGAGTTAAAATAATATTAAAATATCTCAGGTGTATAACTACTAAAACTAGATGTATCGGAACACTTGTAAAAACATCTCTAAAATTTCTTTTCTGAGCTACTAGCATAAATGACACTAGTAACATATTTAATATGAGAATATATCATGTATGATGAGGCTGGGAATATCAAACAAAATTTTTTGGGATATCACCCATCATCACCAATCTCTAATGATGGCTGGGAATATCACCAAGAAAATACAAATTCTGAGCACTCCAATTCATGGAGATTTGCTTCAGAGACACAAGATGAGCAAGAGAATCATATGGGATATTTTCCTCCACCACAAAATGATGCAAGTCATTATTCTAATGGTGGATGGAAGTATCACCAAGGAATGAAAGAGCATCCACCCTCACTTCCTAGTTTCTCAATTGAAGGTTCTTCATCACTTAATTATGCCTCAACACAAAGTTTCCTCCAAAATTCATACAAGTCATCCCATCAGTCACATAACTCATTCCACACCCCTCAACACAACTTCACCACAACACATCCATGTCACCAAAATTACTCTCAACCTTCATCTCTTAAACCAGCAGATGAAGATTACCTTCAATGGTCCAAAGAACCCTTAGAAAGCCAATGCCAAGCCATTGAAATACACAGAAAACTCGTGGAAAAATACACACAATCCCAATCCTGGAAAGAAATCATCTTTAAGAAGATGAATGGGCCCTTAGAGCAAACAAGGGGGAACTTAGAACCATCAAACAGTGAGGATGAAGACCAATTTGTGAGTGAGGAAGTGGAAAAACAAGAACACAAGGTCCCTGTGTCAAGTGAAATTGCAAAGAAGAATGAGGTGGTTGAAAATGAATCTGCACTTGAGGTGACAACGGAACATGAACATTCACAACCCTCACAAACTCTCCTGGACCAAAAAGTCTCAACAACTGAATTTGAGATTAAAAGATATGAAGAGCAGATGAAGAAATATTGGGAAAATCAACAAACCTCCTCCATGAAAAAGCTATTAAGTCAAATGTTGAGTGCAAGGGAGGAAGTGGAAGAGCAAAAAAGTGAAGAAGACAACCAAAGAATTCCAAACTCAAGTGAAGCAGAGAAGTACATAGAGGAAAAGCCCATGGAACCACCAATTCAAAAGGCTTTGGATGAATACAAAACTCCAATAATCACACAGCAACCAAGTTTTGAATTCAAGGAAGTGAAGGCAACTAGCAAGAGCACCAATTCTGTCCCTAATCCAGCAAGCAAGATCAATCAAGCCATTTGTAAAAGGAAGCTTGCTGAGGAAAGGCCAAGGCAAGGGACACTAGCTGAATCTTCTCCCCCCTTGAGGTCATTCCTCTTAACAAACTGGAAGAAGAGGAAGAAAGTGAACAACTTGTCAACCATAGGTATAATTTCTCTTCTTTGCTTTGTTTTCGTTCTTTGTTTTGTTTAAATTCAATAAATTGGCATATTGTTACATTCTAAGTTTGGTGTTGCCTTGCAACAAATTATTTTCAATCTTTTTGGATGATAGCATCAAATCAAAAATTGAAAGTGACACACCAAGATTCTAAGTTTGGTGTGCCACTTATTTTCTATGCAATTCATTCAAGCAACACTACTTGTCTGCATAATCATAATGCCTCTGTAGTTTTATTTTTCTCTTTTAATTTGACACTTTTTCATTCTACTTTCTTTAGTCATTTTTCTGTTTTTAAATGCTTTCATTTTAGTTTGCTTACTTACTGTGTTTGTTAATACATTACCAAGAGAGCTTTATTCATGACAGATTCTTGGCTTGGTGATTGTACTTAACAAATAACAGTTTCACTTGCTTAGTTTTAATTCAAATAAATTGACATATGATTGCATTCTAAGTTTGGTGTTGCTATGCAACAAAATTTAGTTCCAATTCTTACAAGATACTTGCATTAATTCCAAGTGAAAGTGTCACACTAAGTTTGGTGTGCCACTTATCTTTTATGCAATGTATTATGCTCACCTTCTTAAGTTTGCAATCACAATGTCTCTGTCCTTTGTGCCTTGATAGTTATTCTTCAATTTTTACTTGCTTAAACACATGTACTACTAACATTTCATTGTGTGAGACACTCATGATCCATCTTAGCCCCATAGCCATTGTTCTAATTGTTGCTTGAGGATGAGCAAGCATTCTGAGTTTGGCAAGGGAAAGAGGAAGAATAGAGGAAAAAGGACAACAATAATGAAGATTAACTACAAGGTTGTAGAGTTCCTTTTCTTCTCATTTGTTTTCAGCACTTAAATTGCAAGATTGTCTTCATCTTTTCTGTTTACATGTGTGTATGAATAAAGCATAGCTTGAATCTTGATTTGTAACTTGTTGCTGTGGCATTATGACTACCAACTTGAGTTTTGTGAGTTCAAAAGCAATAAAGCATCATGATCATAAACAAACAAGGCATTAAAGAAGAAATTAGCATGTGCATACAAGTATTGGAAAGCTAGTATGATTAATTGTTGCTCAATTACATTGGATTTTATTTAATTGAAGTTTTCATCTAGTACATTTTGTGAAATATTTTGAAAATCATGAAAACCTTGAAGAAGCAAATACAAATAAGGCAAGAAAGAAAAAGGGAAAGAATGAGAAAGCTGAAGGCTCTGAGTACCAATGGCAATTTATTTGTTAAGTACTTGTGGTGTTTATGTATCAAGCCAAATGCTTGAAAACAAAACACTTAGAAGTCAAGGTTAGGCTCAAAGTGCAAAAGCACTCCCTCAAAGCTCAAGAAGCACAAAATAAGGAGAAAAAGAAGCAAAGAAGCACAAAATAAGCTAAAAAGAAAAAAAAAAAGAGCTTTGGGACACACTTTGAAGTTGGAGCACACTTTGGAGGCTTAGGCCACGCTTTTAAAAGGAAGAAAAGCGTGGCTCAAAACAAGGAGCAAGAGCACAAAGCTCTTGCCAAGAGCTTAAAGCTCTTGTGGAGAGCTTTACTTCAAATAATCAAAAGCCAAGCTCTTGCTAAGAGCTTTATCAAAAGCACATGGAAGAAGGAAGCAAGGCAAGCTCACATGCAAAGCCCTTGCCAAGAGCTTTGCCCAAGAGCTTTTTCGGGCTGCTTCAAGGAAAAATCAAGGGAAAAAGAGCTCAACAATGCACTCACCAAGGCTTGAACCCAAGACTAAGGGGGAGGGAGGCAAGAATTTTCGCTAAGTTAAAATCTGGGCGTTTATAGCATGACCATGCCTCCTTCAAATGGTCATAACTTGAGCTACAAAAGTCCGATTGAAGTGCTTCCAGTTGCGTTGGAAAGCTGACATTCAGAGCTTTCCAACGATATATAGCAATCCATATTTGGCATGAAATTGAGGCACGAGTGAAAGGCATCTTTAAGGACCAAAAACAAGCAAAATGAATCAAAGTGGCTTCACCAGGATTCAAAGAGGGAGACCAAGGGAAGCAAGGAAGTAGCGCTCACCTCATGAAAATGTAAGAAAAAGGGCTCACAAAATGCTTCCATCATGGTTCGAACTTGGAGTTTCTCTCCAAAACAAAGGGGTGCTTCTAATAGAGCTCTTACGGAGAGCTTTGAAGCACTTCGGAAGAGTTTTGCCCTGGGAGTGTGACCCATGATCCAAAAAATCAAATTAATTCAATCCTGCACCAAAATTTAAAAGCCCATGGACATCACTTCAAGGCACAAGAACAAGTTAGCTTAAGAATTTATTTTTAATTGTAATTTGTTTAGAATTTCATTTTTCATTTTCATTTTCATTTTGTGAAAAGCCTATAAAAAGGCATCTGCTTCATTTCTTTTGGGGAGCTCCATTGAGAAGGCTAGCTCAAATAGGGAGTTTTGCACTCTTTAGTTTTCATTTTGCTTTCTCTCTTAGTTTTCTTTTCTGTTTTGAAATTTTGGATTGAGATTGGAAGGAATTCTGTTTTCATTCTCCATCTCCAACTTCTCTTGTTATTTTTCTGCATAATTCAAGAAATTGTGATTTGAATCAAAGCTTTCATTTACTGCTTCCATTTATCTTGTTATTTACTGTTAGATCAAGGAAGAAATTGAGATCTAGACTTATTTTCTAGTCTCTTTGATTTCCTGAGATCTTCAATTTCATTTTGCAATTAAGCTGAATTTCATCTCTGTTTAGCTTTCTCAAGAAATTTTGCTTTGCTGTTTTTTTTCTTTTTTACTGTTTCATTGAAATTGTTGAGTGCTCTTTGAGATTTCAAAATTGATTTAAGTCTTCTTGCTGATTTCCTTTTCTGCTACAATTTCCTTCTCTGCAATTTTTACTTTCTGCTCATATTGCTCCCAATTTACTTTTCTGCACGTGTGTTCCTCTGCACTTTACATTTGAGCCACTGTGATCTGAATTTACTTTTTATGCAATTTTAATTTCCTTGCAATTGTTCTAAGCTTTGATCTACTGCTTTCATTTAATTTTCCTGCTCCCACTCCCCTTTATATTTGATGCAATTTACATTTTTTGTCATTTAAGTTTCTGTAATTTACATTGCTTGCTCTTTAAGTTTCAGTTCCATTTACTTTCTGCAATTTAAATTCATTGCAATTTTACATTCTGTTGATCAATTTCACCCAATCACTCAATGTTAGCTTGACTAAACTAATCACCCACTAAAGTTGCTTGATCCATCAATCCCTGTGGGATCGACCTCACTCTTGTGAGTTATTACTACTTGATGCGACCCGGTACACTTGCCGGTTAGATTCGTGTGTTTGGAATTTGTTTTCCAAAATATCCATCAGGATGCACGTCCCTCCACAAAATTATTGGGAGCAAATTAACACCTCCCTAGGAGAATTAAGTTCCAACATAGGACAACTAAGGGTGGAGCACCAAGAGCATTCCATCCTCCTTCATGAAATTAGAGAAGACCAAAGGTCCATGAGGGAGGAGCAACAAAGGCAAGGAAGAGACATAGAGGAGCTCAAGCGTTCCATTGGATCTTCAAGAGCAAGAACTAGCCGCCATCACTAAGGTGGACCCGTTCTTTAATATCCTTGCTCTTATTTTTTTGTTTTTCGAAAATTATGCTCTATGTTCTATCTATGTTTGTGTCTTTATTACATGATCATTAGTGTCTGGTGTTTATGTCTTAAAGTTATGAATTATTCCATAAATCCATCACCTTTCTTAAATGAAGAAAATGTTTTCTGAAAAAGAAAAAGGAGTACATGAATTTTGAATTTTAAAATAGTTTAATTATTTTGATGTGGTGGCAGTACTGATGAGCGGATAATATATACGCTTTTTTGCATTATTTTTAGTATATTTTTTTATATTTTAGTTAGTTTTTTATTATGTTTTTATTAGTTTTTATTCAAAAATCACATTTCTGGACTTTACTATGAGTTTGTGTATTTTTCTGTGATTTCAGGTATTTTCTAGCTGAAATTGAGGGACCTGAGCAAAAATTTGATTCAAAGACTGAAAAAGGACTGCAGATGCTGTTGGATTCTGACCTACCTGCACTCGAAGTGGATTTTATGGAGCTACAGAAACCCAATTGGCGCGCTCTCAATTGCTTTGGAAAGTAGACATCCTGGGATTTTCAGCAATATATAATAGTCTATACTTTGCCCGAGATTTGATAGCCCAAACCGGCGTTCCAAGTCAGCATAAAAATTATGGCGTCAAAACGCCAGAACTGGCATAAAAGCTGGAGTTAAACGCCCAAACTGGCACAAAAGCTGGCGTTTAACTCCAAGAAAAGTCTCTACATGTGAAAGCTTCAATGCTCAGTCCAAGCACAAACCAAGTGGGCCCGGAAGTGGATTCTGCATCATTTACTCATTTCTGTAAGCCCTAGGCTACTAGTTTTCTATAAATAGGACATTTTGCTATTGTATTTGGACACCTCATGACACTTGACACGTTTCATATTGTATTTCTGACGGCATAAGTCTCTAAACCCCATGGTTGGGGGTGAGGAGCTCTGCTGTGTCTCGATGAATTAATGCAATTACCACTGTTTTCCATTCTATCATGCTTGTTTCTATTCTAAGATATTCACTCGCACTTCAACTTGATGAATGTGATGATCCGTGACACTCATCATTATTCTCACCTATGAACGTGTGCCTGACAACCACCTCCGTTCTATCTGCAATAGCTTGAGTGCATATCTCTTGGGTTTCTAATCTAAGATTAGAACCTTCGTGGTATAGGCTAGAATTATTGGCGGCCATTCCTGAGATCCGGAAAGTCTAAACCTTGTCTGTGGTATTCTGAGTAGGATCTGGGAAGGGATGACTGTGAAGAGCTTCAAACTCGCGAGTGCTGGGCGTAGTGATAGACGCAAAAGGATCAATAGATCATAGTCCAACATGAGTGAGAACCGACAGATGATTAGCCGTGCGGTGACAGCGCATTTGGACCATTTTCACTGAGAGGACGGATGGTAGCCATTGACAACGGTGATCCACCAACATACAGCTTGCCATGGAAGGAGCCGTGCGTCTGTGAAGAAGAAGACAGTAGAAAAGCAGAGATTCAGAAGACAGAGCATTTCCAAAATGTCAACCTGTTCTCCATTACTGCATAACAAGTATTTATTTCATGTTTTTTACTTTTTACAATTAAATCTGAGAATTACCGATATCCTGACTAAGAGTTACAAGATAACCATAGCTTGCTTTAAGCCGACAATCTCCGTGGGATCGACCCTTACTCACGTAAGGTATTACTTGGACGACCCAGTGCACTTGCTGGTTAGTTGTGCGGAATCGCAAAAGTGTGATTGTAATTTCGTGCACCAAGTTTTTGGCGCCGTTGCCGGGGATTGTTCGAGTTTGGACAAACTGACGGTTTATCTTGTTGCTTAGATTAGGAATAATTTATTTTTGTTGGTTTAGAGTCACTAAATTGGAGTCTTTTATTTGAGTTTAGTTTCATATTTTAAGTTTGGTGTCAATTGCATGATTTTATTTCTTTCAATTTTTCGAATTTGCATGTTCTTAGTTCTTTCTTGATCTTTAAAAATTCTAAGTTTGGTGTCTTCTTTGTGTTTTCCTTTAAAATTTTCGAAAATTTGTGTTTGATTTTCTAAAAATTTTAAGTTTGGTGTCCCTTGTGCTATTATTTACTTAAAAATTTTTCAAAAATTTGTTCTTGGTGTTCATCTTGATCTTCAAAGTGTTCTTGGTGTTCATCATGACATTCAAAGTTTTCTTGTTTGTTCTCTTTATTTTGATCTAAAATTTCTAAGTTTAGTGTCATTTTGTTGTTTTTCTCTTTCCTCATTAAAATTCAAAAATAAAAAAATATCTTTTCCTTATTTTACTCATAAATTTTGAAATTTTGCATTAAATTAGTCAAAGATTTTCAAAATCATATCTTTTTTTTAGTCAAGTCAAAATTCTAATTTCAAAAAAAAAAAATTGATCCTTTCAAATCTTTTTCAAAAATCAAATCTTTTTAATTTCTTCAATCATATCTTTTCAATCATATCATTTTTTTAATAAGTTGCAATCATATCTTCTCAATCATATCTTTTTCAAAATAAATTTCAATCATATCTTTTTGATTGCTAATTTCAAAATCTTTTTCAAAAAAATCACCTAACTACTTTTCTCTTTCATATTTCAAAATTAACTAAGCATTCTTTTTCCAAAATCTTTTTAATTAATTAATTAATTTAGTTTTCAATTTGCTTTTATTTCATTTTCTTCTAATTTTCGAACTTATATTCAATTTTTCAATAATTTTATTTTATTTTATTTTATTTTCGGTAAACAAAAAAAATTAAAAATATAATTTAATTGCAATTCATATCAATTCCCTTTTCTCCATCATGGACATAAGTGTAAATGAACAGTCTAGAAGGACTCTGGGGTCATATGCTAACCCCATTACAGCTGCATATGGGAGTAGCATCTGTATACCTCCCATCAAAGTAAGCAGTTTTGAGCTAAATCCTCAGCTCATAATCATGGTGCAGCAAAATTGCCAGTATTCTGGTCTTCCACAAGAAGAACCTACTGAGTTTCTGGCACAGTTCTTACAAATTGCTGACACAGTACGTGATAAACAAGTAGATCAGGATGTCTACAGATTATTACTGTTTCCATTTGCTGTAAAAGATCAAGCTAAGAGGTGGTTAAATAACCAACCCACAGCAAGCATGAAAACATGGAGACAGTTATCAGACAAATTCCTGAATCAATTTTACCCTCCAAAAAGGATGACACAGCTAAGGTTGGACATCCCAGGCTTTAAACAAGAGGATCATGAATTCCTTCATAATGCCTGGGAGAGGTACAAAGGGATGCTAAGGAAATGCCCCTCTGAAATGTTTTCAGAGTGGGTACAGTTAGACATCTTCTACTATGGGCTTACAGAAAGAGCTCAATTATCTCTAGACTACTCAGGTGGTGGGTCTATACACATGAGAAAGACAATTGAAGAGGCTCAAGAACTCATAGATACGGTTGCTAGATATCAACATCTGTACTCAAGCAGTGAGTCCTCCATAAAAGAAGAGGCTAGGGCAGTAACTACTGATCCTAATCCTCAAGAACAGATTGTTGAACTTAATTAGCAATTACTCCTTATGACAAAACAATTAGCAGAATTTAAAGAGATGCTCCAAGACACTAAAAATGATAACAAGAATATAAAAGCACAATTGAATCAGACAAGACAGCAGCTATCTAAACAGATAACAGAAGAATGCCAAGCTATTCAACTAAGGAGCGGGAAGACATTGAATAATTCAGCTCAAAGTAGCAGAAAGCCAAGAAAGGAACAACTAACAGAGGATAACCAAACCACTGTGCAAAATCCCTCTGAGGACAGCAAGAGCCCAGAGAGGAATAATTTTGGCGTTCAAACGCCAGAAAAGGGTGGGAAGTTGGCGTTAAACACCCATCCAGCTCCCAATCCTGGCGTTCAAATGCAAATGAGGGATCAGACACCTGCAAGTGCTGATAGTAACCCCTCTAAGAAGGCTTCTCCAACCACTTCTGTAGGGAATAAACCTGCAGCAACTAAGGTTGAAGAATATAAAGCCAAGATGCCTTATCCTCAGAAACTCCGCCAAGCGGAACAGGATAAATAATTTGCCCGCTTTGCAGACTATCTCAGGACTCTTGAGATAAAGATCCCGTTTGCAGAGGCATTTGAGCAAATACCCTCTTATGCTAAGTTCATGAAAGAGATCTTAAGTCATAAGAAGGATTGGAGAGAAACTGAAAAGGTGCTTCTCACTGATGAATGCAGTGCAGTCATTCTGAAAAGCTTACCAGAGAAGCTTAAAGATCCAGGAAGCTTTATGATACCATGAACATTAGAGGGTGCTTGTACCAAGACAACTTTATGTGACCTTGGAGCAAGTATCAACCTAATACCAGCATCCACTATCAGAAAGCTTGGCTTGACTGAAGAAGTCAAACTAACCCGGATATGACTTCAACTTGCTGATGACTCCATTAAATATCCGTCAGGCATAATTGAGGACATAATTGTCAAGGTTGGGCCATTTGCCTTTCCCACTGACTTTGTAGTGCTGGAAATGGAGGAGCACAAGAGTGCAACTCTCATTCTAGGAAGACCTTTCCTAGCAACTGGACGAACTCTTATTGATGTACAAAAAAGGGAAGTGACCCTGAGAGTCAATGAGGATGAGTTCAAGTTAAATGCTATCAAAGCTATGCAGCATCCAGACACATCAAATGACTGCATGAGCACTGATATTATTGACTCTTTGGTGGAAGAGATCAATATGACTAAAAGTCTTGAATCAGAGCTAGAGGACATCTTTAAAGATGTTCAGCCTGATCTGGAGGAATCAGAGGAAATAAAAGAACCTCTAAAATTCCCTCAGGAAGAGGAGAAACCTCCTAAACCCGAGCTCAAACCACTACCACCATCCCTGAAATATGCATTTCTGGGAGAGGGTGACACTTTTCTAGTGATCATAAGCTCTGCTTTAAATCCACAGGAAGAGAAAGCACTAATTCAAGTGCTAAGGACACACAAGACAACTCTTGGGTGGTCCATAAGTGATCTTAAGGGCATTAGCCCAACAAGATACATGCACAAGATCCTATTGGAGGATGATGCTAAGCCAGTGGTTCAACCACAAAGGCGGCTAAATCCATCCATGAAGGAGGTGGTGCAGAAAGCTGGGATTATTTATCCTATTTCTGATAGCCTCTGGGTAAGCCCTGTCCAAGTTGTACCCGAAAAGAAAGCCATGATAGTGATTCACAATGAAAAGAATGAACTGATTCCTACAAGAACAGTTACAGCGTGGCATATGTGTATCGACTACAGAAGGCTCAATACAGCCACCCGAAAGGATCATTTTCCTCTACCATTCATAGACCGGATGCTATAGAGACTAGCAGGTCATGACTATTACCGCTTTTTGGATGGCTATTTAGGTTACAACCAAATTGCAGTAGATCCTCAGGACCAAGAGAAAACAGCATTCACATATCCTTCTGGAGTATTTGCCTACAGAAGGATGCCTTTTGGTCTGTGCAATGCACCTGCAACCTTTCAGAAGTGCATGCTCTCTATCTTCTCTGATATGGTAGAGAAATTTTTGGAAATCTTCATGGATGACTTTTCAGTATTTGGAGACTCATTCAGCTCCTGCCTTGACCATTTAGCACTTGTTCTGAAAAGATGCCAAGAGACCAACCTAGTTTTAAACTGGGAAAAATGTCACTTTATGGTGACTGAAGGAATTGTCCTTGGGCATAAAATTTCAAACAAGGGAATAGAGGTGGATCAAGCTAAAGTGGAGGTAATTGAAAAATTACCACGACCTGTCAATGTTAAGACAATCAGAAGCTTTCTAGGGCATGCAGGATTCTATAGGAGGTTTATAAAGGATTTTTCTAAAATTGCAAAACCTCTGAGCAAGCTGCTAGCTGCTGACACGCCATTTGTGTTTGACACAGAGTGTCTGCAGGCGTTTGAAACTCTGAAAGCTAAGCTGGTCATAGCACCAGTTATTTCTGCACCAGACTGGACATTACCATTTGAACTAATGTGTGATGCCAGTGACCATGCCATTGGTGCAGTATTAGGACAGAGGCATAACAAACTTCTGCACGTCATTTACTATGCCAGCCGTGTTCTAAATGACGCACAGAAAAACTACACAACCACAGAAAAAGAGTTGCTTGTAGTGATTTATGCCATTGACAAGTTTAGATCCTATTTAGTAGGTTCAAAAGTGATTGTGTATACTGACCATGCTGCTCTTAA
The DNA here is from genome assembly GCF_059453495.1 of Arachis ipaensis. NCBI lineage: Eukaryota > Viridiplantae > Streptophyta > Magnoliopsida > Fabales > Fabaceae > Arachis > Arachis ipaensis. The sequence continues at coordinate 57,146,642 of NC_142439.1, read as the reverse complement.
ATATCTACTCACAAAGCAGGATTCCAAACCCAGGCTCATAAGATGGGTATTGTTTCTGCAAGAGTTTGATATAGAAATAAGAGACAGAAAAGGGACAGAGAACCAGGTAGCTGATCACCTGTCCCGGATAGAACTAGTAGCAGGGGCGTCCCTCCCTCCTACTGAGATCTCTGAGACCTTTTTGGATGAGCAACTTTTTGCCATTCAGGAAGCACCATGGTTTGCAGACATTGCAAATTATAAAGCTGTGAGGTTCATACCCAAGGAGTACAGCAGGGTGCAAACGAAAAAACTAATCTCTGATGCAAAGTACTACTTGTGGGATGAACCATATCTCTTTAAGAGATGTGCAGATGGAATGATCCGCAGATGCGTACCTAGAGAGGAGGCACAGAAGATCCTATGGCATTGCCATCGATCACAGTATGGAGGACATTTCGGAGGTGAGTGAACAGCCACTAAGGTCCTCCAATGTGGGTTTTATTGGCCTACTCTCCATAGAGATGCCTAAGAGTTTGTGCGTAACTGTGACAGTTGCCAGAGAGCTGGTAACTTACCTCATGGTTATGCCATGCCTCAACAAGGGATCTTAGAGATTGAGTTATTTGATGTATGGGGTATTGACTTCATGGGTCCTTTCCCACCATCATACTCAAACACTTACATTCTGGTGGCAGTAGACTACGTATCTAAATGGGTAGAAGCAATTTCCACACCCATTAATGATACTAAGATAGTGCTGAAGTTCCTCTATAAATATATCTTCAGCAGATTTGGTGTTCCCAGAGTACTCATCAGTGACAGGGGCACTCATTTCTGCAATAAACAGCTTTACTCTACTATGGTCCGATATGGAATTAGCCATAAAGTAGCAACTCCATATCATCCACAGACAAATGGGCAGGGTGAAGTCTTTAATAGAGAACTAAAAACAATCCTGGAACGGACTGTAATTGCCCGTAGAAAAGATTGGGCAAAAAGCTTGGATGACGCTCTGTGGGCATACAGAACAGCATTCAAGACTCCCATAGGAACCTTTCCATACCAGCTTGTGTATGGCAAGGCCTGTCATCTGCCCGTGGAACTGGAACATAAGGCCTAATGGGCAACGAGATTCCTAAACCTGGATGCTAAGTTAGCTGGAGAGAAAAGATTGCTCCAGCTAAATGAGCTAGAGGAATTCAGACTCAATGCTTTTGAAAATGTAAAAATTTATAAAGAAAAAGCAAAAAGGTGGCATGACAAGAAACTGTCATATAGAGTCTTTGAACCAGGACAGAAGGTTCTGCTGTTTAACTCTAGGCTCAGAATATTTCCCGGGAAATTAAAATCCCGGTGGAGGGGACTATATGTGATTACAAGTGTGTCACCATATGGATATGTTGAGCTTCAGGATATTGACTCTGACAAAAAGTTCATTGTTAATAGACAGAGAATCAAACATTATGTTGAAAGTAATTTTGAGAAAGAATGCTCAAAACTGATACTAGAATAAAGCTCAGTCAAGGTCCAGCTAAAGACAATAAAGAAGCGCTTACTGGAAGGCAACCCAGCCATTAGCAAGTTATTTATTTTAATTAATACTTATAGAAGTTTGATATAAATTTTCTTCAAGATTAATCATCAAATTGTAGGAATTCACAGAGTTACAGAAGGATTCAGTGCAAAAAGCAGAGAAAAGGAGCTCACTGGTAAGAAAATGCCAGTAAGGGGCATTTTGCGTGTTAAACGCCAGAATGGTAATGGATACCATTCTGGGCGTTTAACGCCAGAATTGCAGCATCCTGGGCATTCAGAAAAATGCCCAGTAACAAAAGATTTCTGGCGTTTAACGCCAGCCAGGGTACCTGGCTGGGCGTTAAACGCCCACAATGGCCAATATATGGGCGTTAAATGCCAGAATGGATACCATTCTAGGCGTTTAACGCCAGAAAGGCAGGGGGAGAGGATTTTGTTTTCCACTTCAAAATTTTTCAAATTTTCATGTTTTGACTCATAATTTTTTGCATAAATCTGTTACAAATTTTCATCATTCACCTTCAATTTTCAAAAATTCAACAATTTTCTAAATTCCTTTTCAAATTTCTTTCAAATCTTTCCCAAATCTTCTTCAAAAACTCAAATATCTTCTCAATTTCTTTCCAACTATTTTCCAACTCATCATATCATCTCTTAATTCTTAGATGCATCAACAAATTTTTAGATTTAACATCTTCATATCTTTTCCATTTAAAAATCTCATCTTTTTCATATCATGGTTCTATTTTTTCAACAATCATATCTTTATGTCATATCTTTTTCAAATTTTCGAAATCCCTCCCCTCCACTTATAAATACACATTCGGCCATCCTCACCTCTCCACCATTCGAATTTGCCTCTCCTCCTATCTCTCTCCTTTCCCTTCTTTTGCTTGAGGACAAGCAAACCTCTAAATTTGGTGTGTTTTTTTGTGATCACCGAGCTAAGACTCATTAAGATCATGGATCCTAAAGGAAAACAAACCAACTCAAGAGGCAAGAAAGAGAATACTCCAAAGAGTCTTTGGAATCAAGAGAGGTTCTTAACCAAAGAACATGCAGACCATTACCACAAAATAATGGGTCTGAGGTCAGTGATCCCAGAAGTTAATCCTGAGATCCAAGAGCAAATTTGAAATAGAGGATGGGAAATTCTAGCAAATCTTGAGACAAAGGTTGGAAGAAACATGGTTCAGGAATTCTACTCAAATCTGTGGCTGACAGATAAGCAGAGAATAACTGGAACCGCCTTTCATACCTACAGAACTATGGTCAGAGGGAGGATTATTTACTTCCACTTGGACAAAATAAGAGAGGTCTTCAAACTGCCTCAACTACAAGATGATCCAGAATCCTTTAATAGGAGAATGGTGAGAGTAGATAAGGGGTTGAACCAAGTTCTAGAGGACATATGCCTCCCTAGAACTAAGTGGATAACCAATTCAAAAGGTGTCCCAAACCAACTCAATAGAGGAGATCTCAAACCAGTCGCAAGAGGCTGGTTGGACTTCATTGGGCATTCTATATTGCCCACTAGCAACCGCTTTGAGGTCACTGTCAAAAGAGCAGTGATGATTCATTGTATTATGCTGGGAAACGAAGTGAAGATTCATTATCTGATTTCTTGTGAGATTTACACAATTGCAAACAAGAACTCCACTAAAGCCAAACTGGCATACCCAAGCTTAATTTTTCTGCTATGTAAAGATGCTGGGGTGAGGATGGGAGTAGATGAATTCATCCCAATCGAACACCCAATCACCAAGAAGTCAATGGAAGGACAACAAGTGCAAGATAACTCCATTAAAAGGAGGGCGCAGGAGTTCCTCCCAGAAATCCCTGAAATTGACTACTGGACCTGCCTAGAAGCATCTGTCACCAAGCTGCAAGAAGCTATGGAGCAACTTAAAGAAGAACAGCAGAATCAAAACTGCATGCTATACAAGCTGCTTAAAGAACAGGAGATGCAGGGGCCTGAGCTACAGGAGCTGAAGCGCCAGAAGCTCTCCCTTGAAGGACTAAACACTCCACAGAAGGAAGGAGCATCCACTTCTCAAAATCAAGGTTGTTGAGTCCTAACTCTGTGATAACCTTTATTATTAGGAATCTATTTTAAGAGTCATTTATTTTTCTATTTTTAATTTTCTGTCTTCTATTATTATTGGTTTGCTCTTATATTTATTTTTGAGTCTTATTTTTATTTTCCATGATTAATAAAATTTAAATTTTATGTCTTAAAGCTATGAATGTCCCATAAATCCATCACCTTTCTTAAAGGAAAAATGTTTTGAATCACAAAAGAACAAGAAGTATATGATTTTGAATTCATCCTTGAAATTAGTTTAATTATTTTGATGTGGTGACAATACTTTTTGTTTTCTGAATGAATGCTTGAACAGTGCATATGTCTTTTGAATTTGTTGTTTATGAATGTTAAAATTGTTGGCTCTTGAAAGAATGATGGAAAAGGAAAAATATTATTGATAATCTGAAAAATCATAAAATTGATTCTTGAAGCAAGAAAAAGCAGTGAAAAGCTTGGGAAAAAAAAGGCAAAAAAAATAAAAGAAAAAGAAAGAAAAAAGAGAAAAAGCAAGCAGAAAAAGCCAATAGCCCTTTAAACCAAAAGGCAAGGGTAATAGAAAGGATCCAAGGCTTTGAGCATCAGTGGATAGGAGGGCCCACAGGAATAAAATCCTGGCCTAAGCAGCTAAACCAAGCTGTCCCTAACCATGTGCTTGTGGCGTGAAGGTGTCAAGTAAAAACTTGAGACTGAGCGGTTAAAGTCGTGGTCCAAAGCAAAAAAAGTGTGCTTAAGAGCTCTGGACACCTCTAATTGGGGACTCTAGCAAAGCTGAGTCACAATCTAAAAAGGTTCACCCAGTTATGTGTCCGTGGCATTTATGTATCCGGTGGTAATACTGGAAAACAAAATGCTTAGGGTCATAGCCAAGACTCAAAAAGTAACTGTGTTCAAGAATCAACAAATACTAAACTAGGAGAATCAATAACACTATCTAAATTCTGAGTTCCTAAAGATGCCAATCATTCTAAACTTCAAGGGATAGAGTGAGATGCCAAAACTGTTCAGAGGCAAAGAGCTACTAGTCTCGCTCATCTAATTGAAGCTAAGTTTCATTGATAATTTGGAATTTATAGTATATTCTCTTCTTTTTATATGATTTGATTTTCAGTTGCTTGGGGATAAGCAACAATTTAAGTTTGGTGTTGTGATGAGCGGATAATTTATACGCTTTTTGGCATTATTTTTAGTATGTTTTTAGTATATTTTAGTTAGTTTTTATTATGTTTTTATTAGTTTTTATTCAAAAATCACATTTTTGGAATTTACTATGAGTTTGTGTGTTTTTCTGTGATTTCAGGTATTTTCTGGCTGAAATTGAGGGACCTGAGCAAAAATTTGATTCAGAGGATGAAAAAGGACTGCAGATGCTATTGGATTCTGACCTACCTGCACTCGAAGTGAATTTTCTGGAGCTACAGAAGCTCAATTAGCACGATCTCAATTGCGTTGGAAATTAGGCATCCTGGGCTTTCCAGCAATATATAATAGTCCACACTTTCCCCAAGAAAAGCTGGCATTTAACTCCAAGAAAAAATTCTCTACACATAGAAGCTTCAATGCTCAGCCCAAGCACACACCAAGTGGGCCCGGAAGAAGATTTCTACATTAATTACTTATTTCTATAACCCTAGACTACTAATTTTCTATAAATAGGACCTTTTACTATTGTATTTTAATCTATCTTTGGATGTTTAGTCCCTAGACCTTGGAGGCTGGCCATTCGGCCATGCTTACACCATTATCACTTTTGTAGTTTCAACGGTGGAGTTTCTACACACCATAGATTAAGGTGTGGAGCTCTGTTGTTCTTCATGAATTAATACAAAGTACTATTGTTTTTCTATTCAACTCAAGTCTATTTCTTCTCCAAGATATTCATTCGCATCCAAGAACATGATGAATGTGATGATTATGTGACACTCATCACCATTGTCACCTATGAACGCGTGACTGATAACCACTTCCGTTCTACATGCAAACAAGCTTGAATGCATATCTCTTGGGTTTCTAATCTAAGATTGGAACCTTCGTGGTAAAGGCTAGAATTATTGGTGGCCATTCTTGAGATCCAGAACGTCTAAACCTTGTCTGTGGTATTCTGAGTAGGATCTGGGAAGGGATGACTGTGACGAGCTTCAAACTCGCGATTGTTGGGCGTGTGACAAACGCAAAAGGATCAATGGATCCTATTCCAACATGATCGAGAATCGACAGATGATTAGCCGTGCGGTGACAGCATGCGTAGAACATTTTCACTGAGAGGACGGGAAGTAGCCATTGACAACGGTGATGCCCAACATAAAGCTTGCCATGGAAAGGAGTATGAATGATTGGAGGAAGGCAATAGGAAAGCAGAGGTTCAGGAGGAACAAAGCATCTTCATACGCTTATCTGAAATTCCAACCAAAGAATTACATAAGTATCTCTATCTTTATTTTATGTTTTATTTATCTTTTAATTATCAATTCTCCCTCACCATTTGAATTTGCCTGACTGAGATTTACAAGGTGACCATAGCTTGCTTCAAGCCGACAGTCTCCGTGGGATCGACCCTTACTCACGTAAGGTATTACTTGGACGACCCAGCGCACTTGCTGGTTAGTTGTGCGAAATGTGACAAAGTGTGATTCACGTTTGAGAGCTCCAAGTCCTTTGGCGCCATTGTTGATGATCACAATTTCGTGCACCAACTATACTCCGGCTGTCGTCCAATGACTACGTTGAACATCATGTAGATCGCTTGTGGTTGTCAGGCACACGGATCTTGGCTAAGCGAGTAACGAAGATAGTGGGTGATTGTCATGGGTCACCCCTTCATTATGACTTAACTGAATTAAGTACAAGAGTATATCTTGGAGAAGAAGTACGCGTTAATTGAAAGAGAAACAATAGTACTTGAATTAATTCATGAAGAACAGCAAAGCTCCGCACCTTAACCTATGAGGTGTAGAAACTCCACCGTAGAAAATACATAAGAGAAAAAGGTCTAGGCATGGCCGAATGGCCAGCCTCCCCAAATGAAAAATGGAATAATCCTATAAGTCCAAAGATGTGAATACAATAGTATAAAGTGCTATTTATACTAAACTAGTTACTAAGGATTACAGAAAATAAGTAACTAAGTTCAGATAGTGCAGAAATCCACTTCCGGGACCCACTTGGTGTGTGCTTAGGCTGAGCATTGAGCTTTACACGTGCATAGGCCTTTTCTAGAGTTAAACGCCAGCTTGGATGCCAGTTTGGGCGTTTAACACCAGTTCTGGTGCCAGTTCTGGCGTTTTATGCCAGAAAAATTGTCTTTGGTAGGTGTTTAAACGCCAGTTTGGGCCATCAATTCTCGGGAAAAGTATAAACTATTATATATTGCTGGAAAGCCCAAGATGTCTACTTTCCAACTCAATTGAGAGCGCACCAATTGGGCTTCTGTAGCTCCAGAAAAGCCACTTCGAGTGCAGGAGGGTCAGAATCCAACAGCATCTGCAGTCTTTTGCTCAGATCCCTCAATTTTAGCCAGAAAATACCTAAAATTATAGAAAAACACCCAAACTCATAGTAAAATCCAAAAATATGATTTTTTCATAAAAACTAATAAAAATATAATAACAAGTAACTAAAACAAACTAAAAACTACCTAAAAATAATGCCAAAAAGCGTATAAATTATCCGCTCATCACAACACCAAACTTAAATTGTTGCTTGTCCCCAAGCAACTAAAAAAAATAGGATAAAAAGAAGAGAAAATAAAATAAATTTCAAAAATATCAATGAAGATTAGTATAAATTAGATGAGCGGGACTAGTAGCTTTTTGCTTCTGAACAGTTTTGACATCTCACTTTATCCTTTGAAGTTCAGAATGATTGGCATCCATAGGAACTCAAAATTCAGATAGTGTTATTGATTCTCATAGTTTAATATGTTGATTCTTGAACATATCTACTTTATGAGTCTTGGCCATGACCCTAAGCATTTTGTTTTCCAGTATTACCACCGGATACATAAATGCCACAGACACATAACTGGGTGAACCTTTTCAGATTGTGACTCAGCTTTGCTAGAGTCCCCAGTTAGAGGTACCCAGAGTTCTTAAGCACACTCTTTTGCTTTGGATCACGACTTTAACCACTCAATCTCAAGCCTTTCACTTGGACCTTCATGACACAAGCACATGGTTAAGGACAGCTTGATTTAGCCGCCTAGGCCAGGATTTTATTCCTTTTGGGTTCTCCAATCCACTGATTCTCAAAGCCTTGGATCCTCTTTACCCTTGCCTTTTAGTTTAAAGGGTTACTGATTTTTTCTGCTTGCTTTTCTCTTTTTTTCCCTTTATTTTTTGCCATTTTTTTCGCAAGCTTTGTGTTTTTCACTGCTTTTTCTTACTTCAAGAATCAATTTTATGATTTTTCAAATTATCAATAACATTTCTCTTTTTTCATTATTCTTTCAAGAGCCAACAATTTTAACATTCATAAACTTCACTATCAAAAATATGCACTATTCAAGCATTCATTCAGAAAACAAAAAGTATTGCCACTACATCAAAATAATTAAACTATTTTCAAGATAGAATTCGAAATTCATGTACTTCTTTTTCTTTTTCAGAAACATTTTTCATTTAAGAAAGGTGAAAGATTCATGGAACATTCATAGCTTTAAGACATAGACACTAAACACTAATGATCATGTAATGAAGACACAAATATAGTCAAAACATAAAGCATAAAAACCAAAAACAGAAAAGAAAATAAATAAGGAGATTAAAGAATGGGTCCACCTTAGTGATGGTGGCTTCTTCTTCCTCTTGAAGAACCAATGGAGTTCTTGAGCTACTCTATGTCTCTTCATTGCCTTTGTTGCTCCTCTCTCATGGCCTTTTGGTCCTCTCTGATTTCATAGAGGATGATGGAGTGCTCTTGGTGCTCCGTTCTTAGTTGTTCCATGTTGGAACACAATTCTCCTAAAGAGGTGTTGAGTTGCTCCCAATAGTTGTGTGGAGGGAAATGCATCCCTTGAGGCATCTCAGGGATTTCTTGATGAGGGACTTCCTCATGCTCTTGTTGAGGTCCATGAGTGGGCTGTCTTGTTTGCTCCATCCTCTTTCTAGTGATGGGATTTTGAGATAAATCTCTTCATCTTCTATGACTTGGAGTTGGAAGCAACTGCCTTTCCTTTTCTCTTCCTAGAGGTTTCTCTGGCCTTAGGTGCCGTTAATGGTTATGGAAAAACAAAAAACAGAGCTTTTTTTCCACACCAAACTTAAAAGGTTTGCTCGTCCTCGAGCAAAAGAAGAAAGAAAGAATTAGAGGAAGAAGATATGGAGGAGATGGAGGTGTGTGAATGGTTCAGCCAAGGGGGGTTTTAGGTGGTTATGATGTGTGAAAATGAAGGAGTGATGAGGGGCTTATATAGGAGTGGAATGGAGAGGGAATTCTTGTAATAGGGGTTGAGTTTGGGAGGGAGATGGTTTGAATTTGAATAGGTGGTGGTAGGTGGGTTGTATGATGGTTTTGGAGGAGAAATAGAGGTAATTGACGGAGGTTGTTTTGGGGAAGAGTGTTATGGAAAGGTATGAAAAGAAGAGAAAAAGAATTGGGGTAGGTGGGGATCCTGTGGTGTCCACAGATCCTGAAGTGTCAAGGAATTCTGCTCCCTGCACCTTTCTAGCCTTTAAACGCCCTCTGTGTGCCATTTCTGGCATTTAACGCTAGCTCTACTGCCTTTCCTTACATTAAACGCCAGGCTGATGCCCCTTTCTGGTGTTTAACGCTTGGCAGACACCCTTTTCTGGCATTAAACGCCAGTCTGTCTGCCAATTCTGGTGTTTAACATCAGCCAGACACCCTTTTCTGAGGTTAAACGCCAGTCTGTCTGCCAATTCTAGGGTTTAATGCCCAGAATGCTACTAGACTGGGCATTAAACGCCCATTCTGCTATCCTTACTGGCGTTTAAATGCCAGTAAGCCTATCTTCCAGGGTGTGCTATTTTTTATGCTGGTTTTTTATTCTGCTTTAATTCTGTAGCTATTTTTGTGACTCCACATGATCATCAACCTAAAGAAAACATAACATGGCAATGGAAAAAATGTCTATAAAAAATAAATATAATTAAATAACATTAGGTTGCCTCCCAATAAGCGCTTCTTTAATGTCAATAGCTTGACAGTGAGCCCTTAGAGAGCTTCACAGACACTCAGAACGTGATGGTGGCCTCCCAATACCAAACTTAGAGTTTGAATGTGGGGGCTCTGCTTGACTCTATATTTAGAGAAGCTTTTCAGGATTCCTCTCCATGGTTATAGAAGAAGATCCTTGAGCCTTAAACACAAGGTAGTCCTCATTCAATTGAACGACTAACTCTCCTCTGTCCACATCAATCACAGCTCTTGCTATGGCTAGAAAGGGCCTTCCAAGGATGATGCATTCATCCCCATCCTTCCCAGTGTCTAGGATTATAAAGTCAACAGGGATGTAAAGACCTTCAACCTTCACTAAGACATCCTCTACAAGTCCATAAGCCTGTTTCATTGATTTGTCTGTCATCTCTAGTGAGATTCTTGCAACTTGTACCTTAAAGATCCTTAGTTTCTCCATTACAGAGAGTGGCATGAGGTTTATACCTGACTCCATGTCATACAGAGCCTTCTCAAAGTTCATGGTGCCTATGGTACAAGGTATTAAGAATCTTCCGGGATCTGGTTTCTTCTGAGGTAATTTCTGTTAAACTAAGGCATTCAGTTTATTGATGAGCAATGGAGGTTCATCCTCCCAAGTCTCATTACCAAATAACTTGGCATTCAACTTCATGATTGCTCCTAGATACTGAGCAACTTGCTCTTCAACAATATCTTCATCCTCTTCAGAGGAAAAATACTCATCAGAGCTCATGAATGGCAACAGTAAGTTCAGTGGAATCTCTATGGTCTCTATATGAGCCTCAGATTCCTTTAGTTTCTCATTAGGGAACTCCTTAGTGGTCAGTGGACGTTCATTGAGGTCTTCCTCACTGGAAATCACTGCCTCTTCCTCCTCTATAGGTTCGGCCACTTTGGATATATTGATGGCCTTGCACTCTCTCTTTGGATTCTCTTCTGTATTGCTTAGGAGAGTACTAGGAGGGATTTCAGTAACTTTTTTACTCAGCTGACCCACTTGTGCCTCCAAATTTCTGATGGAGGACCTTGTTTCAGTCATAAAACTGAGAGTGGTTTTAGATAGATCAGAGACTATGGTTGCTAAGTCAGAGAGGCTCTGCTTAGAATTCTCTGTCTGTTGTTGAGAAGATGATGGAAAAGGCTTGCTATTGCCAAACCTATTTCTCCCATCATTATTATTATTGAAGCCTTGTTGAGGCTTCTGTTGATCCTTCCATGAGAAATTTGGATGATTTCTCCATGACGGATTTATAGGTGTTTTCATGGGATTCTCCCATGTAATTCACCTCTTCCATTGTAGGATTCTCAGGGTCATAAGCTTCTCCTTTAGAGGAAGCTTCTTTAGTACTGCCGGATGCAGCTTGCATTCCAGTCAGATTCTGAGAAATCATATTGACTTACTGAGTCAATATTTTATTCTGAGCCAATATGGCATTCAGAGTATCAATCTCAAGAACTCCTTTCTTCTATGTCATCCCATTATTCACAGGATTTTTTTTAGAAGTATACATGAACTGGTTATTTGCAACCATTTCAATGAGTTCTTGGGCTTCTACAGGTGTTTTCTTCAGATGAAGAGATCCACCAGTAGAGTGGTCCAATGACATCTTGGACAATTCAGACAGACCATCATAGAATATACCTAAGATGCTCCATTCTGAAAGTATGTCAGAAGGACACCTTCTGATCAATTGCTTGTATCTTTTCCACGCTTCATAGAGGGATTCACCTTCCTTCTGTCTGAAGGTTTGGACTTCCACTCTAAGCTTGCTCATCTTTTGAGGTGGAAAGAATTTGGCCAAGAAAGCATTGACCAACTTTTCCCAAGAGTTTAGGCTTTCTCTAGGTTGTGAGTCCAATCATATCCTAGCTCTGTCTCTTACAGCAAAGGGGAAAAGCATAAGTCTGTAGACCTCAGGATTAACCCCATTGCTCTTAACAGTGTCACAAATTTACAAGAATTCAGCTAAAAACTGATGAGAATCTTCCAATGGAAGTCCATGAAACTTTCAATTCTGCTGCATTAGAGAAACTCATTGAGGCATAAGCTCAAAGTTGTTTGCTCCAATTGCAGGAATTGAGATGCTTCTTCCATAGAAGTTGGAAGTTGGTGCAGTAAAGTCACCAAGCATCTTCCTTGCATCTCTAGCATTGTTGTTGGGTTCGGATGCCATGTCTGCTTCTTTTTCAAAATTTTCTGTAAGGTCCTCTCCAGAGTGTTGTGCTTTAGCTTCTTTTAGCTTCCTCTTCAGAGTCCTTTCAGGTTCAGAATCAGCTTCAACAAGAATGTCTTTATCCCTGTTCCTGCTCATATGAAAAAGAAGAGAACAAAAAGAGAAGAGGAATCCTCTATGTCACAGTATAGAGATTCCTTTATGTGTCAGAGGAAAAGAAGAATAGAAGAATGAGGTTGAGAGAGAATAAAAAGAATTCGATCATAGAGAGAGGGAGAAGGTTCGAATTATTAGATGAGTAGAAGAGAAATGTTAGTAAATAAATAAAATAAATAGAAAGAGATGAGAGAGAGAGTATTCGAATTTTAAGAAGAGGGAAAAGAAAAATATTTTTATTTTTATTTAATTAATTAAGTTAGTTTCGAAAATTTGAAAAAGAAATACAAGAAAATTAAAAACTAAAACAATTAGTTAATTAAAAGGATTTTTGAAAAAGTGGTTAGTGATTTTGTAAAATTAGAAGTGGAAAAGTAGTTAGGTGGTTTTGAAAAAGATAAGAAATAGTAAACTTTTTTAAATTAAAACAAACAAATCAAGTAGTTAGTTGAAAAATATTTGAAAATAAATTTTGAAAATATAAGAAGTGAGAAAAGGATTTTGAAATTAAAATTTTAAAAAGATATGATTGAAATTTATTTTGAAAAAGAATTGAAAAAAAATTAAAAGATTTGATTTTAAAATTAAAGTTGATGACTTGACAAACAAGAAACTAAAAGATATGATTCTAGAATTTAAAGATTGAACCTTTCTTAACAAGAAAGTAACAAACTTGAAATTTTTGAATCAAAACATTAATTGTTAGCAGGGATTTTCGAAAATATGAAATAAAATTAAGAAAAAGATTTTGAAAAATTAGTTTTAAAATTTTTTAAAACATTAATAGAAAAATGAAAAAGATTTTGAAAAATTTTAAGAATGAAATTCGAAAATCATAAAAAAAATGAAAAAGAATTGATTTTGAAAAAGATTTGAAAAGATAAAGTTTTTAAATTGAAATTTTGACTTGACTAACAAGAAACAACTAAATTTTAAAAATTATTAACCAAGTCAACTCAAAATTTCGAAAATTATGAGAAGAATAAGGAAAAGATATTTTTTTTTTACTTTTGAATTTTTAATGAGGAGAGAGAAAAATAACAAAATAAAACAAAACATAAAAATTTAAGATCAAAATAAATAATCCATGCAAGAACACTTTGAATATTAAGATGAACACCAAGAACACTTTGAAGATCATGATGAACATCAAGAACATATTTTTGAAAATTTTTAAGAAAAGAAAGACATACAAGACACCAAACTTAAGAACTTTTGTACAAGGGACACTAACAATTTGAAAATGCATATGAAAAACAAGAAAAGACACAAAACAAGAAACTGTAAAAATCAACAAAGAAAATCATCAAGAACAACTTGAAGATCATGAAGAACATAATGCATGAATTTTCAAAAATTTTAAGAAAATTAAATTAAAAAAAATGCAGTTGACACCAAACTTAAAATTTGACACAAGACTCAAACAAGAAACACAATTTTTTTGGTTTTTATGATTTTATTAAACTTTTTGTATTTTTTGTAATTATTTTCGAAAAAGAAAATAAAAGAAATTCAAAATTTTTAATAAGAATTCCAGGATTCATGCAATGTTAGTCTAAAGCTTCGGTCCAAAAGAATTAGACATGGCCAAATGGCCAGCCAAACTTTAGCATAACAAATATAATGACGACCTTTCTACAACAGAAAGTGGAAACCTCAATCCAAAAGATTAGACATGGCTTAACAGCCAACCAGGCTTCACATATCATCATGAAGCTCTAGAATTCATTCTCAAAAAAATTTTTTGAATGATTTTTCAAAAATTTTTTTTCGAAATATTTTTTTAAAAGCTTTTTGAAAAGAAAATAAAGGTTGAAGCAAGAAAGAAGGTTACCTAATCTAAGCAACAAGATGAACCGTCAGTTGTCCAAACTCGAACAATCCCCGGCAACGGCGCCAAAAACTTGGTGCACAAAACTGTGCTCACACTTTTAACAACTCTGGTACAACTAACCAGCAAGTGCACTGGGTCGTCCAAGTAATACCTTACGCGAGTAAGGGTCGATCCCATGGAGATTGCCGACTTGAAGCAAGCTATGGTTATCCTGTAAATCTTAGTCAGGCGGATTCAAATGGTGATGAGGTTTTGATAATTAAAAGATAAATAAAACATAAAATAAAATAATATACCTATGTAATTCATTGGTGGGAATTTCAGATAAGTGTTTGGAGATGCTTTGTTGCTTCTGAACCTCTGCTTTCCTATTGTCTTCATCCAATCATGCGTGCTCCCTTCCATGGCAAGCTGTATGTTGGTGGATCACCGTTGTCAATGCTACCATCAGTCCTCTCAGTGAAAATGGTCTAGGTACAGTTTCTACACCGCTAATCAACTGTTGGATCTCTCGTCTCGGATGAAAAATACCAGGCACAGCTACCACACGGCTAATCATCTATCAGTTCTCACTTGTGTCGGAATAGGATATCTCTATCCTTTTGCACACTGTCATGGCGCCCAACATTCGTGAGTTTGAAACTCGTCACAGTCATCCCATCCCAGATCCTACTCGGAATACTACAGACAAGGTTTAGACTTTCCGGATCTCAGGAATGCTGTCAATTGGTTCTAGCCTCTACCACGAAGGTTCTAATCTCACAAATTCGAATGCTTTGTTGTCAGGAGAGGCAAGTCAAATCCGTGGATCAGAGACCCAAGAGACTATACTCCGGTTGTCGTCCAATGACTACGTTGAACATCATGTAGACCGCTTGTGGTTGTCAGAAACGCGGATATTGGCTAAGCGAGTAACAAAGATAGTGGGTGATTGTCACGGTCACCCCTTCATTCTGACTTAACTGAATTAAGTATGAGAGTATATCTTGGAGAAGAAGTACGCGTTAATTGAAAGAGAAACAATAGTACTTGAATTAATTCATGAAGAACAGCAAAGCTCCGCATCTTAATCTATGAGGTGTAGAAACTTCACCGTAGAAGATACATAAGAGAAAAAGGTCTAGGCATGGCCGAATGGCCAGCCTCCCCAAATGAAAAATGGCATAAGCCTATAAGTCCAAAGATGTGAATACAATAGTAAAAAGTGCTATTTATACTAAACTAGTTACTAAGGATTACAGAAAATAAGTAACTAAGTGCAGATAGTGTAGAAATCCACTTCCGGGGCCCACTTTGTATGTGCTTGGGCTGAGCATTGAGCTTTACATGTGCAGAAATCCAGTTCTAGTGCCAGTTCTGGCGTTTTATGCCAGAAAAGGGTCTCTGGTGGGCGTTTAAACGCCAGTTTGGGCCATCAAATCTCGGGCAAAGTATGGACTATTAAATATTACTGGAAAGCCCAAGATGTCTACTTTCTAACGCAATTGAGAGCGCACCAATTAGGCTTCTGTAGCTCTAGAAAGGCCACTTCGAGTGCAGGAGGGTCAGAATCCAACAGCATCTGCAGTCCTTTCTCAGCCTCTGAATCAGACTTTTGCTCAGATCCCTCAATTTCAGCCAGAAAATACCTGAAATTACAAAAAAATACATAAACTCACAGTAAATTCTATAAATGTGATGTTTGCATAAAAACTAATAAAAATATAATAAAAAGTAACTAAAACATACTAAAAACTACCTAAAAACAATGCCAAAAAGCGTATAAATTATCCGCTCATCACCTGCACTTCTATTCTTCTCTTCTGCCAAGTTTACCTTTCTGTTCATATTGAGTTTGATTCACTTTCTTGCAATCTAATTTTTCTGCACTTGTTCTTTGAGCTATGATTCACTAAACCCCAATTCATTAGGGGAGGAGCTCTATTATAATTCACATGATTGAGTGAACTTCTTCTTTTTCTCAATTTATTTGTGTATCTATAGGATATCCTCTGTTTTGGTTGAGATTCATTCACTCTAGAAGGGGGTTTGAATCTGTTGAATGCTTATGTGAACCTCGGAAGGGGAATCATGGGCATTCGAATTAGGGCTCTATCCTTAACAATTCTCTTGACCAACACTATTCGGGAGGAATTGAGGCTTGAGAATTTGTGTGGCTTATGGATAAGAGAATATGCTTAACCTCTTCTCATGACAATTGGATCAAGGAATTGGCAAGATTGATTGTGAAGAGAGAGATTGGGTTGCCAACGAATTGGGATCCAATCAATTTCTATCTGCCATAGATCTACTCATATGATTGATCATGATGGATTATGATATCTCTAATCCCTGATGAATCTTTTTTTTTAGTTTTTCTTTATTTAGTTGCTTTGAATTTACTGCTTCCTTACATTTCTCAGCACCCAATTCCCCTTTACATTTGATGCAATTTACATTCTGCACTTTAAATTCCTTGTAATTTATTTTCTGTTGATCCAATTTCACTCAATTCACCCATTGTTAGATTGACTAGACTAATCACCTCACTAAAGTTGCTTGATCCATCAATCCTCGTGGGATCGACTTCACGCAGGTGAGTTTTACTACTTGATGCGACCCAGTATACTTGCCGGTTAATTACGTGAAAACTAATTTTTACGTATCAAGTTTTTGGCGCTGTTGCCGGGGATTAATTGAGATCGACAATGATTAAGTAGATGATAAGTCTAGATTAAGCATTTTCTTTGTTTTGGTCATTTTATGTTCTGTTAATTTTCTATTTTCTTCTGAGACTAAGGTGTTTGTGTTATTGCCTCACTAAGAAATTCTCCTCTGTTACATGAGGAATTTCACTTTTCATTGGTGATTGTGTTTTACAAAATTCAAATGGAGTTCACCTCATCTTTTGATTAAACAAATTTCATGGGATATTGTCCACCATCACAAAATGACTATTCTAATGGTGGCTGGGAATATCACCAAGAAATGACAGATTATGGGCAATCCACCCAGTGGGGATATGCTCTAAAGCCACAAAATGATTAAGAAAATTTCATGGGATATTGCCCACCACCACAAAATAATTCATGTCATTATGCTAATGGTAGATGGCAGTATCAACAAGGAATGATAGAGTATGAACACCTCTCAGAGACACAAGATGACCCATATTTTGATGAATCTAACAACTACTCATGTTGTGGCTGGGAGTGTCAAAACCAAAGAGATGTTAGTGCTCCATATTCTATTTATTAAGAGACATCATCACTTGATTGTGCCTTCAATACATTCATGCAAGATTGCTTCCCAGGACCACAAAATGATCCACATTGTGATGAATTCGACAATTACTCAAGTTGTGGGTGGAAGGATCAAAATCAAAGAGCACTCAATGTTCCATACTCCATTGATCAAGAGCCATCATCACTTGAGCATGCCTTCAATTCATTTATGCAAAATTGTCCAACCTCACCTCCCAGTTTTTCATTTGAAAAATTTTCATCACTTGAATATGCTTCAACACAAAATTCTTTCCAAAATCCATATGATTCATTTCACCAACCACAAAAAACATCTGATTACCCACAAAATTCATTCCATATCCCTCAACACAATTTCACCACAATACCCACAAGCCCACAAAATCTGCCCCAACCTTCTTCTCTCTTGCTACAAGCAGAATAATGCCTTGAAAGTGCCATAGAATTTTAGGAAAGAGCTAGAGAACTCTTGGAAAGATGAACAATTCTTGGAAAGTTAAGAACAATCCTGGAAAGAATGAGAAATCCTCTTCAAGAAGATGGATGGGCACTTAGAGCAAACAAGAAAGCACTTAGGAGTGCTAAGCAAGGAGAATGAGGACCAATCTGTGAGTGGGGAAGTGGAAGAAGAGGCCCCTATATCAAGTGAAATTTCACTAAAGAATGAGGTTGTGGAGGTATATGAGCCTAGGATTCCATATCCACGGAGGCTAATTGAGGTGACAGAGGAACATGAAAATTTGCTCCCAAAGGACTCAATGGAAGATCATATAGAAGAAAGGGAGGAAGCCAATCAAGGAAGTTCACACTCAATTGAAGCAGAGAGCTACATAGATAAAGGGTTCATTGAACCACCAACTCAAGAGGCTTTTGATGAAGAGGATACTCCAACAATCACACAACAACCAAGTCTTGATGTCAAAGAAGTGAAGGCAACTAACAAAAGCACTGAAAGAAGGATTATGACCAAGAGACAAGGGACCACACTTATGAAGAAGAAAAGGTCAACCACAAGCAATCCAACCCATGCTGCCCCAACAAGCAAAGCAAATCAAGCAAATAACAAAAGAAAGCTTGTTAGGAAGAGGCTAAAACAGGGGGCATCAACTTGCTCTTCCTTCCCCTTGAGGTCATTCCTCTTAACAAACTAGAAGAAGAGGAAGAAAGTTGAAAACAACATGTCAAGCTAATGACATTAAAAGAGCGCGCTTGTTGGGAGGTAACCCAACCGTAGGTAACATTTCTTTTCTTTGCTTGGTTTATTTTCAAATAAGTTGGCATATGATTGCATTCTAAGTTTGGTGTTGCCCTACAACAATCTATTTTCAATCTTTTTGGATGATTGCATTAATTCCAAGAGAAAGTATCACACTAAGTTTGGTGTGCCACTTATTTTTCTATGCAATGAGTCCAGAAACAGCACTTGGTTGTACAATCATAATGCCTTTGCTTCTTAGGCATGCAGTGTTATCTTTGTTTTGGTGTGACACATTTTCTTTCCCTTTGTTTTAGTCATTTCTTTATTTTTTTTATATAATTTCTTTTATTTTGTCCCCAACTGTTTGTGTTAATGCCTCACCAAGAAATCCTTACTCGTGGCATCTCATGCTATTGGTGACTGTGTTATTAACATAGAACAGTTTCTTTCTTTTACTTAATGTTCTTTCAAATAAATTGGCATATGATTGCATTCTAAGTTTGGTGTTGCTATGCAACAAAATTCTTTCCAATCTTTACTAGATACTTGCATCAATTCCAAGTGAAAGTATCACAATAAGTCTAGTGTGCCACTCATGTTCCATGCAATGTATCATGAACGCCACTTATTCATGCAATCATATTGTCTCTGTTTTACTTCTTGTGCCTTTATTGTATCCTTAATTTTGCTTGCTTAAGCATATGCATTATTCACATTTCATTGTGTAAGACACTCATGACTCATCACAAGCCCCATCACCACTATTTTAATTGTTGCTTGAGGATAAGCAATCATTCTAAGTCTAGTGTGGGAAGGGGAAGAATAGGAGGAAAATGACAATAACAGTGAAGATGAACTACAAGGTGGTAAAGTTCATTTTCCTCTTATTTATTTTTAGTACATTCAATTGCATGATTGTCTCTTATTTTTTCTGTATGCATGTGTGTTATGAATAAGCATAGATTGAATTTTGAATTATAACATGTTGCTGTGATATTATGACTGCCATCTTGAATTTTGTGAGTTCAAAGCAACTTAGTTTCATGATCATAAACAAACAAGGTCATTAAAGAACTTAGCATGGGCATATAAGTATTGGAAGGCTAGTATGATTAACTATTGCTCAATTGCATTTGAATTTTGTTTAATTGAAGTTTTCATCTAGGATATTTTATGAAATCTTTGAAATCATCAAAACCTTGAAAAAGAAAATGCAGTTAAGGCAAGGAGAGAAAAAGGGGAAAGAATGAGAAAGCTGAAGGCTCTGAGTACCAATGACAATTTTCAAGTACTTGTGGTGTTTATGTATCAAGCAAAAAGCTTGAAAATAAAACACTTAGAGTCAAGGTTAGGCTCAAGTACAAAAGCACTCCCTAAAAGCTCAAGGCTTTGAGCATCAATGATTAGAGAATAAAGAAAAGAAACAATTGAGCTAAAAGAGTCCTCTAATTAAATTCTTGTGGTGCTTGTGTCTCAAGTGGTAATACTTGAAAACAAAGCATTTAGAGTCGTAGCTTTTCAACTCATGGTGCAAAGCACCCAAGAGGATAAGCTAAGAAGAGAATTAAAAGCTTGTTTCAAGGAAGGAACATAAAGAAAAGATTTCATAAAATGAGCTAGATAGAAGTATCAATCATTTGAATTTCTTTTGTGATTATAGCATGCATAGAAAGCTAACCAACCATGGATTGTTAAAACTTTATTGCATGATTCTTTTCTTGCTTAGGGACAAGCAAGGTTTAAGTTTGGTGTTGTGATGACAGTGCATCATGTTCTATTTTTCTATGCTTTTTCATAAATGATTAATGTATAATTATTGAGTGTTTTAGTGCTTAAATAGTATATTACTTTGATGTTTTGATTTTGATCTATTTTATAGAAAATGATGAAAAAAGAAGCAAAAAGCACAAATTAAGCTCAAAAGAAGAAAAGAAGAAATTTTGGGGCATACTTTGAAGTTTGAGCACGCTTTAGAATCTTAGACTACGCTTTTAAAAGCGTGGACCAAGATTAAATCAAGGAAGCTTGGCACTTCATTTTTCTCTAAGAGCGCTACGTTCGTCTCCATAGCACCATACATGACCAAGAGTGTTCTTAGGCAAGAGCGCTACATTCTTCACCCAAGAGCGCCTGCGATAACGGAGTGGAAAAATTTGGCTAGCGACGCGTACGTGTGGATGACACGTACGCGTCAATGTAACATATTAGAATAAGCATGCAAACGCGTGAATGAAGCGCAGCGTGAAAGTGGCATTTTTGAAGGGCCACGCGTACGCGTGGGTGACGCGTACGTGTGGGAGAGCGCTTTTGGCGCAAATGCTATGCTCTCAAGGAGAGCACTGCAATGGACACGTAGGCGTGTAGCACGCGTACGCGTGGGTGTGCCAAATGCTGAACAACGTGTACGCGTAAGGGACGCGTACGCGTGGGTACCCGAGCGCTACGTGTAACAACCCCGATTTTCGAGTACGCGAGATCTTTTCTGAAAGTACGAATTTCTCTGGAAGATCAGTAAGGGAAAAACCTTTGATATATAATCAAGTATCTCAATCCACATTGTCATTATGTCATCTTTAAGTTAGAACCTTTTTCGAGACAAGCTCGATAACGCGGTCGCAAAGAACCTAGTTTTTGAACTGTATCAGTTAGGAGTTTTGATTCGGTTTTTCGTAAATAGTCTTAGTTTGACAAACCAGAACTGATTTATGAGAGAAGAGAGATAATAGGACGATATTATTATTATATTAGTATTAGAAGCTTCTTGAATGATATTATAAGGTTACCTGATCAGTTTTAGTTAAAAATAGAAAAACCGGTTTAACCGGGTTCATAATTTACTGGTGCAGCTTAGCACCAGCACTCTCTGATGACTTTAGCAATGCTAAGGCCTCATTATTCATGTTTTATTCTCATAATAAATATGTTACTAGTGTCATTTATGCTAGTAGCTCAGAAAATAATTTTTAGAGATGTTTTTGCAAGTGTTCTGATACATCTAGTTTTAGTAGTTATACACCTGAGATATTTTAATATTATTTTAATTCACCTCCAAGCCAACCAATCACAACTCACCCTACACCCCCAAAACCCCCAAGGCTGGCTCATTTTCACTTTGTGGCCGAAAATAGGTAGAGAGAAAAAGAGAGAAAAGTTCTTAGTTCCAAATCTTCAAAGCTTGATTTCTGTTGAACTAAAACTCAAATCAAAATTTCAATCCGACCAAAATGATCCTCTCTTCTTTCTCTACATGATCATATGACTTATCAAGGCTGGGATCAAGGTGAGTTGGCTGCACCATCTCTCTTTTGATTTGGTTTCAAGGAAGCATGCTTAAATATGTGTTTTCTTGATGTGATTTAGGAGGAAAAAGTGCTTAAGGACCACCTGAAAGTTTAATCGAATTAGGAGCAGCAAAACCAGGTAGGGTGTCACGAAATTAATCTTGATTATTTGTGTTTGAGTTGTGTGAATGTTGTATTATTTGGCTGTGCTAAAAATTGGTTGCATATATGATTGATTCTTGGTGAAAATTTGGTGAAATTTTGATGAAATTTGATGAAATTCAAGCTTTAAAGTTCATGTTCTTGGGCAGCTGGAAAAACGAAACCCTAAGCTTAAATTGAGGTTCAATTTGTGTTAAAATCATGTAGAAAAGATGGGGTTTTAGTGGCTGCTAATTTATTATGAATTATAGTAAAAATCGGTTGCTGAAAAGACTGGAAAACGGGTAAAAACAGAGAAAGAATCTGAAGAATTTATGAAGAACATGAAGAACACTTTGAGTGTGATGAAGAACAATGAAGAACAGGCCTTAGATCTTAAAAAGGGCAAGGAAGTAAAGTTTTTGGTGTTTAAGGGGTTGTTTGGTAATTTCTGAAAGTTAGGGTGGTAAAAGTAGAAATATTAAAAGTTACGGGTGGTAAAAAGTAAATTTTAAATGTTAAAAGTAAAAGTAAGTTAATTTTCGAAAATTTAATGATAAAATAATAAAAAATAATAAAATATTAAATAATAATATTTAATTAAAAATAATGTTTGAATAAAAATAATAAAATATTGCGGAAAAAGGCAGTTTTCTGTAAAAGCTTTAGAAAGACAACTTTAAGCGCAGAATCTCATAATTACCTTCATAAAACACTTAGGGAGTGGTAAAAACATATTAGTGAGGCAAAGATAAATAAAAGATAAAAGTTGAAGAAAAGATAAAAAATCGAAGAAAGAGTCTGTAAAGTTTTAATGACAGAAAAATAGACAGAGACTAGTGAACGAACAAGGGCAACATAGTTAGTCCTTGAATTGCAAATAGGGTTAGGTATTATATGAAAAGTTAAACTGTTTCAGTATAGACTTAATGAACCTATACTTGGGGGAGGCTAACTAATCATACCGAAATTTACATAAGCTTTAAATACATACGTTAAACAGAGAAAGCAGAATAAAGTAAAGAAGTGCAGAAAAAAGAACAAACAGAGCAGAATAAAGAGATAAAATGAAGAGAGTAATATGATAAAGAGCAGAGGACCTATTGAGAGGTCATTTGTTGCATTAAGGCAACCTCAGAGATATCTATATGTTCATCTGCTGCATTGAGGCAGTCAGATAGATAATGGTGCAACCATTGAGAAACGCTTTCCTGCGGTACAGATCCATATTTTATTTCTATAAGGCAGAGGGGTTATTTCCTGCTACAGAGTACCGTGACCACCTGTTCCATTTCTATAGTGGCAGAGGGGTTATTTCCTGTATACAGAAGGTGTTTCGGCATACATCCCTACAGTGGCAGATGTGTTATTTCCTGCATGCAGTGGACCCTGTGTTGGCAGAGGGGTTATTTCCTGTACACAGGGGCATAGCCAACAGGAAAGCCATATCCAGCTGGTAATGCTGGGTTACGTCGGGAGCGGGTAGAAACTGACAAATGAGCTCATTACCTGCACTAGGACTAGACATGCATCATTCTTGTCTGCGCATTATTCTCTGTTGCATTCCTACTTGTGAGTGATCTATTTCTTTATGTTTGTTTGCTTGAGTGCTATGTCTGTGCTTTATCTTCTTGTATTCTCCTGCTGTATTTCTATGTTTCTTTATGCCGCTTTTCTATTACTCTCAATGTATGCTTGTTTATTTTACCTAAACATCCGCAACAAAAAAAAAGTTACTCGTAAAATTGGCATCACTCTAACAAGGAACAGGCTCATATATTAAATAATAAATAATAATTAGGAAGGATAAGTTAGTAACGCTTAGCTTCTTGTATGACCATGGCATACTGGGAGTTGGGTCGTTACAAGTTGGTATCAGAGCAGTTCATTCCCAGTAGAGCCTGGGGAGTGGACTGACTATGCTTCATTGCATACTCTGCTTGTGTGTCTCACGCCATTAGGGTATCTTTAAGATACATTTTGCATGAATGTCTATGAGTGCTCATTTTGGGAATGTTCACACTTGACTTGAAGTGTTAAGACTGATCACCTTAACAATGATTGTTTGGTGTGAACAGGACTACAATGGGTTCACGGAGACGAGGCGTACGGGAAGGAATTCCTAATGTTAACTACGAGAGGGAACAGGAAATGTTTATGGCTACCATGAACAACGCGACTGAAGTAGTGCGTGAAGCTGCGGCAACAGCGGCTAGGGCTGTTGAACGTCTTGGAGTGAGAAATGGGAATGATGAGAATAACTTAGGGCATCCTGAAAGACCTGTGACCCTTGCGACCTTTTTGAAGGTTAATCCGCCTAAGTTCAAGGGTACACTCGTTGTGACTGACGCTGATAACTGGTTTCGAGGTATTGAACGATCACTGAGAGCGCAGCATGTTCCGGAAGGACAACACGTGGAGTTTTCTACTTATATGCTCGAGGGAGAAGCTGAGTACTGGTGGCAGGGGATACAGCGACTGCTACAACGTAATGAAGGTGACATTCCTTGTGATATTTTTAAAGATGAATTCTACAAGAAATATTTCCCAAGAGCAGTGTGTGATGCTAAAGAGATAGAGCTTATACAGCTGAGGCAAGGGGATATGACTGTTGCTGAGTATGCTCGTAATTTTGATGACTTGTGTCGTTTCTCTAAGATCTGTCAAGGGAATCCTGCTGACTTTGAAGAATGGAAGTGCTTGAAGTTTGAAGGAGGCCTTCATGATGATCTGATGAGTTCAATAGTTCCGCTGGAGATACGTAATTTTGCTGAATTAGTCAACAAGAGCAAGTTAGTGGAAGAATGTATTAAGAAAGTGACTGTGGCCAAGGTGAGTCACCAAGGATTTCCACCAAGGCGTCTTAGCAATCATCAGGCAGCTGGGAGAAGGGTGCATTTTAAAGCGCGTGGCATACGACAGCATAAGAACCAACAAGTTGGTAACATTACTGCTCGCCGTACGGGTAAGAATGGAGATAAAGTAAGGCAAGGCAATGGTAAACGAGCCCATCAGGCTTACATAAACACTGCATGTAAGCAATGCAGAAAAGAGCATGATAACAGGTCTTGCCAGTTTGGATCACCTAACTGCTATGCTTGTGAAGAACTTGGACATATTGCCAAGGATTGTCCAAAGGGATTTACTCAAAATTCAGTTAGAACCCAGCAACAAGGACGAGTGTTTGCTATCACTATTGACGATGTTGTGCAATCGAACGCCCTCGTTCAAGGTTAGTGTTATGTCAAGAATCGATTTCTAACTGTACTGTATGATTCGGGTGCATCGCATTCTTTATTTCTCTAACTATTGCTTACGAGTTAGGATTATATTTCTTTAAATTGAATTTTCACTTGATTGTCCATACACCTGCATCCCAAAATGCTTTGACCAGTTTAGTATGCCTGCAAGTACCATTCGCTATTAGGAACAGGACTTTTATACACGATCTAATCTGTTTACCTCTATGTGGTTTAGAAGTTATTTTAGGATTAGATTGGTTATCTAAGTATCATGCTTTCCTTGATTATTTCAAAAGAACTGCTGTTATTCCATCTGATAGTCTATGTACTAAACCATTTCTATCCCACACCTTATATCTGAATTCTGTAAGAGTTACCTTAGACGGGAGGGATTATGAGGGGTACGTTTTGTTAGTGGCTAGCTCGAATGACAGTGAACTAAGCTTAGAATGAATCCGAGTGGTGAAGGAATTTCCGGATGTTTTCCCGGACGACATACCTGAGTTTCCTCCTTAGTGAGAGATAGAATTCAGCATTAAACTAGTACCTGGAACCGGACCGATTTCCATAGCACCGTGCCGGATGTCACCACTGGAACTTGCAAAGTTGAAGAAGTAGTTGGATGAGCTACTTGGAAAAAAATTTATTCGTCCCAGCGCATCACCTTGGGGAGCTCCGGTGTTGCTAGTAAAGAAGAAGGATGGTGGAATGCGACTTTGTGTAGATTACCGACAGTTAAATAAAGTCACTATCAAGAACAAGTACCCACTTCCACGAATAGATGATTTGATGGATCAGTTAAAAGGTGCAACTGTGTTTTCGAAGATTGATTTGCGATCGGGCTATCACCAGATTCGAGTGAAAGAGTCAGATATACTAAAGACTGCATTTAGAACTCAATATGGTCACTATGAGTATACGGTTATGTCGTTTGGACTAACTAATGCTCCTGCAATTTTCATGGATTACATGAATCGTATTTTCCATCCGTACCTTGATCAGTTCGTAGTAGTCTTCATAGACGATATTCTCATCTATTCGAAGACAGAAAGAGAGCATGAAGAGCATCTAAGGACTGTATTGCATATACTAAGGACTCGGAAGTTATATGCTAAACTATCAAAGTGCGAGTTCTGGACAGAGAAGGTGGCATTTTTGGGACATGTTATATCACAGGGAGGAATTACAGTGGATCCTTCAAAAATTGAAGCAGTAGTGCAATGGGAACCACCTACGACCGTTACAGAAGTTCGGAGTTTTCTCGGACTTGCTGGATATTACCGGAGGTTTATTAAAGGGTTTTCACAGATAGCCTTACCTCTGACTTACCTTACACGAAAGGAAGTTCCGTTCGTTTGGACGGCTGAGTGTGATAGAAGTTTCAAGATGCTTAAGGAGAAGTTAACAACTGCACCTGTATTAGTACTACCCGACCTGCAGAAACATTTTGAAGTATACTGTGACGCCTCTCAAAAAGGACTTGGATGTGTGCTAATGCAAGACAAAAATGTGGTGGCTTATGCTTCCCGGCAGCTGAGACCTCATGAACGAAATTATCCGACGCATGACTTGGAGTTGGCTGCAGTAGTGTTTGCTCTGAAGATTTGGAGACACTATTTGTATGGCGCTCAACTAGAAGTTTTCTCTGACCACAAAAGTTTAAAGTATATCTTTGACCAGAAGGATTTTAATATGCGACAGCGAAGGTGGATGGAGTTCCTGAAGGACTATGATTTTAAGTTAAGTTATCACCCAGGAAAAGCGAACGTGGTGGCAGACGCTTTGAGCAGGAAGAATTTGAATATCTCTTGGATGATGATAAAGGAAGAAAAGTTACTTGCGGAATTTGAGGACCTTAAGTTGGCTATGACTGAGACGTCAAGTGGAGTTCGTTTGGCCCAATTGCATATAACACCAGATTTTAAGATTAGAATTCAGCAAGCACAAGCACAGGATTCAGAAATGATGACGATGCTGAGACGGATGAAAGTAGAGGAACCAGAAGCTGTAAGACTAGATTGTAGCAGCCTCTGGAGATACAAGAACAGAATTTGTGTGCCTAGCTCTGGAGATTTGTGGCAAAGGATTCTTGCAGAAGCTCATCAAAGTAGATTTTCTATGCATCCTGGAGTAACAAAGATGTATCAGGATTTGAAACAAATGTTCTGGTGGCCAGGCTTGAAGAAAGAGGTAGCTGATTATGTCTCAAAATGTTTAACCTGCCAGAAGGTGAAGGTGGAACACCAAAAACCGTCAGGAACCCTGCAACCCTTAGAAATACCACAATGGAAATGGGAGCATATCACTATGAATTTTGTCATGGGATTGCCAAGGACCTCAACAAGACACGATCCCATTTGGGTAATTGTGGACAGGTTGACAAAATCAGCGCACTTCCTTCCGATTCGAGTTGACTATACATTAGAAAGGCTGGCACGGATATATATTCAAGAAATCGTACGATTGCACGGAATACCTTCGTCAATTATTTCAGATCGAGATCCGAGGTTTACTT
Organism: Arachis ipaensis; assembly: GCF_059453495.1. Taxonomy (NCBI): domain Eukaryota; kingdom Viridiplantae; phylum Streptophyta; class Magnoliopsida; order Fabales; family Fabaceae; genus Arachis; species Arachis ipaensis. The sequence goes on along the minus strand of NC_142439.1, from coordinate 57,119,105 downwards.
CCAGATTCTGGGGAGCTTTCCAGAAAGCATTGAGAGCAGAATTACATATGAGTACAGCATACCATCCCCAGACAGACGGACAATCAGAGCGGACAATCCAGACATTGGAAGACATGCTAAGATCTTGTGTGATGGATAACCAAGGCAGTTGGGATAGGTATTTGCCATTAGTCGAGTTCGTCTACAACAACAGTTACTAACAAAGTATCGGGATGGCACCATATGAAGCTCTCTACGAAAGGAGATGTCAGACACCATTGTGTTGGAATGATGACGGAAAAGCTAGTGTCTTAGGTCTAGACTTAGTGCAAGAAACTACTGAGAAGATAAAGGGGATCCGCCAGAAGATCCAGACAGCACAGAGCCGTCAAAAGAGCTATGCCGATAATAGACGTAGACCCTTAGAGTTTAGTGAGGGAGACCATGTTTTTCTTAAAGTAACCCCGACTACTAGAATAGGTAGAGCCCTTAAGACTAAAAAGCTTAACCCTCGATACATAGGACCTTTCCAAATACTTAAAAGAATCGGTCTAGTAGCTTATCAAGTAGCCCTTCCTCCATATCTGTCAAACCTTCATGATATTTTTCATGTCTCGCAACTTAAGAAGTATATTCCCGACGAGAGTCACATTTTACAACCAGAGACAGTACAGTTACAAAACGATTTGACATATCAAGCATCACCAGTTCAGATCGTAGAAAGAAGTGATAAGCAGCTGAGAGGTAAGACTGTTCGCTTAGTCAAAGTAGCTTGGGGACAAAAAGGAGAAGAAGAACACACTTGGGAACTGGAAGATAAGATGAAAGCTGATTACCCGCATCTATTCTCAGGTAACTGAAATTTTGAGGGCAAAATTTTCTGTTAGAAGGGTAGAATGTAACAACCCCGATTTTCGAGTACGCGAGATCTTTTCTGAAAGTACGAATTTCTCTGGAAGATCAGTAAGGGGAAAACCTTTGATATATAATCAAGTATCTCAATCCTCATTGTCATTATGTCATCTTTAAGTTAGAACCTTTTCCGAGACAAGCTCGATAACGCGGTCGCGAAGAACCTAGTTTTTGAACCATATCGGTTAGGAGTTTTGATTTGGTTTTTTGTAAATAGTCTTAGTTTGACAAACCGGACCCGATTTATGAGAGAAGAGAGATAATAGGATGATATTATCATTATATTAGTATTAGAAGCTTCTTGAATGATATTATAAGGTTACCTGATCAGTTTTAGTTAAAAACAGAAAAACCGGTTTAACCGGGTTCACAATTTACTGGTGCAGCTTAGCACCAGCACTCTCTGATGACTTTAGCAATGCTAAGGCCTCATTATTCATGTTTTATTCTCATAATAAATATGCTACTAGTGTCATTTATGCTAGTAGCTCAGAAAATAATTTTTAGAGATGTTTTTGCAAGTGTTCTGATACATCTCGTTTTAGTAGTTATACACCTGAGATATTTTAATATTATTTTAATCCACCTCCAAGCCAACCAATCACAACTCACTCTACACCCCCAAAACCCCCAAGGCTGGCTCATTTTCACTTTGTGGCCGAAAATAGGTAGAGAGAAAAAGAGAGAAAAGTTCTTAGTTCCAAATCTTCAAAGCTTGATTTCTGCTGAACTGAAACTCAAATCAGAATTCCAATCCGACCAAAATGATCCTCTCTTCTTTCTCTACATGATCATATGACTTATCAAGGCTGGGATCAAGGTGAGTTGGCTGCACCATCTCTCTTTTGATTCGGTTTCAAGGAAACATGCTTAAATATGTGTTTTCTTGATGTCATTTAGGAGGAAAAAGTGCTCAAGGACCACCTGAAAGTTTAATCGGATTAGGAGCAGAAAAACCAGGTAGGTTGTCACGAAATTAATCTTGATTATTTGTGTTTGAGTTGTGTGAATGTTGTATTATTTGGCTGTGCTAAAAATTGGTTGCATATATGATTGATTCTTGGTGAAAATTTGGTGAAATTTTGATGAAATTTGATGAAATTCAAGCTTTAAAGTTCATGTTCTTGGGCAGCTGGAAAAACGAAACCCTAAGCTTAAATTGAGGTTCAATTTGTGTTAAAATCATGTAGAAAAGATGGGGTTTTAGTGGCTGGTAATTTATGAAATATAGTAAAAATCGGTTGCTGAAAAGACTAAAAAACGGGTAAAAACAGAGAAAGAATCTGAAGAATTTATGAAGAACATGAAGAACACTTTGATTGTAATGAAGAAAAATGAAGAACAGGCCATAGATCTTAAAAAGGGCAAGGAAGTAAAATTTTTGGTGTTTAAGGGGTTGTTTGGTAATTTTTGAAAGTTAGGGTGGTAAAAGTAGAAATATTAAAAGTTATGGGTGGTAAAAAGTGAATTTTAAAGGTTAAAAGTAAAAGTAAGTTAATTTTTGAAAATTTAATGATAAAATAATAAAAAAATAATAAAATATTAAATAATAATTTTTAATTAAAAATAATGTTTGAATAAAAATTATAAAATAATGCGAAAAAGGCAGTTTTCTGTAAAAGCTTTAGAAAGACAACTTTAAGCGCAGAATGTCATAATTACCTTCATAAAACACTTAGGGAGTCGTAAAAACATATTAGTGAGGCAAAGATAAATAAAAGGTAAAAGTTGAAGAAAAGATAAAAAATCGAAGAAAGAGTTTGTAAAGTTTTAATGACAGAAAAATAGACAGAGACTAGTGAACGAACTAGGGCAACATAGTTAGTCCTTGAATTGCGAATAGGGTTAGGTATTATATGAAAAGTTAAACTGTTTCAGTATAGACTTAATGAACCTATACTTGGGGCAGGCTAATGGTGCACAAATTGTGAATCACACTTTTCACAACTCGTACCACTAACCAACAAGTGCACTGGGTCGTCCAAGTAATACCTTACGTGAGTAAGGGTCGAATCCCACGGAGATTATTGGTTTGAAGCAATCTATGGTTATCTTGCAATTCTTAGTCAGGAAGTCAATTGTATTTATCAGTTGAATTGCGAATAAACAAGAGAGCATGGGTTAAAGGTTACTTGTTATGCAGTAATGGAGAATATGTTGGAGTTTTGGAGATGCTTTGTCTTCTGAATCTCTGCTTTCCTCTGTCCTCTGATTCACGCACGCACGTCCTTCTATGGCAAGCTGTGTGTTGGGGCATCACCGTTGTCAATGGTTACATCCCCTCCTCTTGTGAAAATGGTCCAAATGCTCTGTCACAGTACGACTAATCATCTGAGGTTCCCGATCATGCTGGAATAGGATTCACCCTCCTTTTGCGTCTGTCACTACGCCCAGCACTCGCGAGTTTGAAGCTCGTCACAGTCATTCAATCCCTGAATCCTACTCGGAATACCACAGACAAGGTTTAGACTTTCCGGATTCTCATGAATGCCGCCATCAATCTAGCTTATACCACGGAGATTCTGATTAAGGAATCTAAGAGATATTCATTCAATCTGATGTAGAACGGAGGTGATTGTCAGACACACGTTCGTGGATTGAGAAAGGTGATGAGTGTCAATGATCATCACCTTCTCCATAGTTAGGCGCGAATGGATATCTTAGATAGGAACACGCATGTTTGAATAGAAAACAGAAATACTTGCATTAATTCATTGAGACACAGCAGAGCTCCTCACCCCCCAACAATGGAGTTTAGAGACTCATGCCATCAAAGAGTACAAAGTTCAGGTCTAAAAATGTCATGAGATCCTAAATAAGTTTCTAAAAGTTGTTTAAATACTAAACTAGTAGCCTAGGTTTACAAAAAGTGAGTAGACTATGACAGATGGTGCAGAGATCCACTTCTGGGGCCCACTTGGTGTGTGCTGGGGCTGAGACTTAAACAATTCACGTGCATAAGGCTGTTTTGGGCGTTCAACGCCAGGTTTGGATCCATTTCTGGCGTTGAACTCCAACTTTTAATCCTTTTCTGGCGCTGGACGCCAGAATTGGGCAGAGAACTGGCGTTGAACGCCACTTTACATCATCTATCCTTGAGCAAAGTATGGAATATTATATATTGCTGGAAAGCCCTGGATGTCTACTTTCCAACGAAATTGGAAGCGCGCCATTTCAAGTTCTGTAGCTCTAGAAAATCCACTTTGAGTGCAGGAAGGTCAGAATCCAACAGCATCAGCAGTCCTTTTTCTGCCTGAATAAGATTTTTGCTCAGCTCCCTCAATTTCAGCCAGAAAAATACCTGAAATTACAGAAAAACACACAACTCATATTAAAGTCCAGAAATATGAATTTTTCCTAAAATCTAATGGAAATAAACTAAAAACTAACTAGAATATACTAAAAACTATATGAAATTAACCCCAAAAAGCATATAAAATATCCGCTCATCACAACACCAAACTTAAACTGTTGCTTGTCCTCAACTAACTAGACAAATAAAATAGAAGACTAATAGGTTGAGAAGCAATAATATCTCAGAGTTTTGAGTGAAGCTCAGATTCTAATTAGATGAGCGGGACTAGTAGCTTTTTGCTTCCGAACAGTTTTGGCATCTCACTTTATCCATTGAAGCTCAAAATGATTGGCATCTATAGGAACTTAGAATTCAGATAGTGTTATTGATTCTCCTATTTTAGTATGATGATTCTTGAACACAGCTATTTCATGAGTCTTGGCCGTGGCCCTAAGCACTTTGTTTTCCAGTATTACCACCGGATACATAAATGCCACAGACACATAATTGGGTGAACCTTTTAGATTGTGACTCAGCTTTGCTAAAGTCCCCAATTAGAGGTGTCCAGAGTTCTTAAGCACACTCTTCTTTCTGCTTTGGACCTTGACTTTAAACGCTCAGTCTCAAGTTTTCACTTGACACCTTCACGTCACAAGCACATGGTTAGGGACAGCTTGGTTTAGCCGCTTAGGCCAGGATTCTATTTCCTTAGGCCCTCCTATCCACTGATGCTCAAAGCCTTGGGATCCTTTTTATTACCCTTGCCTTTTGGTTTTAAGGGTTATTGGCTTTTTTTTTTGCTGCTTTTTCTTGCGTCAAGAATCATTTTTATGATTTTTCAGATTATCAATAACATGTCTCATGTTCATCATTCTTTTAAGAGCCAACATATTTAACAGTCTTGAACAACAAATTCAAAAGACATATGCACTGTTCAAGCATTCATTCAGAAGACAGAAAGTATTGCCACCACATGTAACTAATTAGAATTTCTCTTTAAAAACTCGAAATTTTATTGCCTCTTATTTAAAAGATCTACTATTTTATTCATGTTTGCTGATGATGAGAAAAATAAACTATGGCTTAATTGGAGATAAAATCAAAATAGATACTAATTACTACTATATGACTCCTAAGGTGAACTTCTATAATGACACTATCACAGAGTTAAAGCAGAAATTGGAATTTAACAACCTTTGTTCTGGGAAGTGGATGTTCCTCTGATCCGTGGGGTGCTTGGGGTGCTTGGTCCTTGAAGAGATAACTTCTGGCGCTTCAATTCCCTTAAGTCACGCCCTTGCTCCTCTTGTTCTTTAAACATATAGGTAAGAATTTGACTGTGTTCCTTCTGTTCTTTTATTATTTGTTCCATAGCTTCCCGTATCTTGGTAACAGACGTCTCAAGATACTCCCAGTATTTAGATTTAGGGATTTCTGGGAGAAATTCCTGTGTTTTCTTCTTGGTGGGGTCATCCTGTGCTTGTTGTTTTTCCATTGATGCTTTGGTGATTGGTTTCTCAACTGAGATATACTCAGTTATTTCCATCCTTACTCCGGCGTCCTTGCAGAGCAGAGAAATCACGCTTGGATAAGCCAACCTGGCCTCTTTAGAATTTTTGTTAGCAATTTTGTAGAGTTTAGCTGAGATTAGCTGATGAACTTCCACTTCTTTTCCCATCATGATGCAATGGATCATCACTGCTCTTTTAATGGTGACTTTAGAACGGTTGCTAGTGGGCAACAGAGAATGCCCAATGAAGTCCAGCCATCCTCTGGCGACTGGTTTGAGATCTTCTCTCTTGAGTTGATTTGGGACACCCTTTGTGTTGGTGGTCCACCTGGCTCCAGGGATACATATGTCCTCTAGAATCTTATCCAGGCCCTTGTCTGTTCTCATCATTCTCCTGTTGAAGGAGTCTGGATCATCTTTCAGCTGAGGTAACTTTAAGATCTCCCTGATCCTGTCAGGGTGGGTATGAACAATCTTTCCTCTGACCACAGTTTGATAATCATAGAAAGCATTCCCAGATAGTTTCTGCTTGTCAGTTTGCCACATATTAGCATAGAACTCCTGAACCATGTTCCTCCCTACTTTCGTTTCAGGATTAGCTAGGACTTCCCAGTTCCTGATTCGAATTTGCTACTGGATCTCCGGATATTCATCTTCTTTCAGATCGAATCTAACTTCCGGGATCACTAATCTCAGACCCATTATTTTGTTATAATGGTCTGAATGTTCTTTAGATAAGAACTTCCCTTGATTCCAAAGTGGTTTTGGAATGCTCTCTTTCTTGCCTCTTGGAGTGGGTTGTTTTCCTTTAGGAGCTATGATCTTAGTGATCGCGGATAAACACACCAAACTTAGAGGTTTGCTTGTCCTCAAGCAAAAGAAAAAAAAGGAGAGGGATAGAAGGAGAGCTAGGTGCAATTGTTGATGGAAAGGGAGGGAGGCCAAACCCAAATTTAAAGGGAGGGAGGGTGGGTTTTCGAAAAAAGAGATAAAGATATGATAAAAAGATTGATTTGGAAAAGATAAGATAGAAGATATGATAAGAGAGGATATAGTTTAAAATTGAAAAAATATGAAAAATTTTTGAAAAAGATAAATCTAGATTTTGAAAAAGATAATGTGGAGATTTGAAAAAGATATTAGTTGGAAAAAAAATTAGATTTGTTTTGAAAATAGGATTTGAAAAGAGTTGGATTGAATTTGCAAAGAGGCTTGGTGCTTATGGATTAAGATACATTTGATATTTTTTTTAAAGAGGGATTTTCGAAATCAAGGTTCTTAACATGTTTATGCAAGAAATCATGAATTAAAAACATGGAATTTTAAAATTAGAATGAAAAAATATGAAGAAGAATGATTTTTACCTCCTCCCGACTATCCTGGCGTTTGAACGCCCAAACACTGCCTGTTTTGGGCGTTCAACGCCCAAATGCTGCTCTCCTGGGCGTTCAACACCCAGTTGTTGCCCTTTTCTGGCGTTGAACGCCAGATTGCTATCCTTACTGGCGTTCAGCGCCCACTGGCTGCCCCTTTTGGTTGCTGAACGCCCAAAATAGGCTCTTACTGGCGTTTTCTTGCCAGTGAGCTCTTTTTCTCTGTTTTGTGTGCAGATTTCTTCTGTAACCCTGTGAACCTATGCAATTGATTCTTTACCTTAGTGTCAGTGAACTTTATATAAACAAATAAAAATAAAAATAGAAATAGGGCAAAATGCTTAGAGGATTGATGCCCAATGGCTGGGTTGCCTCCCAGCAAGCGCTTCTTTATTGTCTTTAGCTGGACCTTGCTGAGCTTTTAGTCTAGCTTCAGCCTTGAGCACTCTTGCTCAACATTGCCTTCAAGATAGTGCTTGATTCTCTGTCCATTGACAATGAACCTCTTTTCATAATCAATATCTTGAAGCTCCACATAACCATATGGTGATACACTTATAATCACGTATGGTCCCCTCCACCGGGATTTCAATTTCCCGGGGAATAGCCTGAGTCTAGAGTTGAACAGCAGAATCTTCTGTCCTGGCTCAAAGATTCTAGATGACAGCTTTCTGTCATGCCACTTTTTTTATTTCTCTTTATAAAGCTTGGCATTTTCGAAAGCTATGAATCTGAATTCCTCTAGCTCATTTAGCTGGAGCAATCTTTTTTCTCCTGCTAATTTGGCATCAAAGTTTAGGAATCTGGTTGCCCAGTAGGCTTTATGTTCCAGTTCCACGGGCAGGTGACATGCCTTACCATACACAAGTTGGTATGGAGAGGTCCCTATAGGGGTCTTGAATGCTGTTCTGTAAGCCCACAGAGCATCATCCAAGCTCCGTACCCAATCCTTTCTACGGGTACTTACTGTCCATTCTAGGATTCTCTTTAATTTTCTGTTAGAGACTTCAACTTGCCCATTAGTTTGTGGATGATATGGAGTAGCCACCTTAAGGCGAATTCCATACCGAACCATGGCAGAGTAAAGTTGTTTATTGCAGAAGTGAGTGACCCCATCACTAATGAGTACTCTAGGGACACCAAACCTGCTAAAGATATGTTTCTGGAGGAACTTCAGCACTGTTTTAGTATCATTGGTGGGCGTGGCAATGGCCTCAACCCATTTTGATACATAGTCAACTGCCACCAGAATATAAGTGTTTGAGTATGATGGAGGGAAGGGTCCCATGAAGTCAATTCCCCATACATCAAACAACTCAATTTCCAAGATTCCTTGTTGAGGCATGGCGTAACCATGAGGCAGATTACCAGCTCTTTGGCAACTGTCACAGTTACGTACAAACTCTCGGGAATCTTTATAGAGTGTGGGCCAATAGAAGCCACATTGGAGGACCTTGGTGGCTGTTCGCTCACCTCCGAAATGGCCTCCATATTGAGATCCGTGGCAATGCCACAGGATCCTCTGTGCTTCTTCTCTAGGCACACACCTACAGATTATTCCGTCTGCACATCTCTTAAAGAGATAGGGTTCATTCCACAAGTAGTACTTTGCATCAGTAATTAATTTCTTCTTTTGTATCCTGTTGTACTCCTTGGGTATGAACCTTGCAGCTTTATAGTTTGCAATATCGGCAAACCATGGTGTTTTCTGAATGGCAAATAAATTCTCATTCGGAAAAGTCTCATAGATCTCAAGAGAGGAGGGGCGTCCCCTCTACTGGCTCTATCCGGGACAGATGATCAGCCACTTGGTTCTCTGTCCCTTTTCTGTCTCTTATTTCTATATCAAACTCTTGCAGAAGCAACACCCATCTGATGAGCCTGGGTTTTGAATCCTGCTTTGTGAGTAGATATTTAAGAGCAGGATGATTAGTATACACAATCACTTTTGATCCTACTAAGTATGATCTGAACTTGTCAATGGCGTAAACCACTGCAAGTAATTCTTTTTCTGTAGTTGTGTAATTTTTCTGGGCATCATTTAGAACGCGACTAGTGTAATAAATGACGTGCAGAAGCTTGTCATGCCTCTGTCCCAACACTGCACCAATGGCGTGATCACTGGCATTACACATTAGCTCAAATGGTAATGTCCAGTCTGGTGCAGAAATAACTGGTGCTGTGACCAGCTTAGCTTTCAGCATTTCAAACGCCTGCAGGCACTCTGTGTCAAACACAAATGGCGTGTCAGCAGCTAGCAGATTGCTTAGAGGTTTTGCGATTTTTGAAAAATCCTTTATAAACCTCCTATAGAATCATGCATGCCCCAGAAAGCTTCTGATTGCCTTAACATTGGCAGGTGGTGGTAATTTTTCAATTACCTATATTTTTGCTTGATCCACCTCTATTCCCTTGTTTGAGATTTTATGCCCAAGGACAATCCCTTCAGTCACCATGAAGTGACATTTTTCCCAGTTTAAAACTAGGTTGGTCTCTTGGCATCTCTTCAAAACAAGTTTCAGGTGATCAAGACAGGAGCTGAATGAGTCTCCATATACTGAGAAGTCATCCATGAAGACTTCCAAAAATTTTTCCACCATATCAGAGAAGATAGAGAGCATGCATCTCTGGAAGGTTGTGGGCGCATTACACAGCCCAAATGGCATCCTTCTATAAGCAAACACTCCAGATGGACATGTGAATGCTGTTTTCTCTTGATCCTGGGGATCTACTGCAATCTGATTATAGCCTGAGTAGCCATCCAGAAAGCAGTAATAATCATGACCTGCCAGTCTTTCTAGCATCTGGTCTATGAATGGTAAAGGAAAATGATCCTTTCTGGTGGCTGTATTGAGCCTTCTGTAGTCAATACACATGCGCCATCCTGTAACTGTTCTTGTAGGAACCAGTTCATTTTTTTCATTATGAATCACTGTCATGCCTCCCTTTTTTGGAACGACTTGGACAGGGCTCACCCAGGGGCTATCAGAAATAGGATAAATAATCCCAGCCTCTAGTAATTTGGTGACCTCTTTCTGCACCACTTCCTTCATGGCTGGATTTAGCCGCCTCTGTGGTTGAACCACTGGTTTAGCATTATCCTCCAATAAGATTTTGTGCATGCATCTAGCTGGGCTTATGCCCTTAAGGTCACCTATGGACCACCCAAGAGCTGTCTTGTGTGTCCTTAGCACATGAATAAGTGCTTCCTCTTCCTGTGAATTTAAAGCAGAGCTTATGATCACTGGAAAAGTGTCACCTTCTCCCAGAAATGCATATTTCAAGGATGGTGGTAATGGCTTGAGCTCGGGTTTAGGAGGTTTTTCCTCTTCCAGAAGAGATTTCAGAGGCTCTTTCATGTCCTCTGAATCCTCCAAATCAGGCTGAACATCTTTAAAGATGTCTTCCAACTCCGATTCGAGACTCTCAGCCATGTTGATCTCTTCTACCAAGGAGTCAATAAGATCAACTTTCATGCAGTCTGTTGATGTGTCTGGATGCTGCATGGCTTTGACAGCGTTCAACTTAAACTCATCATCATTGACTCTCAGGGTTATTTCCCCCTGTTGGACGTCAATGAGGGATCGTCCAGTTGCTAGGAAGGGTCTTCCTAGAATGAGAGTAGCACTCTTGTGCTCCTCCATTTCCAGCACCACGAAGTCAGTGGGAAAGGCGAATGGCCCAACTCTGACAATCATGTCTTCAATCACGCCTGATGGGTATTTAGTGGAGCCATCAGCAAGTTGGAGACATATCCGGGTTGGTTTAACTTCTTCAGTTAAACCAAACTTTCTGATAGTGGATGCAGGTATTAGGTTGATGCTTGCCCCAAGATCGCATAAAGCTGTCTTGGTGCAATTACCTTATAATATGCATGGTATCAGAAAACTCCCAGGGTCTTTAAGCTTTTCAGGAAAGCTCTTCAGAATGACTGCACTGCATTCTTCAGTGAGGAGAACTCTTTCTGTTTCTCTCCAATCCTTTTTATGACTCAAGATCTCTTTCATGAAATTGGCATAAGAAGGTATTTGCTCAAGTGCTTCTGCGAATGGAATCTTTATTTCAAGAGTCCTGAGGTAATCTGCAAAGCGAGCAAATTGCTTATCCTGCTCCTCTTTCTAGAGTTTTTGAGGATAAGGTATCTTGGCTTTATATTTCTCAACCTTAGTTGCTGCAGGTTTATTGCCTACAGAAGTGGTTGAAGAAACCTTTTTAGAGGGGTTGTTATCAGCATTTGTGTGTGTCTGATCCCTCACTGGCAATTGAGTGCCAGGGTTAGAAGCTGAAGTGAAATTGGATGCCAGCTCCTTGTCTGTTCCTAGCGTCTGAACGCCAGAAATGTGCCCATTTTGGGCGTTCAGCGCCAGATCTTACTCATTTTGGGCGTTCAACGCCAGATCCTTGCCTATTTCTGGCGTTGAACGCCAGTCCTGCCTTGTTTCTAGCATTGAACGCCAGTCCTGAGCATGGTCTAGGCGTTCAGCGCCAGCCTTCCACCAAATTTCTGGCGTTTTAGTTCCAGAATTACTTTTCCCTGGGCTCTTACTGTCCTCAGGTGAATTTTGGGTGGTTTGCTCATTTCTTAGCTTTTTGTTGCCTTGAGGTGGGGTATTTAATATTTTCCCACTTCTTAATTGAACTGCTTGGCATTCTTCTGTTATTTGCCTTGATAGCTGCTGCTTTGTTTGCTTAAACTGTTCTTCCATATGTATATTAGCCATCCTTGTCTCTTGTAGTCTATCTTTGAATTCGGCTAACTGCTTTGTTAGAAAGTTCAATTGCTGATTGAATTCAGCAGCTTGTTTTACAGGACTGAGTTCAGCAGTTACTGTCTTAACCTCTTCTTTCATGGAAGGGTCACTGCTTAGGTACAGATGCTGATTCCTGGCAACTGTATCAATGAGCTCTTGAGCTTCTTCAATTGTCTTTCTCATGTGGATAGATCCATCAGCTGAGTAATCTAGAGACATTTGAGCTCCTTCTGCAAGCCCATAGTAGAAGATGTCTAACTGAACCCACTCTGAAAACATTTCAGAGGGGCATTTTCGTAGCATCTCTCTGTATCTCTCCCAGGCATCATAAAGAGATTCATTATCTCCTTGTTTAAAGCATTGGATGTCCAGCCTTAGCTGTGTCATCCGTTTTGGGGGAAAGTATTGATTCAGGAATTTTTCTGTCAGCTGTTTCCATGTCCTTATGCTAGCTTTAGGTTGGTTATTCAACCACCTCTTAGCTTGATCTTTTACAGCAAATGGAAACAATAATAATCTGTAGACATCCTGACCTATTTTTTTATCATGTACTGTATCAGCAATTTGTAAAAACTGTGCTAGAAACTCTGTAGGTTCTTCCTGTGGAAGACCGGAATACTGGCAACTTTGCTGCACCATGATAATGAGCTGAGGATTCAACTCAAAGCTACTGACTCCAATGGAGGGTATGCAGATACTACTCCCATATGAAGCCGTAGAGGGGTTAGAATATGACCCCAGAGTCCTCCTGGACTGTTCATTTCCGCTTAGGTCCATGATGGAGAAAGGGAGATGGTGTAAAATAGAAAAAATATTTTTATTTATTTATTTATTTATTTATTTCGAAAACAAAATAAATCAAAATAAAATAAATAAAAATGAGTGAAAGATTTTCGAAAAAGTGAGGAGAGAGAAAGTGATTAGGAGATTTTGAAAAGGATATGATGATTTTAAAAAGAAGAGTTTTAAATTTTGAAATAAAAATCTGAATTTTAGAAATAGATTTCGAAAAAAGATGCTTTAAAATAGAGAGAAAAGATATTTTGAATTTTAAGAAGAGAGAGAAGAACAATAAGATAGCACAAGATTTAAAATTTTTAGATCTAATGCTCCTTGTTTTCGAAAATTTTTGGAGGGAAAAACACCAAGGAACACCAAACTTAAAAATTTTAAGATCAAGACACAAGGAAAACTCAAGAACAATTTGAAGACTCACAAGAACACAAGAACATGAAGGAAGGACACCAAACTTAAAATTTTTAGAAAATCAAACTAAAATTTTCGAAAAACACAGAAAAATCAACAAGAAAACACCAAACTTAAAGTTTGGCACAGGATTTAATAGAAAAATTATTTTCTTTCTTTTTTTTTTTTGAAAAAGATTTTAAGAAAAGGAAAATAAGGATTCTAAAATTCTAACACGACAACAATAAGAGACTCTAAACTAAAAGGAGAAATTTTTCCTAATCTAAGGAACAAAATAAACCGTTAGTTGTCCAAACACGAACAATCCCCGGCAACGGCGCCAAAAACTTGGTGCACAAATTGTGAATCACACTTTTCACAACTCGTACCACTAACCAGCAAGTGCACTGGGTCGTCCAAGTAATACCTTACGTGAGTAAGGGTCGAATCCCACGGAGATTGTTGGTTTGAAGCAATCTATGGTTATCTTGCAATTCTTAGTCAGGAAGTCAATTGTATTTATCAGTTGAATTGCGAATAAACAAGAGAGCATGGGTTAAAGGTTACTTGTTATGCAGTAATGGAGAATATGTTGGAGTTTTGGAGATGCTTTGTCTTATGAATCTCTGCTTTCCTCTGTCCTCTGATTCACGCACGCACGTCCTTCTATGGCAAGCTGTGTGATGGGGCATCACCGTTGTCAATGGTTACATCCCCTCCTCTTGTGAAAATGGTCCAAATGCTCTGTCACAGCACGGCTAATCATCTGAGGTTCCCGATCATGCTGGAATAGGATTCACCCTCCTTTTGCGTCTGTCACTACGCCCAGCACTCGCAAGTTTGAAGCTCGTCACAATCATTCAATCCCTGAATCCTACTCAGAATACCACAGACAAGGTTTAGACTTTCCGGATTCTCATGAATGCCGCCATCAATCTAGCGTATACCACGGAGATTCTGATTAAGGAATCTAAGAGATATTCATTCAATCTGATGTAGAACGGAAGAGATTGTCAGACATACGTTCGTGGATTGAGAAAGGTGATGAGTGTCAATGATCATCACCTTCTCCATAGTTAGGCGCGAATGGATATCTTAGATAGGAACACGCATGTTTGAATAGAAAACAGAAATACTTGCATTAATTCATTGAGACACAGCAGAGCTCCTCACCCCCAACAATGGAGTTTAGAGACTCATGCCGTCAAAGAGTACAAAGTTCAGGTCTAAAAATGTCATGAGATCCTAAATAAGTTTCTAAAAGTTGCTTAAATACTAAACTAGTAGCCTAGGTTTACAAAAAGTGAGTAGACTATGACAGATGGTGCAGAGATCCACTTCTGGGGCCCACTTGGTGTGTGCTGGGGCTGAGACTTAAACAATTCACGTGCATAAGGCTGTTTTGGGTGTTCAACGCCAGGTTTGGATCCATTTCTGGCGTTGAACTCCAACTTTTAATCCTTTTCTGGCGCTGGACGCCAGAATTGGGCAGAGAACTGGCGTTGAACGCCACTTTACGTCGTCTGTCCTTGAGCAAAGTATGGACTATTATATATTTCTGGAAAGCCCTAGATGTCTACTTTCCAACGAAATTAGAAGCGCACCATTTCGAGTTTTGTAGCTCCAGAAAATCCACTTTGAGTGCAGGGAGGTCAGAATCCAACAGCATCAGCAGTCCTTTTTCAGCCTGAATTAGATTTTTGCTCAGCTCCCTCAATTTCAGCCAGAAAAATACCTGAAATTATAGAAAAACACACAACTCATAGTAAAGTCCAGAAATATAAATTTTTTCTAAAATCTAATGGAAATAAACTAAAAACTAACTAGAATATACTAAAAACTATATGAAATTAACCCCAAAAAGCGTATAAAATATCCGCTCATCAGCTAACTAATCATACCGAAATTTACATAAGCTTTAAATACATAATTTAAACAGAGAAAGCAGAATAAAGTAAAGAAGTGCAGAGAAAAGAACAAACAGAGCAGAATAAAGAGACAAAGCGAAGAGAGTAATATGATAAAGAGCAGAGGACCTATTGAGAGGTCATTTGTTGCATTAAGGCAACTTCAGAGATATCTATATGTTCATCTACTGCATTGAGGCAGTCAGATAGATAATGGTGCAACCATTGAGAAACGCTTTCCTACGGTACAGATCCATATTTTATTTCTCTAAGGTAGAGGGGTTATTTCCTGCTACAGAGTACCGTGACCACCTATTCCATTTCTGTAGTGGCAGAGGGGTTATTTCCTATATACAGAAGGTGTTTCGGCATACATCCCTGCAGTGGCAGATGTGTTATTTCCTGTGGTGCAGTGGACCCTGTGGTGGCAGAGGGGTTATTTCCTGTACACAGGGGTATAGCCAACAGGAAAGCCATATCCGGCTGGTAATGCTGGGTTACGTCGGGAGCGGGTAGAAACCGACAAATGAGCTCATTACCTGCACTAGGACTAGACATGCATCATTATTGTCTGTGCATTATTCTCTGTTGCATTCCTACTTGTGAGTGATATATTTCTTTATGTTTGTTTGCTTGAGTGCTGATGAGCGGATAATTTATACGCTTTTTGGCATTGTTTTTAGTATGTTTTTAGTAGAATCTAGTTACTTTTAGGGATGTTTTCATTAGTTTTTATGTTAAATTCACATTTCTGGACTTTACTATGAGTTTGTGTGTTTTTGTATGATTTCAGGTATTTTCTGGTTGAAATTGAGGCACTTGAGCAAAAATCAGATTCAGAGGTTGAAGAAGGATTGTTGATGCTATTGGATTCTGACCTCCCTGCACTCAAAGTGGATTTTCTGGAGCTACAGAACTTAAAATGGCACGCTTTGAATTGCGTTGGAAAGTAGACATCCAGGGCTTTCCAGAAATGTATAATAGTCCATACTTTGAACGAGTTTAGACGACATAAAGGGCGTTGAACGCCAGTTCTATGCTGCTGTCTAGAGTTAAACGCCAGAAAGAAGTCACAAACCAGAATTGAACGCCAGAAATACGTTACAACCTGGCGTTCAACTCCAGAAAGAGCCTCTACACGTGTAACACTCAAGCTCAGCCCAAGCACACACTAAGTGGGCCCCGGAAGTGGATTTATGCATCATTTACTTACTTCTGTAAACCCTAGTAGCTAGTTTATTATAAATAGGACTTTTTACTATTGTATTAGACATCTTTGGACGCCTAGTTCTTAGATCATGGGGGCTGGCCTCTCGGCCATGCCTGGACCTTTATCACTTATGTATTTTCAACGGTAGAGTTTCTACACTCCATAGATTAAGGTGTGGAGCTCTGCTGTTCCTCAAAGATTAATGCAAAGTATTACTGTTTTTCTATTCAATTCAACTTATTCCGCTTCTAAGATATTCATTCGCACTTCAACCTGAATGTGATGAACGTGACAATCATCATCATTCCCCACGAACGCGTGCCTGACAACCACTTCCGTTCAACCTTAGATTGAATGAGTATCTCTTGGATCTCTTAATCAGAATCTTCGTGGTATAAGCTAGATTGATGGCGGTATTCATGAGAGTCCGGAAAGTCTAAACCTTGTCTGTGGTATTCCGAGTAGGACTCTGTGATTGAATGACTGTGACAAACTTCAAACTCGTGAGTGCTGGGCGTAGTGACAAACGCAAAAGGAGGGTGAATCCTATTCCAGTATGATCGAGAACCTCAGATGATTAGCCGTGCTGTGACAGAGCATTTGGACCATTTTCACAAGAGGATAGGATGTAGCCATTGGCAAGGGTGACGCCTCCAGACGATTAGCCATGCAATGACAGCGCATCGGACCATTTTCCAGAGAGGATTAAAAGTAGCCATTGACAACGGTGATGTCCTTACATAAAGCCAGCCATAGAAAGGAGTAAGACTGATTGGATGAAGACAGCAGGAAAGCAGAGGTTTAGAGGGACGAAAGCATCTCCATGCATTTATCTAAAATTCTCACCAAGGATTTACATAAGTATCTCTATCCCTATTTTATTATTAATATTCGAAAACTCCATAACCATTCTATATCCGCCTGACTGAGATTTACAAGATGACCATAGCTTGCTTCATACCAACAATCTCTGTGGGATCGACCCTTACTCGTGTAAGGTTTATTACTTGGACGACCCAGTGCACTTGCTGGTTAGTTGTGCGAAGTTGTGATAAAAAGTTGAGATTACAATTGAGCGTACCATGTTGATGGCGCCGTTGATGATCACAATTTCGTGCACCAAGTTTTTGGCGCCGTTGCCAGGGATTGTTCGAGTTTGGACAACTGACGGTTCATCTTGTTGCTCAGATTAGGTGATTTTCTTTTTGTTTTGTTTTCAAAAATTTTTCAAAAATCTTTCAAAAAATTTTTCTCCTTTTGTTTTCGAAAAAATTTAAAAAAAAAAATGTTTTCAAAAATATATTTTTCTTCAGAATTTTTAAGAGTGAATTCTAGTGTTTCATGAAGCATGGCTGGCTATAAAGCCATGTCTAAATTCATTTGGACTGAGGTTTTGGCCTAAAATTGAATGAATTACACTCATATTCATGCTAAAGCTTGGCTGGCTATTAAGCCATGCCTGACCCTTTGATTGGAGCTTTAGACTAAAGAGCATAAGATTCCTGGAATTCATATTAAAAATTTTGGAATCCTTATTTTTCTTTTTCAATCAATTTTCAAAAAAAAAAAATTTAGAAAATCATAAAAATCAAAAAAATATTTTTTGTGTTTCTTGTTTGAGTCATGTGTCATGTTATAAGTTTGGTGTCAATTGCATATTCATATTGCATTTTTCGAAAATTCATGCATTCATAGTGTTCCTCATGATCTTCAAGTTGTTCTTGGTAAGTCTTCTTGTTTGATCTTGATGTTTTCTTGTTTTGCATCTTTTCTTGTTTTTCATATGCATTCTTGCATCCATAGAGTCTAAACATGAAAGATTTCTAAGTTTGGTGTCTTGCATGTTTTCTTTGCATATAAAAATTTTCAAAAATATGTTCTTGGTGTTCATCTTGACATTCAAAGTGTTCTTGGTGTTCATCTTAACATTCATAGCATTCTTGGATGCATTCATTGTTTTGATCTAAAAATTTTCATGCATTGCATCATTTTGTTGTTTTTCTCTCTCATCATAAAAAAATTCAAAAATCAAAAAAAATATCTTCCCCTTTTTCTCTCATAAAATTCGAAAATTTGAGTTGTCTTTTTCAAAAATTTTTAAAATCTAGTTGTTTTTATGAGTCAAATCAAATTTTCAAATTAAAAATCTTATCTTTTTCAAAATCTTTTTCAAAAATCAAATCTTTTTCATTTTCCTATTTTCGAAAATTATAAAAATATTTTTCAAAAATCTTTTTCTTACTTTTATCTCATAATTTTCGAAAATATCATTATCAATTAATGTTTTGATTCAAAAATTTCAAGTTTGTTACTTACTTGTTAAGAAAGATTCAAACTTTGAGTTCTAGAATCATATCTCATGATTTCTTGTGAATCAAGTCATTAATTGTGATTTTTAAAATCAAATCTTTTTCAAAAACTAATTTCAATCATATCTTTTCAAAAATATCTTTTTATCTTACCTTTTTCAAAATCATATCTTTTTCAAAATTTGATTTTAAAATATCCTTTCTAACTTCTTATCCTCTTATCTTTTCAAAATTGATTTTCAAATTTGTTTCAACTAGCTAACTAACTTTTTGTTTGTTTCTTATCTTTTTCAAAACTACCTAACTAACTCCCTCTCTCTCTAATTTTTGAAAATATCTTCTCTCTTTTTCAAAATTTCTTTTTAATTAACTAATCATTTTAATTTTTGATTTTAAAATTTTCGAAAATTACTAACCTTTTTCAAAAACTATTTTCGAAAATCACTAACTCTTTTTCAAAAATAATTTTTGAAAATTCTCCTTCTCTCTCATCTCCTTCTATTTAATTATTCATCTACTAACACTTCATCTCACCCAAATTCGAACTCCCTCTTCCATCTGTGTTCGAATTTGCTCTTCTTCTTTTCTTCTACTCACACAGGGACCTCTATACTGTGGTAAAAAGGATCTCTATTATTATTATTTTTCTATTTCCTCTTTTTCATATGAGCAGGAGCAAGGACAAGAATATTCTTGTTGAAGCAGATCCAGAACCTGAAAGGACTCTGAAGAGGAAACTAAGAGAAGCTAAATTACAACAATCCAGCAAGCACCTTTCAGAAATTTTCGAACAAGAAGAGGAGATGGCAGCCGAAAATAATAATAATGCAAGGAGGATGCTTGGTGACTTTACTGCACCAAATTCCAATTTACATGGAAGAAGCATCTCCATTCCTGCCATTGGAGCAAACAATTTTGAGCTGAAACCTCAATTAGTTTCTCTGATGCAGCAGAACTGTAAGTTTCACGGACTTCCATATGAAGATCCTTTTCAGTTCTTAACTGAATTCTTGCAAATATATGATACTGTTAAGACTAATGGAGTAGATCCTGAAGTCTACAGGCTCATGCTTTTCCCTTTTGCTGTGAGAGACAGAGCTAGAATATGGTTGGATTCTCAACCTAAGGATAGCCTGAACTCTTGGGATAAGCTGGTCAAGGCTTTCTTAGCCAAGTTCTTTCCTCCTCAGAAGCTGAGCAAGCTTAGAGTGGATGTTCAAACCTTCAGACAGAAAGAAGGTGAATCCCTTTATGAAGCATGGGAAAGATACAAAGAACTGACCAAAAAGTGTCCTTCTAACATGCTTTCAGAATGGACCATCCTGGATATATTCTATGATGGTCTATCTGAATTGGCTAAAATGTCATTGGATACTTCTGCAGGTGGATCCATTCACCTAAAGAAAATGCCTGCAGAAGCTCAAGAACTCATTGACATGGTTGCTAATAACCAATTCATGTACACTTCTAAGAGGAATCTTGTGAGTAATGGGACGCCTATAAAGAAGGGAGTTCTTGAAATTGATACTCTGAATGCCATACTGGCTCAGAATAAAATATTGACTCAGCAAGTCAATATGATTTCTCAGAGTCTGAATGGAATGCAAGCTGCATCCAATAGTACTCAAGAGGCATCTTCTGAAGAAGAAGCTTATGATCCTGAAAACCCTGCAATAGCAGAGGTAAATTATATGGGTGAACCTTATGGAAACACATATAATCCATCATGGAGAAATCACCCAAATCTCTCATGGAAGGATCAACAAAGGCCTCAACAAGGCTTTAATAATGGTGGAAGAAACAGGTTTATCAATAGCAAGCCTTTTCCATCATCCACTCAGCAACAGACAGAGAACTCTGAACAAAATACCTCTAATTTAGCAAACTTAGTCTCTGATCTATCTAAGGCCACTGTGAGTTTCATGAATGAAACAAGGTCATCCATTAGAAATTTGGAGGCACAAGTGGGCTAGCTGAGTAAAAGGATCACTGAAA
This sequence comes from Arachis ipaensis, assembly GCF_059453495.1. Lineage (NCBI taxonomy): Eukaryota > Viridiplantae > Streptophyta > Magnoliopsida > Fabales > Fabaceae > Arachis > Arachis ipaensis. The sequence goes on along the minus strand of NC_142439.1, from coordinate 57,098,679 downwards.
TCCCTCATAGTACTCTCCCAAGCAATACAGAAGAAAATCCAAAAGGAGAGTGCAAGGCCATTGAATTAATCACCATGGCCGAACCTATAAGGGAAGGAGAGGATGTGAATCCCAAGGAGGAAGACCTCCTGGGACGTCCAGTGATCAATAAGGAGTTTCCCTCTGAGGAACCAAAGGAATCTGAGGCTCATCCAGAGACCATAGAGATTCCATTAAACCTCCTTATGCCATTCATGAGCTCTGATGAGTATTCCTCTTCTGAAGAGAATGAGGATCTTACTGAGGAGCAAGTCACCAAGTACCTTGGTGCAATCATGAAGCTGAATGCCAAGTTATTTGGTATTGAGACTTGGGAAGATGAACCTCCCTTGTTCACCAATGAACTAAGTGATTTGGATCAACTGACATTGTCTCAGAAGAAACAGGATCCTGGAAAGTTCGTAATACCTTGCACCATAGGCAACATGATCTTTGAAAAGGCTCTGTGTGACTTTGGTTCAGGGATAAACCTCATGTCCCTCTCTGTAATAGAGAAACTGGGAATCTATAGGGTGCAAACCACTAAAATCTCATTAGAGATGGCAAACAATTCAAGAAAACAGGCCTATGGACAAGTAGAGGACGTGTTAGTAAAGGTTGAAGGCCTTTACATCCCTGCTGATTTCATAGTCTTGGATACTGGGAAGGATGAGGATGAACTCATCATCCTTGGAAGACCCTTCCTAGCGACAGCAAGAGCTGTGATTGATGTGGACAGAGGTGAATTAGTCCTTCAATTAAATGAGGACAACCTTGTGTCTACAACTCAAGGTTATCCTTCTATAAACATGGAGAGGAAGCATAAAAAGCTTCTCTCAAAGCAGAGTCAACCAGAACCCCCACAGTCAAACTCTAAGTTTGGTGTTGGGAAGTCTCAACAATGCTCTGAACATCTGTGAGGCTCCATGAGAGCCCACTGTCAAGCTATTGACATTAAAGAAGCGCTTGTTGGGAGGCAACCCAATGTTTATTTATCTAATTTTATTGTTTTTCATGTTTTATTAGGTTCATGATCATGTGGAGTCACAAAAAAATTAGAAAAATTAAAAACAGCAGAAGAAAAATCACACCCTGGAGGAAGACCTTACTGGCGTTTAAACGCCAGTAAGAAGCATCTTTTGGGCGTTCAACGCCAGAACAGAGCATGGTTCTGGCGCTGAACGCCAGAAATGCACCCTAGAGAAGAGCTGGCGCTGAACGCACAGAACAAGCATGGTTTTGGCGTTCAACGCCAGAAATGGGCAACAAATGGGCGTTCAATGCCCAGAACAAGCACCAATCTGGCGCTGAACGCCCAGAGTTGTGTGCAAAGGCATTTTACATGCCTAATTTGGTGCAAGGTTGTAAATCCTTGAACACCTTAGGATCTGTGGACCCCACAGGATCACCTCAGGATCTGTGGACCCCACAGGATCCCCACCTACCTCCACTCACTTCTTCTCACCCTTCTTTCACACAATCCCATAAACACTCTTCCCCAAAACTCTTCACCAATCACCTCAACCTCTCTTCCCTATCACCACTTCACCACTCACATCCATCCACTCTTCCCCATAAACCTACCTCATAAACACCACCTACCTTCAAAAATTCAAAATCAATTTCCCACCCAACCCACCCTAAATGGCCGAACCTAACCCTCCCTCCCTTTCCTATATAAAGCCCTCCATTCTTCCTCAAATTCACACAACACAACCCTCTCCTCCCCTTCTTGACCGAAACACATCTCCCTTTCCTCCATTTCTTCTTCTTCTTCATCTTTTCTTTCTTCTCTTGGTCGAGGGCGAGCAAAATTCTAAGTTTAGTGTGGTAAAAGCATAAGCTTTTTGTTTTTCCATTACCATTGATGGCACCTAAGATCAGAGAATCCTCTAGAAAAGGGAAAGGGAAGACAAAAGCTTCCACCTCCGAGTCATGGGAGATGGAAAGATTCATCTCCAAAGCTCATCAAGACCACTTCTATGATGTTGTGGCCAAGAAGAAGGAGTATCCGGAGATCCGACATGAAATCCAAAGAAGAGGTTGGGAAGTTCTAACAAACCCCATCCAACAAGTCGGCATCCTAATGGTTCAAGAGTTCTATGCCAATGCATGGATCACTAGGAACCATGATCAAAGTAAGAACCCGGACCCAAAGAATTATCTCACCATGGTTCAGGGGAAATACTTAGATTTTAGTGCGGAAAATGTGAGGTTGGCGTTTAACTTGCCTATGATGCAAGGAGATGCACGCCCCTACACTAGAAGGGTCAACTTTAATCAAAGGTTAGACCAAGTCCTCATGGACATATGTGTGGAAGGAGCTCAATGGAAGATTGACTCCAAAGGCAAGTCGGTTCAACTAAGAAGACTGGACCTCAAGCCTGTAGCTAGAGGATGGTTAGAGTTCATACAACGCTCCATCATCTCCACTAGCAACCGATCCGAAGTTACTGTGGATCAGACCATCATTATTCATAGCATCATGATATGATTGGAGAGGAAGTAGAAGTTCATGAAGTCATCTCCCTTGAACTCTACAAAATAGCCGAAAAGTCCTCCCCCATGGCAAGGCTAGCTTTTCCTCATCTTATTTGCCATTTATGTTACTCAGCTGGAGCTTTCATAGAAGGAGACATTCCCATTGAGGAAGAGAAGCCCATCACTAAGAAAAGGATGGAGCAAGTAGGAGAGCCCATTCATGGAGCTCAAGAGGCGCATGAAGCTCATCACCATGAGATCCCGAAGATGCCTCAAATGCATTTTCCTCCACAAAACTATTGGGAGCAAATCAACACCTCCCTAGGAGAATTAAGTTCCAACATGGGACAATTAAGGGTGGAACATCAAGAGCACTCCATCATCCTTCATGAAATAAGAGAAGATCAAAAAGCAATGAGGGAGGAGCAACAAAGACAAGGAAGAGACATAGAAGAGCTCAAGGACATCATTGGTTCCTCAAGAAGGAAACGCACCCATCACTAAGGTGGACTCATTCCTTGTTCTTACTTTTTCTGTTTTTCGTTTTCTCTATGTTAAGTGTTATCTATGTTTATGTCTTCATTACATGATCATTAGTATTTAGTAACTTTGTCTTAAAGTTATGAATGTCCTATGAATCCATCACCTCTCTTAAATGAAAACTGTTTTAATTCAAAAGAACAAGAAGTACATGAGTTTCGAACTTATCATTGAACTTAGTTTAATTATATTGATGTGGTGACAATGCTTCTTGTTTTCTGAATGTATGCTTGAACAGTGCATATGTCTTTTGAAGTTGTTGTTTAAGAATGTTAAATATGTTGGCTCTTGAAAGAATGATGACAAGGAGACATGTTATTTGATAATCTGAAAAATCATAAAAATGATTCTTGAAGCAAGAAAAAGCAGCAAAGAACAAAGCTTGCAGAAAAAAAGAGAAAAAAAAAATAGGCGAAAAAAAATAATAGAAAGAAAAAGAAAAAGCAAGCAGAAAAAGCCACAAGCTCTTAAAAACAAGAGGCAAGAGCAAAAAGCCAATAACCCTTAAAACCAAAAGGCAAGGGCAAATAAAAAGGATCCCAAGGCTTTGAGCATTAGTGGATAGGAGGGCCCAAAGGAATAAAATCCTGGCCTAAGTGGCTAAACCAAGCTGTCCCTAACCATGTGCTTGTGGCGTGTAGGTGTCAAGTGAAAATTTGAGACTGAGCGGTTAAAGTCAAGGTCCAAAGCAAAAGAAGATTGTGCTTAAGAACCCTGGACACCTCTAATTGGGGACTTTAGCAAAGCTGAGTCACAATCGGAAAAGGTTCACCCAATTATGTGTCTGTGGCATTTATGTATCTGGTGGTAATACTGGAAAACAAAGTGCTTAGGGCCACGGCCAAGACTCATAAAATAGTTGTGTTTAAGAATCATCATACTGAACTAGGAGAATCAATAACACTATCTGAACTCTGAGTTCCTATAGATGCCAATCATTCTGAACTTCAATGGATAAAGTGAGATGCCAAAACTATTCAAGAGGCAAAAAGCTACAAGTCCCGCTTATTTAATTGGAGCTATGTTTCATTCATAGTTTGGAATTTATAGTATATTCTCTTTTTTTATCCTATTTGATTTTTAGTTGCTTGGGGACAAGCAACAATTTAAGTTTGGTGTTGTGATGAGCGGATAATTTATACGCTTTTTGGCATTGTTTTTAGTATGTTTTTAGTAGAATCTAGTTACTTTTAGGGATGTTTTCATTAGTTTTTATGTTAAATTCACATTTCTGGACTTCACTATGAGTTTGTGTGTTTTTCTGTGATTTCAGGTATTTTCTGGCTGAAATTGAGGGACTTGAGCAAAAATCAGATTCAGAGGTTGAAGAAGGACTGCTGATGCTGTTGGATTCTGACCTCCCTGCACTCAAAGTAAATTTTCTAGAGCTACAGAACTCAAAATGGTGCGCTTCCAATTGCGTTGGAAAGTAGACATCCAGGGCTTTCCATAAATGTATAATAGTCCATACTTTGAACGCGTTTAGACGATGTAAAAAGGCGTTGAACGCCAGTTCTACGCTGCTATCTGGAGTTATACGCCAGAAACAAGTCATAAACCAGAGTTGAACGCCAGAAATACGTTACAACCTAGCGTTCAACTCCGGAAAGAGCCTCTGCACGTGTAACACTCAAGATCAGCCCAAGCACACACTAAGTGGGCCCCGGAAGTGGATTTATGCATCATTTACTTACTTTTGTAAACCCTAGTAGCTAGTTTATTATAAATAGGACTTTTTACTATTGTATTAGACATCTTTGGACGCCCAGTTCTTAGATCATGGGGGCTGGCCTCTCGGCCATGTCTGGACCTTTATCACTCATGTATTTTCAATGGTAGAGTTTCTACACTCCATAGATTAAGGTGTGGAGCTCTGCTGTTCCTCAAAGATTAATGCAAAGTACTACTATTTTTCTATTCAATTCAACTTATTCCGCTTCTAAGATATTCATTCGCACTTCAACCTGAATGTGATGAACGTGACAATCATCATCATTCCCCCACGAACGCGTGCCTGACAACCACTTCTGTTCAACCTTAGATTGAATGAGTATCTCTTGGATCTCTTAATCAGAATCTTCGTGGTATAAGCTAGATTGATGGCGGCATTCATGAGAGTCCGGAAAGTCTAAACCTTGTCTGTGGTATTCCGAGTAGGACTCTGTGATTGAATGACTATGACAAACTTCAATCTCACGAGTGCTGGGCGTAGTGACAGACGCAAAAGGAGGGTGAATCCTATTCCAGTATGATCGAGAACCTCAGATGATTAGCCTTGCTGTGACAGAGCATTTGGACCATTTTCACAAGAGGATAGGATGCAGCCATTGGCAAGGGTGACGCCTCCAGACGATTAGCCATGCAGTGACAGCGAATCGGACCATTTTCCAGAGAGGATTAAAAGTAGCCATTGACAACGGTGATGTCCTTACATAAAGCCAGCCATAGAAAGGAGTAAGACTGATTGGATGAAGACAGCAGGAAAGCAGAGGTTTAGAGGGACGAAAGCATCTCCATGCATTTATCTGAAATTCTCACCAAGGATTTACATAAGTATCTCTATCCCTATTTTATTATTAATATTCGAAAACTCCATGACCATTCTATATCCGCCTGACTGAGATTTACAAGATGACCATAGCTTGCTTCATACCAACAATCTCTGTGGGATCGACCCTTACTCGCGTAAGGTTTATTACTTGGACGACCCAGTGCACTTGCTGGTTAGTTGTGCGAAGTTGTGATAAAAAGTTGAGATTATAATTGAGCGTACCATGTTGATGGCGCCATTGATGATTACAATTTCGTGCACCAAGTGCTATGTCTGTGCTTTATCTTCTTGTATTCTCCTGCTGTATTTCTATGTTTCTTTATGCCGCTTTTCTATTCCTCTCAATGTATGCTTGTTTATTTTACCTGAACATCCACAACAAAAAAAAAGTTTCTCGTAAAATTGGCATCGCTCTAACAAGGAACAGGCTCATATATTAAATAATAAATAATAATTAGGAAGGATAAGTTAGTAACACTTAGCTTCTTGTATGACCATGGCATACTGGGAGTTGTGTCGTTATACTATGCTCTCCTAAAAAATGCTACGCTCCCCTGGAAGCAGCCCCTTTGGCTCAATTTACATCACTCCGAGCCCATTTAAACTGCAAGCAAGCAAGCCCACAATTGTTAATCAATCAAGGCCACAAGAATCATCTAGAATAGTTAATTTTCATTTGATTGTAATTGTTTTTAATTTCATTTCAATTTGTTATTTAGACTAGCTTATAAATAGGTGTTACTTTCATAGAAAAAAAGGAAGGCTGCAGTAGGAGTATGAGTAGAAAAGGGCTCAGGCTGGAGGATTAGAGACTCCAGAGCTCTCTTGGAGGATTAGAGACTCCAGAGAGCTTAGCATAGTTTAGATACACTTTTATTTTCTACAATTTTACATTTCAACTTGTATTGAGTTTAATTTCTATCCAATTTCAATTTCCTGCACTTCTTATCTTCTCTTCTGCCAAGTTTACCTTTCTGTTCATATTGAGTTTGATTCACTTTCATGCAATTTAATTTTTATGCACTTGTTCTTTAAGCTATGATTCACTAAATCCCAATTCATTAGGGGAGGAGCTCTATTATAATTCACATGATTGAGTGAACTTCTTCTTCTTCTCAATTCATTTGTGTAGCTATAGGATATTCTCTGTTTTGGTTGAGATTCATTCACTCCGGAAGGGGGTTTGAATCTGTTGAATGCTTGTGTGAGCCTCGGAAGGGGAATTATGGGCATTATAATTGGGGCTCTATCCTTCACAATTCTCTTGACCAACACTATTCGGGAGGAATTAAGGTCTTGAGAATTTGTGTGGCTCATAAATAAGAGAACATGCTTAACCTCTTCTTATGACAATTGGAGCAAGGAATTGGCAAGATTGATTGTGAAGAGAGAGATTAGGTTGCTAAGGAATTGGGATCTAATCAATTTCAATCTGCCATAGATCTACTCATATGATTGAGAAAGGAGTTGAGATTCATTTGATTCATGATGGATTATGATATCTCCAATCCCTAATGAATCTTTCTTTTTGGTGGTTCTTCAATTTAATTGCTTTGAATTTACTGCTTCTTTTTATTTTTCAGCACCCAATTCCCCTTTACATTTGATGTAATTTACATTCTACACTTAAAATTCCTTACAATTTATTTTCTATTGATCCAATTTCACTCAATTCACCCATTGTTAGCTTGACTAGACTAATCACCTAACCAAAGTTACTTGATCCATCAATCCTCGTGGGATCGACCTCACTCACGTGAGTTTTACTACTTGATGCGACCCGGTATACTCTCCGGTTAATTACGTGAAAACTAATTTTTACATATCACTCATTGATACCCAAAAACTTGTCTCTCAACAAATTTCCACCGGCAAGTACACTGGAGTGTCGTCAAGTAAAAACTCACCATAGAGTGAGGTCGAATCTCACAGGGATTGGTTGGTTGATTAATTTTGATTAGAGAATTGTTCTAGTTGAACTAAAGCAGAATTTGAATTTAGGTTTGCAGAATTTAAATTGGCGGGAAATTTAAAGTGCAAGAAATGTAAATAACTGAATGTAAATGACAGAAATTAAATTGCAAAAGAGAAATTGCAGGGAATTAAAGTGCAGAAGCTTAAATTGCAAGAAAGTAAATGGGAATAGGGATTGTTAATCATAAATGTAACAGCAGAATTTAAAGAATGGGTGAGATCAGAAATGGAAAGCTCATTGGGGTTAGGAGATGTTATAATCCTCCGGATCAAGCTCATTTTCATCTCTTCCTCAATCAATGCATTCATTGATCTCCTTGGCAATCTTAGGTGAATGGATCCCAATTCCTTGGCAATCCACTCTCTCTACGCTTGAACAATTGCCCAATTCCTTGATTTAATTGCTCATTGGAAGAGAGGAAGTATGGTCACTGATTATACCACATGTATTTCCAAATCAAAGTATTGGTAGGATTAAATGTCACAATATCCATCCAGATCCCAATCCGGTCCAACATGAGAAAGCAATTCTAGCATGATCTCCTCATTCCTCTTCCAAGGTTCAGAGGAAATCTAATTATGGATAGCTTCTCTTCCAAGACAACTACCCAATTGGATGAAGACCGAAAGCTTTCTAGCAAAATCAAGAGAAAAGAAAGAAGAAGAAGAATGAAAACTAGTATTGATCCATTGAATTATAATAGAGCTTTCTAACCCAATGAAGATGGGTTTAGTTGTTCATAGCTCAAATCAAATCAAAATGAAAGAAAAGTACAGAGAAGTGTAGAAAATACAAAAGAAATTATTGTAGTGTTAATTCTAGATCTAGACCTCAGTCAGCCAAAAAGCCCCTTCTAACTTAGACTCTCTGCTATTTAAACACTTTCTTCAATTGGTCTTCAAGTCTTGGATGTGGGCCTTGGCCTTTTGTTGAAGCAGATTGAAGTGGATCTCCATGATGTTGAGGAGAGAGGTGCTCAATTGCATAGTTCTGGTATCAACGTTGGGGTCAACGTTTTTAAGCAAACATTGGGTCAAACATTCTTTTAAAGAAAATAGATTCTGGGTGTTTTAAGCAACGTTTGACTCAATGTTGGGGCACTAACGTTCGCCTATTCACGCGTATGCGTGGCCCACGCGTACACGTGAATGGTCGATTTGCCATTCCACGCATCTACGTTCCATATGCGTCCGCGAGGTTGGAATGAAATGCCCGTCTAGGCGTACGCATCATGGACGCGTACGCGTCGCTGCAAAGTTTCCAACTCCAGTTTTTTGAAAGCTTATCGCAAACGTTGGCCTCAGTGTTGGCTTGGCAACGTTCCCTCCAACGTTGGTCTACCCACGCGTGCGCGTCACCTATACGTGCACGTGGATTGTCAAACTTCACGCCCACGCGTATGCGTTGCCTATGCATGCGTGTCGATGCGCTTTTCTCAACTCTAGATTTGAGCCATGTATCGCGAGCGTTGGCCTCAGTGTTGGCTTGGCAATGTTCCCTCCAACGTTGGCCTATCCACGCATGTGCATCACCTACGCATACACGTGGATTGTGTTTTCCAATTTTCAAAGAACATAACGTTAGGGGTAACGTTGGTGTACCAACGTTCCCTCCAACGTTGGCACTAGAACATTGCTTTTCCTTGCCCTCCATCCACATTTGAGGCAACATTGGTGTGCCAACTTTGGCCACCAATGTTGCTTCCTCTTCTTCCTTTCATGGCAATTCTTCCTTGCCTTCCATGCTTCTTCCTTGCTTCTCTTTACCTATCATCAATCAATATATGCATCAAAGCTTTGCTAGATTCACAAGAGTTTGCATTAATCTTAATAGACACATAATGCATCAAAACACTAACTTATTGCATCAAATTAATGAATCAAGGTATGCATGAACTTTTCATCCAAACACTAACTTATTGCTCAACAAAGCGTATAAAACCTAATAAAAACAATAGAAAAAGGCTAGTGAAACTAGCCTAAGATGCCTTGGCATCACAGCACCAAACTTAAATCCTACTTGTCCCCAAGCAAGCAGTGAATTATGAGAAGAATTAAATGCAAACAGAAGGCAATACATGTCCTTATTAGAAAGTAATTAAGTTTGATTGATGAGGTTTCATGCAGGATATGTTACAGCTCAACTTTTATTAGTTTCTAAGTGAGAAATGTCCATTTTAGTCTTAACTAAGGTGCTATCATGAACCCTTATTATTCACTAATCCTTGGTATTTGATTTCTTTGTTTTTCTTTTGCTGAGAACTTATTCTTCATTGCAGCTTAGTGTTATGTGTTGCAGCAGCTTTTTAGCTTATTTTTTAGTCAACACATATACACCACAGACACTTGGCTCACAAATCATCTTAAGACATTGGTGCCCAGCACCTCTTTGGGTCACTAAATGTCTTGTAACTAGATTGCTCTTAATAGTGGACTTTTGGTTGATAATCCTGGGTTAGTTAACCTAAGTTACCAACTGTTGAAACACTCTTTAGAACCTATTCATCCAAGCAGATCCTAGTACAAAGGCACCACAGGCATATATCTTAAGGTTCAAGCTATTGGTGTCTAGCTTATACTTTGTTTCTTTCATTTTTGTTGCCACCTTTGGCTTTTCTTCCTTTCCTTCTTATTTGTTTTCTTTCTTCCAAGGATAATTATTCACTAAGGTTCCATAAACAGCAGCCAAGATCATACTAGAAAAAGATATTCCACCCTTAATTTTATTAGTGAACTAGCTACACAATCAAGCATATACCACCACTCAACCTTATTCTGTTTCCTACCAATTGGGACAATTTCACTTCTCTATTTCAAACATATTCTTTCATTGAATTTAAAAAGAAGGAGACAAGATTTACATTTTAGCAAGATGAAGTTAAACCAGGCACTTAGACCAGCACACTTGATTGAAATTTAAAGAAAGCAAGCAACAACTTCAAATGTATTAAAAGTAAAATGAAAGCATGTTCTTTCTTATTGATAAACAAAGAGCAACACCGCCTTTCAATTCTTTGGTTGCTTTCCTTTGCTTGATTCCCCTCTTTTCTTCGACTCTTGTTTCTTTTTGCTTCTTCTTTCTTCTAGCAGTTTTTCAGTCCCAAACTTCTCCTCATCCCACAGTCTAGCATCTTTCAACATTTACTTCATTTTTTCTATGTTTCTTCTACCTCTTATCATTTTTGCATCCTTTGGTTGAGTGACCGTTTTGTATGGTGGGATTTCTTGATTCATGACAGGTATGCTAGCCACTAGATAGCTAAGTTGTGCTTGAATGTCTATATTATATGCCTAGCTTCTCCAACTGTATGGTATACATTCTTCCATTTATACACGTTCAGGATGTAGTTTGTTGCTCAGCTTGTTGTTCGGACAATTTATTGAAAGATTCTTGGAACTGGGCAAATTGCTCTCTTTGTGAATCCAAAAATCTTGCTTGGAAATCTCTTTGCTGGTCTATCATCCTCAACTGGAGCTCCTCTTACTTTTCTTGCCTTCCCATGATGGTTTGTGATGGGAATTGTTGCTCTTCTTCTTGTTCTTCTTCCTGTTGCTCTTCTCTTTATGGTTCTTCCCTCCTTTGCCTCCTTTGGGGTCTCCTCCGTTGCTGGACAACTGTGATATTCATCATTCTCTCCAGGGTCATTGGCATGCCTGGGTTCAGCCAAATAGGATTTGCATCCTCTAGTGTCACCCTAGTTTTTATGTATAACCGCATGATAGTGCTTGGGTAGTGGACCCAGGCTTCAGCAAAACTTTTCTCAGAGATCTTTTGAATGTCTTTTGCAATAATCTCATGGACTTTTATCTCCCCTCCTACCATGATGCAGTACAACATGGTGGCTCTTTTGATGTTCACTTCTAAAGTGTTTGCAGTGCTTAGGATTGATCTCCTTATAAGTTCATACCACCCTTTGGCTTATGGGATGGGATCCCCTCTTTTTATAAACCTTTGCTTTCCATGGAGGTCCCTCTCCTAGTCAGTATGAATTACACAAATATCACTAGCAATCTCATCAAAATCTGGATTGCCATTTATTCTCTCCTGGTAACCAGGTTTATCAAAGTGTGCTGCTCTCAAGCCTAGGATCTTCATGATGGTATTCGGACTAAAATCAACCTCCATACCCCTTACATAACTTTTGTAAGTTGGGTTAATGGTTGTATCCGGCCTCACTGTATTGGCATAAAACTCCCTTATAATGCTAGCATTGATTCTGGTGATTGGGTTGGTGAGGAGCTCCCATTTCCTTTTCCTGATCTTCTCTCTAATCTCTGGGCATTCATCTTCAGGAAGCTGAAAAGGGATTTTTGGCAGTATCCCCTTGGGTCTCATCCATTCAAGTTGAATCTGGTGGAACAGTTATTTGAACTTCCATCTATCATAGTTGTTTTCATCCTTCTTTTAAAACTTGATGAAGATGCAATAGCTACCTTAATTATTGGCCGAATAAAGGTAGAGAAATGGTGAGGAGGGATGGGTGGTGTTATGAAATATAGGATGAGAATATAGCTTGAGGGTAAAGTAAGGTTGTGAAAGCAAATAGAACAAGAGTGATTTGTAGCACCAGAGAACACGGTTGGTGGAATTGACCTTTGAGGAACACAAAACTGAATGTATGAATACAAGAAGGTGAAGGATTGAAATATGAGGCACCGGTCCAAGTGAAGCTATATGTAGCAACATTGATAAAGAATGGATGGTGAGGATGCTTTTTGAAAGGGTGAGAATGAATGGTATGCATGTAATGTTGAATGAGGACAAAGATTGCCTCTTTATTGGGCATGTGGGGTCCGTCTTCTAGGTGATTCTCCCAACAATGTGCAGATTGGCACTTTCAAGGAATAGCTTCCAAAGTCATGTGACCCGCTTTTCTTCTTCATGCTAGCCGTACCCTGTCCCTTTTTGTCCGTTCCCTTCATCTTCTCTTTCCTATGCCTAAACAAGACAAAATTGAATTAAAAGAGATGGTGGTAAAATAAAAGGAAAGCTATGACTAAGAAAAACTTCTAAGTATTCCTTATGACACATCAATCAACCGTGACTCTTTTTATGCACTTACGTAGCCTTGGTGCGCACCAAACTTAGTGTTTGGCAATGTGGCTAAAAAAATTTAATTTCACCAAATAATTTATGTGAGAATCAATGAAACTTCTTGTCACCTTTGATTCATGCCTCATAAGGATCACCTCTTCTAAGCTTTAGAAAAAAAATAGCTCAAACTAATGCATGACATGGTTCACCTTTCATGAAATTTTAGCCTTAAAACAAGTTTAACCTTCCTTGATCTTATAGCATATGTCACAACACCAAACTTAATGTTTGACTATATACTTCAAGAAAAATGAGTGAGTATACATTCCAAGATGGTTACATGATCATTATGCTTATAAAGCCATCTTAGAGTGCCCTTAGGCAGACCAAACTTAGAGAACAAACATATGCTAAATGTTTACTGCAAGTGTCAAATTTATTCATAAAGCTCAACTTCATCCTAGGAAACCATTGATTATGGATATTAAAGCAGTAAAAACAAGAATTTTAAAACATGGGCTGCCTCACATGGAGCGCTCTTTTATTGTCACTAGCTTGACATTGGTTTTCTATTAGGGAGGGTTGTAATGTCTCAGGTCTTCTCCCCTCACAGTGAATTTGTCTCCGCTTGCCTTCTTGAGAATTTCTATATGCTCCAAGGATAGGATCCTATTAAATGTATATACTTGAGGCAGCTGAGATGGAATGGTAGGAAGATGAGGTGGAATTAATGGATGGTGGACTGATATCACTTGATCCCCTGGGGAAAAATTCTCTGTAGGGATCTTTTTGTTCTTTCATCTCCTTGGGATCTTCTTCCCAGTTCTCTTCTCTCCTTCAAGTTGTGCCTCCGTGGTTCTCAAGTCAGGAAGGTCTTTGTTGATTATTTCTTGTGAATCTTGTGGTCTCTGATCTTCTTTGGATTCCTTTGATTGTGATATTATTTAGACTTCTCATTTTTCTACTAAGCACGACTTCAAATTCTCTGGGGATGATTCATTGGGTGCTTCTTTCAGGTCTGTATCACCAGAATAAATCATCATGCATTCCTTCTCTTGATCTGGATCGTGTGAGGGTTTGAAGACATGGAAGGTGAGTTGTTCATCATGTATTCTCAATATCAACTCGCCTTGCTCAACAACTATGAGTGCTCTGGCAGTGGCTAAGAATGGTCTCCCCAGAATGATTGGATGAAGGTAGCTTTCTTCCATTTCAAGAATAACTAAATCTGCAGGAAGAAAGTACTTTCCAACTTTCACCAGTATATTTTCAACCACTCCTAGTGCTAGTTTCTGGGTCTTGTCAGCCAATTGAAGGATCACATCTGTGGGTTTTAACTCATTAATTTACAACTTCTTCATGAGAGATAGAGGCATTACATTTATGCTTGCTCTCATATCACAAAACCCTCTATCAATCATTGTGTTTCCTATGGTACAGGGGATGTGAAAACTCCCTGGATCCTTCTTCTTTGTAGGCAAGTCCTTTTGGATGAGGGCACTACATTCCTTATTCATCATTACTATTTGTCCTCCCTTCAGGGTACTTTTCTTGGTCAACAACTCTTTCATACATTTAATGTATGTGGGCATTTATTGGAGAGCCTCAAGGAAGGGGATGTTGACATGAAGACACTTAAACACATCTAGAAATCTAGTGTATGTTTTCTCCTTCTCACTACCCATGAGTCTCTGAGGGAATGGTGCTTGTGGAACATAAGGTTTAAGGAATTCTTTTTCTTTTGGTTCCTTCCTTTGTACAAGGCTAGTCCCTTGTTCTATCTCTTCCATCTTATCCTCAAGAACTCCTTGGGTATGTTCTGTTGAATTGCTAATTTCTTCCTCCAAAACCTCCTCACTTGCAAGGGTAATTGCCTTGCATTCTTTCCATCTCACATTTTTTGTTCCTCCTCTTGTATTCTTCTCAGTGTCACTTGGGAAACTATCAGTAGGCCTAGGAATTTGCTGAGAAAAATATCCTTCTTGGGATTCAAGCTTCTTGATGGTTTCTCCTCGACTTTTCATACTAGCCCATACTTTGTCCTTGAATGTTCTGTTGTCTTGAACCACTGATGAACTGAAGTATTTATGGTTTAGAATTCATAATAAATTTACGTTTCAAGTATAGCTTCTAAACCAAGCAATAATCCTTTCATACAAAAATTTTGGTTGTCACTTAAGCAAACCCAATAAAATTGATAACCAAAGTATTCAAACCTTGGGTCGTATCTCAAGGAATTGCAGGAAAGTATGATTTATTATTGGTTATGGAAAAGGTATGTTTTTGGGTTTTTTGAAATAGAGGACAAGTAATTTAAATGGCAAGAAAAAATAAATTAATAATTATAAAGACTCTTGGCAAGGTATGAGGACTGGAAATCCCATCCTAGTTATCCTTATCAGGTGTGATGAGAATTGTTTATCGCTCTCACTTAGTTAACCCTCACTAAATAAAGGAAAGTCAAGTGGACCAATTAATTTGATCCTCAAGTCCTAGTCAACTCCTGTGGAAAGACTAGCTTTAGAGTAATCCAAATCAATCAGCGAATTCCAATTTTCAATCAACGCTGAGTTTGATAACTCAAGTGTTACCAATTACTTAACCAAAGCCAAAAGGAGAAAAATCTAGATTAAATTGAAAGCATCATAAATAGAATAAAACAATCATAAATCTGAAATACCGCAAATTATATTAAGTAGAATATTCAAATCTAACATGGAAAGATTCACAAGCCAATTTGGCAACATAAATAATTAATAAGTAAAAGCATTAGAGTAACTAAAAGTAGAAGAGAACATAAAATTAAAGTTGAGAACATTGAACCTGGAATTTGGAGTAATAACCATAAAGTAAAAGGAATCTTGATTCTAAAACCTAAAAGAGAGGAGAGATCCTCTCTCTCTCAAAAACTACATCTAAAACCTAATAATTCTCTATTCTGAATGTTGTATGAATTGTTGTTGTTGATTCCCCCATTCTCTGGCTTTTATTCTGTGTTTCTGGGCTTGGATCTGGGCCAAAAAAGGGCCCAGAAATCGCTGGGGGCGACTTCTGCATGTTTCTGCACGTGGCGTCCGTCACGCGTGCGCGTGGGTCATGCGATTGTGTCATTTGGAGTTTTTCCTTGTCACACGTACGCATCGTTTGTGCTCTATGCTAGGTACGCGTCCGCGTCGTCCATGCGTTCGCGTCGCTACCAATTTCTTCAAAACTCCATTTTGCGCGTTCCTTCCATTTTTGCATGTTTCCTTTCCGTCTTCTGAGCCATTCCTGCACTATGAAGCCTGAAATTACTTAACACACAGATCACGGTATCGAATGGTAATAAAAGATAATTGAAATAAATATTTTTAAAGCATAGAAAATATGTTTTTACCCATATCATAGAATAAGGAAGGAATTGTAAAACCATGCAATTCTTATGAATATTTGGGTGAGGAATTGATAAAAACACTTAATTGAGCACAAGATATATCATAAAATAGGAGTTTATCAACCTCCCCACACTTAAACATTAGCATGTCCTCATGCTAAATCCAAGAGAAAAAGGTGAAGGTAGAATGGTGGAATCTTATGCAATGCAATCTATTCTAAATGAAAGCTACCTAAATGAATCATGTAATTCTAATTACTATCCACCTATATATATAGAGCTTACATGTGGTTAAATTGATTCATATTTTCAAGGAATCATATATGCATAGCCAAGCCTAAATCATGTTAAAGCACCTTCACAATTGAGTTGAGTTAAAGGAATTCACAAACTTGCAAGACAATTAACAATTAAATTTGGATATATGGAGATGAGCTATTGAACCCTCACTGGATTTTGTGTTTCCTCTCTAGTCACTCAGTGTTTGGGGTTAATCACTCTATTCTTCTCTAGTTATGCTTTCTAAAACTTTGTTCTTCATCTAACCAATCAACAAATATCTAATGCATACATACAAACATCATGAGGTCTTTTTCAAGGTTGTAATGGGGCCAAGGTAAAGGTGAGGATATATATAAGGTTAAGTGAGCTATAGATTGAATCCTTGATTAGTCTAAGATCTCACCTAACATATACATACTCTATATAATTTAAAATGATGCCTAGTCTTCCCATAATTTTCCCACTTTTTTATCACTGACGATCGGACTTTTGCGTGGTCTAGAAATTCGCAGATAAATCCTCGTTGCAAGTATAGTTCCTAAACCAAAAAAAGTCCTTTCATACAAAAGTTTTGGTTGTCACAAGTAACAAACCCAATAAAATTTATAAACCGATGTATTCAAACCTCGGGTCGTCTTCTCAAGGAATTGCAGGGAAGTATGATTTTTTATTCGTTATGGAAGACATAATTTTTCGGTTTTGTAAAAGTTTGAACAGGAGAAATAAATTACAGGAATTAGTAAATCAATAACTAAGAAAACTCTTGGCAAGGTATGAAAATTTGGAAGTCCTATCCTAGTTATCCTTATCGATGGTGATGAGAATTGAGTTTTAATCCCACTTAGTTAACCTTTACTAAAGCAAAGGAAAGTCAAGTGGACTAATTAGTTTGATCCTCAAGTCCTAGTCAATCCCTGTGGGAAGACTAGCTTTAGAGCAATCTAGATCAATTAGTAATCTGCCAATTTCAACCGCTGCTGAGTTTGACAACTCAAGTGTTACCAATTACTTAACCAAAGCCAAAAGGAAGAAAATATCTAAATTAAATTAAAAGCATTCATAAATAGAATAAAGCAATCATAAATCTGAAATACCTCAAATTACGTTTAAACATAAATTCAAATCTAACATGGAAAGGTTTATAAGCTAAATGAAAAGATAAATATCAATTAAAGTAATAAAATAAAAGTAGAAAAATAAATTAAAGGAACACTGAACCTGTGATGAAGAAGAAATAATCCTAAATCCTAAAACTAAATCCTAAGAGAGAGGAGAGAACCTCTCTCTCTCTCCAAAAACTACATCTAAATTATGAAAAGTGAATAATCGAAGACCTCTTAATGAATGGATGCATTCCCCCACTTTATAACCTCTAATCTGTGTTTTCTGGACTTGGATCTGGGCCAAAAGGGTTTCAGAAATCGCTGGGGGCATTTTCTGCAGTTTCTGCACGTGGCGTCTGTCACGCATCCGCGTGGGTCACGCGGTCACGTCATCTGGGAGTTTTCCTTATCACGCGTTCGCTTCAATCACGCGTACGCGTCATTTCCGTTTTGCTCAAGGCACGCGGCCGCATCAGTCACGCGTTCGCGTCGTTGCCTTTTCGCGCTAGGCACGCGGCCGCGTCGTCCATGCGTTCACGTCACTGCCCTTTTCTTCAAAACTCCATTTTTGTGCTTTCCTTCCATTTTTGTATGTTTCCTTTCTGTCCTCTAAGCCATTCCTGCCTTGGGAGATCTGAAAATACTTAACACACAAATCATGGCATCGAATGGTAATAAAGGATAATTAAAATTAATATTTTTAAAGCATAGGAAACATGTTTTTCACATATTTCACATAATAAGGAAGGGAAAGTAAAACCATGCAATTCACATGAATAAGTGGGTGAAGGGTTGAATAAATCACTTAAATTGAGCACAAAATACATCATAAAATATGGGTTTATCAACCTCCCTACACTTAAACAATAGCATGTCCTCATGCTAAATCCAAGAGAAAGGGTAGAGTTAGAATGGTGGGATCTCATGCAATGCATTCTATTCTAAATTCAAACTACCTAAATGAGTCATGCAATTCTAGTTATTATTCACTTCTATATAAAGCTTACATGTAGTTAGTTTGTTTCATATTTTCAAGGAATCATATATGTACAAGTAAGGCCAAACCAATTTAAAACATGTTCACAATTGAGATGGGTTAAAATATTTCACAGACTTGCAAGACAATTTGACAATTTAAACATAGATATATGGGAATGAGCTATTGAATCCTCACTGGACTTTGTGTTTACTCTCTAGTCACTTAGTGTTTATTGGGTTAATCACTCTATTCTTTTTCTATCCTTGCTTTCTAAAAATTTGTTCTTCATCTAACCAATCAACAACTATGAAATACATACATACAAAAATCATGAGGTCTTTTTCAAGGTTGTAATGGGGCCAAGGTAAAGGTAAGGGTATATGTATAAGGCTAAGTGAGCTAACAAAGTGAATCCCTGATTAGTCTAAGATCTCACCTAACATACATACTTTATATAATTTAAAGCGCTTTACCTAGCTACCCAAACTTCTTCCCCCTTTTGTGTTACATGCTCATGTATCAAATTTACTTTTAAATTTTGTCCCATGTGCATTGATTCTTGGGATTTTGCATTGGAGGTAATTTTTGTATCCCCTTATTTAATTACTTAAAAGTTTTTTTTATGCACATGGTATTTTAATTAATTTGGTTTCACATGAGCATGCTTCCCAAATATTCAAATAATTTTTTTCAATTCCAATTTCCCACTTTTTCTATCATTTCATGTTCTCATAAAATTTCTCACATTTAAATAATACACAATATCTATCTTAAGCTGACCAAGGATTCAACTTGGGATTTTTATTTTGTTTTTCTGCTTAAGGCTAGTAATGTGGTTATAGAACGAGAGGGGATTAAAAAGCTCAAGGGGGCTAACAAGGGTGATGTAAAAGGTAGGCTAATTTGGGATAAGTGAGGAAAGATTCAAATGATGGCCTCAATCATCTTTTGGTATGTATCTATATTCTATATTGGACATATAGATTAAAACAAAGTAAAGAACACCAGAATGAAAAAGAAGGGTAAAACACACAGGAATGAAATTTATGGTTTGAATGTAACCTTACAATTAAGCTCAAAACTTACAGGCTGTGTGTTCTCCAGCTCAGAAATCATATATCAGTTATACATGTCATGCAAGTAGAAATCAAGAGTTCCCATTCAACTCAATGTAAATCTTAGGGTGGCCCGTAAAATCTTAATGTTCCTCCTTGAAGAAATGTTGTTAACTAACTAATATGTAATGCTATATATACAAGGTGTGTGGATGTTTGATTATGTTAAAGTCTCTAGTTTACTTCTTTTTGTTTTCAATTAAATCAAACTATTATATGCTAAAAGGGTAAACTATACTAATTAATCTGCATATTCTATAACTAATAAGTTTATAATTGCAAACTAAACTAAATGTCTAAGATATAAACTAAAGTGCAAAATGCGGAAATAAAGTAAAAATACAGCAAAACAACAATGTGCAAGTACTTAAAAAAATAAAAATAAAAATACAGAAAAATAAACAAAATAAGATAGAAGAGTCTGTAGTGGTTCACCAAAAAGATACGCCAGGGATGGCGACCTCCCCACACTTAAAATATAGCATCGTCTTCGATGCTCACTCAAGCTGGGTGTGAAGAAGTGTCATCACCGGAAGGAGGGGCTGCTGGTGTCTCTGTGGTGGTCTAAGGGTCTGCAGTCTCTATGAAGGTAGTGGGATCTGTCTGATGTAGTGGGTGCACTGACTGTAGAGGAATCTCCGGGTCTGCAGCCTAGATCTGGTGTGGCTCCTCATGCTGTGCCGCAGCCTGCTCGGGTCCTCCCTGCTCGGCCTGGGTATGTGCCTCCTCTACATGATCGCTCGCCTCTGCCTCAGATGTATCAGAAGGGGTGTCAGGCTCGGAGGGGGTGTCACTGCCGGATCGGATCATCAACTTAAGGTGCTCATAGTGCCGCTTGTTACGACGCTCCATACGATCCAGGCGGGCGAAGAGTCGATGCACCAAATGATAAATGGGCTCAGGAGTAGGTGGATGTGCAGTGGATAAGGCTGGTGCAGTAGTGGATCGTGAAGGGGCAACTGAAGGTGTGGCTGCCTCATCAGAAGCGGTTAGGAATGGGGGGTCTGTAGCCTAAAGCCTGAAACTTCCTGCTGTGTGGAATGATCTTCTTGCAATCTACAGCAGTCGACTTCGCATCGGCCAGCTCCCAAGGCACGTCAGCTCGGCGGCCTAGCTGGGTGATCAGATAAGGGAAAGGGAGAGCGCCTCTGACATGGACCCTGGCCATATAATACCGAATAAATCGTGGAAGATACAGGTCCTTACCCTCCATCACGCACCAGATGAGGGTGATCATAGCAGCGGGCAGCTCTGTCTCATGAGTGCTCAACATTACATAGTTGCTCAGAATCTGGTGCCAGAGCCGAGCCTCATCATTCAGATATATCAGCTTGATTCCTTTAGGCATCACTGTGTTCTTACCCATGACCCATGGGATAGTAGGATCAAGGGCTAATCTCTGCTTGACAGCATCCCAGTCAAATCTCATAAATCGCATATCCTCTTCAGCCTTTTGGTAACCGTCAGGCTGATCTGACTTAGGCTGAAGGTGGAGGATGTCCTCAATAGCTTCCTCAGTGACCAAAATCTGTTTCCCTCCGAGGTGCACTGCATCCAGGGAAGTCTTGAAATAGTTACAGTAAAATTCTCTGACCCAGGAAGCGTTGACCTCTGTCAAGTTTCGTTCCAAGAAGAATCAGCCTCGCTGTTTTATCTATTCGGAGGTGTACTGCTATAGTTCTTCTGGAATTTTTAGAGTTCTCTCCAGGTACAGGTTCCTGGAAGTGGCAAACACTGGATACTTTAGCTCACAGTGTCTGTTTGCAAATTTAACTGGATCTATGGCAGTGAGGAGCTGGTCAGCCTTCTCCTGCGGGGTAAAGTGCTTTTCCCGCCAGGAGTCGTCATGCAAGATGTCGAGGATGTTCATAGAGGATTCGCCTCTTTTGCTTTTGCCAGTGGTTGCTTTGCCTTTTCCTTTGCGTTGAGGGTCAGACATCCTTAAAAGCAGAAATTCCAGGATATAATTGAAGAACAAAAGCAGGAAAATAAGTAGGCAAATAGAATAATAGCAATATAAGCACAGAGTGGTAAAAGAGCAGTAGAATTATGAAATGAGTTAAATATATGTACATTTTGGACTGTATTTGAGTTAAAAATCCGAGATGAGAAATCACAATCCAAAATATATTATAAGTAGAATACATGTTAATTAGGAAAAACAATAATCATGCCTTGAGTTAGAAAGATAAAGTAGTTAGTTAAAAACCAGAAAGAGAAGTTTGAAAGTTAGATTGGTTAGGATTGAAAAAGGAGGAGTTAAAGTAAATGGCATGAGAATGGTTTCTTAGTTAACAAGATTTACAAAAACTTGAAGAATATGCAAATCATATTCAGGCAAGGATTGCAAGTTGTTGATGATAATTCATATGGATGAAGGAAGTGTAAAATGAGAATGAAATCATCAATAAGCAGTTGGAGACTCAGGGAACCATAAAGAATGAGAATGTGAGCCCGTGCATTCATGAATTGATTTGGTTGTAGCCAAGTAATGCAAAATCAAAAATGCCAAAACCAATACATGAATGGAAAAATGAAACAAGGTGTAGAAAATTGGGCAGCATTTCGGCTAAAAGTGGGTGTTCCCGGAAATAAACAACAGGGAAAATCAGTTCATATAGTTTTAAATAAAACTGCAAATAAACACAAATAACATGAACATGAAAGAGTAGTGTAACAGCAGCAAGAAACAAGGAAGAACAGTGTATGAACAATATGATCATCACAGCAAAATCAGAATTGCGAAATAGATAAAGCAAGTAGCAAGAACGGCACAATTATCAGGCCTAAATCTACTAACCACATCCTAGCTACCTAACCACCTAGAATCTACTACAAACATGCATCTCTAACTATCCTAATTTGAACAGAATCTGAAAAAATATGCAACTAACTACGGAAGATAGAGAAATCGGTGTTTGGCAGAACCTGGTATGTGAATGAACAGAAGTGAGGGCAGAGAGATGGTGGTGACGCAGGGGTGATGGCAGGGTGGTACGGCGGCATTGTGCAGTGACGGAAAGGGTGGTTCGGTGGGGCTGGGTGGATGAGGGTTAATGTTGGAAAAGGGGATGAAGGGGTAAGAGGGTAGGGTTGGAGGGGGGTTGGCCGGCGGTTCTGTGTGGGTGGCGACTTGGTGATGGGCATGGCGGTGGGTGAGAGGCGTGGAAGAGACTGGTGGAGGAAGAAGAGAAAGAAAAGAGGAGGGGTGTCGCGGGGTGGTCTAGGTGGTTGGGGGTGGTGCGATGGTCGGAGATGGGCAGCTGGGACGGTGGTGAGTGCAGAGAAGGAATGGGTGAGAGGAGGGTTGGGGGTGAATGGGCGACGCGATGGGGTTTGGGTTCCCGTGACTTGGGGTTAGTAGATTCAAATCCACGCGAACGCGTGGGGCACACGATCGCGTGACTAGGGTGAAATGGGTTTGACGCGGTCGCGTGGTCGACGCAGTCGCGTGGGTTGGGTAAAAGATGGGTGACGCGGACGCGTGAGGCACGCGACCGCGTCGCTGTAAATTGTGCTAGATGCACACTTCCAACGTTGTTTTAGCGCAACTCTCTGTTTCCATTTAGGGGGCCATTATATCCATACGATACAGACGCGTCGCTCTCGCTTTTGCGTGGGATGAGTGTTTTGCGAGGGACGCGTTCGCGTCAGGGACGCGAACGCGTGGGCCGTTTTGTGCTAAACGCACACCAGCCGCACAATTCCAGCCAAACTTTCTGGGCGTTGGATCTTTACGCCGATTTCCATTTCATGCCCACGCGTGGCCGGTGCGCTCGCGTGGGGTGATCTCTCTCTTTTTTTTTAATGCAATTATACAGTATGCAATATGCAGTGCTAATATAGATGCTATGAATACTTCCAGGTTCAATGAAAATAAAATAAAATAAAAACAAATAACACGAAATAAAATTGAAAAAAAAAATGATCATACCGTGGTGGGTTGTCTCCTACCTAGCACTTTTAGTTAAAGTCCTTAAGTTGGACATTAGATGAGCTTCCTGTTATGGTGGCTTATGCTTAAATTCATCCAGAAATCTCCACCAATGTTTGGAATGCCAACAGCCTCCGGGGTCCCAAACTAGGCATGTAAAGCTTTTGAGCAGCTTAAAACAGATTCTCAGGCTCCCGGGGTGGCGAATGTCAGAATAGATTCCAGGATCCCAAACTTTGCTTTTAAATCCGCCTTTGTCTTGATCTAAATTCTTCCATCCAGGCGGTTTAGAAATTATATTCTCACCAAGATGACCAAACACCTTCCGAGACCCATTCAATTGAACTTGACACCAATCCTTGCACTTCAGATTGAAGTGTGGAACCTTATTGAATCTTGCACACTAGCTCTGAGTACGAGCCATTTCCCTCTTACTCTTAAAGCCACAGAGAGCTCTAAGTTGGCCATCTGTTTCAAGCAAACCATATTCAAGTGGAAAAGTAAAGATAAAGGTTAAGGATTGTACCCATATGAAGCTTGTATTAGGTGGTAATGGGCTTGGGATAGGTGTTTCTAGTGGTTCTGTAAGCTCTACTCCCTTGTATTCTTCTGTGAATTCCTCCACTTCTTTACAAAGATCTTCAACTGCAACTGCGTTTTGATCAAAGTCTTCTATGTCTTCCTCGTCACTCAAGTCATAAGTTGGAGGTTGAGAGAAATCTACCTCGACATCATCTTCGTATTCACTTGGATAAGGTTCTTCAGGCTCAAGGAGTTCAGTTGCAGATGCAAGTTCATGACTAGGAGAGCTTGATTCATGATCATCACTGCTATGGAATCAATTTTTTGGTCTGTTCTGTCCAATATTTCACAAGGTATATGCTTTGGAAGTTGTGCACTATCCTCCCTGGCGTCAAATTCGAACTTCTCGGCGGAATCCTTTATAGTTCTCGATTCCCATGGAGGTTCAGCATCTCCTAAAACTTCAACCACTTCTTCCTCTACAACTATTATGGCTTCCTCCACTTGTTCCAATACAAAGCCATGCTCCTCATTGTCCATCGAAGTTTCTAGTGTCTCCTTCATGCTACGCTCTTCTTTTGATTCTCCACATGTAGCCATGGGAGTACTTTGAGTGCTCAGATGTCTGGAAGCTAATTTATTTACTACCTCGGTTAAGGCAGTAGCGAGTTCCAGTACGCCCCTTTGCATCTTCGCTTGCCCTTGAAGAAGAACGCGAAGGGTGTCATCCAATGGATATTGGGGTGGATATGAGGGTTCATTGGTTGGGAGAGAGGGTTCATAATAAGAATGTGGTGGTTCTTGGGAGTAATTGGATTGGGGTTGTGGTGGATAAGGGTCATACGGTGGTGAATGGTGAAAAGGAACTTGTGATTTTGGTGGTTCAAATCTATGTTGAGAGGGTGGTTCATAAGCACAGGGTGGAACTTGTTGGTAACTACAAGATGATCCACCGTATCTATTGCCTTGGCATGCATTGTAGAATGGTCGTCGTCTATGATACTGTGGAGGGTGTTGTTGCCTAAAGGGTTGATCAAGTTCTCGTGGCTCCATCCATCTTTGGCTGTTCTGACCTTGATGCATGTTTCTGCTATAGCTTTCATTCCCTTCAACAATATTAGAACCAAACTCAAAGCGAGAAGGGTGAGTACTCATGGTAGCTTAATAAGAATTAAAAATGAAAACAGGAACAAATAAACAAGTAAAAGAAAAATATTTACAATAACCAATAATAAGGCACACGTTTGCAATTCCCCGGCAACGGCGCCATTTTTAAAAGAGCGAAACTCTCGTGCGATCTAGAATTTTCTAAAAATAAATTCCCATTGTAAGTATAGTTTCTAGACCGACAAGAATTCCTTCCTTACAAAAGTTTGGGTTGCGACAAGTAACAAACCCAATAAAATTTATAAACCGAAGTATTCAAACCTCGGGTCGTCTTCTCAAGGAATTGCAGGGAAGTATGATTTATTATTGGTTATGCAAAATAGTATTTTTGGGTTTTGAAAAGGTTTGAACAGGAGAAATAAATTGCAGGAATTAGTAAATCAATAACTAAGAAAACTCTTGGCAAGGTATGAAAATTTGGAAGTCCTATCCTAGTTATCCTTATCGATGGTGATGAGAATTGAGTTTTAATCCCACTTAGTTAACCTTTACTAAAGCAAAGGAAAGTCAAGTGGACTAATTAGTTTGATCCTCAAGTCCTAGTCAATCCCTGTGGGAAGACTAGCTTTAGAGCGGTCTAGATCAATTAGTAATCTGCCAATTTCAACCATTGCTGAGTTTGACAACTCAAGTGTTACCAATTACTTAACCAAAGCCAAAAGAAAGAAAATATCTAAATTAAATTAAAAGCATTCATAAATAGAATAAAGCAATCATAAATCTGAAATACCTCAAATTACGTTTAAACATAAATTCAAATCTAACATGGAAAGGTTTATAAGCTAAATTAAAAAGATAAATATCAATTAAAGTAATAAAATAAAAGTAGAAAAATAAATTAAAGGAACACTGAACCTGTGATGAAAAAGAAATAATCCTAAATCCTAAAACTAAATCCTAAGAGAGAGGAGAGAACCTCTTTCTCTAAAAACTACATCTAAATTATGAAAAGTGAATAATCGAAGACCTCTTAATGAATGGATGCATTCCCCCACTTTATAACCTCTAATCTGTGTTTTTTGGACTTGGATCTGGGCCAAAAGGGTTTCAGAAATCGCTGGAGGCGTTTTCTACAGTTTCTGCACGTGGCGTCTGTCACGCGTCCGCGTGGGCCACGCGGTCGCGTCATCTGGAAGTTTTCCTTGTCACGCGTTCGCTTCAGTCACGCGTACGCGTCATTTTCGTTCTGCTCAAGGCACGCGGCCGCGTCAGTCACGTGTTCGCGTTGCTGCCTTTTCGCGCTAGGCACGCGGCCGCGTCATCCATGCGTTCGCGTCGCTGCCCTTTTCTTCAAAACTCCATTTTTGTGCTTTCCTTCCATTTTTGTATGTTTCCTTTCTGTCCTCTAAGCCATTCCTACCTTGGGAGATCTGAAAATACTTAACACACAAATCATGGCATCGAATGGTAATAAAGGGTAATTAAAATTAATATTTTTAAAGCATAGGAAACATGTTTTTCACATATTTCACATAATAAGGAAGGGAAAGTAAAACCATGCAATTCACATGAATAAGTGGGTGAATGATTGAATAAATCACTTAAATTGAGCACAAAATACATCATAAAATATGGGTTTATCAATCACATATTCATGTACCAAATTATTTTTAATTTTATCCCATGTGCGTTGATTTCTTTACTAAATTCATTATTGGGGTAATTTTGTCCCCTTATTCATTTATTTAATTAAAAAGGGTTTTTTTAAGCATAAACAAAACATGTCAATACACATGGTATTTTAATTATTTTGGTTTCACATGAGCATGCTCCCAAATTTCTGATTATTTTATTAATTTAATCATTTCCTATCAACCCATGTTCCCACGTTTTCCCACGCTTAGTGGATACACAATCTCTATCTTAAGCTAACCAAGGATTCAACTTGGGATTTATAATTTGTTTTTCCACTTAAGGCTAGTGATGTTGTTATAGAACAGAATAAATGGGGATAAAAGGCTCAAGGGGGCTAACAAGGGTGACATGAAAGGGTAGACATATTTGGGATAAGTGAGCAAAAATAAGTAATGGCCTCAATCACATGCAAGTATGTAAATACATTCTATATTGGACATATAGACTGAAACCACGTAAAGATTGCAAGCATAGAAAAGAAGTGTGAAACAAACAGGAATGAAATTTATGGTTAAATGTAACCATACAATTAAGCTCAAAAACTCACGGGTTGTGTGTTCTTTGGCTCAAAAACCATATATCAGTTATGTATATCATGCAAGTATAAATTAAGAGTTTCCATTCAACTCAATGTGAATCTTAGAATGGCTCTTATAAAATTTAGTATTTTTCTTGAAAAAATGTTGTCAATTTACCAACATTTATTGCTATATATATGTAAGGTGTGTGGATTGTTGTGATTCTGAAAAACTTAAAATTTCTAGTTTACTCTTTTATTCTCAATTAAACCAAGTTATCATATGCTAAAAGGGTAAACTAAACTAATTAGTCCATATTTTCTATATCACAACTAATAAGCTAAAAGTGCAAACTAAACTAAATATCTAAGATATATATAAACCAAAGTATAAAATATAATAAAATAAACAGAAATACAGTAAAAGGAAAATGCACAAGTACTGAAAGACAGATAAAATAAAATAAAATGTAGAAAAAGAAAAAGAAATAGGATAAGGAGAGTCTGAAAGTGGTTCACCAAAAATAAAGTACGCCAGAGATGGCGACCTCCCCACACTTAACTAATAGCATCGTCCTCGATGCTCAATCAAGCTGGGTGTGAGGAAGTGGCATCTCTGGAAGGATGTGCTGCTGGTGTCTCTGTGGGCTCTGGCAGGGATAGTACACGAGGCTCTGTCTGGATCGGTGCCTGTGAGTCGGATGGCTGTGTCTGCGGAGGCTCCTCATGTTGTGGCTCTACCTGCTGAGATGCTGCCTGTTGGTGCTCTGCAGGTGCCTCTGCCTCATGATCATCTGCCTCCTCCTCAGAAGGCTCTGATGGTGTGTCAGGCTCGGAGGGGATGTCAGGGTTGCCAGACCGGATCATTAGCTTCAGATGCTCATAACGCCACTTGTCGCGGTGCTCCATCCGATCCAGGCACTCGAAGAGTCGGCGCACCAGGTGGTAGATGGGCTCTGAAGCAGGTGGAGGTGCTGTGGTGGTGGCTGGTGCAGCAGAAACGGAAGGGGCAGCGGAAGATGTGGCTGCCGCAGTAGAGGCAGTGAAAAATGGAGGTCTGTAGCCCAAAGCCTAGAATTTCCTGCTGTGGGATAATTTTCTTGCATTTGGCGGCAGGTGGCTTCTCATCAGCAATCTCCCAAGGCACCTCAGCTCGGCGGCCCAGCTGAGTAATCAAGTAGGGAAAGGGTAGAGTGCCTCTGATGTGGACCCTGGCTATGTAATACTGGATAAAGCAGGGAAGATATAGGTCATTGCCCTCCATCACAGACCAAATGAGGGTAATCATGGCAGCTGGCACCTCTGTCTCATGAGTGCTCGGCATCACGTAGTTACTCAGAATCTGCTGCCAAAGCCGAGCCTCATCATTCAGATAGATAAGCTTAATTCCCTTTGGGTTTGTTGTTGTCTTACCCATGACCTATGGGACGGTAGGATCAAGAGCTATAGTCCTCTTTACTGCGTCCCAGTTAAACCTCATGAATCTCATATCCTCTTCAGCCTTTTGGTAACCATCTGGCTGGTTTGATTTAGGCTAGAGGTTGAGGATTTCTTCTAGTGCTTCCTCAATAACCAGAATCTGCTTGCCTCTGAGTTGCACTGCATCCAGGGACGTTTTGAAGTAGTTGCAGTATAATTCTCTGACCCAAAATGCATTGACCTCAGTCAAGTTCCTTTCCAGGAAGAACCACCCTCTCTGTTTAATTTGTTCTGAGGTGTATTGTTTGAGTTCTTCTGGGATTTTGAGGGTATTTTCCAGGTATAGGTTGCTGAAAGTTGCAAAGAAGACCGGATACTTCAGCTCACAGTATCTGTTGGAAAACTTGACTGGGTCTGTGGCAGGCACCAACTGATCAGCCTTTTCCTGTGGGGTAAAATTCTTTTTCCGCCAGGAATCGTCATGGAGGATATCCAAAATAGAGGTAGAGGATTCTCCTCTTTTCCTTTTGCCTGTGGTTGCTTGCCCTTTCCTTTGCTTTTAGGGTCAAACATTCTGAAAAGTATAAGTTCTAGGATACAGTTTAAGAAACTAAAGCAAGAAAACAGGTAAGCAAATAGGATTTAATCAATAGAAGCATAGAGGGGCAAAAGAGGAATAAAAGAGCAATATAAGCATGGAGTGAGTTAAATATATGTAAAATTTTGGATTCTATGCAAGTTAAAAGTTGGAAAAGAAAAATCACAATCCAAAATCTATGATATGCGGAATTCTTGTTAATTAGGAAAAACAGTAATCATGCCTTGAAATGGTTTTAAAGTGGTTATTTGAAAACTAATAGAAAAGTTAGAAAGTTAAAGTAGTTAAGAGGTAAAAAATGAAGTTAAAGTAAGTGGCATGGTGTTGTGGTTTTTAATTAACGCAAATTGCACAAACTTGAATAACAAGCAACTCACATTCAAGTAGATATTGCAGATTATTGATGATAAATCATATAAAGAAAAGAAGTGCAAAATGAAATTGAAATCATCAATAATGCTATTTAATTTATAAGGGAATCAAAAAGAATAAGAAAGCTGGCCCGTGCATTCATGAATCGGTTTGGTTGAAACCAATTAGTGCAAAATTTGAAAGTGCCAAAACCAATTTATGAATGGTAGTTGAGTGAAATAATTTGCTGAAAAAAATTGGATAGCATTTCGGCTAAAAATTGAACGTTCCCAGGTAATAAACAACAGCAGAAACAGTTCATATGTTAATAAAGTAGAGCAACAAATAG
Organism: Arachis ipaensis; assembly: GCF_059453495.1. NCBI lineage: Eukaryota > Viridiplantae > Streptophyta > Magnoliopsida > Fabales > Fabaceae > Arachis > Arachis ipaensis. The sequence goes on along the minus strand of NC_142439.1, from coordinate 57,068,736 downwards.
TAATTCACATGAGTTCAGAATAAACAAACTCAATATGCATTAAAGAATAGTAAAGAACAGCATATGAAAAGCATTGTCATCACAACAAATTCAAAATTGCGAAATAGATAAAACAAGTAACAAGAACGGCACAATTATCGGCCTAAATCCACTAACCAAATCCTAGCTACCTAACCACCTAAAATCCACTACGATCATGCATCTCTAACTATCCTAAATTTAATTTTATTTGAAAAAAAATGCAACTAACTAACTAACTAGAAAAGGAATTAGTGTTTGGCATAACCTGGTTGGCGCAGTAACAATTTGAATGCAGAGAGATGGTGGTGGTTCGGGAGGGTGACACGGCGGCGTTGGGAGTTTCGTGGTGTTGGCAGGGTGGCACGGCGGCGGTCCTTGGTGGTTCGGCTTAGCGCAGGGGATGAAAGAGGGAGGGGAACAGAAGAAGAAGGATAGGGGTGAGGAGGTGGGGTGGCGATGGGGTGGTGGTTGGCGGTCTGGGTGGTGGCAGCGGGGTTGGCTCGGTTCGGTGGGGTAGGGGAGGGTGGAGGTTGGGAGGGGAAGAAGAAGAGAAGGGAGGGAGGGGCGAGGGTTGTGGGGGTCGTGGTGGCCGGTGGGGGCGCGGCGACGGTGGTGGCGGCTCGGTGGTGGGGCGGGTGGGCAATGGAGGGAGAAGGGTGGAAGAAGAAGGGGAGAAAAAGAGATGGCGGGAGGGGGTTCTGCGAGGGTGGCGCGACGACGGGGGCACGGCGAGGCGGGGTGGGGTCGTGGTGGTTGATCGGTGGTGGCAAAAGGGAAGAGAGAGTGCAGAGGGGGAGGGGGGTCGTTGACGCGAAATGGGTTAGGGTTCCGCGTCGAAGGGGTAAGTGGATTCAAATCCATGTGAACGCGTGGATCACGCGATCGCGTGATTGGGGCGGAAAGGAAATGATGCAGACGCATCATTGACGCGATCGCATGAGTGAGGGATAATGAAAGTGACGCGTATGTGTGGGGCACGCGTACGCGTCGCTCAGAATTGTGCTAAACGCACAATTCCAGCGTCGTTTTGGCGCAACTCTCTGTCTCTATTAAGGGGGCAATAATATTCACGCGACGCGTACGAGTCGCCCACGCTTTTCGCGTGGTGTGTGTAAAGTGGAAGTGATGCGTTCACGTCATTAACGCGAACACGTGGCCCAAATTGTGCCTAACGCATGACAGCCGCACGATTCCAGCCCAACTTTCTGGGCGTTGGATTATTACGTCGATTTCGAATCGACGCCCACGCGTGGCACATGCGCACGCGTGGGGTCCATTTTTTTTATATGCAATATGCAATATGCAATATGCAAGATGCAGATGTCTTGAATGATCCTAGGAAATAAAATAGAATAATATAAAATGAAACTAAAAACAAACAAAACGAAATAAAATTAGAGTTGAAAAAGGAACGATTATACCGTGGTGGGTTGTCTCCCACCTAGCACTTTTAGTTAGAGTCCTTAAGTTGGACATTTGATGAACTCCTTGTTATGGTGGCTTGTGCTTGAACTCATCCAGAAATCTCCACCAACGTTTGCAGTTCCAATATCCTCCGGGATCCTAGACTAGGCATGTAAAGCCTTCGAGCAAATCAAAGCAGGTTTTCAGGCTCCACGGGTCTTGATTGTTAGAATGAATCCCAGGATCCCAAACCTTGCTTTTGTAACCGTCTTTCTATTGATCTTCATTTTTCCAGCCGGGCGGTATGTAACCTGGATTTCCACTGAGATACCTGAACATCTTCTGAAACCTATCAATTCTAGATCTATACCAATCCTTGCATTTCCAATTTGAACATCGAACCGTATTGAACCTTGGATACTGATGCGGGTGGAAACTGTCTCTCAACAAATTTCCTTCGGCAAGTGTACCGAATTTGTCGTCAAGTAAAAACTCACAATAGAGTGAGGTCGAATCCCACAGGGATTGATTGATCAAGCAACTTTAATTAGAAGAATGTTCTAGTTGAGCGAATCCAGAATTTGGGTTGAGAGTTGCAGAAAATAAAATGGCGGGAATGTAAATAACAGAAAAGTAAATGCTAGAATTAAAGGATTGGAAGTAAACGACTGAAAATAAATTACAGAATTGTAAATGGGAATGTGGGATTTGCTCATAAAAGTAAATGGCAGAAATTAAAGAGAATGGGTAAGATCAGAGATGGGGAGTTCATTGGGCTTAGGAGATGTTGCAATTTTCCGGATCAAGTTCATTTTCATCTCTTCCTCAATCAATGCACTCATTGATCTCCTTGGCAATCTTAATTGATTGAATTACAATTTCTTGCAATTCAATCTCTCAAATCTTGATCAATAGCCAATTCCTTGGTCAATTGCTCATGAGAAGAGATGAAGTATGGTCACTGATTATACCATATGCATTTCCCAAATCAAGTATTGAGAGGGTTATAGTCACATACCCATCCAAACCCAATTTGGTCCAGCATGAGAAAGCATTTCTAGCTTGATCTCTTCATTCCTCTTTCAAGGTTCAAAAGAGATCCAAGTTTGAATAGCTTATTTTCCAAGATAACTACTCAATTGGATGAAGATCGAAAGCTTTCAAGTAAAATCAAGAGAAAAGATAGAAGAAGAATAATGAAAATTAGTATTGATCCATCAAATTACAACAGAGCTCCCTAACCCAATGAAAGGGGTTTAGTTGGTCATAGCTCTAGAAAATGAAAACAAAGATGGAGAATACATCATAGAACTAGAAATTGCAAAGAAAGTAAAATACAGAGAGTAGTTCTTTTTTTCAACTTCCAGAACTTCTTCAACAATTCAAAGCTACTCCTATATATACTACTTCTCTCAGCTTCTAGTTGGCTCTTCAAGTCTTGGGCCTTTGGATCTTGAGTTTGAAGCAGTTCTCTTCTTCATTTGGGCTTGGCTTTACTTGCAGAGAGAAAATGTGGAGTGGGTAGAGACTTTAGCTCAGGACGTTAGGGGTGTTAATGTTTAGTGAAAATATAAGTTCGAGAACGTTAGTAACAATCAACTTTCTCACTAACGTTACTAAGTAAAAGCCTCGTTAACTTCAACGTTAGTGGCATAAACGTTGCCACTAACGTTGCCTCTAAGTCCTTCGCACACGTTATTGAGACTTAACATTCCCAATAACTTTGAAAGGCCCCCTTTGTTCCCACGTTAGAGCCCACGTTAACTTAGTTAACGTGGCTCTTTAACGTGGGCTTGCCATCCTTCGAGAACGTTAGTGACACTCAACATTGTCACTAACGTTCCAAGGTGCCCCTATGTCTCACGTTAGATTCCACGTTAACTAGGTTAACGTGGCTTCTAATGTGGCCATGCTTAGCCATCCCCAACGTTAGTGACAATGTTGAGTGTCACTAACGTTAGCCATTCTTTCACTCATCAACGTTAGCTTCCACGTTAACTAAGTTAACGTGGAAGTTAACGTGGCTCCTTGGGGGGTTGTGTTGTTGCTTCCAACGTTAGTGACAATGTTGGGTGTCACTAACGTTGTCGACCACTCTTGCTTCTTACGTTAGCTCCCACGTTAACCAAGTTAACGTGGGAGTTAACGTGGTATATTCCTCCTTAGGCCAACGTTAGTGACAATGTTGAATGTCACTAACGTTGGTGTTTCTTCCCCCTTTTTAACGTTAGAGGCCACGTTAACTAAGTTAACATGGACTCTAACGTGGCCACTTATGAGCATTTACCAACGTTAGTGACAATGTTAAGTGTCACTAACGTTGGCTCAACTTCCCTTCTCCATGTTAGAGTTCACATTAACTTAGTTAACGTGACTCTTAACGTGGTCAATGATGGCTTTGAGAGCGTTATTGACAATCACTTTTCTCATTAACTTTGCAAGTTACCTCCCATTCCTTGCTTCCTTTGGTCCTGAAATCAAGCAATAGAGCGCATCAAAGTTCTAGTCCAAGTCATGGGCAATGCAACATACAATTTGTCACTAAACTTATGCAAAATCCTCATGAAATAATGTAAAATGCACAATGTATGCTTGAATCAAGGTGTAAGTGAATAACTACCCAAAACTAGCTTATTTCCTAAGGAAATGCATGAAACTAACCTAAAAACAGTAAAGAAAAGGTCAGTGAAACTGGCCAAGATGCCCTGGCATCACAACACCAAACTTAAAGCTTGTTTATCCCTAAGCAAGTACTGGAATAAGAGAATGATGAATGAAATGCCAAGAGTAATGAGTCATTCTTGTGGAAGTCATATCACTGATTTTATGGTGGTTTCATGCATAGCAACTTAGGTTCATTCCTGGCTTTCAGACCTTTATCATGTCTTAAAACACTTACTTTGCTTACATCCCATGAGACTTTTATTCATTGATACCTTTATTGTCATTTCAGAGCTTATTGGTGTTCTTAGGCTAAGTGCTCTGTAAGGGGGCAACTTTTTAAGATAAGCTTTCAGCCAACACTCCCGAACCAGTTGGTTCAAGGTGCTAGGTGTTGAAGCACCCCTAAGGACTTACTCCTTCAAGCCTTTCCCCCATACATACACACCACAGGAATATAGTTTATTTATTTTCCTTCTGGAGACCTTGGTGTCCAGCACCTCTTTGGGTTACTAAATGCTCTGTGGTGAGGGTTACTCTTGATAATGGACTTTCAGCTGATAATCCCGGGTTAGTTAACCCAAGTTACCAAGTGATAAAGCACCCCTAAGAGCTTATTCATCCAAGTAGATCCCTCACACAGGAACAGCACAGACATATATCTTAAGATCAAAACTATTGATGCCTAGCCTTATTGCTTACTCTTTTTCTTTTGTTTTTCCACTTTCATTATTCTTTCCTCTTTCTCTTATTAGGATCTTGTCATATACTTAGTCTCATGAGTATATTCAAAGCAAAGTATTAAGGCCAGATAGTTGTCATCCCACCTTATGGTTGAACCAACTTAGCTAACTTATGATCATACCACAAACTCATGAATGTTCTCCATAGTATGAACTCCTCTCTGGTCTTTTGAAACATAAACATTCTCTCTTCATTTGATTAAAAGGGACAAGCATACAAGTAAGTAAAGTAAGGATGCAGTGACATAAAGACTAGCACACAGAGACTTTCTTCAATACCAAAAACTTAAAAGACATAATTGAAAAAGGTTTAAACATAACATGGAAGTGATGAGTATTTTGGAGAAAAAATAAATCTCTCCCAAAACACACAAATCCAACCGGCAAGTGTACCGGGTCGTATCAAGTAATAAAAACTCACGGGAGTGAGGTCGATCCCACAGGGATTGAAAGATTGAGCAATTTTAGCTTAGTGGTTGATTTAGTCAAGCGAATCAAGATTTGGTTGATTGTTTTGTGACTTGCAGAATTAAATTGCATTGAAGTAAAGAGAACAAGAAATAAATTGCCGAAACGTAAAGGACAAGAAATTAAATAGCAGAAACTTAAAGTGCAAGAAATGTAAATTACGGAATCTTAAAGTGCAAGAAATGTAAACAGCTGGAATTGTAAAGGGAATTGGGGAATGGATTTGCAGAATTTAAACAAGGAAAAGTTGAATTGCATTAAATAGAAGAGGGAAAGGGAATGGAGATTGAACCGGATATGAAGCAGAAAAGTAAATGAACATAGAAAGGAAAGAAACAGAATGTAAATTGGGGATTTGGATCTCAGGGCCCAGAGACTAGAAAACCAAGTCTAGATCTCAATGCCTTCCTAGATCCAACAAGAACAATTGCAAGGAAATTGTAAATTGCAAGGAAAATAGATGAAGAGCAATTAACCGGAAATGAAATTCAATTAGCAGTAAAGAAATAGAGATCCAAGATTGAGATTGAAACAGATTTTCTTCAATTCTCCAATCCAAGATCCAAGACAAGTGTAAAATGAAATTGAAAGCAATAAAACTAAGAGGAAGAGAAATGAATTCTCCTTCCCCAAGACAAAGAAATTAAAGTTCACTCAATAACAAAAGCTCTCCGAAAACTATTATGAAAATTCCAAAAGGAAAGCTCTCCGAAGAACTTGAATTCTATCCTATTTATACACTTTCTTCCAATGATCTTCAAGCCTTGATTTGGGCCTTTGCTCTTAGTGGAATTGGGTTGAAAGAGGCCTTGGTTGATTGCTCTTGAAGTTTGGAGAAGAACCAAAGTGAACCAATTGAACCGGTTTTGAGGTTAGCAAAAGTTGGACCAAAAGTTTGAGCCAAAGTTAGGGGTCTAACTTTGGCTCCAACTTTTCATATCAGCTAGCACATTTTTCTGGTATGAACGTTGGTGCCAACGTTAGGGGTCTAACTTTGACCCTAACGTTGGCAATGCCTTGTGTGCTAGTGGCGCCAACGTTAGCCACCAAGTTAGGGGGCTAACGTTGGCGCAAACTTTTGCTCCTTCCCCATTGTAATTCATGTGCCAACGTTAGCCTCCAAGTTAGGGGGCTAACGTTGGCGCAAACTTTTGGTGCCCAGGGGAGAAATTCATGTGCCAACATTAGCCTCAAAGTTAGGGGGCTAACGTTGGCGCAAACTTTTGAAGCCCAGGGGAGAATTTTCAAGTTCCAACGTTAGCCTCCAAGTTAGGGGGCTAACATTGGGGCTAACTTTTCAACCAAAAGTTTGTGCAAAAGTTTGATGCTAACTTTAGGTCCAGCTTCTTGCTTCCTGGTTCAATTTCACTTATTCCATTGTCCTCTCTTCACTCCTAGCCATTCCTTCTTGCTTCAACCTTTCTCCAAGCCTTCTTCACCTATCATTAATCAACCAAACTCATCAAAGCTATGCTCAAAATCATGAGGTATTCAATCTTTCATAATATGCAACAAATATAGCATAAAACCTCATGAAATGGCATGAATTCATATATGGTTGGTTCAATCAAGGGAAACATGAAAATCTACTCAATTAGCTTGCTTGTAGCTCAAGAAAGTGCATAATTCTAAACAAAACAAAAGAAAAAGACTAGGTAAAATAGGCTAGGATGACTTGTCATCAGGAAGCAAGTTCTATTTCATACAAGATCTTCCTTATTTAAAACATAGAGAAAGGTGGAATAAAGAAGGAACTCCACCACCTTTTACTATTGTGGATGTCCATGCTCTTTTCCTTGCTTGTCCTCCTTGTTTCCTCTTGCATTTCCTCGCATCCGTGCCAATCTTGCTTGCTTCCAATCCTCAAGTGCCTTCTTCACTAACTCATGACTCTCTTCCACCCTTTGTCTTTCCTCTCGTGCTAATTCATCCTTCATTTCTTCATACCTGGCTATTCCTGGATGCAATATTGGCAGCTGTCCCACTAAGTAGCCGAGTCTGGCTTGAGTGTTTATGTGATGTCCTGTTTCGCTCATGTAAACTCCTTCTGCGAATGCCCTTTGCTCGTCCAATAGTTCTGCTTGTTCTATTTGTCTTCGATGCATCTCATGTATGTGTACCCCTTGATGTGCTTGGATGTTGATTAGCCTCTGGATGGATTCTTGTTGCTCGTTTTGCCTTCGTTCCATCCTGTTGAATGTTTCTCCCTATTGTTGTCCTTGACTTAGTTGCTGTTCCATCATTTGCCTTTGCCACTCACCTTGCTGAGTCATCTATCTTGAGAGTGTTTCCTCTTGCTGCCCCATCATCTGTAGTTGAAGCTCTTTTTGTGCTCCTTGGCTTTCCAAATATTGCCTAGACAAGCCATCAATGGCCTCCTGCAATTGGTGCATGTCAAAGGTCTGTTGTGCTTGACCCTCTAAGACTTGTCCTTCCACTACTTGAGGGGCTGTCCTCTTCCTTTGCTTCCGCTGAGGCAAAGGGGATGCTGCAGCATTCATCCTTTGTACAGTTATTGGGATGCCTTCCCCTTATCCATATGGGGTTCTCATCTTCAAAAACCAGCCCAACTTTCTTGCATATTCGGTAAATAGTGCTGGGGTAACCTAACGTTCCTCTTGAGTCGCTTTTCTCTGCCATCTTTCTAATACCTTCAGCTATGAGTTCATGTACCTTGATTTCTCCTCCCTTCAGTGTACAGTGCACCGTTGTGGCTCTCTTGACATTCACCTCCGAGTTGTTTGCAGCTGGGAGAATAGACCTTCTCACTAGCCCAAACCACCCCTTGGCTTCAGGAGTGAGATCTGTTCTCTTGATGAACTTTGGTTTATTTCCCGCACCCCTTTCCCAATCAGCTCCTGGTACACAAATATCTTGCAGAATCTGGTCATAATAGGGGTTGTCCAATCTTGAGTGATAGCTTTCTTCTTCAAACTGTATAGACCGTAGCTTCAATGCCCTCATGACACTCATGGGACCAAAGTCCACCATCTTTTCTCTCACAAAGCTTGTGTAAGACTCATCCTTCTTATCATATCGAACCGCATTTGCATAAAATTCTCTTATGAGGTTTGCATTCACCTTAATGACCGGGTCAGTGAGGAGCTCCCATCTTCTCCTTTCTATCTTCTCTGTGATTTCGGGGCACTCAGTCTTTTTAACTTGAAATCCCATCTCATAAATGATTTCCTTATCAACCATCCACCCGTATTGCAATGCATAATGCAAGCTTCTAAATCTCTTTTCATCATATGGGTGTTCTTCCATGGGTTCCTTTCCCTTCCTTCTTTTAGAGCCCGAAGACGCCATGAATGATAGTTAATATGTGAAGGTGGCAAAGTTGTGGAGATTTTTGGTTGTTTAAGGTTTTATTGCAATGAAGAGAGTGAGGTGGGAAAAAAGTTTTTAATGGGGTAGGGAGTGTCTTGTACCGAAATGGAGAGTGGTGAAGATTGGGTAATGACAATGAAGGTGGGTACGGAACAAGGGTCATTTATATAGAGAAGTTGTGAGAGAATGGAGGGTGTGGATTGATTGAGTGGTTACTTGATGGACGGTTGGGGTGATGCATGGATAAAAGACAAGGATCATCACTTTATGAATGAGATTGCTCGGTCTTTTAGGGGTTCCATTTTTCCAATGTTGCATGGCAACATTTTCCAATGTATTCCCTTTTTAGAACAAGTGTGTAGCCCTTCCTTTTGTGGTGTCCGATCCTTCTTTGTTTAGTTGTCCAATCCATCCCTTTTTATGCTTCTTTTCTTTTCCTATAAAGATTTAAAATAAGGAAATTAATATCATAAAAATCAAACTCTACGGCTAGAATAATAAAGAGAAGAAAAAGAGTTTGTTTATTTATGAATTTCAACTAACTAACTACTTGTGTATCCTTATGCATTTTGGTGGCACCATGGGGTGACACCAAACTTAGTTTGAAGCAATGTGATGAAAAGTTTTGTTCAAAGCTCCAAGAGTTCTGCTTTGAACACCAAACTTGTTCTTCACTATATACTGCATGATAAAGATTTCACCAAGTGTTTGTCAAGTTTGGGTTGAAATTCATAAACATTGATTTATTCACTATTTTAAAAACATATAAAACATGGGTTGCCTCCCATGAAGCGCTTCTTTAGCGTCACTAGCTTAACGTTTTTCCCTCATCAGGGTGGTTGGTAGTGCTTAAAGTCCTCCCCTCTTGCTGTGGACTTATATCCATTAGTTGGATCAATGATCTCCACATGTTCCAGGGAAAGAACTCTGTTGATAGTGAAGACTTTAGGTAACTGAGATGGTACAGTGGGGAGATTAGGGGGAATATCTGGGAAGTAAGTTGAGACAACTCTATCCCCTGAAGAGAAGTCTTCCGTAGGGATCTTCTTGTTCCTCCACCTCCTTGGTACCTTCTTCTTTGTTTCTTTTGAGGATGCATTCCCCTTGGTGACTTCTTCTTCTAAAGGAGTTGTGATGCTGTCTTTACCTGCCTCTAGAGGTTTAAGTTCATCCAATTTTTTCTTGAGCTGTGGCAATTGCTGTTTTCCTTGTTTATCAATTAAGGAGATCTCAGAATGAACTGGCTGTGCTTCAGTGCTTGTCTCCTCCTTCAGTGTCTCATGATCATTTGTGCTTAGTTCCTTGTCCTCTTAATCTGTTTCTTGTGAGAGTTTGGAAACATTGAAGCTGAGTCGTTCATCATAGATTCTCAATATTAGCACCCCTTTTTCTACATCGATAAGTGCTCTGGCCGTAGCTAGGAATGGTCTTCCCAATATGATTAGGTGAGTGTGACTCTCTTCCATGTCCAGGATGACAAAGTCTGTTGGGAGAAAGTATTTCCCAACCTTTAGCAACACATTTTCCACCACTTCTATTGCTTGCTTTTGAGTTTTGTCAGCCAGTCTGATGATTACATCTGTGGGCATTATCTCATTGATCTGCAGCCTCTTCACCAGGGATAAGGGCAGTAAGTTGATGCTGGCCCCCAAATCACATAGTGCTCTATCGAACATAGTTTCACCTATGGCACAAGGGATATGAAAACTCCCTGGGTCACTTCTTTTTGTAGGCAACTCAGGTTGAATAAGGGCACTACATTCCTTGTTCATCACTATAGTCTGGCCTCCTTTGAGTGAGCTTTTTCTGGGAAGAAGTTCCTTCATATACTTGATGAATGTAGGCATTTGTTGAATTGCCTTGATGAATGGTATGTTTACATGCAGAGATGCAAACAAGTCTAGGAACCTTGAGTATATTCTCTTTCCCACAGCACCATTGAGCAATTGAGGGAGGGTGCATAGAGCTTCAGCAGCTCTTGTTGTGAGATTTCTGGTTCTTGGTGATCTCTATCCTCCTCCTTTGTTGAGTTGTCTTCAGGTTGTTCGAAAAGTGTGCCTTGCTTGTCTTCAGTCTCTTGATCACTTGTAGTGACCATTTTGCAATCTTCCCATCTTACTTTCTTTGTTTCTCCTTTGGGGTTTTCTCCGTGTCACTTGGGAAGCTATCAGTAGGTTTGGGAATCTTCTCAGCTAAATATCCCACCTGGAATTCCAGATTCCTAATGGTCTCTCCCTGGTTCTTAATATTGGCTCGCACCTCCTCTTTGAACACCTTATTTTCTTTAATCTCTTGGCATATTCCTTCAAGTAAGGCTTCAATCTTAGAGAGCTTGTCATCAATTGATGGGATTCGGAGCAGATGTGCTGTTTTGGTTTTGATAAGCGTGTGGAGAAGTGTTGTTGTGGGGGTGTTGAGATGTCCTCTGTGTGAATTGCTGGTGAGCTGCATTGTTGTTGGAGTTGTAACGTCTCTGGTCTTGGTTCTGATCTTGCTCACTTCCCCACCCAAAGTTTGGGTGGTTTCTCCATCCAGGGTTGTAGGTCTTGGAGTATGGATTATAGTTTTTCCTTGGTGAATTCCCAATGTAGTTGGCATGCTCCTGACTACCCTCTGCTTCTTCATTCACTCCTTCTTGGGTTGTTGACGAAGTGGAGATTGCTGCTACTTGGTTCATCTCCATCTTCTTGGTGAGGTCAGCCAGTTGCTGGGTAATGAGCTTGTTTTGGGCCAACAGAGCATCTACATTGTTTAGCTCCATTACTCCTCTTGTGTTCCCTCTTTCGGAAGCATAGAAGTAGTCGTTCTCTGCTACTGTTTCAATAACATCTATGGCTTCCTCAATAGTCTTCTTCTTGTTCAAGGATCCTCCGGATGAATGGTCTACGGCCTTCTTTGACTCATAAGAGAGCCCTTCATAGAAAATGTGCAGCTGCACCCATTCGTTGAACATATCTGGTGGGCACCTCCTTGTTAGGTCTTTAAACCCCTCCCATGCTTCATATAGAGTCTCACCATCTTGTTGCTTGAAAGTTTGGACCTCAGCTCTCAGCCTATTGATTTGTTGACGAGGGTAAAATCTTGCTAAGAATTTGTTCACCACGTCTTCCCAAGTTGTCAAGCTTTCCCTTGGAAAAGATTCCAGCCACTTGGCTGCTTTGTCCCTAAGTGAGAATAGAAACAAGAGCAGTCTATAGGTATCAGGATAAACACCATTAGACTTTACTGTGTCACATATTCTCAGGAAGGTGGTCAAATGATGATTGGGGTCTTCTTGAACACCTCCTCCAAACGAACAGTTGTTCTGAACAAGGGTGATGAGCTGTGGTTTAAGTTCAAAGTTGTTGGCATGGATTGTTGGCTTTTGGATGCTACTTCCACAATTTCGTGGGTTTGGATTGATGTAAGAGCCCAAAACTCTTCTATCCTCCCCAGCATGATTTGCTCTACCTCCTCCCCCATGGTTGTGATCCTCTTCTTCATGATGGTTTTCCATGTTGTCTTCCATGTTTGGTTCAAAGAATTCCTCTTCTTCCTCAGCACCAACCACTTTCTTTCCTCTTGCCTCCCTCCTTAATCTAAGGAAGGTCCTCTCAGGTTCAGAATCGAAGGAAGTTAAAGCCCCGCTTCTTCTCCCTGTCATACAACCATCAAGTGCAAGCAAGAAAAGATAGGTGCAAAAAGTATTTGTGTCAGAATTACTGTTAGTTGTGGGTGATGCAATATATCAAACAGTTAGTGGGTTAGCAAACAGAATTGAAAATAACAAAGAAAAACAAAAGAGTAGAGGGGGAAGGGAAGAAGTTTAACTAAAACAGAAAGTAAATCACTCAAACAGAAAATCAAATTCACAAAATAAAAATGCTCAATCTAGTGATCTTCCAATTTGATCATTGTTGATGCACAATCAATCCCCGGCAACGGCGTCATAAACTTGATGCAGGTGGAAACTGTCTCTCAACAAATTTCCTTCAGCAAGTGTACCGAATTTGTCGTCAAGTAAAAACTCACAATAGAGTGAGGTCGAATCCCACAGGGATTGATTGATCAAGAAACTTTAATTAGAAGAATGTTCTAGTTGAGCGAATCCAGAATTTGGGTTGAGAGTTGCAGAAAATAAAATGGCGGGAATGTAAATAACAGAAAAGTAAATGCTAGAATTAAAGGACTGGAAGTAAATGACTGAAAATAAATTACAGAATTGTAAATGGAAATGGGGGATTTGCTCATAAAAGTAAATGGCAGAAATTAAAGAGAATGGGTAAGATCAGAGATGGGGAGTTCATTGGGCTTAGGAGATGTTGCAATTCTCCGGATCAAGTTCATTTTCATCTCTTCCTCAATCAATGCACTCATTGATCTCCTTGGCAATCTTAATTGATTGAATTACAATTTCTTGCAATTCAATCTCTCAAATCTTGATCAATAGCCAATTCCTTGGTCAATTGCTCATGAGAAGAGATGAAGTATGGTCACTGATTATACCATATGCATTTCCCAAATCAAGTATTGAGAGGGTTATAGTCACATACCCATCCAAACCCAATTTGGTTCAGCATGAGAAAGAATTTCTAGCTTGATCTCTTCATTCCTCTTTCAAGGTTCAGAAGAGATCCAAGTTTGAATAGCTTCTTTTCCAAGATAACTACTCAATTGGATGAAGATCGAAAGCTTTCAAGTAAAATCAAGAGAAAAGATAGAAGAAGAATAATGAAAATTAGTATTGATCCATCAAATTACAACAGAGCTCCCTAACCCAATGAAAGGGGTTTAGTTGTTCATAGCTCTAGAAAATGAAAACAAAGATGGAGAATACATTATAGAACTAGAAATTGCAAAGAAAGTAAAATACAGAGAGTAGTTCTCTTTTTCAACTTCTAGAACTTCTTCAACAATTCAAAGCTACTCCTATATATACTACTTCTCTCAGCTTCTAGTTGGCTCTTCAAGTCTTGGGCCTTTGGATCTTGAGTTTGAAGCAGTTCTCTTCTTCATTTGGGCTTGGCTTTACTTGCAGAGAGTAACGTGGCTCCTTGGGGGGTTGTGTGGTTGCTTCCAACGTTAGTGACAATGTTGGGTGTCACTAACGTTGTCGACCACTCTTGCTTCTTACGTTAGCTCCCACGTTAACCAAGTTAACGTGGGAGTTAACGTGGTATATTCCTCCTTAGGCCAATGTTAGTGACAATGTTGAATGTCACTAACGTTGGCGTTTCTTCCCCCTTTTTAACGTTAGAGGCCACGTTAACTAAGTTAACGTGGACTCTAACGTGGCCACTTATGAGCATTTGCCAACGTTAGTGACAATGTTAAGTGTCACTAACGTTGGCTCAACTTCCCTTCTCCACGTTAGAGTTCACGTTAACTTAGTTATCGTGACTCTTAACGTGGTCAATGATGGCTTTGAGAGCGTTATTGGCAATCACTTTTCTCATTAACTTTGCAAGTTACCTCCCATTCCTTGTTTCCTTTGGTCCTAAAATCAAGCAATAGAGCGCATCAAAGTTCTAGTCCAAGTCATGGGCAATGCAACATACAATTTGTCACTAAACTTATGCAAAATCCTCATGAAATAATGTAAAATGCATAACGTATGCTTGAATCAAGGTGTAGGTGAATAACTACCCAAAACTAGCTTATTTCCTAAGGAAATGCATGAAACTAACCTAAAAACAGTAAAGAAAAGGTCAGTGAAACTGGCCAAGATGCCCTGGCATCAGATACCAACTTCTATTACTGACCATCTCCCTCTTACTCTTAAAGCCGCAAAGAGCTCTAAGTTGGCCATCTGTTTCAAGCAAGCCATTTTCAAGTTGAAAAGTAAAGATGAAGGTTAAGGATTTTACCCACTTGAAATTTGTATTTGGTGGTAATGGCCGTGGGAGAGGTGTTTCCAGTGGTTCTTCAAGCTCCACTTCCTTGTACTCCTCTGTGAATTCTTCCAATTCTTGACAAATCTCTTCAATTATAACCTCGTCTTGATCAAAGTCTTCAATTTCTTCCTCATCACTCAAGTCATAAGTTGGAGGCTGAGAAAATTCTACCTCCACATCATCTTCATATTCACTTGGGGAAGAATCTTCTAGCTCAAATAATTCAATTGTGACTGCGAGGTCATCACTAGAGGAACTTGATTTATGCTCATCATTACCAAGAAAACTTGCTTCTTGACTTCTTCCGTCCAGTTCTTCATAAGATACATGCTTTGGGGGTTGTGCACTATCCTCCTTAGCATCGATTTCAAATTTCTTGATAGAATTGTCCACAATTCTTAATTCCCATGGAGGTTCAGTGTCTCCTAAGTCTTCAACCAATTCATCTTCTTCGATAATTGCAGCTTCCTCTACTTGTTACAGTACAAAGTCATGTTCTGTGTTGTCCACCGGAGCTTCTAATGTCTCCTTCGTACTAGGGACTAATCGGTTTATCGATTGCTTCAATTGATGAAGGGTTGCATGAAATTTGTTCACTGTGTCCTTGAGACGATCCTGTGCTTCTTGGTTTGATGGACATGGATATGGTGCATATGGAAGTGGTGGTTCTTGGGAGTAGTTGGATTGGAATTCGGGTGGATAAGAGTTAGGGGCATATGGAGGTGAATGGTTGTGGGTGGCTTGTTAGTATGGTGGTTCAAAGCTATGTTGAGGAAGTGGTTTATAGGCGTATGATGGGGCTTGTTGGTAACCACAAGGGGGTCCACCATATCTATCAACTTGGTACGCACCTCGGAATGGCTCTTAACCATAGTAAACTGGTGGGGGTTGGTTGTCACGAGAAGGTCCACCGTAACTATTGTCTGGGTGTGCATCGTAGAATGGTCGTTGTCCATGGTATCTTGGAAGGTGTTGTTGCCGAAAGGGTTGATCAGATCCTCGAGGCTCCTTCCATCTTTGATTGTTTTGACTCTGATGCATGTTCCTATTATAGCTCCCATTCCTTGCAACAATATTAGAACCAAACTCAAAGTGACGGGGGTGAGAGCTCATAGTAGCTAATAAAAATTAAAAACAAAAAATAGAAACAAAAACAAATAAACAGCAAAAGAAAATATTTACAATAACCAATAATAAGGCACACGTTTGCAATTCCCCGGCAACGGCGCCATTTTGATGAACTGAAGTATTTATGGTTTAGAATTCATAATAAATTCTCGTTGCAAGTATAGCTTCTAAACCAAGCAATAATCCTTTCATACAAAAATTTTGGTTGTCACTTAAGCAAACCCAATAAAATTGATAACCAAAGTATTCAAACCTTAGGTCGTATCTCAAGGAATTGCAGGGAAGTATGATTTATTATTGGTTATATAAAAATGTATGTTTTTGGGTATTTTGAAATAGAGGACAAGTAATTTAAATGGCAAGAAAAAATAAATTAATAATTATAAAGACTCTTGGCAAGGTATGAGGACTGAAAATCCCATCCTAGTTATCCTTATCAGGTGTGATGAGAATTGTTTATCGCTCCCACTTAGTTAACCCTTAATAAATAAAGGAAAGTCAAGTGGACCAATTAATTTGATCCTCAAGTCCTAGTCAACTCCTGTGGAAAGACTAGCTTTAGAGCGATCCAAATCAATTAATGAATTCCAATTTTCAATCAACTGCTGAGTTTGATAACTCAAGTGTTACCAATTACTTAACCAAAGCCAAAAGGAGAAAAATCTAGATTAAATTGAAAGCATCATAAATAGAATAAAACAATCGTAAATCTGAAATACCTCAAATTATATTAAATAGAAAATTCAAATCTAACATGGAAAGATTCACAAGCCAATTTGGCATCATAAATAATTAACAAGTAAAAGCATTAGAGTAACTAAAAGAGAGAGGAGAGAGCCTTTCTCTCTCTAAAAATACATCTAAAACCTAATAATTCTCTATTTTGAATGTTGTATGAATTGTTGTTGTTGATTCCCCCATTCTCTGGCTTATATTATGTGTTTCTGGGCTTGGATCTGGGCCGAAAAAGGGCCCAGAAATCGCTGGGGGTGACTTCTGTATGTTTCTGCACGTGACGTCCATCACGCGTGCGCGTGGGTCACGCGATCGCGTCATTTGGAGTTTTTTCCTTGTCACATGTATGCATCAGTCACGCATACGCGTCGTTTGTGCCTTGTGCTAGGCACCCGTCCGCGTCGTCCATGCGTTCGCGTCGCTGCCAATTTCTTCAAAACTCCATTTTGTGCATTCCTTCCATTTTTCTATGTTTCCTTTCGGTCTTCTAAGCCATTCCTGTCCTATGAAGCTTGACATTACTTAACACACAGATCACGGCATCGAATGGTAATAAAAGATAATTGAAATAAATATTTTTCAAGCATAGGAAACATATTTTCACACATATCATAGAATAAGGAAGGAATTGTAAAACCATGCAATTCTTATGAATAAGTGGGTGAAGAATTGATAAAAACACTTAATTGAGCACAAGATATATCATAAAATAGGGGTTTATCAACCACCTTGCAAAGATTTTCCAGCAAGGCTTCAATCTTGGACAGCCTATCCTCAGAAGGTGGTGGCAAGTTTGAATTGGAAGGTTGATAATGGTTATTTTGGACTTAATGTGGATGTTGGGGATAAGTGTTTTGTGGGGCTTGATATGGTCTTTAGTTGGAGTGTTGGTAAGTGGAGTTGTTGAAGTGGTTGGAGTTGTGAGGTCTTTGATCTTGGCTCTGGTTTTGTTAGTTTCCCCACCCAAAGTTTGGGTGGTTCTTCCAACCAGGGTTGTAGGTTTTGGATTATGGGTGATGAATTTTCAATGTAATTGGCTTGCTCCCAGTCACCTCCTTCCTCTCCATTCGACTATTCTTGGGATGATGATTAAATGTGGACTGTTGTAACTTGGTTTTTCTCTATCTTCTTGGTGAGATATGCCAATTGCTTAGTGATCATCTTATTATGGGCTAGAATTGCATCCATGTGGTTCAGCTCCGTCACTCCTCTATTGTTGCTTCTGTCAGAGGCATAGAAGTATTCTTTATTGACCACTGTTTCAATGACATCAATGGCTTCCTCTACAGTCTTCTTCTTGTTGAGAGAGCCTCCAGAAGAATGATCTAGAGCCTTCTTTAACTCATGTGACAAACCCTCATAGAAGATGTTCAACTGTACCCATTCATTAAATATGTCCAGAGGACACTTCCTTGTCAGCTCCTTATATCTCTCCCATGCTTCATAGAGAGTCTCACCATCTTGTTGACTGAATGTTTAGACCTCGGCCCTCAATTTATTGACTCTTTGTGGAGGGTAGAACCTTGCCAAGAACTTGTTTACCACATCTTCCCAAGTTGTGAGGCTCTCCTCAGGGAATGACTCTAGCTATTTTGCTGCCTTGTCCCTGAGGGAAAAGGGAAACAACAGCAGCTTGTAGGTATCTGGTTGGACACCATTAGATTTTACTGTATCACATATTCTCAGAAAAAGTGGTTAGATGTTGGTTGAGCTCTTCTTGGGCACTTCCTCCAAAAGAACAATTGTTTTGAACCAGTGTGATGAGTTGTGGCTTTAGTTCAAAATTATTGGCATGGATGATTGGCTTTAGAATGCTGCTCCCACAATTTCCAGGGTTGGGATTGATGTAGGAGCCTAGCACTCTTCTCTTTTGTGGTGCATGATTACTAGCACCTTCTCCAGCATGGTTGTTGATGACTTGCATTATTTGCCCTTTTTACCTATCTAAAAGGACCATAAAAAGAACACATATTCATTGTTTCAATGCAATTTCATGAACTAAATGATATATATTATGGTACATTGCTTTGAAATGGGTTTGTATTGAATTTTAGGAGAAAAGAGAAACAAAAAGGGAAGGAAAACAGCAAGTAAAGCTCAGCGTGTGTAATGGGCGTGCCACTTAGAACAAACGCCATGAAAATGAGTGGGCGTGGCACGCCAGCACCAGGGCGTGGCAAGCCAGTAATGAATTCCAGAGAGCAATGGTGAAGGCCACAAAAGGGGCGTGGCACGCCAAGCTGGGCGTGGCACGCCAAGTCCATCACACACCATGGGCGTGCCACTTGAAGAGCTGGGCGTGGTACGCCAGTTCATCAATCCAGAGAAGGACCATTATTTGGGCGTGCCACTTGGTATCGAAGGCGTGGCATGCCAACTCTAGCCTATCACTTGGGCGTGCCACTTGATAACCCCGGCGTGGCATGCCAAGCTTGGAGGAGTCAACTTAAGATGGGCCTCCCACTTGAACATCAAGGTGTGGCATGCTAGTTCAAGTTTCCAGAGAGGAAATTGAAGACCCAAGCACTTGGGCATGCCACTTGGGTCCCAGGCGTGGCACGCCAACACTAAAGAAGACCAAGCACCAAAGCTGGGCATGCCACTTTAGATCGAAGGCGTGGCACACCAACTCTCACTATTTACCTGGGCGTGCCACTTGAATGCTGGGTGTGGCATGCCAGCTACTGGAGCAAGGAAGAATACTGGGCGTGGCACGCCAGTTATGTTTTTCAGAGACGTGAAGAAGCATGCACCATGGGCATGGCATGCCAGTTATGTTTTCCAGAGAAGAAGATGAAGCATCCACAATGAGCGTGGCACGCCAGACCCTGGGTGTGCCACACTAGTTCAAAGCTCCAAGGAAGAGCCTGGGCGTGCCACTTGGGGTCCAAGGCGAGGCATGCCAGGCTAACCAATGCTTTAAGAAGAGCCTGGGCGTGCCATTTGAGGTCGAAGGCATGGCACGCCAGGCCAACCAAGGTTCCAAGAAGACCCTGGGCATGCCACTTTGGCTCGAGGGCGTGGCACGCCAGGCTAGTCAATCTTTAAAAAGACCCTGGGCGTGCCACTTGAAGAGCTGGGCGTGGCGCACCAAGCCAAATTTAGTGGCTAGGCGTGGCACGCCACTTAAACACCAGCCACACGCCAAGCGTGAAGGTCACGTTTATTGAGTTTTCATTTTCCCTCCAATTGTAATTTTCTTTTATCTTTTTTATTTTCTTAATTCTAGTGATAGTTGTAGTATAAATACCCCCTGGAAGTACTGAAAAAGGGGGTTGAGTTGGGTTGTATTAGATTGGCATTGCTAAGTTTAGATCTAGTTTTACTTTACATATTATCTCTTCCATCTCTTGTACTTTTCTCTGAGCTATGAGTAGCTAAACTCCCTTTCATTGGTAGAGGGAGCTCTGTTGTACTTAATGGATTAATGATAGTGAATTTCTTCTTCTCTTTATCTTCTCTTTGATTTTCTAGAAGGAATTTCGTTCTTCATGCTAGTGTTCAATCATCTTGGGAAAGAGGTTGAATGCAAAATGGGTTTCATGGGAACCTTGGAAAAGGAAACATGAAACCATGCTTGAAATCCCTTCTCAAACTTGAGTAAAATCTGGGTTTTAGGATTTGATATGGTGACATATAATCCACCCATTATTTGGATCTATGATGATGTGTGGTATAATCAGGGACCAAGCATATCTCTCTTCATGACCAATTAGACTAAGGAATTGGCTGATTATCAAGATTTGAGAGATTGAGTTACCAAGGGATTGGGACTTAATCAATCATGATTGCCAAGAGGTCATTGAGTTGCATGATTGAAGATGAGATGAACTGAATTTAATCCAAAGAGATCAACATCTCCTAATCCCAATGAATTCCACTATTCTTATCTTCCACATTCTTTATAGCTTTCTTTTACATTCTGTTAATCCCCATTCCCAATTACAATTCAGCCATTTATGTTTCTATTCTTTACATTCTTGCCATTTACATTCCTACACTTTATTGCTTTCCTTTACTTTCATGTTCTTTATAATTCTGCAATTTAATTTATACTACTCAATACTATCTATTTGATTAGCTTAACTAATTAACTCATTAGCTAACACTGCTCAATCAATCAATCTCTATGGATATGATCCCACTCCTCGTGGGTTATTACTTGACGATATTTGGTGCGCTTGCCAAAGAATGGATTCATTATATATGTGGGGTAGTGAATTCCAGTCATCAAGTTTTATGGCGCCGTTACTGGGGATTGATTTGAATTAACAGTGATTAAGTGGATGAACAATTAGATTAAGCATTTCTTTTATCTTTTTTAGTTCTTTTGTTTTATTTCTTTTTAATCATTTTTTTACTGCCTGCATACTAACACTAACAAGAGCACACTAACTGTTTGATATTTTGCATCAATTAGTTTGGCTTACCCACCCTTCTTTCCCAAGGGTGTTAACATTTTCCTTTTTGTGATTCTATTTTGTGTATGACAGGGAGACGAGGAGTTGACATCTCGTACGACTCTGAACCAGGAAGAACATTCTTAAGACTGAGAAGAAAAGCAGTGGCCAGAGGAAAAAGAGTGGTTGGTGAAGAAGAAGAAGAAGATCCAACTCAAACCATGGAAGGAGAAGCACACAACCACCATGAAGAAGCTGTTGGCAACCATGCTCCTCAGGAAAGGAGGGTGCTAGGTTCCTATATAAACCCCAACCGTGGGAATTATGGGAGTAGCATCCTGAGGCCCAACATAAATGCCAACAATTTTGAGCTCAAGCCACAACTCATAACTCTTGTTCAGAATAACTGTTCATTTGGAGGAAGTGCTCAAGAGGACCCTAATCAATATCTGACTACATTTCTGAGGATTTGTGACACGATAAAATCCAATGGTGTTCATCCGGACACTTACAAACTGCTCTTGTTCTCCTTCTCTCTTAGGGACAAGGCATCAAAGTGGTTGGAGTTATTTCCTAAAGAAAGTCTCACCACCTGGGAAGATGTTGTTAACAAGTTCTTAGCAAGGTTCTACCCTCCAATAGACCAAGAGCTGAGGTCCAGACTTTTAGACAACAAGATGGGGAAACTCTCTATGAGGTCTGGGAGAGATACAAAGACTTGACAAGGAAGTACCCCCCCAGATATGTTTAATGAGTGGGTGCAACTATACATCTTCTATGAGGGGCTGTCATATGACTCTAAAAAGGCTCTAAACCACTCCTCAGGAGGCTCACTCAACAAGAAGAAAACAGTCAAAGAATCAAGTCTCTGAAAGGACTCATATGTTTAATAGAAACTGTTGCCAGCAATGAGTATTTCTATGCTTCTGAAAGGACTCATAAGAAGGGAGTAATAGAGCTCAATTCCATGGATGCTCTATTAGCTCAAATAAGATGTTCACAGCTTAACTGGCAGCCCTGACCAAGCAAATGGAGAAGAATCAAGTCTCAGCTGTCCAAGCTCAATCATCTCCGCAAGAGGAAGAATGCCCAGAAGTTGAAGAAGAATGGGAACAAGCCAACTATCTGAACAATTCTTCAAGACCACCATATGACCCCAATGCCAAGACATACAACCCAGGTTGGAGGAACCACCCAAATTTTAGGTGGGAAAACCAGCAAAACCACAATCAAGACCATAAACCATACCAGTCCAGCCAACATAACAACCACAATTCTAACCATCAACCAAGTAACAATAGACCCTATCACAACTCACAAAATGCACCCTACCATTCCGACCAACAACCATACAAAAGCCAACCCCAAGATGCATCACCCCCAACCATGCAACCCTATGATATCAACAGTAACTTTGCAAGATTGGAAGATGCCATAGCACAACTAAATGGGACCATTACCATTGTTGCAGATAGACAAGTGGAAGATGACAAAAAGATAGATGCACTTCAAGATGAGGTCAGGTCCAACATAAGGAACCATGGGGCAGCCATTTTAAAATTAGAAGCACAACTAGGGACCTTGTCTAAACAGATGCCAATGCCCACACACACTTTCCCCAGCGACACCATGGTCAACCCAAGAGGAGAGTGCAAAGCTATCACCCTAAGAAGCAGAAAGGTTGTGGAAGTAGCAGTCCCAAGTCAAGACAAACAAAAAAAGGAAGCTGCAACTGAATCTGAAATCAAGGAGGAAGAAGAGACTCATGTACCTACCCCACCAAATCAATTTCTAAAGCCTTATGTGCCAAAAGCACCATATCCATAAAGGCTGAGAAAAGATGGAAAGGACAGCCAATTCTCTAGGTTTTTGGAGATCTTCAAGAAGCTTTAAATCAACATCCCCTTTGCTGAAGCATTAGAGAAAATGTCACTCTATGCCAAGTTCTTAAAAGAGCTTATGACAAGGAAGAGGAATTGGGGAGAAAAAGAGACTGTAGTGCTCACTAAGGAATGTAGTGCCATAATACAAAAGAAGCTCCCCCAGAAATTGAAAGACCCTGGGTGCTTCCGAATCCCCTGTATCATTGGGGATATAAGCAGTTAAAAGGCACTATGTGATCTAGGATCCAGCATCAACCTCATGTCCTTGGCCATGATGAAAAGAATGAGTATTGAAGAAGCAAAACCTAGAAGAATGGCTCTTCAATTAGCTGACAAAACTTTCAAATTTTCCCATGGTGTGGTGGAGGATTTGTTGGTAAAAGTGGGAGAGTTTATCTTCCCAGCTAATTTTGTTATGCTTGATATGGAAGAAGAAGCCAACACATCAATCATCCTAGGAAGGTCATTCCTAGCTACTGCTGGAGCCATAATTGATGTTCAAAAAGGAGAGCTAGTCTTAAGATTACATGAAGAGAAGATGTTCTTCAATGTCTTCAAGGCAATGAGCTACCCCAAGGAATCCATTGGAGAATGCATGATGGTGGACACAATTGAAGATCTCGTTCAAGGAGTCCTAGAGGAAGAACAATGTGAAGAAATCAAAGAGCGAGATCAACAAGCCTCATGTGGTGAGTGATGAGATATTTTGGTGAAAAATAAATTTCTCCCAAAACACACAAATCCAACCGGCAAGTGTACCGGGTCGCATCAAGTAATAAAAACTCACGGGAGTGAGGTCGATCCCACAGGGATTGAAGGATTGAGCAATTTTAGCTTAGTGGTTAATTTAGTCAAGCGAATCAAGGTTTGGTTGAGTGTTTTGTGATTTTGCAGAAATTAAAGTGCATGGAATTAAAGAGAACATGAAATAAATTGCTGAATCTTAAAGAACAAGAAATTAAATAACAGAAACTTAGAATGCAAGAAATATAAATTGCGGAATCTTAAAGTGCAAGAAATGTAAACAACTGGAATTGTAAAGGGAATTGGGGAATGGATTTGCAGAATTTAAACAAGGAAAAGTTGAATTGCATTAAACAGAAGAGGGAAAGGGAATTGGGATTGAAACGGATCTTGAAGCAGTAAAGTAAATGAACATTAAAAGCAAGAAACAGAGAATATAAAATTGAGATCTCAGGGCCCAGAGACTAGAAAACCAAGTCTAGATCTCAATACCTTCCTAGATCCAACAAGAACACTTGCAAAGAAAATGTAAATTGCAAAGAAAATAGATGAAGAGCAATTAACCGGAATTGAAATTCAATTAACAGTAAAGAAACAGAGAGATCCAAGATTGAGATTGAAACAGAATTTCTTCAATTCTCCAATCCAAGATCCAAGACAAGTGTAAATGAAATTGAAAGCAATGAAACCAAAGAAATTAAAGTTCACTCAATAACAAAAGCTCTCCGAAAACTATTATGAAAATTCCAAAAGGAAAGCTCTCGAAGAACTTGAATTCTATCCTATTTATACACTTTCTTCAAATGATCTTCAAGCCTTGAGTTGGGCTTTTGCTCTTGGTGGAATTAGGTTGAAAGAGGCCTTGGTTGATTGCTCTTGAAGTTTAGAGAAGAACCAAAGTGAACCAATTGAACCGGTTTTGAGGTTAGCAAAAGTTGGACCAAAAGTTGGAGCTAAAGTTAGGGGTCTAACTTTGGCTCCAACTTTTCATATCAGCTAGCACAATTTACTGGTATGAACGTTGGTGCCAACGTTAGGGGTCTAACTTTGACCCTAACGTTGGCCTTGCCTTGTGTGCTAGTGGCGCCAACGTTAGCCACCAAGTTATGGGGCTAACATTGGCGCAAACTTTTGCCCCTCTCCCTTGTATTTTCATGTGCCAACGTTAGCCTCCAAGTTAGGGGTCTAACGTTGGCGCAAACGTTGGATGGCCAGGGAGGAATTCATGTGCCAACGTTAGCCTCAAAGTTAGGGGGCTAACGTTGGCGCAAACTTTTGCTCCTCTTCCTTGAATTTTCATGTGCCAACGTTAGCCTCCAAGTTAGGGGTCTAACGTTGGCGCAAACGTTGGTGCCCAGGGGAGAAATTCATGTGCCAACGTTAGCCTCCAAGTTAGGGGTCTAACATTGGCGCAAACTTTTGGTGCCCAGGGGAGAAATTCATGTGCCAACGTTAGCCTCAAAGTTAGGGGGCTAACGTTGGCGCAAACTTTTGAAGCCCAGGGGAGAATTTTCAAGTTCCAACATTAGCCTCCAAGTTAGGGGGCTAACGTTGGGACTAACTTTTCAACCAAAAGTTTGTGCAAAAGTTTGATGCTGATTTTAGGTCCAGCTTCTTGCTTCCTGGTTCAATTTCACTTATTCCATTGTCCTCTCTTCACTCCTAGCCATTCCTTCTTGCTTCAACCTTTCTCCAAGCTTTCTTCACCTAGCATTAATCAACCAAACTCATCAAAGCTATGCTCAAAATCATGAGATATTCATTCTTTCATAATATGCAACAAATATAGCATAAAACCTCATGAAATGGCATGAATTCATATATGGTTAGTTCAATCAAGGGAAACATGAAAATCTACTCAATTAGCTTGCTTGTAGCTCAAGAAAGTGCATAATTCTAATGAAAACAAAAGAAAAAGACTAGTTAAAATAGGCTAGGATGACTTGTCATCACAACACCAAACTTAAAGCTTGCTTGTCCCCAAGCAAGAAAAGATTTATTGAAAAGAAAGAATGAAATGGAAGAGGATGTTCATGCTAGCAGAGTATTATTGATAGTTCATGGGGTTTTGTGTGGATATGCAAATACTCACTTCTTATTGACTCCTAGGCCTAGAAAGTCTCCTTCAAGCTTCAAGTGACATATTGCTATGACCTCTCATTATTCTTTTATCCTTGGCTATTACTTTGTTCCTAAGCTTTATTTGAGTGTCATGTGTAGCAAGTTCATTTTCTTTTCTTTATACTTGACACATTATTCACCATAGACACTTGGCTCACATTCCTTCTTAGAACATTGATGCCCAGCACCTCTTTGGGTTACTAAATGCCTTATAGTTAAGTTGCTCTTGATAGTGGACTTTCAGCTGATGATCCCGGGTTAGTTAACCCAAGTCACCAAGTGTTGATGCACTCCAAAGAGCTTAATAATCCAAGCAGATCCTAATACAAAGACACCACAGGCATATATTCTAAGGTTCAAGCTATTGGTGTCCAGCTTTGTTTCTTTTTGTTTTTCTTTTGTTCTGCCACTTTTTTGGCTATCCCTTTTTTTTTTCTTTCCTCCTTTTTTTTTTTGTTTTTCTTTCTAACCAAGGAATTTAATTCAATTGAGATTCATAGACAGTAAGCCACTCTTTACTTAGAAGGAGATATCCTGGCTCTTTAATCACTAAAAGTGAGCTATTATACAATCACACACATACCACCACTTACTTTTATTCTACTTCTATCTAACAGAGACTATCTTGCTTCACATTCAAACTGTTCTTTTATTGAATTTAAAGGTGCAGGGGACAACACATGCTTCTTGTCAAGTGAAAATGAACACACAAGCAAACACAAAAACTAGCCTACTTATTTTGAAAGAAACAAACATAATGCAAAGACTTTTAATTAAAAAGGACTACTTAGAAATGCAAAGACAACTTAGAACAGATAGAATGCATGCTTTTTTCTTTGAACAAGGAGCAAGTCCACCTTTCATTTGTCATGCCTTTTCTTTCTCCTTTCATATACTTGGCTGCTAGTGTTCCCACCATCCTTGCTTGGTGCCTGTTGATCTTGCCAAAAGCCAGCCTTATTCATAGCCTCCTCCACTCTATCTTCAAGTCTCATAGCCTTGCTTACTTCTACCTCACTTCTCATTTTGAAGAATTCATCAAAAGTTGGGAACGCCGGATCCATGTTGTGCAAATGTTCTCCAATATAGTTCAGTTTGATTTGGCTATTGACGTTGTAATCGGCTTGTACTTCATACCTTGCATCTTGGAGTGTTGTGAACTCCTTGAAAGCCTTCAAACTTTCAGCTTGCATTTGTTCCAACTTCCCAAAAGATTCATGAGATTGAAAGGCATGTTCTTCTTGCATCACAAGGAATCTTGACTCGAATTCACTTTGTTTGCTCATTATTCTTAGCTCTCTTTCTTCTTGTGCTTGTTGGTTCTTCATGTACAGAGAATGGTATTCCTCTTGTCTTTCTTGGATTCTCGTGTACTGTTAAGACAATCTTCCTATTGCTTCTTGCATTTGAGTCATATCCATATTACCATGTGGGAAAAAGTGTGGCTGTTCCTCCTCCTCTTGTGGCTCTTCTTCTATGTGTGGCTCATCTTCTTCCATTGGTTCTTCTCTTTCCCTTCCTCCATGTGGTCTTCGGCCTTGATGTGCTTCAAGGGGCATCATCATTCGTTCAATGGTTATGGGCATGCCTTGGCTTAACCACATTGGGTTCTCCTCTTCCAATGGAACCTTAGCCTTTGCACACAACCTCCAAATGGTACTCGGATAGTACAACCAAGATCCGGCCGAATTCTTTTCAGCCAGCTTTTGAATGTCTTTTGCAAGGATTTCATGAACTCTTATCTCTCCTCCCACAATGATGCAATGCAGCATCACGGCTCTCTCTCTGTTAACTTCTGAGGTGTTCACAGTGCCCATAATTGATATTTTCATCAACTCATACCATCCTTTTGCTTCCGGAGTGAGGTTACATCTCTTCAGGAACTTGTATCTGTTCTTGTTATCTCCTTCCCATTCTGAGTTCTCAAAACAAATGTCTCTCGCAATCTCCTCATAATCTTGATCCTCATTCAATCTTTGTTGGTATCCCGGTTCATCAAAGCGGACTGACTTTAGTTTCAAAACTTTCTTGATTGCCTCTGGGCTAAAGTCTACTTCCACCCCCCGTACATAGCTCTTGTACGTTGGGGGCTCACGCATGTCAAGTCTTGGGACATTTGCATAGAACTCTCTTATGATATTCGCATTGATTCGGGTGGCTGGTGATGTAAGTTCCTCCCATCTCCTCTTCCGGATTTTGTTCTTCATTTCTTGACATCCATCATCCGGCAACATGAATGGAATTTCAGGATAGATTCTTTTCTCGTTCATCCATTGAATTTGCATTTGATGAAACCAAGACTTGAACCTCCGTTGGTTATACTCATGTGTTTCTTCCTCCACTATTGGATCTTTTCCTTTTCGTCGTTTGGTTCTTGAGGAGGATGCCATGATCACTTGGTTGGTTGAGAGGGAATGTGAAGAATTTTGGAGAGTTTGATGTGTGTTTGGAGGAAAAAGAAATTAGGACCGGACTTGCTATGACAAGAAATTATGGAGAGAAGTTTAAGTGGTTGGAGTTTAAAGTAAGAGAAATATTGCACAAAGCTTGTTATGTTGAGGAGTGATGAAGGGAGTGAAGTTTCTAAGGTTGGAGTGATTCGGTCATGTGCATGGCTTGAAGGTGGTATGCTTATAAATGAGCAATGAAGGGTTGGGATGCAATTAGACTTATGGAGATCAAAGGCATGCATGTATGGATGAATGAAGACAAAGTTTGCTCCTTCCCTTGCCTTTGCCGTGATCATTCTCAAGGAGTGGCAGATTTCTTTCTTGAAGCATGTGATGGGATTTTGTCCTTATGCTATACTTTCCTTTGTCTTGTCTTTTTCATTGAAGATTCTTTGACCTCCTAGTCATCACAACAAGACAACATACATTAGTCTTATCCAACCATAGCAAGAGTGTTCTTTTTAGTAATACTATGTGAACCATCAATTCTTATCTTATTTGAACCGTGACACTCTCTTTGGAGGACACCAAACTTAGTGTTTGGTCATATATAAAGAAAATAAGTATCTTCCTCCAATTAGTGAGATTCAAATATTAAATGTTCATAAGAATTGTTTTCATCATACTTTCTTTTTCTCTTTTCTTTTTTTTTTCTCTCATGAAGGATCAATTGTATCCCTAAATCGGTGCATCAAGGTTTGGTGAACACCAAACTTGTTTCTTGTCAAAGGGTATATCACAATCAAATCCTCCATTACCGGAAAAGAAATTTTTCTATTTATAAGGTTTTGGAAAATAACAAATGTATGATTATTGATGCATGAATTTCAAATTTTCATGAAGCTATGTGGACACCAAACTTAGTGTTCGGCCATATGCTCTATCAAAACATTTTAAGCATGTGAAACAAAATTCTTTGTAATATTGGTTAAGTGTGCTTGAAGGTACACCAAACTTAGCATATGTTTCAAAATAGTGCATGCAGTCAATGGACATGTTCATGAAAAGAGAAAAGAATTCATGCTCAATTGATCATAACTTATTGAATTTAAAATGACATGAATCTTAAAGCATGGGTTGCCTCCCATGGAGCGCTCTTTTATTGTCATTAGCTTGACATTGAGGCTTTCTTTTATGGTGGTTGGTGCTTGTAGGGCCTCAATTTGTCTCCTCTGACCGTGATCCTCCTCTTTGTTTTCTGGTGTTCAATTTCAGCATGCTCTAATGATAGTATGTTGCTGACAGTGTAGTAATCCTCGGTTTGTTGATTTGCCCCCCAGCTGTTGATATATCAGTTGCACTTTGTCACCTTTGGAAAGCCCCTCTGTTGGAATCTTTCTATTCTTCCAGCCCCTTTTTGCTTTGTTTCTGCGTTTCATCTTTCCTTTTGTTGATCTTTCTTTTCTGGCCGTAGGTCTTTCTTGGGGACCTCTCTTTTCAGTGGCTGATACTCTAACATCCTCTTGGGCTTTTTCATCAGTCTGCACAATCCTTAGCATTGGGATGTTGCTGTGACTTCCCTGGTCATTTTTCATATAGTCTTTCTTTTCCTTGCTAAATTGTGCCTCTGGCAACACCTTCAGAGTGATGCTCTGGTCATGCATCCTGAGAGTTAATTCTCCTTCCTCTACGTCTATGATAGCTCTAGCAGTGGCTAAGAATGGCCTTCCCAGTATAACAGAGTCACCATCATCATTGTTTGATTCAAGAACCACAAAATCAGCAGGGTATATAAAACTGTCCACCTTGACCAAAAGATTTTCAATTACACCCCTGGGGTATACCATTGACTTGTCTACCAGCTCCAGAGACATTTGTACTGGTTTGACCTCCTCTATATGCAGCTTTTTCACCAAGGAGAATGGTATTAAGTTAATACTTGCTCCGAGATCGCACATTGCTTTAGTGATGGTCAATTCCCTAATGGTGCAAGGCAACAGGAAGCTCCCTGGGTCCTCAAGCTTGGGAGGAAGCCCCTTTTGAATCAAAGCCCTGCATTCCTCAGTAATCATTATGGTTTCTTTCTCATCCCAGCTTCTTTTCTTATTGATAAGATCCTTCATAAATTTGGAATATAGAGGCATTTGCTCAAGTGCTTCAGCCAAGGGAATATTGATTTCCAGCTTCTTAAAAATCTCAAGGAATTTGTGAAAATGCTGATCTTTAATCTCTTTGTTAAACCTCTGGGGATATGGCAGTGGAGGTGTGATGCTTTTTCCTATTTGCTGCTGCCCCTGAGCTACTTCCCTTGAGCTATGTGGCTGGTTGTCCTTCTCTTTGAGTTTCTCAGTGCCTTTGTTTGGCATCACAACTTGCTTCTTAGCTTCATCTGCCTTTGTTTGCTTCTCATCCTCCGTTGGTTCTTTGATGTTCTTTGCTTGCTTCTTTGTAGTGTCATTGTTGCTTATCAATGTTCTCCCACTCCTTAATTGTATTGCCTTGCATTCCTCCTTGGGATTTGGAATTGTGTCACTGGGCAGTGAGTTTGAAGGTCTCTCAATAGATACTTGCTTGGAGAGTTGCCCCATCTGTCTCTCTAGGCTCTTCAGGGAGGCTTCCTGATTCTTGGTTACTATTTCTTGGTGTTTCAACATTTTGTCTATCATGGCCTCCAAGTGAGTGATTCTTTGGGCTTCAGGTGATATTTGAGGTGGGTTATGAGATGTGGGTGGTGGATGGTAGGCATTTTGGTTGGTGGGTTGGTTATTAGATTGGTATTGGTTGAGGTTGGGGTAGTTATTTTGAGGTTTTCTGTAGGGGTTTTGGTTAGTTTGCTGCTGGTTGTGGTTTTGGTTGCTTCTTGGGTTGTGTTGGTTTGAGTTCCTCTGCCATGGTTGTTGGTTTTGGGTATGGTTATCTCCCCATCTGAGGTTTGGGTGGTTTTTCCAGGATGGATTGTATGTATCACCATACACTTCATTTGGTCCTTGGTTGTGCATATACTGTACTTGCTCTTGTTGTTGTTCTTCTTGAGTTTCTTCACTCTGTCCCCATGTGGTTGATGGTTGGCTGGTGTTAACTGCTGCAACTTGGAGACTATCAATCCTCTTGGCCATTTGCTCAAATTGTTATTGAATTTGCTGCTGCATCATCTTGTTTTGAGCCAGGATTGAATCCACTCCTTCTAGCTCCATTACTCCTCTCCTTTGTGATGGTTGGCAGCCTCTTTGATGAGAAAAGAAATATTGGTTGTTGGACACCATATCAATGAGTTCTTGAGCTTCTTCTGCAGTTTTCATGAGTTGCAAGGAACCTCCAGCTGAATGATCCAAAGCTTCCTGGGATTTCAGTGTTAAGCCTTCATAGAAGTTTTGAAGCTTCTCCCACTCATTAAACATGGCAGGGGGACATTTCCTGATCAGAGCCTTGTACCTCTCCTATGCCTCATAGATAGGTTCGGCCTCCATTTGTGTAAATGTTTGTACCTCAGCCTTTAACCTTATAATCCTCTGAGGTGGATAAAATTTGGCAAGAAACTTAGTTACCAAATCATCCCAGTTGTTAATGCTGTCCCTTGGAAACGATTCCAACCATTGAGTGGCCTTGTCCCTGAGAGAAAATGGGAATAGCATCAGTTTGTAACTGTCAGGGGGCACTCCATTAGTTTTGACAGTGTTGCATATCCTCAAGAAAGTGGATAAATGTTGGTGTGGGTCCTCAAGTGGTCCTCCACCAAAAGAGCAATTGTTCTGAACCAAAGTGATGAGTTGTGGCTTGAGTTCAAAATTGTTGGCATTGACATTTGGAGCCAAGATGCTGCTCCCACAATGTCTAGGATTTGCAAAGGTATAGGAAGCCAAAACTCTCCTCTGGGGTGGGTTGCCATTGTTGTTGTCTTCTCCACCTGGTGGATTGGTTAAATGATCCTCCATCTCTTGGAATTCTTCGTCTGATTCCTCTTCTCCAACAATATTTTTCCCTCTTTCAGCTCTTCTTAACCTCCTGAGAGTTCTTTCGTCTTGTTCATGAAAATTGGGTACGGTTCTTCTTGTACCTGACATACAAGCAGAGCATGAGGAATGCACAAAACCAGTGACACTTCAATTTACTGCCAGATTGAAGTGTTAGTTAGTTTAAGCAAAAAAACAAACAGTTAGTGGGTTAATTAAAATTAAAGAAAAAGTGCTTGATCTAGATTACCACCTCACTTAATCATTGTCAATCTAATCAATCCCCGGCAACGGCGCCAAAAACTTGATGAGATATTTTGGTGAAAAATAAATTTCTCCCAAAACACACAAATCTAACCGGCAAGTGTACCGGGTCACATCAAGTAATAAAAACTCACGGAAGTGAGGTCGATCCCACAGGGATTGAAGGATTGAGCAATTTTAGCTTAGTGGTTAATTTAGTCAAGCGAATCAAGGTTTGGTTGAGTGTTTTGTGATTTTGCAGAAATTAAAGTGCATGGAATTAAAGAGAACATGAAATAAATTGCTGAATCTTAAAGAACAAGAAATTAAATAACAGAAACTTAAAATGCAAGAAATATAAATTGCGGAATCTTAAAGTGCAAGAAATGTAAACAACTGAAATTGTAAAGGGAATTGGGGAATGGATTTGCAGAGAAAAGTTGAATTGCATTAAACAGAAGAGGGAAAGGGAATTGGGATTGAAACGGATCTTGAAGCAGTAAAGTAAATGAACATTAAAAGCAAGAAATAGAGAATATAAAATTGAGATCTCAGGGCCCAGAGACTAGAAAACCAAGTCTAGATCTCAATGCCTTCCTAGATCCAACAAGAACACTTGCAAAGAAAATGTAAATTGCAAAGAAAATAGATGAAGAGCAATTAACCGGAATTGAAATTCAATTAACAGTAAAGAAACAGAGAGATCCAAGATTGAGATTGAAACAGAATTTCTTCAATTCTCCAATCCAAGATCCAAGACAAGTGTAAATGAAATTGAAAGCAATGAAACCAAAGAAATTAAAGTTCACTCAATAACAAAAGCTCTCCGAAAACTATTATGAAAATTCCAAAAGGAAAGCTCTCGAAGAACTTGAATTCTATCCTATTTATACACTTTCTTCAAATGATCTTCAAGCCTTGAGTTGGGCCTTTGCTCTTGGTGGAATTGGGTTGAAAGAGGCCTTGGTTGATTGCTCTTGAAGTTTGGAGAAGAACCAAAGTGAACCAATTGAACCGGTTTTGAGGTTAGCAAAAGTTGGACCAAAAGTTGGAGCTAAAGTTAGGGGTCTAACTTTGGCTCCAACTTTTCATATCAGCTAGCACAATTTACTGGTATGAACGTTGGTGCCAACGTTAGGGGTCTAACTTTGACCCTAACGTTGGCCTTGCCTTGTGTGCTAGTGGCGCCAACGTTAGCCACCAAGTTAGGGGGCTAACGTTGGCGCAAACTTTTGCCCCTCTCCCTTGTATTTTCATGTGCCAACGTTAGCCTCCAAGTTAGGGGTCTAACGTTGGCGCAAACGTTGGATGGCCAGGGAGGAATTCATGTGCCAACGTTAGCCTCAAAGTTAGGGGGCTAACGTTGGCGCAAACTTTTGCTCCTCTTCCTTGAATTTTCATGTGCCAACGTTAGCCTCCAAGTTAGGGGTCTAACGTTGAAGCAAACGTTGGTGCCCAGGGGAGAAATTCATGTGCCAACGTTAGCCTCCAAGTTAGGGGTCTAACGTTGGCGCAAACTTTTGGTGCCCAGGGGAGAAATTCATGTGCCAACGTTAGCCTCAAAGTTAGGGGGCTAACGTTGGCGCAAACTTTTGAAGCCCAGGGGAGAATTTTCAAGTTCCAACGTTAGCCTCCAAGTTAGGGGGCTAACGTTGGGACTAACTTTTCAACCAAAAGTTTGTGCAAAAGTTTGATGCTGATTTTAGGTCCAGCTTCTTGCTTCCTGGTTCAATTTCACTTATTCCATTATCCTCTCTTCACTCCTAGCCATTCCTTCTTGCTTCAACCTTTCTCCAAGCTTTCTTCACCTAGCATTAATCAACCAAACTCATCAAAGCTATGCTCAAAATCATGAGATATTCATTCTTTCATAATATGCAACAAATATAGCATAAAACGTCATGAAATGGCATGAATTCATATATGGTTGGTTCAATCAAGGGAAACATGAAAATCTACTCAATTAGCTTGCTTGTAGCTCAAGAAAGTGCATAATTCTAATGAAAACAAAAGAAAAAGACTAGTTAAAATAGGCTAGGATGACTTGTCATCAGTGAGCTACCACTAGAGACTATGGATGAATCAATCATGATGGACAAGACAAGAAAAATGGAAGTGGAGGCACCAAAGTTGGAGCTGAAAACTCTGCCTCCAAGCTTGAAATATGATTACTTGGGTGACAACAACACATACCCAGTGATCATCAATTCAAGCTTGAATGAGGAACAAGAAGAGGAGCTAATCCAAGTGCTGAAACAACAAAAGGATGCTATAGGGTGGACACTTGTAGATCTAAAGGGAATCAATCCTTCAATATGCATGCACAAAATCCTACTTGTGGAAGGTGCAAAGCCCTCAAGATAGCAACAGAGAAGGCTAAACCAAACAATGAATGAAGTAGTCCAAAAGGAAGTGCTGAAGTTGTGGTAAGCAGGGGTGATCTACCCAATCTCAGACAGCCCTTGGGTAAGTCTGGTACAAGTAGTCCCAAAGAAGGGAGGAGTCACTGTTGTACCAAATGAGAGGAATGAATTGATACCCATAAGGACAGTGACTGGCTGGCGCAAGTACATTGATTATAGGAAGCTCAATGAGGCCACCAGAAAAGATCATTTCCCCTTACCTTTCATGGATTAGATTCTAGAAAGACTTGCAGGACATGAATATTACTGCTTCATGGACGGTTACTGATGAGAGATTTTATGCCGGTATAGAAATTATCAATAAATCCAATCGTGAGTATAGTTTAAACCGACACGCAATTCCACATCAAACAAAGAAATTGTGTCACTACAATCCAAATTCAATAACCGAGAGTATTAGTCCCGAGTCATTCTCCTTAGAAATTGCCTTAGGATGCACATCACTGGTTAGGAAGTTGATGAGCAGATAATTTATACCCTTTTTGGCATTATTTTTACATAGTTTTTAGTATGTTTTAGTTAATTTTTATTATATTTTCATTAGTTTTTATTCAAAAATCACATTTCTGGACTTTACTATGAGTTTGTGTGTTTTTCTATAATTTCAGGTATTTTCTGGCTGAAATTGAGGGACTTGAGCAAAAATCTGATTTAGAGGCTGAAAAAGGACTGCAGATGCTGTTGGATTCTGACCTCCTTGCACTCGAAGTGGATTTTCTGGAGCTACAAAAGCCCAATTGGCTCTCTCTCAATTGCGTTGGAAAGTAGACATTCTACACTTTCTAGAAATATATAATAGTCTATACTTTTCCCGAGATTTGATGGCCCAAACTGGCGTTCAATGTCAGCCTAAAACATCTTGGTGTAAAACGCCCAAACTAGCACTAAAGCTGGCGTTTAACTCCAGGAACAGCTTAAGCATGAAAAAGATTCAATGCTCAGCCTAAACACACACCAAGTTGGCCCCGGAAGTGGATTTCTACACTATCTGCACTTAGTTACTCATTTTTTGTAAACCCTAGTTACTAGTTTAGTATAAAAACTACTTTTAGAGATTTATTTTACATCTCTGGATGTTTAGTCCTTAGACCTTTGGCATGGAGGCTGGCCTCACTGCCATGCCTAGACCTTTCACTTATGTATTTTCTACGGTAGAGTTTCTACACCCCATAGATTAAGGTGTGGAGCTCTGCTGTTCTTCATGAATTAATGCAATTACTACTGTTTTTCTATTCAATTCAAGCCTACTTCTTCTCCAAGATATACTCTCGTACTTAATTCAGTTAAGTCAGAATGAAGGGGTGACCCATGACAATCACCCAATCTTCATTACTCGCTTAGCCAAGATCACGTGCCTGACAACCACAAAGCGGTCTACATGATATTCAACGTAGTCATTGGACGACAGCTGGAGTATATTCTCTTGGGTTTCTAATCAAGGATTCTCGTCTTCTCTCCTGACAACAGAGAAGCTGAATCTGAGATGAACCTTCATGGTATAGGCTAGAACTATTGGCAGTATTCCTGGGATCCGAAAAGTCTAAACCTTGTCTGTGGTATTTCGAGTAGGATCTGGGAAGGGATGACTATGACGAGCTTCAAACCTGCGAATGTGGGGTGCAAGTGACAGTGCGCAAAAGGACAATGGTCCTATTCCGACGCTAGCAGGAACCGACAGATGATTATCCATGCAGTGACCGCGCATATGGATTTGTTTTCATCCGAGAGGATCATACAGCTTGCCATGGAAGGAGGTAACGCATGGTTGGAAGAAGGCAATAGGAAAGCAGAGGTTCAGAAGCAACAAAGCATCTTTATACGCTTATCTAAAATTTCCACCAATGAATTACATAAGTAACTTTATCTTATTTTATATTTTATTTATATTTTAATTATCAAAACCCATAACCATTTGAATCTGCCTGACTGAGATTTACAAGGATGACCATAGCTTGCTTCAAGCCGACAATCTCCGTCGGATCGACCCTTACTTACGTAAGGTTTATTACTTGGACGACCCAGTGCACTTGCTGGTTAGTTGTGTGGAGTTGTGAAAAAGAATTGAGATTATGATCGTGCGTACCAAGTTGTTGGCGCAGTTGAGATCACAATTTTTAATTAACTAATTGTTTTAAATTTTAATTTTAATCTTATTTCTTCTCCTAAATTTCGAATACTAACCAATAATTAAAATAAAAACAAAAATATTTTCCTTTTATTTTAATTTAAAATTCGAACTCCCTCCCTCTCTCATCTCTTTCTATTTATTTATTTATTTACTAACACTTCTCTTCCTCTTAAAAATTCGAACCCTCTCTCACTCTCTGTGTTCGAATTCTTCATCTTCTCTCTTCTTCATTCTACTCTTCTATTCTTCTACTCACATAAAGGAATCTATGTACTGTGACATAGAAGATTCCTCTTCTTTTCTATTCTCTTCTTTTTCATATGAGCAGGAGCAAGGATAAGAACATTCTTGTTGAAGCTGATCCGGAACCTGAAAGGACTCTAAGGAGGAAGCTAAGAAAAGCTAAAGCACAACACTCTGGAGAGAACCTGACAGAATTTTTCGAAAAAGAAGAAGAGATGGCCAAACCCAACAACAATGGTGGAAATGCAAGGAAGATGCTTGGTGACTTTATTGCACCCTCTTCTAACTTCTGTGGAAGGAGCATCTCAATTCCTACAATTGGAGCAAACAACTTTGAGCTTAAGCCTCAATTAGTTTCTCTGATGCAGTAGAATTGCAAGCTTCATGGACTTTCATTGGAAGATCCTCATCAGTTTTTAGCTGAATTCTTGCAAATCTGTGACACTGTTAAGACCAATGGGGTTAATCCTGAGGTCTACAGACTTATGATTTTCCCCTTTGCTGTAAGAGACAGAGCTAGGATATGGTTGGATTCACAACCCAAAGATAGCCTGAACTCTTGGGAAAAGTTGGTCAATGCTTTCTTGGCCAAATTCTTTCCACCTCAAAAATTGAGCAAGCTTAGAGTGGAAGTCCAAACCTTCAGACAGAAGGAAGGTGAATCCCTCTATGAAGCTTGGAAAAGATACAAGCAATTGATCAGAAGGTGCCCTTCTGGCATGCTTTCAGAATGGAGCATCATATGTATATTCTATGATGGTCTGTCTGAATTGTCCAAGATGTCATTGGACAACTCTGGTGGTGGATCTCTTCATCTAAAGAAGACACCTGAAGAAGCCCAGGAACTCATTGAAATTGTTGCAAATAACCAGTTCATGTACACTTCTGAAAGGAATCTTGTGAATAATGGGACAACTCAGAAAAAAGGAGTTCTTGAGATTAATACTCTGAATGCCATATTGGCTCAGAACAAAATATTGACTCAGCAAGTCAATATGATTTCTTAGAGTCTGTTTGGAATGCAAGCTGCAACAGGCACTACTAAGGAAGGTTCCTCTGAAGAAGAAGCCTATGACCCTGAGAATCCTGGAATGGAAGAAGTGAATTACATGGGAGATTCCTATGGAAACACTTACAATCCTTCATGGAGGAATCATCCAAATTTCTCATGGAAGGATCAACAGAAGCCTAATCAAGGCTTCAGCAACAATAATAGTGGGAGAGCACGGTTTGGCAATAACAAACCTTTTCCATCATCTTCTCAGCAACAGACAGAGAATTCTAAGAAGAGCCACTCTGACTTAGCAACTGTAGTCTCTGATCTATCTAAGACCACTCTCAGTTTCATGACTGAAACAAGGTCCTCCATTAGAAATTTGGAGGCACAAGTGGGTCAGCTGAGTAAAAGAGTTACTGAACTCCCTCCTAGTACTCTCCCAAGAAATACAGAAGAGAATCCAAAAAGAGAGTGCAAGGCCATAAATATAACCAACATGGCCGAATGCATGGAGGAGGGAAAGGCAGTGATTTCCAATGAGGAATACCTCAATGGACGTCCACTGGCCTCCAAGGAGTTCTCTAATGAGGAACCACAGGAATCTGAGGCTCATATAGAGACCATAGAGATTCCACTGAACTTACTGTTGCCATTCATGAGCTCTGATGAGTATTCTTCCTCTGAAGACGATGAAGATATTATTGAAGAGTAAGCTGCTCAATATCTAGGAGCAATCATGAAGCTGAATACCAAGCTATTTGGTAATGAGACTTGGGAGAATGAACCTCCATTGCTCATCAATGAACTGAATGATCTGGTTCAACTAAAATTACCTCAGAAGAAACAGGATCCTAGAAAGTTCTTAATCCCTTGTACCATCGGCACCATGACCTTTAAAAAAGCTCTGTGTGACCTTGGTTCAAGTATAAACCTCATGCCCCTCTCTGTAATGGAGAAACTAGGAATCTTTGGAGTTAAACGCCCAAACTGGTACCAAAGCTGGCATTTAACTCCAGGAACAGCCTAAGCACGAAAAAGCTTCAATGCTCAGCCCAAGCACACACCAAGTGGGCCCCGGAAGTAGATTTCTGCACTATCTGCACTTAGTTACTCATTTTCTGTAAACACTAGTTACTAGTTTAGTATAAAAACTACTTTTAGAGATTTATTTTACATCTCTGGATGTTTAATCCTTAGACCTTTGGCATGGAGGCTGGCCTCACGGCCATGCCTAGACCTTTCACTTATGTATTTTCTACGGTGGAGTTTCTACACCCCATATATTAAGGTGTGAAGCTCTGCTATTCTTCATGAATTAATGCAATTACTACTATTTTTCTATTCAATTCATGCCTACTTCTTCTCCAAGATATACTCTCGTACTTAATTCAGTTAAGTCAGAATGAAGGGGTGACCTGTGACAATCACCCAATATTCGTTACTCGCTTAGCCAAGATCGCGTGCCTGACAACCACAAAGCGGTCTACATGATGTTCAACGTAGTCATTGGACAACAGCTGGAGTATATTCTCTTGGGTTTCTAATCAAGGATTCACGTCTTCTCTCCTGACAACAGAGCAGCTGAATCTGAGATTAACCTTCGTGGTATAGGCTAGAACTATTAGCAGCATTCCTGGGATCCGGAAAGTCTAAACCTTGTCTGTGGTATTCCGCGTAGGATCCGGGATCTGGAAAGTCTAAACCTTATCTGTGGTATTCTGAGTAGGATCTGGGAAGGGATGACTGTGACGAGCTTCAAACCTGCGAATGTGGGGTGCAAGTGACAGTGCGCAAAAGGACAATGGTCCTATTCCGACGCTAACGGGAACCGACAGATGATTAGCCGTGCGGTGACAATGCATATGGATTTGTTTTCATCCGAGAGGATCATACAGCTTGCCATGGAAGGAGGTAACGCATGGTTGGAAGAAGGCAATTGATGACTTGCATCATCTACCCTTCTTTCTTGCATAAAGAAGACCATAAAAGAGCATAAATCTCATTTGATCAGTACAATTCATGCATTATTTGATGAATATTATGGTACACTACTTTGAGATGAGTTGTCCTGAATTTCAGGTGAAAAGGCATCAAAAATGGGTAGAAGACAAACAAGAAGCTGGGCGTGTGAAATTCGTGTGCCACTTGGGAGCAAACGCCACGAAAATGCATTGGCATGGCACGCTAGGAGCTAGGCGTGGCACGCCAGTACTAAAGTCCAAAGAAGAAGTCCAAGCATGCATGAGGGCATGGCATGCTAATACATTTTTCCAGAGAGCTACAATGGAGGACACGAAAGGGGCGTGGCACGCCAGATTGGGCGTGGCACGCCTGACCTACCAACTACTATGGGAGTGCCACTTGAGCAAAGGGGCGTGGCATGCCAACTCACCATTCCAAGAAGAACCTTCACTATGGCGTGCCACTTGGTGTCGAAGGCGTAGCACGCCAGCTCCAAGAAGCCACTTGGACATGCCACTTGAGAACCCAAGCGTGGCATGCCAAGCTTGAAGAGTTCACAAATCCATGGGCGTGCCACTTGAACAGCATGGCGTGGCATGCTGGTACAACAATCCAGAGAAGGGGCTGAAGGCAATTGAAGACTGGACGTCCCACTTGAAGATGAAGGCGTGGCACGCCAATGCACTAAGGACTAAAAGCAAGGACTGGGCGTGCCACTTGGTATCGAAAGCTTGGCACGCCAACCTTAGAATTTCACTATGGCATGCCACTTGAAGGCTGAGGTGTGGCACGCCAACTACTGGAACCAAGACAAGATCATCGGCATGGCACGCCAGCCTTTAGGCGTGGCACGCTGGTATAAGTTTCCATAGAGGATGAAGGAGGCCAATTACATGGGGCGTGCCACTTGATATCGAAGGCGTGGCACGCCACTCACTTTTCTTCACTTGGGCGTGCCACTTGAACCCCAGGCGTGGCACGCCAGCGTCATTCAGAGAGCAAAGAAGCATTGGGTCGTGCCACTTGAGTTTGTGGCGTGGCACGCCAAACAGAGGAACCACTCACTCACAAAAGGCGCGTGGCACGCCAAACCCTAGGCGTGCCACGCTAGTTCAACTTTCTAGAGAAGCTTAGCCAAGCATAGAGCAAAGGCGTGGCATGCCAGACCCTGGGCGTGGCACGCCAGTTCAAGTTTCCAGAGGCAAAGAAAGGTTGAAAAAGGCAAGGGGCTTGCCACTTGAGTTTGAAGGCGTGGCACGCCAACACAAGAATTCCACTATGGCATGCCACTTGAGTTCGAAGGCGTGGCACGCCAAGGTTGATAGAGAGATGAGCGTGCCACTTGAAGGATTGGGCGTGGCACGCCAAGCTAAAAATGAAGGGAATGTGACACACCAGTAAAGCGCCAGCCACATGCCAGCTGGGAAGTCACGCTTATTGAGTGTTATCTTTTCCCTCCAAAATGTAATTTTCCTTTTTCACTTTTGTAATTCTTTTATTTTACTAGGAGTAGTATAAATACCCCCAAGGAGTACTGAAGAGGGGGTTAAGCAGTCAGTTTTAGATCCACTTTTACACTTCACTTTTGAGTACTTTTTGAGCTATGAGTAGCTAACTTCCCTCTCATTGAGAGAGGGAGCTCTGTTGTACTTGATGGATTGATAATAGTGAAATTCTTCTTCTCTTCATCTTCTCTTTGATTTGCTAAAGGGAATTTCGTTCTTAATGCTTAGCATTCAATTAACTTGGGAAAGAGATTGAATGCAATTGGGTTTCATGGGAACCTTGGGAAAGGAAACATGAAACCATGCTTGAAATCCCTTCTCACACTTGAGTAGAATCTGGGTTTTGGTGTTTGGATATGTGACACATAATCCTCCCTCTACTTGGACCTATAATGGTGTGTGGTATAATCAGGGACCAAGCATATCTCTCTTCATAAGCAATTAGACCAAGGAATTGGCTATTGATCAAGATCTGAGAGATTGAGTCACCAAGGGATTGGGGCTCAATCAATCATGATTGCCAAGAGGTCAATGAGTTGTATGATTGAAGAGGATATAAGCTAGATTTGATCCAAAGAGACAACATCTCCCAATCTCAATGAATTTCCCCATTCTTATATATTCATTTCTTTATAGCTTAATTTTACATTCAGCAATTCCCCATTCCCATTTATATTCAAGTCATTTATAATTCTGCACTTTACATTCTGCCATTTATATTTTTGCACTTTATTGCTTTTCTTTATATTCTAGTCATTTACATTTATGTCATTTACAATTCTGCACTTCACAATCCTATTGATATGCTTGACTAATTCATCAATTAATTAAAACTGCTTGAATTTGTCAATCTCTGTGGATACGATCCCACTCTACTATGGGTTATTACTTGACGATAATTTTGGTGCGCTTGCCAAAAGAACTAATTCACCAATTTTTGAATGGGGGTGTGAATTGGACTCATCAGCAATAGGAAAGCAGAGGTTCAGAAGCAACAAAGCATCTTCATACGCTTATCTAAAATTCCCACCAATGAATTACATAAGTAACTTTATCTTATTTTTTATTTTATTTATATTTTAATTATCAAAACCCATAACCATTTGAATCTACCTGACTGAAATTTACAAGGATGACCATGGCTTGCTTCAAGCCGACAATCTCCGTGGGATTGACCCTTACTCACGTAAGGTTTATTACTTGGACGACCCAGTGCACTTGCTGGTTAGTTGTACGGAGTTGTGAAAAAGAATTGAGATTATGATCGTGCGTACCAAGTTGTTGGCACAGTTGAGATCACAATTTCGTGCACCATAAGTCTTTTGTGGTTTTGAGGTTTAGTGTAAGAAATCAAGCTAATAAAAGTGGACAATAATCAATCAAGATAAAAGCCTTGGCTAAGGGTGAGTAGTGGAAGTTCCATCATTATAGTTTCCATCAATGGTGACAACAATTGAGTATTGCTTCACTTAGTTAACCTCTAACCATCAAGGAAAGTCAAGTGAAAATAATCAACTTGAGTCACAAGTCCTAGTCAAACCCTAGGGAAGTCTAGCTTGAGTGACATACAAATCAATTACCAATTCTCAATTGATAATCAACAAAGGATACTAACTATTCAAGTGTCTCCACTAACTCAACCCTCAAGCCAAGAGTGAGGAATCTACTCCATAGCTAAAGTTGTCATTTTATCAAACAATTGGTGAGCAACAGTGAGAGACATTATGAAATTAAGAAGGGGAATTGAATTCATGCTATCTAATTCAAGCAATTATCAACAATCAAACAAATGACATCAATGAACATGAAATACCTCAATGCATTAATCAAAATCAAAGTAACAAAATCCAAATCTAAGATCCAAAGTGAATTGAACAACAAAAAACACTAATTGAGAGTGGAGAATGATGACTTGCATCATCTACCCCTTTTTCTTATCTAAAAAGACCATAAAAAGAGTATAATCTCATTGAATCAATGAAATTTCATGAACCAAATGATATATATTATGGTACATTGCTTTGAAATGGGTTTGTGCTGAATTTTAGATGAAAAGAGCAACAAAAGGGGAAGGAAATAACAAATAAAGCTAGGCGTGTGAAGCTGGGCATGCCACTTGAAGCTCTAGGCATGGCACGCCAAGCTTTTGAACCAACTCTCAACAATGGGCGTGCCACTTAGAGCTCTGGGCATGGCACGCCAAGCTTTTGAAACCAATGCTCATCAATGGGCGTGCCACTTGGAGCTTTGGGCGTGGCACGCCAAGTTTGTGAGGCAAAGATCTCAAAGAGGGCGTACCACTTGGTGTTTTGGGCATGACACGCCAGACTTAAGTTCCAGAGGAGTTATTTTGAGCCCCACTATGGGTGTGGCACGCCAAAGCATTGGCGTGGCACACCAGGGCATATGCCAGCCTGACCTCCTCTCATTCAAATGAAGATATCCTAAGCTACATAACTCCAAATGAGATGATTATAGTGCCATTAGAAAGTAGATATCTAGAGGTTTCCAACCATATATAACACTTTATGATGGACACTGGAATTGAGGAAGATATTGACCCCAAAATTACGAGGAGAAAAATACGTCACTACAGAGTTACCAGCCTGACCTCTTCATCTTCAAAGGAACATAACATGAGTTGTAGAGATCCAAATGAGAAGATCTTGGTGGTGTTGGAAAGCTGACATAAAGAGCTTTCCAACGATATATAACACTTTATAGTCGACTGATAAACCA
The DNA here is from genome assembly GCF_059453495.1 of Arachis ipaensis. Taxonomy (NCBI): domain Eukaryota; kingdom Viridiplantae; phylum Streptophyta; class Magnoliopsida; order Fabales; family Fabaceae; genus Arachis; species Arachis ipaensis. Next base: position 57,024,645 of record NC_142439.1, on the reverse strand, counting down.
CTATTTCATGGTTTATATTGTGTTTAATTGTGTGGTTTTATCATGATCTTTGCCCACTTATTCATTAAATAAGCATGCATTTATATTTCCTTCCTAAAGATGTTTTATGGTTGAAAACTTGCTTTCTAGAGACTTTTAATTATGTATTTTATTTCTCCCTTATTCCATTCGATGCCGTGATCTGTGTGTTAAGTGTTTCAGGCTTTATAGGGCATGAATGAGTTGAAGATTGGAAGGGAAGCCTGCAAAAATGGAAAGAACACAAGAAATTGAGGAGATGACCAGTGAGAAGCGACGCGGCGAATGGATGACGCGACCGCGCGGCATGGAACAGCACGAGTGATGCAGCCGCATGGACGACACGTCCGTGTGGCAAAGCAGAAACGCGAATGACGCGTCCACATGAGCGACGCGATCGCGTGACGTGCGCGATCTGCATAATTTGCATATTCGCTGGGGGCGATTTTGGGCCCTATTTTCACCCAGTTTTCGGCCCGAAACAACAGACTAGACCCAGAGAACATGCAGAAACAAAGACAACATTCATTCTACACTGTTTTAGTTTTTAGATCTAGTTTACTCCTCCTCTAGGTTTTCTCTCTACATATTCATAGTTCTTAGGATTTTAGTTTCTCTTACCTTTTTTTTGGCATTGGAACACTGAGAAGAGTTATTACCTCATCAAGACTTCATCATTCTAGTTCGTTTTCTTTACTTGGCTTACTCTTCCATGTTCCTTGCTTGGTTTAATTTTACCATTGGAATATTTTTAGGATTATTTAATACAAGGATCACTTTTATTTTTAATTGATTATTTTTAATTTTTATTTACAATGTCTTTCTTTAATTCCTTCTCATATGCTATGAATTTTACCTTTACAATGAGTGAGTAGTTCCCTAACTTGATGGGGAATTGATTGAAAGGAACCCTTGAGTTGGAAGGCTTGAAAGAAAAATTATAATTGGGTTTATGGTTGGATTGCCTCCTAATCACTAACACCAATCCCTTTTAATTAAGTGGATTACAACTTGTGAACGGACGTAGCATTCCAACTTGTTTGACTTTCCTTCACCTAGTGGAGGATAACTAAACAGGATAACTTTTAATTGTCAATTAATCCTGAGAGCATTCCAACAATAATAGGGATTCCAACTAATCAATTCCCCGTCGAGGCATTTATTTACATTATTCAAATTCACCAATTTAATTCCCTGTTTGCCCAATTCAAACCTTTTTGAAAACCTCTGATTAATAAAATAGCACACTTTTCTGCAACTCGTTGGGAGACGACCTGGGATTCATACTCCCAGTATTTTAAATTCAATTTTCTGTGACACCTTTCTAAATTGATAGGTGGATTTCTGGCGAATTAAGAACTATACTTGCAACGTATATATTTTAATAATTTTAATTTGCTAATTTCCGCCGGCATCAATTTTTGGCGCTGTTGCCGGGGAGTTGCAATAGAGTGCTAAAGTTATTAATTAGAATTTATTTATTTGCATTTTATTTTATTTTGCTACTATGAGCTGCATGTTTCTTTCGTCAAATGACGCGTTCACTTCCTGATCCGCACTTGCTAATATTCGATCCTGAAATTGAAAGGACTATTTCACGAATAAGGCGAGCTCGGCGTCGGTTAGTCCGCTCTGAGGGCAGATCTGAAAGTGAATTTGGGGAAGAAACCAGCTCCCGTTCTACTGATTCAGTTGATTCACGTGCAGAAGACATGGCAGAACCTAGGAGAGTTACCATCCATGAGGAAGGAGCCCCTAATTTTACAATGCAACCGTTTCAAGCGCATCACCCAGCGGTGGCTACAGATTTCGAAATAAAGACCGTACTACTCAATTTGATGCCCAAGTTTTATGGCTTACCTGCTCAAGAGCCTATCAAGCACCGGAGAGATTTCCAGGCAGCCTGTTCTACTGTCAGGCGAGATGGTACAGATGAAACTTCAATTCTGTTGAAAGCTTTCCCGTTTTCTCTTGAGGGAAAAGCAAGAGAGTGGTACTACACTCAACCCCTGGTAAATGTATCCAACTGGGATACGCTTAGAAAAGAGTTTTTGGAGAAATTCTTTCCAGCTGAAGTTACTGATAAACTGAGGAAAGACATTTCCACGATTGTTCAAGATGACAACGAGACTCTCTTTGAATACTGGGAGCGCTTCAATAATCTTCTGGAAGCATGCCCCCACCACATGATTGACAAGATAGTGTTACTCAGCGATATCACACAGGGTATGAGGCCCCAAGATAAGACCACATTGGAAAGTGCTAGCAATGGGTCTATGAAGAAGTACAAGACCACTGATGAGGCATGACAATTGATCAGCGACTTAGCTGAATCTACTAGGAATCACAGACAGAAGCAAGGCCGTTCAAAAGCCGTTGCAGAAGTATCCTCTAGCAGAGAAACTGCTGCTCTGACTCAAAGTATCTATGAAATGACCAACTTGCTGAAGCAAATGCAATTGAATCAACAACAAGTTCAGCAAGCTCAACCTTCTCCAGCACAGGAAAGCCAACAGTTAGTCCCACAGAGAGTTTGCAAAATTTGTGATGATTATAACCATTATACTGATGAATGCCCGCAACTCCAACAGGAAGACAACATGGTGGCATCCACTCATAACTTCTCTGACCGTTCCAACCAAGGGTACAATCAAGGTGGAAATCATAACCATGGATGGCAGGACAATTCTAATCAGAATTGGAAGGACAACAATAACAGAGGAGGCAGAGATAATCAGGAAAATCAGAAGTGGAATAATAATAACAACAGGCAGCAGAACCAACCTTACAGAGCACCTCACCTGAGGCAATCCCAAGGACCACAGAATACCCAACAGCAGACCTCTCAATTTACTCATTCTTCTTTATCTCCTAATGAAGAGTTACTACAATCTTTTGAGCAGAGACAACAGACCATGGAAAATAATATTATGAATAACATTAATGCCAGTCTGAATGGTCTAACCTCTACTTTGCAAGCTCTTGTTTCACAGATTGGATCAATGCAAAATTCTAGTAACCAACCTTCAAGCTCCACTGGAATCCCCTCTCAACCATTACCCAATCCAAAGGGAGGCATTAATGCCATCACCCCGAGGTCCGGAACCACACTGCAGGAGAGGAATCAGGAGGAGCCAAGCTCACCAGAACACGCCTCAGCTGAAGAGGTAGTAGAAATAGAAGATGTTGAAGAGAAAGAGGACATACAGGACATAGCTGAAAAAGAAGAAGTCCAACCACAAGAGGAAGCACCAAGAGGCGCAGACACTGCAGAAAATAATACTCCTATTCCATTTCCACAACTTGCAAGGAAGCCTAGGAAGCAGCTGGAACCTGATCCCCAAAATGGTAGAAATATTCAAAAAGGTTGAGGTAACCGTTCCTCTTTTTGATGTTATTCAACAAGTACCTAAATATGCAAAGTTTCTAAAAGATTTATGTATACATAAAGACAAAATCAATGAATTAGAAACTATTCCTTTAGGTAGTTCCATATATGCTTTAATGGGAGGATTACCTGAAAAATGTAGTGACCCAGGTCCTTGTATAGTTAGTTGTACTATTGGTGGAGTAGTAATTTATGATTGCATGTGTGATTTAGGAGCGTGTGTTAGTATAATACCTTTGTCCATATATGATATTTTGAGGCTCCCTCCCTTAAAAAGGTCGGCAGCTCGTTTTGTGTTAGCAGATAAAAGCATTATTACAGTGGCTGGAGTTGCTGAAGATGTTTTAGTGAACATTAAGGGGCTTACATTTCCCACTGATTTTTATATCTTGGAGATGCCCCATAATGACTCGGATAAGCCATCATCAATCCTACCTGGAAGACCATTCCTGAAGACATCAAAATTCAAATTGGATGCTTTTTCAGGAACATACTCGTTTGAAATAGATGGCCGAATAGTAATCTTCAATCTGAATGGAGTCATAAACAACCCTCCAGAAGATCATTCTATCTTCCATTGTGATGTCATAGATGAAACTGTAGCTGAAGTTCACAAGGAAGAGTTAGGAGAGAGGCACATTGGACAAGGTCCAAGTGTGGGGACCCTCTTGACTGACAATGAGGGTACCTCAGCATTTTCACAAGCTCCAGACAATCCAGAGCCAACCCATGATCAGAAGTTGGAACTGAAACCTCTTCCTCCACATCTCAAATATGCTTATCTTGAAGATGAACAGAAGTTTCCAGTTATCATTGCAAGGGAACTCACTTCCCAACAAGAAGAGCAGTTACTTGATGTATTGAGGAGGCATAAGAAAGCGATTGGGTGGAGTTTGGCAGACATAGTAGGCATCAACCCTCAAGTATGTGAGCACAGAATATTTTTAGAAGAGGGAGCAAGACCTGTCCGTCAACCCCAAAGAAGATTGAATCCCACTATCTTGGAAGTTGTCAAAAAGGAAGTGACCAGACTACTGGAAGCAGGTATCATCTATCCCATTTCAGACAGTGAATGGGTTAGCCCAGTACAAGTGGTGCCCAAGAAGTCTGGAGTCACTACAGTAAAGAATGAGCATGGCGAGCTCATAGCAACTAGAGTTCAGAATGCTTGGAGAGTCTGCATTGATTACAGGTGTCTCAACCAAGCCACCCGTAAGGATCACTACCCACTTCCATTCATTGATCAAATGATGGATTGCATGTCAGGTAAATCACATTATTGCTTTTTAGATGGTTACACAGGTTATTTCCAGATTCATATAGCTCCTGAGGATCAGGAAAAGACCACTTTTACATGTCCTTTTGGGACTTATGCTTACAAGAGAATGCCCTTTGGCTTGTGCAATGCACCAGCTACTTTCCAAAGGTGTATGATGAGTCTTTTCTCTGATCTTATTGAGGACTGTATGGAGGTTTTTATGGATGATTTTAGCATTTATGGTGATTCTTTTAGCCTTTGCTTAGATGGATTATCTAGAGTATTAGATAGATATGTTAATACAAACCTTGTATTGAATTTTGAAAAATGTCATTTTATGGTAAAACAAGGGATTGTATTAGGACATGTGGTATCTAATACTGGCATTTCTATAGACCCAGCAAAGGTGAATGTTATTTCTAGTTTAGCTTACCCCTCTTCTGTGAAGGAAGTCCATTGGTTCCTTGGCCATGCAGGTTTTTACAGGAGATTTATTAAGGACTTTAGTAAGGTAGCACTTCCCTTATCCAGATTACTACAAAAGGATATTGAGTTCGAGTTCAGTGAAGATTGCAAACAAGCGTTTGATAAGCTAAAAGCCGCCCTAACTCGAGCCCCAATTGTGAGAGGACCAGACTGGAGCCAGCCGTTTGAAATCATGTGCGACGCTTTCAACCATGCAGTAGGAGCAGCGCTGGCTCAACGCGAAGGTAAGGATCCTTTTGTTATTGCTTATGCGTCTAAGACTTTAAACACTGCCCAGTCCAATTATACTACTACTGAGAAAGAGCTTCTTGCTATTGTTTTTGCTCTGGATAAATTTTGAGCTTATTTACTTGGTACTAGAGTAGTAGTGTATTCGGATCATGCAGCTTTAAAGTATCTATTAGCTAAAAAGGAGTCCAAACCAAGGCTTATACGTTGGATACTGCTATTACAAGAATTTGATTTAGAAATAAGGGATAGGAGTGGTAACCAGAATTTAGTGGCAGACTACTTGAGTCGCCTTGAGCACATTAAGGATGACCCCACTCCTATAGCTGATAATTTTCCATTTGATAACCTGCAAGCAGTATCTGAGATAGTCCCTTGGTATGCACCTGTAGCTAATTATCTAGTTAGCCGTACATTCCCTCCAAACTTTTCTAAGCATCAAAGAGACAAGCTGAAATGTGAGTCTAAATATTATATATGGGATGACCCATATTTGTGGAGATATGGTGCTGATCAGGTAATTAGACGGTGTGTGCCTCAATCAGAATTCCAGTCCATCTTAGAGGCCTGTCACTCATCTGAGAGTGGAGGACATTTTGGCCCTCAAAGAACTGCTAGAAAAATCTTGGACTGTGGATTCTGGTGGCCTACTCTTTTTAGAGACGCTGCTGAATTTTGTAAATCTTGCCCCCCATGCCAAAAGTTTGGTAATATATCCAGGAGGGATGAGATGCCTCAACAAATTATGCTTTTCTGTGAAATTTTTTATGTTTGGGGCATTGACTTCATGAGTCCATTTCCAAATTCTAATGGACATTTTTATATATTGTTAGCTGTAGATTACGTTTCAAAATGGGTGGAAGCAATTCCTACCCGCACTGATGATGCTAACACTGTTGTTTCCTTTGTGAGAAACCATATTATCTGTCGCTTTGGATCCCCACGACCAATCGTGAGCGATCAAGGCACCCATTTTTGTAACAGGAGACTAACAGGACTAATGAAGAAGCATGGGATAATTCATAAGGTTGCAACAGCATACCATCCTCAACCAATGGGCAAGCCGAGGTGTCGAACAGAGAGATAAAGCGTATCTTGCAGAAGATAGTCAAACCTCATAGAAGAGACTGGAGCACCAGGCTACAAGATGTACTCTGGACATACAGAATAGCATACAAAACACCCATTAGGATGAGTCCATTCCGCTTAGTTTATGGAAAAGCTTGTCATCTCCCTGTTGAGGTAGAGCACAAAGCCTTTTGGGCAGTCAAGGAGTGCAACATGGGGATGGAGAACACCGGAGCTGAAAGGAAGTTGCAACTGCAAGAACTGGAAAGCCTTCGCCTAGAAGCTTATGAGAACTCAAGACTATACAAGGAAAAGATGAAGGCCGCACACGATCAGCACATCAAGAGGAAAGAGTTCCAACCTGGGGATTTAGTCCTCCTTTACAAATCTCGTTTAAAGCTCATGCCAGGCAAGTTGAGATCCAGATGGGAAGGTCCATACAGAGTAGAGAAGGCCAAACCGTACGGAGTTTACCACCTAAGTCATCCTTCACACTCTGAACTTATCAAAGTTAATGGACAATGCCTAAAGCTATACCATGACGAGAAGATACAGAAAAATAAGGAGCTTGAGATCTTCCTCTTGGAAGATCCCCACATAGCAGAAGATTGAGCTAGTGGAGCGTCCAACTTACAGACGTTAAAGCAAAGTGCTAGGTGGGAGACAACCCACCATGGTATGATCATTCTTTTCTTTATTTTTAGTTTTTCATATTTAATAAATCTTCTCTTTATCAGTACTTTCGTGCATCTGCATCTGCATTATTTTAAAAAAAAATGCCACGCGACGCAACCGCATCAGCGACGCGTCCGCGTCGCAAGGAAAGGGGAGAAAAACAAAAACGAACAGAGAGTCACGCTGGAGCGTGGCTGGAGGCGTGCTAATGGCACAATTCTATCCACGCGGACGCATGCCCCACGTGTCCGCGTCACCTGGAAATAATGACCTCCCACGCGACCGCGTGACCCACGCGGCCACGTGCCCTGATTTTCGCCGTAAAAAGGGTGCACAACGAATTATTGTGCGCGAGTGGTGCTGGATTGGTGCCAATGGCACAATTCTACCCACGCAGATGCATGGCTCACGCGTCCGCGTCGTTCCCTTCTGCAGCCCACTCACGCGATCGCATGCCCCATGCGATCGCGTCACCCCAAATTTGGCACATATATCAAGTCGAACAGAGAGTTGTGCTGGCGCGAAGCTGCACTCGAGCCAGAAGCACAACATAGGTCACGCGACCGCGTGACCGACACAACCGCGTCAACCACCTTAAGCGCAAGTCGCGCGACGGCGTTCCCCATGCGATCGCGTCTCTTGCGGCGCACAGTTTCTCTACCTTTGCCAAATATCATATCTTTTTCTCTCCAAATCCTATTTTTCTCTTTTCCCTCCTTATTTCTTCCTTCTCTCTTCTTCCTTCTATCTCACCTTTCACTCTTTCTCCCTCACCTCCATTCACAAGGTTTTATTTTCTTCTTCACCCTTTTCTTTTCTATCATTCTTCTTATTTTATATGTTATTTTCTTTTCTTTTCTTTTTCTTTTCATTATTCATATTTTCTTCCTTCTTCTTTCCTTTTTACATGGTGTTAGAATTTTATTCGAGTCATTATTTTTCATTATATGCTTGTGGATTGTTGTAAATTGTTTGATAATTATATATTATTTTCTTTAAAGGGTTGCTTGCATGTTCACTTTAATACTCTCTATACCTTCTTCACCATGCATGCTATGTGTTTGTGAAAAAGCCCATATGGCATTATGCACTTCTCTATGTTATTCTACTATTCAATGCTTGCTTTTCACAAATCCCCTTTACTATTATATTAATTACATTTAATTGTCAATACAAATGTGATGGTTTGTTACAAAGTAATGCTGGTCTATGCTACTCATGCCCTTTGCCGGCATGCCAATAAACACCTTGCATTCACTTGTTCATCATATGCACTAACTATTTTCCATTAATGATCTTTCACATGTACTCATGAGCATGTGTTGACATCATTTACCTTTTACTGTGCATTTACAACCATCCCTTTTTCGTTCTCTTCATTGCTATATATCTCTTTGAATTTAATTTACTTTCTCTTCCCTTTTTCAGGATGGCCACCAAGAAAGGAAAAGAGAAAGCTACTCCCAAACCACCAGCAAGAAGAGGAACAAAAAGAGCATTAGTGGCAGAGCCTTCTTCAACTGCAGTCAAGCCCTCAACAAAACGAGTTAAGAGGATCATCAAGGTTGATGAAAAGGAGAAAGCCTTTCCAGCAAAAGACACTGCGCGATTTCCAAATCGCTACTGTGAGCAGATGTTCCCTATTCTGGCTGAAAGGAGTTACAACAACGAACACCTTCTTATCCTCCCGCCCAATATTGCTACTTTTGTTGAGCCGCAAATTGAACGAAGACAATGGGGTTTCCTACGGAGACAGCCAAGGCAGGTCAATCTCTCTTGGGTAGTCGAGTTCTACTCTAACTTCTACCTGCCTACTCTGCAGTCTGTCTATGTACGTCAGAAGCAAGTCCCCATTACAGAAGAAGCCATTCGACAAGCTCTAAGTCTTCCCCCTATTCCAGAAGGAATGGACGCCTTTCAAGAAGCCACACTCAAGCGCGAGCAGTACCAATTTGACTGGGAAGATGTTCTCCGAGTTATCACATTACCTGGCAGCCGTTGGATCTACGGATACCATCGTACCCTCCGTAAGGGAATATCGGCTTCAGCACTTACCTTGGAGGCTTGCGTATGGGCACAAATCATGTCCCATTACGTCTTTCCGAGTACTCACGAGTCCTCCTTCACTGCAGACATGGCCGTTCTACTATGGTGCATCCTTACAGACCAGCCCCTGAATCTACCAAGACATATCCGAAATGCCATGGGACACGTACAAATCGCGGGTAACTTACCTTTTTCCGCCTTGGTCTCAGATCTTGTCTCAGCAGCTGGAGTTTCCTACAGAGCTGGAGACACCAAAGCTATGCTTTCACGGGATGATCAGTATGTCCTCAATGGGAAGTACCTCAGACTTCCAGCAGCCACTACAAGCCTTCCTACTGCTCCAGTTGAAGATATTCCTTCTTCAACACCACAAGCACCTACAACTGATGAACTGCTCCAGCAGATAATCAAAAGATTGGATCGGCAAGAACAGAAAGCGAAGTTAAGAGAGCGTCGTAACGAGCGCCGATTCAAACACCTCAAGGAGCTACTCAAGGGAAAATTCAAGGACTCAGACACCCCGGACTCCACTTCCTTTACCAGCACAGGGAGCCATGATGGTCCTGACTGTGGAGATACTGCTACCAGCCCACCCCTGTTCCTGACAGATGGCACCGAGGACGGTGCAAAGCCTTAAGTGTGGGGAGGTCGATCAGTACCTGACTTCCGGAGGTAATTTCTCTTCCCTAGCACCAATAAATTAGGATATTTAGTTAGATTTACTTTCCTTTATAGAATAGGATAAATTGCATAGTAATAGGTTAGTTGCATGCATGCTCTACTTGATTGAAAAGACAATAAGTTTCTTCTAAGACTCTATCTTTGGAACAAAATTTCACTAATTTTTAAAATTTTTATGATAAATTTGCTTGAAGTTATATTTGGAACATGATGTTTGAGTTAAAGAACACACAACCTGTGAAGATTTGAGCCTTTATGCATGGTTACATTATTTAACGATAATTATTTTATTCCTGTGTGTTTACTTCTCTATGATTGTAATCTGTATTTTGTTTCATCCTATATGTCCAATATTTATTATATTTATATGCTTGCATATGATTGAGGCCATTATTTGTTTAAACTCACTTATCCAAATTAAGCCTACCCTTTTCAATTACCTTTGTTAACCACTTTGAGCCTTTAAATCCCATCTTTTCTATATTTCACCACATTACTAGCCTTAAGCGGAAACAAAATTGTATATCCCAAATTGAATCTTTGGTTAGCTTAAGATAAAATTGTATGTGCTAGTTAAGTATGGGAAATTGTGGGAACAAAAGTTATTAAGGGAATGTGTCATGATAATTTAATAGGAATTTGGATACCTACTCATGTAAAACTATAAGAATCAAAAATCTATGTGCATTGATAAGCTATGTTTATTTTTATGTTTCTATGTTCAAAAAAAAATCAATCAATAAATAAGGGGACACAATTACCCCAATGCTGAATTGAGAATTCAAAAATCAATGCACATATGATAAAATTAAAATAAAAAAGTTGATACATGAGTATGGAACGTAAAAGGGAATTCTGGGTAGCTAGGTATGATTTCTAAAGTTATGTAAAATATATAGGTTGGGTTGAAGCTTGAGTTAATTAAAGATTCAATTTATAAGCTCACTTGACCATATATGTATCCCTACCTTTACCTTGGCCCCATTATAACCTTGAAAAGACCTCATGATGTTTGCATTGGTATGTTAACTGTTGTTGATTGATTAGGAGAAGAACAAAAGTTAGAGAGCATGATTAGAAGAGGATAGAGTGATTACCCTATACACTAGAGAGATTAGAGCGTACATACATCATCAGTGAGGGTTCAATGCTTGAATTTTCATGTTCCCTGCTTTCATAAGCTATCTTCTTGCACTTTTATCTGTCTTACTGTATAATGATAGAATTAGTGGAATTTAATTTGTAATTGTTTTGAAGAGCTTATTTACTTTTGATCAAGTGGGCAAGAATCATATAGTTGCATTCATATATATAGGATTGCATTGCATTGCATGAGTTTTACATGTTCTTACTCATTTCATTTATCTCCTTCAATTAAGCATGAGGACATGCTAATGTTTAAGTGTGGGGAGGTTGATAAACCACTATTTCATGGTTTATATTGTGTTTAATTGTGTGGTTTTACCATGATCTTTGCCCACATATTCATTAAATAAGCATGCATTTATATTTCCTTCCTAAAGATGTTTTATGGTTGAAAACTTGCTTCCTAGATACTTTTAATTATGTATTTTATTTCTCCCTTATTCCATTCGATGCCGTGATCTGTGTGTTAAGTGTTTCAGGCTTTATAGGGCATGAATGAGTTGGAGATTGGAAGGGAAGCCTGCAAAAATGGAAGGAACACAAGAAATTGAGAAGATGACCAGCGAGAAGCGACGCGGCCGCATGGATGACGCGACTGCGCGGCATGGAACAGCACGACTGACGCGGCCGCATGGACAACGCGTCCGCGTGGCAAAGCAGAAACGCGAATGACGCGTCCACATGAGCGACGCGATCGCGTGACGTGCGCGATCTGCAAAATTTGCATATTCGCTTGGGGCGATTTTGGGCCCTATTTTCACCCAGTTTTCGGCCCGAAACAATAGACTAGACCCAGAGAACATGCAGAAACGAAGACAACATTCATTCTACACAGTTTTAGTTTTTAGATCTAGTTTACTCCTCCTCTAGGTTTTCTCTCTACATATTCATAGTTCTTAAGATTTTAGTTTCTCTTACCTTTCTTTTGGCATTGGAACACTGAGAAGAGTTATTAACTCATCAAGACTTCGTCATTCTAGTTCGTTTTCTTTACTTGGCTTACTCTTTCATGTTCCTTGCTTGGTTTAATTTTACCATTGGAATATTTTTAGGATTATTTAATACAAGGATCACTTTTATTTTTAATTGATTATTTTTAATTTTTATTTACAATGTCTTTCTTTAATTCCTTTTCGTATGCTATGAATTTTACCTTTACAATGAGTGAGTAGTTCCCTAACTTGATGGGGAATTGATTGAAAGGAACCCTTGAGTTGGAAGGCTTGAAAGAAAAATTGTAATTGGGTTTATGGTTGGATTGCCTCCTAATCACTAACACCAATCCCTTTTAATTAAGTGGATTGCAACTTGTGAACGGACGTAGCATTCCAACTTGTTTGACTTTCCTTCACCTAGTGGAGGATAACTAAACAGGATAACTTTTAATTGTCAATTAATCCTGAGAGCATTCCAACAATAATAGGGATTCCAACTAATCAATTCCCCGTCAAGGCTTTTATTTACATTATTCAAATTCACCAATTTAATTTCCTGCTTGCCCAATTCAAACCTTTTTGAAAACCTCTGATTAATAAAATTGCACACTTTTCTGCAACTCGTTGGGAGACGACCTGGGATTCATACTCCCAGTATTTTAAATTCAATTTTCTATGACACCTTTCTAAATTGATAGGCGGATTTCTGGCGAATTAAGAACTATACTTGCAACGTATATATTTTAATAATTTTAATTCGCTAATTTCTGCCGGCATCATGGACATTAAAACGGAAGGTGAAAAAGGCCATTATTTCAGCATTGTAAAACCTGGGAGTGCCACTTGATATCGAAGGCGTGGCACGCTAGTTCTATTTTCATAATGGGCGTGCCACTTGGAATTCTGGGGGTGGCACACCAGTTCTAATGGCCAGAGAGTAGATTTTGGTGCATCATTGAAGGAGTGGCATGCCTGTTTTGGGCGTGGCACGCTAGTTTCACAACATATGGGGCGTGGCAAGCCAGAAATGGAAGTGGCACGCGGGGCTACTTAACAGACTGACCTAGTCACTTTTCAAATGGGCATAACTTGAGTTATAGAGGTCCAAATGAGTTGATTCCAGAAGTGTTGGAAAGCTGACATCTAGGGCTTTCCAATAATATATAATACTTTATAGTGGACATTCAATTTCAGGCCCAAACAACTCCATCTTTTCAGTGTGTTAAATGGGTCATACTCCAAAGAGCAAATTCAAGTAGGGATGGCACTTCAACTTCTTCCTGCAGCCCCCAACTTTCAACCAAGCCCACTCCAACTCTCATTCAAGCCATAATTGTCAACCAATCAAGGTCACAAGAAGCCTCTAGAATAGTTCATTTTCATTTCATTGTAATTTGCTTTCAATTTTATTTAAGTTTGTAATTTAGGAGAGCCTATATAAAGGCCTTAGTTTCATAGAATTAGGAGATCTTTTGGGCACCAATAATTCTGCTAGAGAGGGGTCTTCGGACTTCCTCTTCTCACCCACACTTCTCTCCTCTTCCACTTTCTTACTTATAAATATTTTAGTTATGAATCACTAACTCTTTCCATTGGGAAAGAGAATTCTATTATTTTTAATGGATTAAGTTATTTTTATTCTTCTTCTTCTTCTCTTCATCTCTTGATGAGATCCTCAATGAAATATGTGTGCTAAATGTGCAGTGAATTAATGATAAATATGGAAGACCCAATCAACTGAGGAGAAGAGATCTAAGCCCCCAAGCTAGAGGGTGGCTAGATTTTGTAAGAAAGTCTCTCGACCCCACATCCAACACTTCAGAGGTGACTTTAAAAAGGGATGGGCTCATATACAGCATAATGAAGGGAGAAAATATTAATGTTGGGAAAATGATTGCCAACAAAATCAATAGAGTACTGAAAAGCACCAAGGATAGCTCAAGGTTGGCATTCCTTAGCATCATTCAGAGGCTATGTGATGAGGCAGGGGTGGAAAAGATTATTGATGAAGTCCTGGTAGATCAAGACAACCCCATAACTGCCAAGAAGATGGCCAAAGTGGTGGCTGTCAACCCACTTCAGAGAGCAAGAGAGTACAGAGCTCATGCCCGTGAGCCACAAGGGGCACCACAACAAGAAGGAAAGGTTGAAGATCAACCACAATACTTAGCACTTCCACCATCACCATACCCACAATTTCCTGAAGGTTTCAACTGGGAGCAATTGCAAGGAGATATACACCAAATGAGAGGAGATATACACCACCTAAGAGAGGATGTCAACCAACTCAAGGAACAATAACACCACTGGAATCAAGTGAATGAGAACATACAACAACTCCAAGGAAGTATGGAGCACATGAAGGAGCAATAAGATTAGTTCAACTGGGGAGAGATGTAAGGCAGCCTCAGAACAATTATGGAACAACAACAAGTCCAAGTAGAGAGCCTTGCTGAGTTTAGGCATCTTTATGAAGCTAGAACCATAGCAAGAAGAGAATATGACTGCTACGCACAAACAAAATTGAGCTACTTGTGTAATGCAGTAGCCAACATGAACCCCAAGTATCCAACATACATACAAAAGATGGAGGAACTCAGTGCAAGGCAGGAAGAAATTGCATACCAGCACAAAGAAAATGTAAGGTTCTATATGAGAAGGCTGGGATTTTAGAAGCCCAAAAACACAAAGGCACAAGAAGGATCCTCCAAGAAGGATGATGATGACTCCTCCCGCTCCAAGAAGAAGGACAAAGGAAAAGGGCCAATGAACTGAAGCTGCTCAAGGTTGTTGAGTCCCATGGTTGATACTTTTAAATTATGAATTTCTGTTTGATTTCCTTATGTTTAATTTCTAATTAATAATAGTTGCAATGTTAGGATAGTTTATTTTTAATGTTTAATTTCTTTATGTTTTGAAACTCTTTTATGAGTCCTTTATATTTGAAGAAAGAAAATGCAATGTTGTTTAAGTCTCATGATCAAATAAAAGAATAGTTTGTTTCCATAAGAGTCTATGATGAGTTATTGCAAAAACAAGAGTAAAAGAGACTAAGACTAAGTAAGACTATTCAAAGCCAGGAGATAAAGGAACTAAGTGTAGGACTTTGAATGAACTTGAAAGAAAATGAGTCATGATGAGCAACTAGACTTTAGAGGGAGTGACAAGTAAAGGCTAAGGATGTCCCTTGAATATCTATAGAACCAAGAAGTAGTAAGCAACAAAAGATCCAAGGCTCTGAGCATCACCTACTAGGATAAAAAGAAGCACCAATTAGCTCAAAAGAATTAAAGATCCTAGTAGATGCTTGTCGTGAAGATGTGTCAACAAAGGAAACCTGGGCAAGTAAATTCTTAGGGGTGTTTCAACACCTAACACCCTAAAACCAACTGGTTTGAGAGTGCTAATTGAAAGTGGTGCACGAAATTGTGATCTCTGGTAATGGCTCCAAAAACTTGGTGCTCTAATCTCAATTCATAATTTGTCACAACTTCGATACAACTAACCAGCAAGTGCACTGGGTCGTCCAAGTAATAAACCTTACATGAGTAAGGGTCGATCCCATGGAGATTGTTGGTATGAAGCAAGCTATGGTCACCTTGTAAATCTCAGTCAGGCGGATATAAAATAATTATGGAGTTTTCGAAATTAAATAATAAAAGAAGGATAGAAATACTTATGTAAATCATTGGTGAGAATTTCAGATAAGCGCATAGAGATGCTTTCGTTCCTCTGAACCTCTGCTTTCCTGTTGCCTTCATCCAATCAATCCTACTCCTTTCCATGGCTGGCTTTATGTAAGGGCATCACCGTTGTCAATGGCTACATCCCATCCTCTTGTGAAAATGGTCCAAATGCTCTGTCACAGCACGGCTAATCATCTGAGCTTCTCGATCATGCTGGAATAGGATTCACCCTCCTTTTGCGTCTGTCACTACGCCCAGCAATCGCGAGTTTGAAGCTCATCACAGTCATTCAATCCCAGAATCCTACTCGGAATACCACACACAAGGTTTAGACTTCCCGGATTCTCATGAATGCCGCCATCAATCTAGCTTACACCACGAAGATTCTAATTAAGAGATCTAAGAGATACTCATTCAATCTAAAGTAGAACGGAAGTGGTTGTCAGGCACGCGTTCATAGGGAATGATGATGATTGTCACGTTCATCACATTCAGGTTGAAGTGCAAATGAATATCTTAGAAGCGGAATAAGTTGAATTGAATAGAAAAACAGTAGTACTTTGCATTTATCTTTGAGGAATAGCAGAGCTCCACACCTTAATCTATGGAGTGTAGAAACTCTACCGTTGAAAATACATAAGTGAAAGGTCCAGGCATGGCCGAGAGGCCAGCCCCCATGATCTAGGAACCAGGCATCCAAAGATGTTCAAAGATACAATCCCGGATTCAAAGATGTCTAATACAATAGTAAGAAGTCCTATTTATACTAAACTAGCTACTAGGGTTTACAGAAGTAAGTAATTGATGCATAAATCCACTTCCGGGGCCCACTTGGTGTGTGTTTGGGCTGAGCTTGAATGTTACACATGCAGAGGCTCTTTCTGGAGTTGAACGCCAGGTTGTAACGTATTTCTGGCATTCAACTCTGGTTTGTGACTTGTTTCTGGCGTTTAACTCCAGACAGCAGCGTAGAACTGGCGTTCAACGCCCTTTTATGTCGTCTAAACTCGTTCAAAGTATGGACTATTATATATTGCTGGAAAGCCCTGGATGTCTACTTTCCAACGCAATTAGAAGCGCGCCATTTTGAGTTCTGTAGCTCCAGAAAATCTACTTTGAGTGCAGGGAGGTCAGAATCCAATAGCATCAGCAGTCCTTCTTCAACCTCTGAATCTGATTTTCGCTCAAGTCCCTCAATTTCAGCCAGAAAATACCTGAAATCACAGAAAAACACACAAACTCATAGTAAAGTCCAGAAATGTGAATTTAACATAAAAACTAATAAAAACATCCCTAAAAGTAACTAGATTCTACTAAAAACATACTAAAAACAATGCCAAAAAGTGTATAAATTATCCGCTCATCAGAAAGCCTAATCTAAAGGGTGATGTGTGGAAAACGATCCAACACAAAACTCACTGGCAAGTGTACCGGGTCGCATCAAGTAGTAAAACTCACTTAGAGTGAGGTCGATCCCACAGGGATTGATGGATCAAGCAACTTTAGTGGGTGATTAGTTTAGTCAAGCTAACATTAATGTGAATTGAAGTGAGATTGGAGCAACAGAGAGTAAATTTGCAGGAATTATAAAGTGCAGAAAGTAAATTGGATAGAAACTCAAAGAGCAAGAAAAGTAAATTGACAGAATCTTAAATGACAAGAAATGTAACTTGCATCAAATGTAAAAGGGATTGGGTGCAGGAGATTTAAAAGAAAGCAATAAGCAGCACTTAGAACAATTGCCGAAGAGTTAAATTGCATGAAAAGTAAAAGGAATTGGGTGCTGGGAATTAAAACAGAACTGAAAAATAAGAAGTGCAGTAAACTAAAGAACTCTCAGGTTATGAAATTCAAAAACAGATTGATTCAATACCAAAACGAAAATGTAAAAGTGCAGGAGAATTAAAACAGAATCTAAATTTAGCTCAATTGTGAAATCTAAAGGAGAAATTCAAGATCTCAGAAAATCAATGAGACTAGAAAACAAGTCTAGATCTCAATTCCTTCCTTGATCCAACAGAGGATAATTGCAGAAGAAAATAGAGAAGAAAGCAGTAAAGACAATTTAGATCCAAAATCACAATTCCTTCAAATTATGCAGCAAATAAACAGAGAGAATTCTCAAGGTGAGATTGAAATAGAAGTTCTTCAATTTTCAACCTCAGATTCAAAACAAAAATGAAAACTAAGAGAGAGCTCTCTGTTCCAGCCTCTAGTGCTCTCTAATAGAGCTCGCCTTCAACGCTCTCTATTAGACCCCCCCCACCTTCTAAAATGAAAATGATGCCTTATATAGGCTTTTCACAAAATGAAAATGAAATTAAAATTAAAGACAAATTACAATTAAATGAAATTCCTATTTTATCTATTTCTTGTGCCTTTGAGTGATGATAATGGGCTTTGCATGCTTTGGATTTGGGTTGAAGATGGCCTCTGTTGATTGCTCTTGGACTTGAGAGAAAAACCCTTTTACAATTTGGACTCTGAGCCTTTAAGTTTGAGTTGAAGTTTGAGGCAAACTTCAACTCAAACGTTGGTTTGCTAAAATTATGCAGAAAGGTTTTTGTCTGTCATTCATGTTTGAGTTCAAGTTTCGGGTCAAACTTGAACTCAAGCGTGCTCCTTCCAAGATTACATTTGGTGCCAACGTTTGCCTCCAAGTTTGAGGCAAACTTAGTCGCAAATGTGGCCACCCCTGGGATGTATGCTTATGCTAATGTTTGCCTCCAAGTTTGAGGCAAACTTGGTCGCAAACTTGGCCTCCCCTGATGCAGATACTATGCCAACGTTTGCCTCCAACTATGAGGCAAACTTGGATGCAAACTTGGCCTCCCCTGGGTGTACATGTTTTATGCCAATGTTTGCCTCCAAGTTTGAGGCAAACTTGGACACAAACTTGGCTTCCCCTGGGTGCATATATTTCATGCCAACGTTTGCTCATGTTCATTCATTTATTCATTGGCAATTAAAAATCATGCATGCATTCATTAATTAATTAATAAAGCCAATTGCATTAACGTTGAAAGGGCTTGATATGTTCTTTAGCCAATTGGCTTTAATATTGCATGCTTTTATTGGCTTTATTAATTAATGCCAATGTATTAATGTAGCATTCATTCTTTAATGATCAAATGCTTTATACATGCATTAATTTTTATTAGCAATGCTAATTAATGAACTTGAACGTTCATTCATGTAATGTCATTATTTATTGGCTTGAATGCATGCATATGGCATATATATCATGCCATGGCTTCATGGTAATGGACCACGCTTTTAAAAGCGTGGCCTAAGATTCCAAAGCGTGCCTCAACTCCAAAATATACCCAAAATGCCTCTTTTCTTTTTTTTTTAGTTTATTTTATGCTCTTTTGCTTCTTTTTCTTCTTATTTCCTACAAAATTTATAAAATCAAAAGATCAAGGAAATGTACCATTTAAGCACAAAAGAATGCAATAATTAAGCACTAATTATAAATTTCTTGTATAAAAAAGCATAGAAAAATATGACATGGTGACATGTCATCACAACACCAAACTTAAACCTTGCTTGTCCCCAAGCAAGAAAAGAATCATGCGATAAAGATTGACAATCCAAGGTAAGAAGGATAGCAAGTAAATGTTCATGGTTAGCTAGTTTTCTATGTATGCTACAATCACAAAAAAAATGTAAATGATTGATGCTTCCATCTAACTCAATTTATGAAATCTTTTTCTTATATTTCTTCCTTGAAGCAAGCTTTTGATTTTCTTATCAGCTTCTCCTTTTGGGTGCTTTCCCCCATGAGTTGATAACAAAGCTACGACTTCTAAATGCTTTGTTTTCAAGTATTACCACTTGATACATAAGCACCACAAGCATTTAATTAGAAGACTTCATTAAGCTCATTTGTTTCTTTTCTTAACTCTCTAATCATTGATGCTCAGAGCCTTGAGCCTTGAGGGAGTGCTTTTGCACTTTGAGCCTAACCTTGACTTCTAAGTGTTTTGTTTTCAAGCATTTGGCTTGATACATAAACACCACAAGCACTTAACAATTGAATTGTCATTGGTACTCAGAACCTTCAGCTTTCTCATTCTTTCCCTTTTTCTTTCTTGCCTTAATTTGTAATTGCTTTTTCAAGGTTTTCATGATTTCAAAAGATTTCACAAAATGTCCTAGATGAAAACTTCAATTAAATAAAATCTAATGCAATTGAGCAACAATTAACCATACTAGCCTTCCAATACTTGTATGCACATGCTAAGTTCTTCTTTAATGCCTTGTTTGTTTATGATCGTGATACTTTAATGCTTTGAACTTTACAAAACTCAAGTTGATAGTCATAATGGCATGGCAACATGTTACAAATCAAGATGCAGGCTATGTTTATCCATACCACACATGTAAACAGGGAAGATAAAGACAATCATGCAATTTAAGTGCTGGAAACAAATGAGAGGAAAAGGAACTTTACAACCTTGTAGTTCATCTTCTCTATTGTTGTCATTTTCCTCCCATTCTTTCCTTTCCCTTACCAAACTCAAAATGCTTGCTCATCCTCAAGTAACAATTAGAACAATGGCTATGGGGCTAAGATGGATCATGAATGTCTTACATAATAAAATATTAGTAGCACATGTGTTTTAAGCAAGCAAAATTAAAGATAACAATCAAGGCACAAAAGACAGAGACATTGTGATTGCAAACTTAAGAAGGTGTGCATAATACTTTGCATAAAGAATAAGTGGTACACCAAACTTAGTGTGACACTTTCACTTAGAATTGATGCAAGTATCTAGCAGATATTGGAACCAAATTTTGTTGCATAGCAACACCAAACTTAGAATGCAATCACATGTTCATTTTATTTGAACTAAAACTAAGCAAATGAAACTGTCATTTGTTAAATACAATCACCAAGTGAAGAATCTGTCATGAATAAGGATTTCTTGGTGATGTATTAACAAAAACAGTTAAGAAGCAAAATAAGTGAAAGCATTAAAAACAAAGAAATAACTAAAGTAAACAGAATAACAAAGTGTCATACCAAAAGAAAATTAACACTACAAAGGCATTGTGGTTATGTAGACAAGTGGTGCTGCTGGATGACTTGCATAGAAAAATAAATGGCACACCAAACTTAGAATCTTAGTGTGACACTTCCATGTAAAATTGATGCAACCATCCAAAGGAATTGAAAACAAATTCTTGCAGGGCAACACCAAACTTAGAATGTAACCATATGCCAATTTATTGAATTTAAACAAAGCACAGAAAGAAAACAAAGCAGAGAAGAAATGTTACCTACGGTTGGGTTACCTCCTAACGAGTGCTCTTTTAGTGTCATTAGCTTGACATGTTGTTCTTCACTTTCTTCCTCTTCCTCCAGTTTGTTAAGAGGAATGACCTTAAGAGGGGAGAAGATTCAGCTACAGTCCCTTGTCTTGGCCTTTCCTCAGCAAGCTTTCTTTTGCGAATGGCTTGATTGATCTTGCTTGCTGAATCAGGGACAGGATTGGTGCTCCTTCTAGTTGCCTTCACTTCTTTGGATTCAAGACTTGGTTGCTGTGTGATTATTGGAGTTTTGTCTTCATCCTGAGCCTTTTGAATTGGTGGCTCAATGAGCTCTTCCTTCATGTACTTCTCTGCCCAACATGAGTGTGAATATTCTTGAATGACTTCCTCACTTTTTTGTTCCTCCACTCCTTTCTTTGTACTCAACATTTGACTTAATAGTTCTTTTATAGAGGAGGTCTGTTGTTCTTCCCAAGATTTCTTCATCTCCTCTTCATATTTTTCGATCACAGATTCAAGGGAAGTTTGTGAGGGTTGTGAATGTTCATGTTCCTTTGTCACCTCAAGTGCAGTTTCATTTTCAACCACCTCATTCTTTATTGAAAGTTCACTTGATGCAGTAGCCTCCTCATCTTGCTCTTCTACTTTATCTTTCACATCCATCAATTGGTCTTCATTTTCCTTGCTTAGTAGTTCTAAGCGTTTATCTGTGTCCTCTAATTGCTCATCCGTCTCCTGCGAAAGGATTTCTAGTTCCCTCCAGGATTGTTGATGTTCCTCCACCATTCTGTTAAACATGGACTCAAGTTTTGAGAGTCTTTGGCTCGTGGAGGTTTATGTTGAGGCATATTTAGGTGATGAAGAATTTTCAAATGTAGAAGTGGGAGTTGAGGTTGGATAATTTCTCATGTGAGTTGACTGCTCAGGATTTGTAGTTTCTTGGAAACACTCCCAGCCACCATTGGAATAATGACTTGAATCATTTTGTGGTGGAAGGAAATATTCCATATGATTTTCTTTCTCATCTTGTCTTTCTGAAGCAATTCTCCATGGATTGGAGTGCTTAGAATTTATATTTTCTTGGTGATATTCCCAGCCACTATTAGAGATTGGTGATGGTGGGCAATATCCCATAAAATTTGTTTGATCATAAGATGAGTTAAACTCCATTTGAATTTTGGAAAACACAACACCAAGGAAAATTGAAATTACTCATATCAGAGATGAGAATTTCTTAGTGAGGCAAAAACTCAAACACCTTGGTTTCAATCTAAAACAGAAAATAAAAATAAAGAAAAAGCTTGATCTAGACCTCTCACCCACTTAATCATTGTTGATCTAAATCAATTCCCGGCAACGGTGCCAAAAACTTGATGTGTGGAAAACGATCCAACACAAAACTCACCGGCAAGTGTACCGGGTCGCATCAAGTAGTAAAACTCACTTAGAGTGAGGTCGATCTCATAGGGATTGATGGATCAAGCAACTTTAGTGGGTGATTAGTTTAGTCAAGCTAACATTGATGTGAATTGAAGTGAGATTGGAGCAACAGAGAGTAAATTTGTAGGAATTATAAAGTGCAGAAAGTAAATTGGATAGAAACTCAAAGAGCAAGAAAAGTAAATTGACAGAATCTTAAATGACAAGAAATGTAACTTGCATCAAATGTAAAAGGGATTGGGTGCAGGAGATTTAAAAGAAAGCAATAAGCAGCACTTAGAACAATTGCCGAAGAGTTAAATTGCATGAAAAGTAAAAGGAATTGGGTGCTGGGAATTAAAACAGAACTGAAAAATAAGAAGTGCAGTAAACTAAAGAACTCTCAGGTTATGAAATTCAGAAACAAATTGATTCAATACCAAAACGAAAATGTAGAAGTGCAGGAGAATTAAAACAGAATCTAAATTTAGCTCAATTGTGAAATCTAAAGGAGAAATTCAAGATCTTAGGAAATCAATGAGACTAGAAAACAAGTCTAGATCTCAATTCCTTCCTTGATCCAACAGAGAATAATTGCAGAAGAAAATAAAGAAGAAAGCAGTAAAGACAATTTAGATCCAAAATCACAATTCCTTCAAATTATGCAGCAAGTAAACAGAGAGAATTCTCAAGGTGAGATTGAAACAGAATTTCTTCAATTCTCAACCTCAGATTTAAAACAAAAATGAAAACTAAGAGAGAGCTCTCTGTTCCAGCCTCTAGTGCTCTCTAATGGAGCTCGCCTTCAATGCTCTCTATTAGAGCCCCCCCCCCCCACCTTCAAAAATGAAAATGATGCCTTATATAGGCTTTTTACAAAATGAAAATGAAATTGAAATTAAAGACAAATTACAATTAAATGAAATTCCTATTTTATCTATCTCTTGTGCCTTTGAGTGATGATAATGGGCTTTGCTTGCTTTGGATTTGGGTTGAAGATGGCCTCTGTTGATTGCTCTTGGACTTGAGAGAAAAACCCTTTTACAATTTGGACTCTGAGCTTTTAAGTTTGAGTTGAAGTTTGAGGCAAACTTCAACTCAAACGTTGGTTTGCTAAAATTATACAGAAAGGTTTTTGTCTGTCATTCACGTTTGAGTTCAAGTTTGGGGTCAAACTTGAACTCAAACGTGCTCCTTCCAAGATTACATTTGGTGCCAACGTTTGCCTCCAAGTTTGAGGCAAACTTGGTTGCAAACGTGGCCACCCCTGGGACGTATGCTTATGCCAACATTTGCCTCCAAGTTTGAGGCAAACTTGGACGCAAACTTGGCCTCCCCTGGGTGTACATATTTTATGCCAACGTTTGCCTCCAAATTTGAGGTAAACTTGGACGCAAACTTGGCTTCCCCTGGGTGCATATATTTCATGCCAACGTTTGCTCATGTTCATTCATTTATTCATTGGCAATTAAAAATCATGCATGCATTCATTAATTAATTAATAAAGCCAATTGCATTAACGTTGAAAGGGCTTGATATGTTCTTTAGCCAATTGGCTTTAATATTGCATGCTTTTATTGGCTTTATTAATTAATGCCAATGTATTAATGTAGCATTCATTCTTTAATGATCAAGTGCTTTATACATGCATTAATTTTTATTAGCAATGCTAATTAATGAACTTGAACGTTCATTCATGTAATGCCATTATTTATTGAGTTGAATGCATGCGTAAGGCATATATATCATGCCATGGCTTCATGGTAATGGACCACGCTTTTAAAAGCGTGGCCTAAGATTCCAAAGCGTGCCTCAACTCCAAAATGTGTCCAAAATGCCTCTTTTTTTTTTAGCTTATTTTGTGCTCTTTTGCTTCTTTTTCTTCTTATTTCCTACAAAATTTATAAAATCAAAAGATCAAGGAAATATACCATTTAAGCACAAAAGAATGCAATAATTAAGCACTAATTATAAATTTCTTGTATAAAAAAGCATAGAAAAACATGACATGGTGACATGTCATCAAAGGGTCGTCTTAAGACAAAACACTTAGAGTCGTGGTCAATTGAAAAGAAAAGTGAAAAAGAAAAAGGAACAACTCTTTCTACTTCAAGGTGACAATCAATAAAAAGGGCCCCTAAGACTAATACTTGGAAGAATCCTCAAGAATCTAGGTGTTCATTGTGACATTGAAACAATAATATTCATGCATGTGATAAATACTTAGCCTTATCCTTGGTAATGTATGCACCTATTCATGGTCAAGTCTCAATCTATCTAAGAACAATTCACATTGATTTGCTTGGGACAAGCAAAGCTTAAGTTTGGTGTTGTGATGACTTGCATCATTTATCCTTTTTACCTATCTAAAAGGACCATAAAAAGAACACATATTTTTTCAATGCAATTTCATGAACCGAATGATATATATTATGGTACATTACTTTGAAATGGGTTTGTGTTGAATTTCAAGAGAAAAGAGCAACAAAAAGGGAAGGAAAACAACAAGTAAAGCTGGGCGTGTGTAATGGGCGTGCCACTTAGAACAAACGCCATGAAAATGAGTGGGCATGGCACCCCAGCACCAGGGTATGGCACGCTAGTAATGAATTCCAGAGAGTAATGGTGAAGGCCAAAAATGGGGCATGGCACGCCAAGCTGGGCGTGGCACGCCAAGTCCATCACACACCATGGGCGTGCCACTTGAAGAGCTGGGCGTGGCACGCCAGTTCATCAATCCAGAGAAGGACCATCATTTGGGCGTGCCACTTGGTATCGAAGGCGTGCCACGCCAACTCTAGCCCATCACTTGGGCATGCCACTTGATAACCCAGGCGTGGCATGCCAAGCTTGGAGGAGTCAACTTAAGATGGGCGTGCCACTTGAACATCAAGACATGGCACGCCAGTTGAAGTTTCCAGAGAGGAAATTGAAGACCCAAACACTTAGGCATGTCACTTGGTGTCGAAGGCATGGCACGCCAGGTATCATCCTCACTTGGGCGGGCCACTTGGGTCCCAGGCGTGGCATGCCAACACTAAAGAAGACCAAGCACCAAAGCTGGGCGTGTCACTTAAGGTCAAAGGCATGGCACGCCAACTCTCATTATTTACCTGGACGTGCCACTTAAATGCTAGGCGTGGCATGCCAGCTACTGGAGCAAGGAAGAATGCTGGGCGTGGCACGCCAGTTATGTTTTCCAGAGACGTGAAGAAGCATGTACCATGGGTGTGGCATGCCACACACTGGGCATGGCATGCCAGTTATGTTTCTCAGAGAAGAAGATGAAGCACCCACAATGGGCGTGGCACGCCAGACCCTGGGCGTGCCACGCTAGTTCAAAGCTCCAAGAAAGAGCCAAGGCATGCCACTTGAGGTCCAAGGCGTGGCACGCCATGCTAACCAATGCTTTAAGAAGAACCTGGGCGTGCCACTTGAGATCGAAGGCGTGGCACGCCAGGCCAACCAAGGTTCCAAGAAGACCCTGGGTGTGCCACTTTGGCTCGAGGGCGTGGCACGCCAGGCTAGCCAATCTTTAAAAAGACCCTGGGCGTGTCACTTGGGTTCAAAGGCGTGGCACGCCAGGGATGCCAACACATGGGGCATGCCACTTGAAGAGCTGGGCGTGGCACGCCAAGCCAAATTTAGTGGCTAGGCGTGGCACGCCGCTTAAACGCCAGCCACACGCTAAGCCTGAAGGTCATGTTTATTGAGTTTTCCTTTTCCCTCCAATTGTAATTTTCTTTTATCTTTTGTATTTTCTTAATTCTAGTGATAATTGTAGTATAAATACCCCCTGAAAGTACTGAAAAAGGGGGTTGAGTTGGGTTGTATTGGATTGACATTGTTAAGTTTAGATCTAGTTTTACTTTACACATCATCTCTTGTACTTTTCTCTGAGCTATGAATAGCTAAACTCCCTCTCATTGGGATAGGGAGCTCTGTTGTACTTGATGGATTAATGATAGTGAATTTCTTCTTCTCTTCATCTTCTCTTTGATTTGCTAGAAGGAATTTCGTTCTTCATGCTTATGTTCAATCATCTTGGGAAAGAGGTTGAATGCAAAATGGGTTTGATGGGAACCTTGGAAAAGGAAACATGAAACCATGCTTGAAATCCCTTCTCACACTTGAGTGGAATCTGGGTTTTGGAATTGGATATGGTGACATATAATCCACCCATTATTTGGATCTATGATGATGTGTGGTATAATCAGGGACCAAGCATATCTCTCTTCATGAGCAATTAGACCAAGGAATTGGATGATTATTAAGATTTGAGAGATTGAGTTAACAAGGGATTAGGACTCAATCAATCATGATTGCCAAGAGGTCAATGAGTTGCATGATTGAAGGTGAGATGAACTGAATTTAATCCAAAGAGATCAACATCTCCTAATCCCAATGAATTCCCCTATTCTTATCTTCCACATTCTTTATAGCTTTCTTTTACATTCTGCTAATTCCCCATTCCCAATTACAATTCAGCCATTTATGTTTTTGTTCTTTACATTCTTACCATTTACATTCCTACACTTTATTGCTTTCCTTTACTTCCATGTTCTTTATAATTCTGCAATTTAATTTACATTACTCAATACTCTCTATTTGATTAGCTTAACTAATTAACTCATTAGCTAACACTGCTCAATCAATCAATCTCTGTGGATACGATCCCACTCCTCGTGGGTTATTACTTGACGATATTTGGTGCGCTTGCCAAAGAATGGATTCATTATATATGTGGGATAGTGAATTCCAGTCATCAGTTGTGGACCTCTTCCTCCATAACAACGTCTAGATCTTCTACCAACTCTTCTTCTCCAACTATTCCCTTGTCTCTTGCTTCCCTCCATAATCTAAGGAAGGTCCTCTTAAGTTCACTATCAAAAGAGGTTGAAGCCCCTCTTCTACCTGTCATACACTCAATAAACAAAAAGCAAACAACAAGTGGAAAACTCACAGTTAATGAAAATTATGGTTAGAGTAGTTAAACAAACAGTCAGTGGGGTTATTGGATTAGTTCAGCTGGAAAGTAAATGAACAATGAAAAATAACTGAAAATGTAAAAGAAAATAACAGTAAACAAGAAAAGAAAAGAAAAATGCTCAATCTAGTTATCCTCTAATTTAATCTTTGTCAATACAAAACCAATCCCCGGCAACAGCGCCATAAACTTGGTACCCGAAAACTTGTCTCTCAACAAATTTCCATCGACAAGTGCACCGGATTGTCCTCAAGTAAAAACTCACAATAGAGTGAGGTCGAATCCCACAGGGATTGGTTGGTTGATCAATTTTGATTAGAGAATTGTTCTAGTTGAACTGAAGCAGAATTTGAATTTAGGTTTGCAGAATTTAAATTGGCAGGAAACTTAAAGTGCAAAAAATATAAATAACAGAGTGTAAATGACAGAAATTAAATGGCAGAAGAGAAATTACAGGGAATTAAAGTGCAGAAGCTTAAATTGCAAGAAAGTAAATGGGAATGGGGATTTTTAAGCATAAATGTAACAGCAGAATTAAAAGAATGGGTGAGATTAGAAATGCGAAGCTCATTGGGGTCAGGAGATGTTATAATCCTCCGGATCAAGTTCATTTTCATCTCTTCCTCAATCAATGCATTCATTGATCTCCTTGGCAATCTTAGGTGAATGGATCCCAATTTCTTGGCAATCCACTCTCTCTAAGCTTAAAAAATTGCCCAATTCCTTGATTTAATTTCTCATGAGAAGAGATGAAGTATTGTCACTGATTATACCACCTGTATTTCCAAATCAAAGTATTGGTAGGATTAAATGTCACAATATCCATCCAAATCCCAATCCGGTCCAACATGAGAAAGTAATTCTAGCATGATCTCTTCATTCCTCTTCCAAGGTTCAGAGGAGATCCAATTATGGATAGCTTCTCTTCCAAGACAACTACCCAATTGGATGAAGACCGAAAGCTTTCTAGCAAAATCAAGAGAAAAGAAATAAGAAGAAGAATGAAAACTAGTATTGATCCATTGAATTACAACAGAGCTCCCTAACCCAATGAAGATGGGTTTAGTTGTTCATAGCTCATTTCAAATCAAAATGAAAGAAAAGTACAGAGAAGTGGAGAAATTACAAAAGAAATTATTGCAGAGTCTAATTCTAGATCTAGATCTCAGTCAGCCAAAAAATCCCCTTCTAACTTAGACTATCTGCTATTTATACACTTTCTTCAACTAGTCTTCAAGTCTTGGATGTGGGCCTTGGCCTTTTGTTGAAGCAGATTAAAGTGGATTTCCATTATGTTGAGGAGACAGGTGCTCAATTTCATAGTTCTGGTATCAACGTTGGGGTCAACGTTTTTAACCAAACGTTGGATCAAACGTTCTTTTAAAGAAAATGGATTCTGGGTGTTTTAAGCAACGTTTGACTCAACGTTGGGGCACCAATGTTCACCTATTCACGCGTACACGTGGCCTACGCGTATGCGTGAATGGTCGATTTGCCATTCCACGCGTCTACATTCCATATGCATGTGCGAGGTTGGAATGAAATGCCTGTCCACGTGTACGCGTCGCTGCAAAGTTCCCAACTCCAGTTTTTTGAAAGCTTATCGCAAACGTTGGCCTCAGCGTTAGCTTGGCAACGTTCCCTTCAACGTTGGTTTACCCACGCATGCGCGTCACCTACGCGTGCGCGTGGATTGTCAAACTTCACGCCCACGCGTATGCATCGCTTACGCGTGCGCGTCGATGCGCTTTTCTCAACTCCAGATTTGAGCCCTGTATCGCGAGCGTTGGCCTCAGCGTTGGCTTGGCAACGTTCCCTCCAACGTTGTCCTATCCACGCGTGCGCGTCACCTACGCGTATGCGTGGATTGTGTTTTTCAATTTTCAGAGAACATAACATTGGGGGTAACGTTGGTGTACCAACGTTCCGTCCAACGTTAGCACCCAAAATTTGCTTTTCCTTGCACTTCTTTCACGTTTGAGGCAACGTTGGTGAGCTAACTTTGGCCACCAACGTTGTTTCCTCTTCTTCCTTTCATGGCCATTCTTCCTTGCTTTCCATGCTTTTTCCTTGCTTCTCTTTACCTATCATCAATCAAATATGCATCAAAGCTTTGCTAAATTCACAAGAGTTTGCATCAATCTTAACACACATATAAAAAGAGCATAAATCACATGAAAATGTATCAAATTAATGTATCAAGGTATGCATGAACTTTTCATCCAAACACTTATTGCTCAAGAAAGTGCATAAAACCTAATAAAAACAATAGAAAAAGGCTAGTGAAACTAGCCTAAGATGCCTTGGCATCAATCATTAATCATAACACAATAACTATCAAGAGCTAATCCTATTTCTTTATCTCCAACATCGGGAGAAAATCAAATAAGACTAGTTAATCTCAATCCATAAGTAGCATTAATGGAAACAAGATCAACTAACAACTCTAGATCACTAATCTAAATTCGGTATTAAGGACTCAAGATTGCCTAATTTCTCTTTCCAAGCCAAGAATACTCAAAATCTACTCTAAAACTAACCCAAGCATTTTATCAAATACTTGGTGTACATAAAAAGAAAAGCATATTAAATTGCAAGAATAATAAAATCTAAAGCCACCAAAAGCAAGAAAATAATAATAACAACTCAATTAAACAATAAGAAACATAAAA
The DNA here is from genome assembly GCF_059453495.1 of Arachis ipaensis. NCBI lineage: Eukaryota > Viridiplantae > Streptophyta > Magnoliopsida > Fabales > Fabaceae > Arachis > Arachis ipaensis. Next base: position 56,994,675 of record NC_142439.1, on the reverse strand, counting down.
AGGCATCAATTGCATTAAAAAAATTAAAATTAACAAAAGTTCATCACATAAAAAGTAGCTCAAAAGAAAAATTAACAAGAAGAAATAAAATTACAAGAAATAAAAAGGCATAAAAGAAAAGCATGGCAAAATTGCAAGAAATATAACATGTTACGGCAGATGTTCTATGGATACAAGCTTTTTAATACACCAAACTCGTATTTTTTTTTAAAACTATTAGCCCCACAGGGGGTTTGTGAATAAGTGATTGTCTGATAATGAGCAAGAAAATGGTATACAAAGTCAACAGATCTCAATGAATAAAAAATAGGATTTATGAATTAAATTTTACTGCATATCAAACAAAATAAACGAATGTTTTGAAATCAATAACAATAACTCAAACAAGCATGAAAAGAACATAAAACATCAAATTACATTAAATGAAATTAAAAGTAACAAAAGTGTTCATAAACTAAAAAGAGGCATAAAAGAGAAATTAACAAGAAGAACTAAGATAGAGAACAAAGATGTAATAACAAAAAATTATAAGAAAAACTAAATGAAAATAAGAATTGAAACCTAAATCTAAGATGAAATTAAACTAAAAATCCTAATTTCTAGAGAGAAGAGGAAACTTCTCTCTCTAGAACTAACTTAAAGTATGTTTTCTATACTATCTAATTGCTCCCCGTTTCCTCTTGAATTCTGCATCAAATAGCTTTAGAAATGAGTTGGATTTGGGCTTGGATGGCACAGAAATTGCCCCCAGCGTGTTGCCTTTAATGAGGTCACGTGACACTTGTCACGCGTACGCGTGACTGGCAGATTTCCTTTCCACGCATACGTGTGGGCCATGTACACGCATCACCATAAATTCTGCAAATGCTCATTTCTTCATGAATTCTCCACTTTGCATGCTTTTCTTTTCACTTCTTCCACCTAATCCTTGCCTTATGAATCTGAAATCACTCAAAAAACATATCAAGGCATCGAATGGAATTAAAGTGAATTAAAATTAGCTAATTAAAGGCCTAAATGGCATGTTTTCACTATTAAGCACAAATTAGAGAGAATTACAAAACTATGCTATTTTAGTGAATAAATGTGAGAAAAGTTTATAAAATCCACTAAATTCAACACAAGATAAACCACAAAATTGGGGTTTTATCAGGCTCTGTATGGCTTTTCACTGAGTGAGAAGGCTTGAACACTGAGCTCTGTATGCTAGTACCACCTTTGTCTGAGAGTGGTTGTGGCTTAGGAATTTTGAATAGCAAATGGTCCTCTTGCGTTCTTAGGACTAGCTCTCCGCTCTCCACATCAATCAAGGTTCTCCCAATAGCTAGGAATGGCCTTCCTAGGATGATGGAGTCATCTTTTTCCTCTTAAGTGTCAAGTATCACGAAGTCTGCAGGAAGGTAAAGGTCTTCAACCTTTACAAGGACATTCTCCACCAATCCATATACCCGCTTTAGGGACTTGTCTGCCATCTCCAGTGAGATTCTTATGGGTTGCACCTCTTGAATACCCAGCTTCTTCATCACAGAGAGGGACATCAGATTTATGCTTGATCCAAGGTCGCATAATGCTTTCTCAAATGTGATAGTCCCTATGGTGCAGGGAATTACGAAGCTTCCAGGATCTGGCAATTTCAGAGGTAGCTTCTTTTGCACTAGTGCACTGCACTCCTTGGTTAGCACCACAGTTTCATCTCCCCTCAGGGCCTTCTTCTCAGAGAATACACTTTTCAGACAGGCCATATAGGGAGGCTTCTTCTCCAACACCTCAGCAAAAGGAATATTGATTTGTAACTTCTTGAACACACTGTCAAGAATTTAGCAATTTGCTCATCCTCGGTCTCCTTTTTCACTTTCAGAGGGTGTTGTTCTTTAGGCTCTTTCATCATTACTGGGGCTTGTACTATTACACTCCCAGTCTTCTCTTGAAACTCTTTCTCCTTCAATTTCTCAGCAGCATCCTCTTCTTTAGGCACGGCCTTCTTGCCCATAATGAGGTCTTTGTACTCTTCCCTTGTACTTACTTCTGTGTTGCTTGGAAGAGTGTTAGGAGGTCTCTCAGGTATCCTACTGCTCAACTGACCCACTTGTATCTCCAAGTTCTGAATTGAAGATCGAGTCTCTTACATGAAGCTGTGAGTGGTCTTGGAAAGATCAAAGACTATTGTGGCTAAGTTGGAGAGGCTGTGTTTGGATGTCTCCATTTGCTGCTGAGAGGGTTGTAACTGCCTGTTGTTGAACCTATTCTGATTAGTTCCACCCTGATTATTATTGAAGCTTTGTTGAGGCCTCTGCTGCTCCCTCGACCCAAAGTTAGGGTGATTCCTCCATCCCTAATTGAAAGTATTTGCATAAGGATCATTTTTGAGATTTCTAGAGGAATTTTTCATATAGTTTACTTCTTCCATGGTGGGCTGAGCAATGTCACCAACGTCCTCTTAGTCATATATATATATGTGTGTGTGTGTGTGTGATTATTAGTTTGATATCCTATGATGACTTTACTTGCTCTCTGTTTGCATATTCTGCATTATGATTTATTGTATGCATGTGTTTGTTTTCCTTTCAAAAAATGAAATGAATGATGATTAACTCATGAAAGACCGATAGTGCATTAGGCTTATATGTATATAAATAGTACGGATTTTAGAGTCTCATATATCCATGAAAGCTGACACCTAATTACTGGTAGTTATCCGAACCTGCCAGAAGCTAGCTCGTTAAAAGTTTAGTAGGAGTAAATATATTTTTAATATTCTTATATATCAGTGACATGTAAATTATTAATAAGGTTATATACTCAACTCTAAATAAGACAAGTATAGTTTCATTAGGTGCCTCAAGATTGTTAGAAAATTATTATTTCTTATAATCTATTTTGGGCAACACGTATATTAACTATAATCGCAAATTAAGTTATTTCACATTAAATTACTTATATAATGGTAATTTCATTTATTATCATAAATGTTGAATTAAATAAATCATTATTACTTTTGATTTGGAATTAAATGATAATAAAACCAAAGATACTATTTTATTTGAGATTTAGGGTATAATGGGTGCCACATTTAAATATAAATAGTGACTTCAGAATTTTAGTCCTCAACACATCAAAACCGCCTTCATAGCTCTTTTTCCATCAAAGGAGTTGTGATTCAGCCCTATCAGGGATACAGAAGGCTTTGGTTAAGAAAAATCAAAGAACCAAACTCTTTCAATCATACTCACAAAATTAGGTACATTTCCACGCTCTCAAATATCTATTTCTTAATGATTTAACATGGATGATCTTAGGATTAAGAAACCAAGAATTTCCAACAAGCTTAGGTAAAGAGAGTAATTTAAAAAATTTAGATAATTTTTTAGGGTTTGAGTAGTTTTGTTAATTGAAACCCATCTTTTATGGATACAAAGTTATTTTTGTTATTTTGTAAGTGAATTTGTCAACGTTCAGAATATTTATAGGTTAAAATAATTATTTATCCTATGCAATATGTGAAAAATAAAAAAATTAATAAATTTAAAAAATATTACTAATTTTAAATTTATGAAATGGAAAATGAGAGAAATTATTTGAAGCACTAATTTTGATTTGCTCTTTTTTTTTTAATTTCAATAACTAAAATGAGCTATGAACAAAAATTTAGGAGTCAATTTGAATCACTTACAATGATAACACATGGAATTAAATTGGCATGTGGATAAACTATGTTATGATACGTGACGCTACGTCTTAGAACACATACAATGTGTCACTAGCAAATACTTCATCACTTTATTTCAGTAGCCAAATCTTGTTCAGACATGTGGAATTAGTTATTTACCTCAATATACCACATTAGCAAAACATTATGAAAATCTCTCAAGGTGTTAATATGAGTTACAAAGAGAAAATTTAAAGTCCAAATTGAGAAAATTGTCAATTCACTACAAGAAAACACGACTTTTGCCATGCTTTTAAAGCGTGGCAAAAAGCTGAAAAAAGCATGGCGATAGCTTTTCGCCACACTTTTTGAGCTACCGCTACGCTTTTGAAAGGGTGACCTATCAAAGGGTGGCGGTTGCTCTATCGCCACGCTTTTTGTAGCCTATTGCCACGCTTTTTGTTTGCCACGCTTTTTTACAAACTGTCACTTGGAAAAGCGTGGCTGTAGGTGGAAAATATGGCCACGCTTTTAAAGCGTGGCGATAGGTGGAGATACGGATACGCTTTTAAAGCGTGGCGATAGGTGGAGATACGGCCACGCTTTAAAAGCGTGGCGATAGGTGGAGATACGGCCACGCTCCATAGCAAAATATACAGCTACGCTTTAAAAGCGTGGCGAAAGCCTTGTTAAATTAAAAAAAAATTTCTTTTCGTTATTTGATCTTCATTGCTACACAATATAAATTTTCAATCTTTTTTTATTACCAAACCTACAAATATATTATGCAATTTTTATTACAAGACCAATCAAACAATAATTAGTGAGATATATAATTTACTATAATTGTTTTATACATTAAAAAACTATTACTCAAATACAAAATAAATCTCGAGTTCAGATTCCAAAACTAAAAACCGAAGAAAAATACAGAAACAATACAAGTTAAAACTGCTCATAATATATCAAATTACACTAATAGAGATGATCATCAACCTAAATACTTAGTAAAAGATCAAAATCAACCTAAAACTGCTCCACTTTGTGCATTAAGGGTTCAAGTTATCCGTTCCAATACTAGCCTGCAGCAAAATATCAAGAACAAATTGAACCAACAAAAATGATATATATAAAAATATTATAAGAAATAATCTAATTTATGCATGTATTAACAATTCCAAATTAAACCAGGTTCACATTCTACTATAAAAATTCATCAGCATTGTTATGCTAATAGGAATAAAAATTCCAAACACCTTGCACATCTATTTATCTTTATTATTACAAAAAGTAGTAGGCACCTAATGAGCAGCTTCTACCTAGCATCCATTTACAAATAGTGGCAGTGGTATTCCAAACTCATAGTAAGTGAAAATTAGTGAAGAAAATGGATTGAACTACATTTTGAATCCATAAAGTTCACCATTTCACCGATTTGCATTTGGCAGATATTGTACTCCCTTGGAAGTAAGGCTTGGAGGTTCTCAACTTCTTCATAGGTTGGTCTCTTATAGTCTACTGTCTGTTAATCATTTAGCAAAAAAATTAGATCCTTAGAGAGAGATAATAAATTCTCACTATTTTATTTTATTTTATTTAGAAAAAAAAGACCCATAAGCGAGGATTATCAAATACTGTTAGATTGAACCACAGATAGCCAGAAATTGAATTGAATGCTCACTGATTGGTAAATGCAAATCTAAAAGTACAATAACACGAAACTAAACTATGCTCAAAATACCAAACTAAATTATTGAATAACTATAAAGCAGATGCATTATTAGCTCTTTTTTCAAGCGACAAAATTATTTATTTGCAAAACCAATAAAGCAATAAGGTTGATGCAGAATGCTTAAGGTATACCGGTGAGAGAAAAAATCTGCATCCTGTTGAAGAATCCAAGAAAGCAGTGAGATCAACCATGTCTTCAAGTTTGAACTTTATGCCAGTCTCCTCTTCAACCCATCAGAGGCACAACTAAGCCATGAAGAAAATTGGAGAGAGAGAGAGAGAGAGAGAGAGAGAGAGAGAGAGAGAGAGAGAGTAGCCTCACGAACTGCAGTGCCAACAAAATCACCCTTGTCATCATCCAACATTCCAGCAGGCAATTCCAAAATAATTCTTCCAGTAGGAACCCTTGCCTGATAAATAAAAAATAATAAGCATAATATGGAACTCTAGTTAAAATGTTTGAAAAAAAACATAATTCTCTCTGCAAGGATCCAACATCTAAGAACCTGTTCAGTAAGGACAGCATAAGTTTCACCATCTGATTCCAGAAGTATCAACACAGTCACAGCAGGTCCTCTTGCAAATACAATACCTGGAACCTAATCACGGTTTACTTTATTATATATAAAGAAAGAAATCAGCATCAGGTGCAAGTGCACAGAAATTACAAGCAAAAGAGGAATGATGGATGCCTGAGAACATAAGGTAAGAAGCAAAAGATCCTAATAGTTGTGCATTTTAGATACCACATAGCTCAGAATGTTGTATGCCTATGAATCAAATACTATTAATACATTGCTTGCCATGATGAGGAATCCAATTTTTGGATATTGAAGCACAAGAAGCTATTTTTGAATAATATATATAGAGCATAACAGGTAAAATGTCTACTAGTTCATAGCCCCTTGCTAAAATTAACACAAGAAAATGGAAACATAGACTGGCTTATAAATGTCAGCTTTAAATTTGAGAAACCCAATGCGCTTTCCAAACATGTCTACACCCTGTTTACACCAAAAAGAGTCCAACTAGTTTCGTTGATTTTGATTTGAGAACATGAATAAGACTAGAAGACTAACAGGTTAGTCAGTTACTTAAATTATCACTTAACAAGGCCTAATTATCAGAAATCATATCCACTTTTTAAACACTGATGATACAATTACCAGAATTAGAACTTGTCTCAGAGCTAAGGTGCCATCAGCTAGAATCCCAATCTCACTTTGTAAGTTATGCAACCATTGCTTGAATAAAGAGGAATCAATAGCATTCCTGCAATGGAAAACAACAAAAACCAAACCAAACCACCACAACTGAGACATGTTTTTTATATAGCATGATAACAAGAAGAAACTGTGTGCCTATCAATTCTCTTTTGCCATTACATCTCATGGGAACTTGTCAAAACCTAGCATCTAAATGAACAAAACCTCCAATATCTAATTTTAGTAGCTGTCAAAACCTGCAGGGTGTGAAAGAGGAAGAAAAGAATGCCTAAATCCATCTTTTAATATAATTATTCAGCACATTCCCTTCCTAAACAAACACACTGAACTTTCAATACATCTCACCCTGAAATCAAAACAAGAACAAAATGTTAAAGAGTGTCATTATAATGTGTAACCTGAGTTTCTTCATTATTATTCACTTAAGAGAAATTTGATCTTGTTATATACTATGCCTAAGAGAGCAAGGCTAGCAGCTTTATCTACATCAGCATCATCAAAGATTAGAAGAGGTGACTTTCCTACTAATTCAAGTGAAACTTGTTTCAAGTTGCTGCTAGCTGTAGCAAGCATTATTTCACGGCCTACCTCCATCGAACCGGTGAAGCTGACCTGCACACACATAAAGCACAAAAATCAAAATATTAGCCGAGGTTAACTATACAAATCAAACAATGCTATAGCCAAGTTACATTGCGGTCAATTACACACTTAACTCGATACAATCAATACAAAGAATAAGAACTTAATTTGTAGTCTTAAACATTGCGGTCAATTACACACTTAAAGCTTAAACTTTTTGAAACAGAATTCAAAGAATAAGAACTTAATTTGTAGTCTCTTTGCATAACCTTCAAATAAAACAAAGCCAAAAAAACTTACTTAGCAATAAAGTTGGATTATCCAAACAGAGGGTAGTTAATGAAAAGCAAAATCAACATTACCTGGAGCAGATCAAACTGAACTCTCCCTTCTACAGCAACTTTACTTTCAGGAGTCCTGAATAAGTGGGTTATCTCTGCTTTGGGCCCATATCTCGTGTATGGATCAATAGCTAGTGGAGGAAGACGGGGTGCCTTGATAGTAGGTACTTCTGGAAGATCTAATTCAAGATGGCCAAGTGGCCGTAAGAAAGAGTTCTCCTGAAACAATACACATTTTTTTCTCAGATTGCCAATAGAATTGAGAAAGGGGAAATTAAGCTGAGCAAACACTTCAAGATACCATGACAGCATCACCAACAGTCAGCTCAATGTCATATCTGCCAGAGAGATAGTAAAATTTCTCCACCAAGCCAAGAAAATCCTAGAAAGCCAAAATTACAAACATCAGTAGGACATTAAACATGATGTACCTTGAAAAAATCCAGAATATGACACTGCAAAACTTTTGAGAAGCAACAACAACAAAGAAACACAGTTGTGAACTTGTGATTCTTTTCTTCACATCAGTGGTAAGTCATGCTACCTTGAAATCAAATTATTAAGAAAATAAATCCAAAAGAAGAAAGAGAAACATTGTATTTCACGTTCATTCCTCTAGATTGAAAATATTGAAGGCCTATAATTTCTTCACCATCTGCAAACAAATTGAAAAAACCCGAAAACACTAAGTACACAAATTTACTACGGCCAACCATGAAACATACCAAGTATATTGATGATTACGAAACAGAATATACCAACCAAGTGAATGAACCAGGATGGAGCAACTGCCAAAAGTTGTTGCAGAATAAACTTTAGAAGAAGTTGGTGCTGAGTGTTTTGATGAACTAACTTCCAGAACTAGCATCCTCCCTGCGAGCATACTTCACCGCCTTCTTATTCGAATTAGCAGCAGATGCCTTCGCCTTCTCGATGCACTCATCATACTCTCCACAACGAAATGCCTTCACCTGCTTCAACTTCTCAAGGTTATACCAGTCCCTAAATCAGAGAAAAAAAATTACAACTCGAATAATAAACAAACTCAAGGATGACAAGCAACATTTCTTGAAAAGCCAATGAAAATTACATCATTCCTACATCTAGTTCAGGTTTCAGTCACATACTTCCCTAGCCTGCTAGCAAAATTCCGAATTTCCAATCGAAAAAACATCAAACAAGGGCAGAGGAATACAACAGAGTAGTACCAAAAGGAAGCTGATTTAGTGAAGAAAACAAATAGAAAAGAAAAGAGGAATACAGAACTTAAAAAAAGAATCACAGGTACAAACATGTAACCATAGGTGCAAACAAATATTCTATAAACAATGTTATCATATTAAAGAACCCCCAAAAAATTGGCTCATGAATGCATTTATAAGCAGATGGAATTCAAAATTTCCAGAGGCTTGAACTCATAAACAAACCGTCCTTTATTTCATCGTTATTTTTCAATTCCCGTTCCCCACCAAAACCTCCCCCAAATTGTGCACAACACTAAAAAAACCCCTAAAATTTGCAAATGCACTGCCGGCGCGAATTGAAACATGAAAGAAAGAGGAGAAGAACCTGAAACAACGCAATGAAGCAACTATTCCTTCAACAAGGGCAAGACCGACATCGACACCGAGCAAGAGATGTAGAAAACAGTTGCCGCCTCCGAGCTCCAACACCGAGCAAGAGACGCGGAAAGCCATTGGCGCTGACGCTGACGGTAAGGATGCTGGTAACGGCGACGAGGACACGAGGCGGAGAGGGAGCGGAGGCTAACGGCGCAGCGAGGGTGGTGCTGGAGACGGTGGGAATGTGAGCTCGAATAGGATAGCAAGGGTGAAAGAGTGACCAAGGGATGTGATGAGCTCGATGAGGGTAGCTCGATAAGGGTTGGGGACGGGTTGAAAGAACGTCAATTGGGTTGGGGACTGGGTTGGGGGCCGGGTCTTTAGGGTATTTTTTTTTTAAAAAGCTTTTGGCCACGCTTTTAAAGCGTGCCAAAAGAGTACTACGATATGGCCACATTTTGTAAGCGTGGCCGTAATGAAACTCTGTCCCCACGCTTCTAAAATGTCCCTGTTTCTCTCTATGGTCACGCTTTTGAAGCGTGGCAGAAAAAAACGTGGCCGTTTCTCTAATCAATTGCCACCCTTCCAAAAGCGTGGCCGTTGACCCTTTTCGCCACGTTTTTGAAGCATGGCAAGAAAAAACGTGGCCAAATCTCTTTTCAATTGCCACTCTCATAAAAGCGTGTTCATTGACCATTTTTGACCATGCTTTTAAAGCGTGGCAAAAAAAAGCGTGGCCATAGACCTTTTTTCTTGTAGTGATTTAAGAGCCAATTTAAAGTTTGAGTCAAATATTATGGGCCAATTTAAGTATTAAGTCCATCTCAATCACATAAAGTATACAATTAAAGAGAAAATACTTAAATTAATTTTTAAAAAATTTTAAATCACACACTTTAGTCTTTAACAAATTTTATTATTCTAAGCATTTTTTTAGATGGATTACTTTTTTATAAGAGAATTAATTTATTTTATAATAATATATATAAAGAATCAATATTTATATATAAAATTTTATAAGCGATGAGGAATCAACTTATTGACAGATTCGAGACTTTAAAAAATAATAAAAATTTATTAAGAATGAAAGTATTAATCGAAAATTCGTTGAAGATCACCTTGGATTGTACTCTTCAACTAAGTTTGTAAAATCAGTAGAATCTTTTCATTACTGATGTTCAATTTAATACAAATAGATTACTCATGTTAATAATGGGGCTTCGAAACTGCATCTTATCATAGTTTACATTTGGTTCGTGACTACATAAGCAAGCATTTCATATGCAAAAGTTATTCTGCAGTGCATTCGAACTTATTGAGAACTGATATCTAATCTCTACTATTTTGCCTATTTGCAAAAGAAAATTCCGACAAACTAATGTTGATTTCATGTTGAGCACCGATGACAGGTGATTCTAGTGTGGAAGGTTGCTCTACAACTTGCCTCTCATCAGTGTCATGGTTGCTAGTAGTTGAAGGAGAAGCTTGAAGATGCCATTGTTCATTTTCATAGTTGGATATCCTTGGGGAGGTTTGGACACTATCACTGTGACCCACAGTGTGCCTATACAAAAGATGAACCGGAGAGAGACCGTGAGTTGGTGTTGTTGGCCTACTTGAGAATGGTGTCACACTGTTGTTACCCTCTCCATGCTTACTATCTTTGACATGCTTCTTTGCACTATGGTGCCAGTTCTTCAATGCTGTTGCTACTCTATCGTTGAAAACCGTGGTTTTCATAGTTGAACCCATCTGTTGTTCCCCCAAATCATCAAATTAGTGTTTGGCAAAAGCATAATGAATATTCAAACGGACGTTTTCACTTGTCCCTTTTTTTTAATTATTAACAATTAACGATTAGTGAATTACTTTATTTCAAAATTACCCTCTTATGCATACACTTTGTTCTAACTCTACTGCAGCTGCGGTGGTGGAGGCTATGGCCACCACAACATTATAGTAGGAACAAGGTGTATGGATGGAAAAATGATAAATTTGAAAATAGAAAAAAAAAAAGTAATATCGTAATCAGTTTCAAAAAAAAAATTAGTCAAATAATTTCACACTTAATAAATTTTAATTACTAAATTAGTTTTTAATATTTTTTTTTGTCTCACATCAAATTTTAATAAAAAGTTAGATAAATCAGTTGCTGTCTATTTAATAGAACACATAATATATAGTCTCTAAATTTTTAAAATTTTCATATTACTCTTTTCATATAAATGAACAAACTGATGTAGATATTAATTTAATTTGTCTAGCAGAATAAAATTTTGGGGACTAACTTAGTAATTAGAATTTGTTAAAAACTAAAGTTTTAAACTAAAAATTCTTAAAAGTTGATTTGAGGTATTACTCTAGAAAAAAACTAGAATAATGGATGGATAATACTAAAATTAGAAAAAAATTAAGATATTGGAGCAAAATTAGAATGGATGGATAAAACTAAAATCTTTTAAAAATGTTGGAGTAAAATGAAGATGTTTTAAACATTGAGGGATTTCATTTTCTTTTTGCTAAATTATAAACGAGATAAATGGCCTAACAAACAACAAAGAAAGAAATGCTTAAATATGTCTTCCTTCTCTAACCTGAGTGACTAAAGCATAAAGGGGCAAAGTCACATAGCTGCAAAGAACTTGAATGACGACTCTGAAAAAATTGCCACGCCTATTATTAGTCTACAATTTTAACAATGCAAGCTTGTCCTATCTCCAAAATACAAGAAACAAAATCATCCATGGGAAATAAGAAGAACTTACCCGATTGAAATTCTCAGGACAACATCTACAGTTGTTTTGTGAAAGCAAGAACGTATCGAGAATTCATACTGGAACAAAAAAAAGGTAAAAATTAGAATGTTCGTTTTAGTATTGCTGTTTCTACTGATCAAGTGTTCAACGATTGTAATATCCGTATTAACATTAGAATTCAACACGAGATGTATGTAGTAGTTATCTTCTAATTAGCCATGCATGCATGAAGCACTATGTAATGGGCTACAAAACTTTGGGATAATGGTTACCACAAAAGCTAGTTTATATGGTGAAAGAGTCTAAAGTCTTATTAAGCTATTTTTCAGGTGTTGGCCCTCCGATAGAGTGACTCTTTTACAAGTATTATTGATTCTGTAAGACTCATAATACACTAGGTTTGGGTTTAAAGTTTTTGGAAGAATGGAAGGGAGCTCCAGAAAATATACAAGGGGCTTCCATCATTTTGATAGGCAATTTTATGATGGAAGGAGTTTATGTGATTTGACATGTTTGATATACTAATCAAAATTAGTTTTGGTTAAAAATTCAGATTTCAGAAATTTTTTTTTTTATAATCTTCTTCCAAACAGATTATTTCAAGGCAGAGAATCTAAATGAAACATCTTTGTCACCCTTATTAGGTTATCTAAGCATTGTTAGAATATGTTGTCCAAATACTATCGCTAGTGAAGCCATCAAATCACAAACTTTAGAAAAATTGATACGGATGTTAACTTACGGTGCTCCAAGCCAAAAATGCAAGCTGAAATGCATTCTGCACCACGGAAGCAAAATAGAGTTTCAGAACACAGGAATGTTAGAATTTGATCAAATAGTAAACTATCTAAACAATATCCAAAAAATTTTAGTTCTGACGCAATGGATCCCAGAAGAACTAAAAAATCCGATAACCCATCATCAAAGACGGGAAATTCGACAAAATGATCATTGTTGGAGATTATACTTTTTAAAGGTTGTCTTTAATTAAGTCATGGATGAATAATTTTGTCAAGGTTAAATTACTCTTTTAGCCGCTATAATTTTATCCAATTTATAATTGAATTCTTATACTTTAAAAGTTTTTAATTGAATTTCTACAACAGTTTTAAATTTGTAATTATGTAATTAGTGTTCTAAAACCATTTAACTTAACGGAATATACTAATACTAATGGTGTGAGATGGAAGAAAAAAATGTTTATTATTAAAAAATTAATTACAAATTTAAAATTAATGTAAAAATTTAATTTAAAACTTTTAAAATATAAAAATTCAATTATAAATTTGATAAAATTATAGGAACTAATATAAAAATTTAATTATTTGTCAAATATATAATTTTTTTAGAATTATTGTTAATATTAGAATCTTTTAAGTACTAATTTAATAATTTACTAATTTATTAAAGGTTGAAAGAATCTAAAGGAGATGGTGAAAGTACTTGAAAGAGAACAAGATGAACCAAAGAGAGAAGCAGGCCTGGTCGATTGAACCAAAATAGTTCATCTCCAGGCTCAACCAAAGGTGAACCTTGCACCACTTCTCCTCTTTCTTGAATCCTTAGTCCCATCTTTGTTATGATTGTTTGAAGCTTAGCACCCACTAATAAGATTATCTGTATAGATTCACAATAATGAGAAACTCAATTATTTGAAACCATACTTCAAGGAAGAAAATGTAGACAGGGTCATTAGGATTCTTACAGTTAATGGGATAAACGGAAGCCAATAGTAAGAGTACCAGCCTGGCCATGGTATAATAAAAGGTTAAAATATATATATATATATATAGAAAGAAAAATGGAAATAGAAAAATAAAAAAAAAATTCATATTAATTATAAATATAGAAATTGTGTATTTTCTATTGAGATAAAATAAACAACGGTATATATACAAGATTGAATTTAAATTTTAACTTTTGATTAAATAAACATCTAAATTAATTATTTGACTGACTCAAATTAATGGTTGATTATCAAACATTTACCAACTCAAATATTGCACCGTCAATTAAGCATGACTAACATGTCGTATTTAAAATTATTTCAAAATTCAAAAGGCTTACCATGAGTATGAGTCAGCAAGAATAGCACGGCAAAAATCCATATGATTGGACTGCAATTTAAACAATAAAATAAAAGAAAAAGAAAGAGTTTGATTCATTAGGTTAATAAGTACAGAAATTATTTTAGATATAAAAAAATAATATTTTATTTAAATATTGGTGTTTGGAATGTTTTATAGAATTGTAAAAATATTAAAAATGTAGTCCAACATGTAGGTAATATGTTGCTCAACAGACAAGTTCTGTGTTAATGTGTCGGTCATTCAGCAACACGCAGATAACGTTTTGTCTGCTGTCTAGATGCAAGAGGCAACTTTGCTTTAGAAACAAATGATATTTATGGCTTTAGACCCACTTCTAGTGTATAAAAACGGAGGAAGAATGAAGTTGGGCTGCATATTATTTTCGTTCCCCTTCACTATCACCATACACCATATATTCTCAGCTCATCAAGCCAAGGTGTATGATCAGTGGCTCCAAACACGCGAAGGCTACGTGTCTTCATCCAAGCAGCACGCAAGCTGCATGTTAACCATGCTACGCCACGTATTGGCCATATATTGGGATTTAGAGTTTTGAATTAGTTTTAAGATTGAAATTAGAATATTTAAAATGGTACGTAATTATATGTCCTCTGAAGATCATATTATCAATTATTTGGGACATTCTAATTATGTAAATTTGTTATTTTTAATTAATTTATTAGTATTTACTTTATTAACATTAATTAAGTAGTTTTGTATTATTTATTTGGATAATATTATTCTAAATGTACTGTTAAATATTAATATAAATTAATAATATAATTAATAATAATTTTTTTCGAAATTAATCTTATGTTGCTTTTTCTTTCTAGTCTTGTGTTGTTAGTATGAATATTTAATTTTTTATTATTTATTAAAATACGATCTTTTATATTTGTAATAATTGTTAAAATTAATGAATATTATTTTTTTATTTTTTATTAAAATATGATATTTTTGTTAACTTTTAAATTAATAAATAAGACATATTTTTTTTAAATAGTCTGTTATAATATTGTGGTTATTGTTTATGTTATATAAATTTTGATGATTAAATTGAAAAATAATAAAAATATTTACACATAAAAATTCAAATTTTATGTGGTTTTTTATTTTATTTTTTGTTTCAACATCAGTATTAGAATTATAAACATATATTTTGCTAGCCAATAATATATAATTATATGTTATAATGAAACAAATAAAGAATATAAATGTGAATAATAAGAAATTCGAATTTTTGTAATTATGATTTATTTTATTTTTTGTTAAAAGAAGTTATTAATTTATTCTTTTTACTATTTATTAAATTAATTCTTTTTATAGTTGAACTTTACCAGGCTAATAGGAATCTTCTGCCTCGTAAGCTTGACTAGCCAAAGACGTGGTATTCGGAGGTTGACCAAGCCTTACAAACTACCGAATTCTACTAGCTCTCGAGAGTTAGAGTGTTCAAAAGGCATTCTGCGATGCTAGCTTCTGTTGTGGTGGCCGGAGACACATACGTTTTTAATGCCAGTGGGTGAGGTTACAGTGACACTGGAGAACTTCTTACACATATTCGGCCTACTGATCAACGGAGAGGTTGTGACTGGTTGGACCGATAGCAGTCAAGACTTCTTGGTCACCCAGAGCCTCGCAATATTCGGCAGCGAACCCCAAGTGAGCAGTTCCTCCAAGAGCTACATAAATCTTTCATGGGTTTGCCATATTAGAGACACACAACCTTTGGACATATAGAAGTCTGTTATGCGCTATGTTAGGTGTCACATCTTCTGTCTGTTGGGTACCACCCTCTTCCCAGATAAGTCGATGGCATATGCCCACGCAAAGTATCTACCACTGCTCCAGAATTTTGATTAGATCGGCAATTACAGTTGGGGGTCAACTTGTCTTGCGCACCTTTACAGGTCACTGTGTTCTACATCATGGTACAATTGTAAGGAGATGGATGACCCACTTGATTTGTTGTTTGCTTGGGCGTGGGAGAGTATGCTGTGGCTAGCGCCGATTCCCCGACACCAGCTTGCGCTGGCTGAGATGCTGGTGGCACGCAGGTAACCGTCATTATTTCGAATTTGACTTGTATTGTATATATGGCTCGGATTCATAAACAACGTAATCGACTCCTCTGGAGATAGTGTAACTCCGAATTGCCGTAATGACTGATTCTCTTGAACCGTATTCCATTCCGATTCTAAACTCGCCATCCTCAGGATAATCAACACCTATAAGAAAACAAAATTGTCACTCATCGATCTGCTAAAACAAAATCAAGTAAACATACTACCCACTGCTCACGTACTTATGTTTTTATATTCGAAAAATTTCGGTGCATGCATGGCGTCAAGATCCAAGCTACGCAAAAAAAGTGGAACGTCCATCGGTTGACTAACTGCGGCTAAAAGCACTAAAGTTTCTGCCACTACCTCACCTCCCTTATCACCGTCCTTGTCCTCATCAACGGCTTCGTACGTAGCTTTGAACTCCTCATCGCTATCATTGTTCATTCCCAAATACGCCTTAACTCTGTCATCTTGCATATTTGTGTCATGTTGAACCTCATCTGCAGCAATATGCACAAACTCAACGTATAACTCAATCCTCGGGTGTTGCACCTGAGTTTGCTGGTGAATATAAAATATCCGCTGAATACTAGTTTCGTCGACGATTGGCATAACCTCAAACTTTATCAGGCTACCAAATATGACAACCAGACTCCTATAGAGAATGTTAGTCACCCTCTTTAAAATATCAGCCTCTATTCTTTGACAGAGTTCATACTGTAGTTCTGCGAATGTTATAGTATACGGAACCACAAACGAAAATATATTCTCACATGCAAAGTTCACACCCTCATATGTATTTCGTATGACTTTACCGTTGTGGTAAACCACTATATTTGCAGTGTCCTCCATCGTACCGACCCTGGAAGAAAACACTTCTCTCACAATGAAGCAAAATGGTTACGAGTTTTGATTTTTATAGACAGAAGACTTACCTCGCAGGCTACGTGATGCAATGCCGTCCAACCAGCGTCTGCCACGTGTGCAACACACAGGATGCGTGTTACTTGCCATGCTGCCACATGTGAAACATGTTACTTGCATGTTAAAGGGATGAGTGCCACGTAGCAACACGTTACCTGCATGTTGCATGCGATTGTGATACGTATCCAATATGTTAGTTGCGTGCTGAATCAGCATATTACCTGCGTGTTGTACCTACATCTTTACAACATCCATCCATCTGTATATACACCAAAAACCTCCATTTCCAAATAAAACTCGCCTCTAAATTTCATATTAAAGTTCTTTAGCCTAATGAATAACTTCATGAAAAGAAAAATATTATATATATTGAGTTGTGTACTATTGTTATATTATATATATTAAAAGTGTTGCATTTTTTTTAATAATAAAAGTTATTATAAAAGGAGGATTTTAATATAGAAAAGAAAAGTGTGGTACGTTATAACATTTCTTGCCTATATATGACTTGTCGGAATTTTTTTTAAATAAATAATTTAATTATTTTATTTATTAAAATATGTAATTTATAGTGATTTACATTAATTAGTTTATCTCGTTTATTGTATAAATGAGATAATTATAAATGTATTTTTTTATACGGTAAATCAAGATAAACCAAGTTTTATTTTGCACGTATTTTGTTTACAAACAAAATATTTTAGAATTTAAAAAAATACACATATCTCGTTTACATTGTAAATAAAATAAAAATATGTGTATTATTATAAAAAATATTACAATAATCCAAATTTTAATACTTAAAAGAGTACTTAAAAGTTTTATTTAAATTTTTAATAATTAGAAGAGTATATAAAAGTTTTATTTAAATTTATTCAACTTTCAGTATTTTTAATTTGGCATCTTCTTTCATCGTTTATTTAAATCCCTTGTTTATTGATTTTTCTTTTCTGAATTCCTATAAATTAGATTTGAAACCACCCATTAGTTTATTAAAGTAGGTTTTTTTTCCAAAGATAGTAGGTTATATTTCATTAATTATTGAAAAATAAAATACAAAGATGTCCAAAAGCAAGACAGCATAATAAAAGGTGGGAAGTTTCCAATAACACTATACTGAAGGTATTCATCCAACGGTGTGTGCTCAAAAAACAAAGAAAAAACTTAAAGAAGAAAGAATGATAAATCAAATTGAATGCAACTAAGAGTTTGCCTCATGGAGATAATGACCTAAACTGGGAGTTCTTTGGATTTCACGGAGCAACTTGATAGAGCTTGCTAGAATGGTAGAACGGCATTGAAGTAGAACCTTCAAAAATCAACTGGTTGCGAGCTTTCCAACACTTCCAGCAAATGATGGCAAGAAATTGAGGATTATGGTCAGCATTCTTCAACGGGTTAAGCATCTCTGTTGATGCAGTCCACCATGTCCAAAAGTCATTAGGACTCTATTGGGGAAGACAGTCACGAAGATGACTCTGAGACTATACATCTTTAATTCTAGAGCAATCGATCAAACAATGAGTGACTGTTTCTGTTGCTTCATGACAGTAGGGGCATATTAGTGATATATAGATGGGATGCGGTGATGAATCTGAGCAAGCACCGGAAGCCGGCCATGGAGAGCTTTCCAGATAAATAGCTTAATTTTATGAGGCAAGTTCAACTTCCATAGAACAATCCACGGCTTTTTCTGCTGCATATAATTAGGAAAAAGCTCCAGAGGCGGATGGTAAAATAAATAGCCAATTCTGTAACCTGAAGCTGTATCATATTGCTTGGATTTGTTCAAATCCCATTGCAATTTGTCCTTACTCTGCAAAATTTTAACTGACAAAATCCTGTTTGCAACATCTTGGAAAAATAATTCTTGAATGAAATTCTGATTCCAATTCCTATCTTCAGTAATTAGTTCTTTAACTCTTGGAACTAACTCAGAATTAGCCTGTCTATTTGGCATATCAGAAATCATTAAAGGATACAGAGGAGGCAGCCAAGGATCCTCAAATGTTCGGATATTCTCTCCAATACCTACAGCCCAATTAAGATCTTTTTTAACAATCTTTCGGCCTTCGAGTATGCTCCTCCATTCCCAAGAAGCTAAGACACCAATTTTTGCCGTTATAGCATTACTGATGCCATGGCATCTTGGCTAGTTTTACTAGCCATTTTTTGTATGCTTTAGGTTGGTTTCATGCATTTTCTTAGGCAATAAAGTAAGTGCTTGGATGAGAAATTTATGCCTGTCTTGATTCAATCAAACATTGTTGATTTTGTGCATTTTCATGAGATTTATGCAAAGAATTGTTTGATGCTATGAATGATGCATTATCTTGAGATTATAGCAATACTTTGATGCATTTTGTTTGGTCAATGAAGGACAATGATGAAGCAAGGAAGCCCTAGAGCAAGGAGTGATTATGGGAAGGATTGACATGTTGCCAACTTGCACTACTACTTGAGTGCTTGGCAACAACGCCAAGAAGCAAAACTTGGCAAGAAGGATGAAGGCTCGAGCACATTCCTCACCTTAGAATTGCGTTGGCGTGTTTGGCAATAACTCAAGGCGACCCTGGATGATGATTCTTCTACCCAAGCACGTTGCCAACTCCAGGATACATGGGCGTGTTCAATGACAACGCCAGGAAGCAAGCATGGAGCCATGAGGAAATCTCAAGCACGTTGCCAACTCCAGGACACATTGGCGTGTCTAATGACAACGCCAGGAAGCTTTGGATGGTGAAGAATGGAAGCCACAAGCATATTGCCAACTCAAGAAAGCATTGGCGTGTTTGGCAACAACGCCAGGAAGCTTTGGATGGTGAAGAATGTAGGTAGCACGTTGCTAACTTGGAAATACAAGGGAGTGTTTGCCAAAAACGCTGGTGAGCTTGGCAGCCTGACCTTACCTCCTTCAATGGAGTATATCTTGAGCTATAAAGCTCCAAATGAGGTGATTCCAACGGCATTTGAAAGTAGACATTCAGACCTTTCCAATCATATATCATAGTATGGGGTTGACATTCGTTTAAAGCTTCAAAAGGGGCTTCATTTAGAGCTTCAGAATCTGAAAGCGTTGGCAACTTGGAAATACAAAGGCGTGTTTGCCAACAACTCCTGCGATTCTGGCAGGCTGACCATGTCTCCTTCAATGGAGCATAACTTGAGCTACAGAGATCCAATTGAGGTGCTTCAAGTTGCATTGGAAAGCTGACATTCAGAGCTTTCCAACAATATATAATAGTATATAGTGAAGCATGTAATTGAAGCTCAAATCATGGTCATCTTTAAGCCCCAAGAACAAGAGCAAAGACTTGGACCTCCAGGGAACTAACACACACGTTGCTAACTTGGGCTTGTGAAGGCGTTATTGCCACTAACGCCCAAGTGACCCCTGGAGCTTGGTTTTGGTTCAATTAAATTACTTCAAGGTCCATCCAACCTCAAGCAAGCAAAGCCCATAAATCTCAACCAATCAAGGCCACAAGAATGATCTAGAATAGTTAATTTTCATTTTGATTATAATTTGCTTTTAATTTCATTTCAATTTGCAATTTAGGAAAGCTTATATAAAGGCATTAGCTTCATAGAATTAGGGAAGGTTGGATTGGGGGAGAGAGTGAAGACCAATTTGAATTCTGTGAATTGGCACACTCCACTGGGAGTGGGTCTTCAGACCCCTCCCCTCATACTCTCTTCGTCCCTTTCTCTTTTCTTCTTCCTTAGTAGTAATTTAGTTTAATTTGTAATTCTCATTTATGAATTCTTTAATTTTAAGTTTTGAATTTTTAATCTTCATCTTTCATTTTCTGCATTTTAACTTCATGCAATTTGATTTTTATTTGAGAGCAATGACCACTTAATTCCCTCTGCATTTGGGAAAGGAGCTCTGTTTCAATTTTGATTGAATTAATGTTTATCTCTTCTTCTCTTCTTCATTCTGATTTCATACTTGGATATCTTTTATAATCCTTGCAAGAGATTTTTGTTCTTCAAAGATCCTTGGATCTATTAGAATCCTATTGTGAACCTTGAGAGAGGGAACATAGGATTCAGTTTGAATTCTCTTGGCATAATGAAGTTGATTCTTGATTTAGAGTTAGTACATGACATATAACCACTCTAATATTGGGGTCTTTGGATTTATGTAGTATGAGATTAGAAATCATGTTTGTTTATCTAAGAGAGAGTCTTTGTGCTTCATAGATCCAATTACTACCGAGAGGGAGATTGGATCTACTTGAATTACATGTGAGCCTTGAGAAAGGGATCATGGAATTCAGTTTGAGGCTCTTCTCTCATAATCCTCTTGATCAATACATTCTTAGTTGGTATGTGAGATGTAACCACTTTGAATTGAGGTCTTGACGATTGTGTGGTTTTTGGATTAGAAATTGAACTTCATCTCTTCTCATGAGCAATTAGATCACGAGAGTGGAAATTGATTATGTTGAGAGAAATTGAGTCACCAAGAGATTGGGATCCAATTATTTACAATCTGCCATGGATCTATCTTACATGATTGAGATGGAGTGAGACCCATTGATTCAAGAGAAATCAACATCTCCAATCCCTTATGTCTTCCATCTTTACTTCAGTCATTTACCTTCTTACAAATTTAGTTCCTTGTACTTTACCTTCTGGCATTTTATTTCCCCTGCACTTTACTTTGATGTTCTTTACTTTCGTGCAATTTTACTTTTCTTGCACTTTATTGCTTTCTTTTAATTTCTAGTCATTTATATTTCCTGTTGCTTATCACTCCAAAATGATTGTCTAACTAGAATAATCAATTGACTATTGATTGCTTAATCCTTTAATCCTCGTGGGATCGACCTCACTCTTGTGATTTTTATTACTTGATGCAACCTGGTATACTTGCCGGTAGTTATTTTGGAGAATTAATTTTTAAGTATCAAGTTTTTGGTGCCGTTACTGGAGATTAATTGTGATTAACAATCTACCGGTGGTTGATTACCTATATTAGACACTTTTCTTTCTCTTTGTTTTAGTCATTATTTTGTTTTTAATACTTTCTTCTATTTACCCCAACTATTTGTGTTAATGCCTCACCAAGAAACCCTTACTCGTGACAATCTTTTCTTTTGGTGATTGTGTTATTAACATATAATAGTTTCTTTTGCTTAGTTTCATTCCAAATAAATTGGCATATGATTGCATTCTAAGTTTGGTGTTGCTATGCAACAAAATTTGTTTCCATTCTTTCCTGGATACTTGCATCAATTCCAAGTGAAATTGTCACACTAAGTTTGGTGTACCACTTATCTTTCATGCAATGTATCATGCACACCCCACTTGTTTTTGCAATCAATGTCTCTGTTTCTTGTGCCTTCATTGTCATTTTTTTTATTTCGCTTGCTTGAACACATGTACTACATACACTCCACTGTTGAAAACACTCATGACCCATCATAAACCCCATCACCACTATTTTAATTGTTGCTTGAGGACAAGCAATCATTCTAAGTTTGGTGTGGGAGGTGGAAGAGTAGGAGGAAAATGACAACAACAATGAAGATGAACTACAAGGTGGTAAAGCTCCTTTTCCTCTTATTTGTTTTCAGCACTTTAAATTGCATGATTGTCTTCTATCTTTTTATGCATGTGTGATTACTCCTTGTGAATAAGCATAATTTGATATTTGATTTGTAACATGTTGCTATGATATCATGATTATCATCCTGAATTTTACTTGCACCCAATATCTCTAAGAATACAAAAAAGAAATCATTCATTTGAAAGGAAAATATTGAAGAATTTTATAAATCTTGGGGCAAGCAAAAGATTAAGAGGAGTGGAGGTTCTAATTGTATGATTATGTATTGAGGTTGCATGTTTGTGAAAACTTGCATGGGAGCTCATAGACAGGAAATGAAGTTCAAAGAAATATTATGGAGATTCTCAAACATCTATTGATCCAAGAAGCACCAACAAAAGAAAGCAAAACAAACTGAAAAACAAAAGAACATGGCAAAAGGCTGTGAGCATCAATTACTAGGAAGAAAAAGAAAGAAATGAGAACTCAAAGAGTTACTATCCTAGTTAAATGCTTGTGGTAGAATTGTGTCAAAGAGAGAGGCTTGAGCAAGTAAATCCTAAGGGGTGCTTCAACACCTAATACCTTAAAACCAACTGGTTTGGGAGTATTGATTAAAAGCTTATCTAAAGAGCTGCTTTAAGACATGACACTTAGAGTCGAGGTCAAAATCCAAAAAGTAAAAAAGGCTAGAAAATAAGTGCTACTTCAAGGTGATTATCTATAAAGAGACTTCCATAATATCATTTGAATGAAAGTCCTAAGATCTAAGACTTCCAAAATGTAAGGACTAATGAGCACTGGAATCCTTGCATAAGCATATAAATTGGAGTTCACCCCACTATCACCTAATTACTTCACCCACTAAGGCATCATGAGCAATTCTTCAATACATTCCAATTAAGAGAATTCTTTGTGCATAGTTCTTTTCTTGCTTGAGGACAAGCAAGGTTTAAGTTTGGTGTTGTGATGCCAGGGCATCTTGGCTAGTTTTACTAGCCATTTTTTGTGTGCTTTAGGTTGGTTTCATGTATTTTCTTAGGCAATAAGTAAGTTCTTGGATGAGAAATTTATGCTTGTCTTGATTCAATCAAACATGGTTGATTTTGTGCATTTTCATGAGATTTATGCAAAGAATTGTTTGATGCTATGAATGATGCATTATCTTGTGATTATAGCAATACTTTGATGCATTTTGTTTGGTCAATGAATGCCAATGATGAAGCAAGGAAGCCCTGGAGCAAGGAGTGATTATGGGAAGGATTGGCATGTTGCCAACTTGTACTACTACTTGAGTGCTTGGCAACAACGCCAAGAAGCAAAACTTGGCAAGAAGGATGAAGGCTCGAGCACGTTCCTCACCTTAGAATTGTGTTGGCGTGTTTGGAAATAACTCAAGGCGACCCTGGATGATGATTCTTCTACCCAAGCACGTTGCCAACTCCAGGATACATGGGTGTGTTCAATGACAATGCCAGGAAGCAAGCATGGAGCCATGAGGAAAGCTCAAGCACGTTGCCAACTCCAGGACACATTGGCGTGTCCAATGACAATGCCAGGAAGCTTTGGATGGTGAAGAATGGAAGCCACGATCACGTTGCCAACTCAAGAAAGCATTGGCATGTTTGGCAACAACGCCAGGAAGCTTTGGATGATGAAGAATGGAGGTAGCACATTGCTAACTTGGAAATACAAGGGAGTGTTTGCCAAAAACGCTGGTGAGCTTGGCAGCCTAACCTTACCTCCTTCAATGGAGTATATCTTGAGCTACAAAGCTTCAAATGAAGTGATTCCAACGGCGTTTGAAAGTAAACATTCAGAGCTTTCCAAGCATATATCATAGTATGGGGTTGACATTCGTTTAAAGCTTCAAAAGCGGGCTTTATTTAGAGCTTCAGAATTTGAAGGCCTTGGCAACTTGGAAATACAAAGGCGTGTTTGCCAACAACTCCTGCGATTCTGGCAGGCTGACTATGTCCCCTTCAATGGAGCATAACTTAAACTACAGAGATCCAATTGAGATGCTTCCAGTTGCATTGGAAAGTTGACATTCAGAGCTTTCCTACGATGGATAATAGTCTATAGTGAAGTATGAAATTGAAGCTCAAATCATGGTCATCTTTAAGCCCCAAGAATAAGAGCAAAGACTTGGACCTCCAGGGAACTAACACACACGTTGCTAACTTGGGCTTGTGAAGGCGTTATTGCCACTAACGCCCAAGTGACCCCTGCAGCTTGGTTTTGGTTCAATTCAATTACTTCAAGGTCCATCCAAACTCAAGCAAGTAAAGCCCATAAATCTCAACCAATCAAGGCCACAAGAATGATCTAGAATAGTTAATTTTCATTTTGATTGTAATTTGCTTTTAATTTCATTTCAATTTGCAATTTAGGAAAGGCTATATAAAGGCATTAGGTTTATAGAATTAGGGAAGATTGGATTGGGGGAGAGAGTGAAAACCAATTTGAATTCTGTGAATTGGCATACTCCACTGGGAGTGGGTCTTCGGATCCCTCCCCTTATACTCTCTTCGTCCCTTTCTCTTTTCTTCTTCCTTAGTAGTAATTTAGTTTAATTTGTAATCTCGTTTATGAATTCTTTAATTTTCAATTTTGAATTCTTAATCTTCATCTTTCATTTTCTGTATTTTAACTTTATGCAGTTTGATTTTTATTTGAGAGCAATGACCACTTAATTCCCTCTGCATTTGGGAAAGGAGCTTTGTTTCAATTTTGATTGAATTAATATTTATCTCTTCTTCTCTTCTTCATTATAATTTCATACTTCGATATCTTTTATAATCCTTGCAAGAGAGTTTTGTTCTTCAAAGATCCTTGGATCTATTAGAATTCTATTGTGAACCTTGAGAGAGGGAACATAGGATTCAGTTTGAATTCTCTTGGCATAATGAAGTTGATTCTTGATTTAGAATTGGTACGTGACATATAACCACTCTAATATTGGGGTCTGTGGATTTATGTAGTATGAGATTAGAAATCATATTTGTTTATCTAAGAGAGAATCTTTGTACTTCATAGATCCAATTACTTCCGAGAGGGGGATTGGATCTACTTGAATTACATGTGAGCCTTGATAAATGGATCATGGAATTTAGTTTGAGGCTCTTCTCTCATAATCCTCTTGATCAATACATTCTTAGTTGGTATGTGAGATGTAACCACTTTGAATTGAGGTCTTGAGGGTTGTGTGGTCTTTGGATTAGAAATTGAACTTCATCTCTTCTCATGAGCAATTAGATCACGAGAGTGGAAATTGATTGTGTTGAGAGAAATTGAGTCACCAAGAGATTGGGACCCAATTATTTACAATCTGCCATGGATCTATCTTACATGATTGGGATGGAGTGAGACCCATTGATTCAAGAGAAATCAACATCTCCAATCCCTTATGTCTTCCATCTTTACTTCAGTCATTTACTTTCTTGCAAATTTAGTTCCTTGTACTTTACCTTCCTGCATTTTATTTCCCCTGCACTTTACTTTGATGTTCTTTACTTTCGTGCAATTTTACTTTCCAGCAATTTATATTCTTGCCCTTTACTTTTCTTGCACTTTATTGCTTTCTTTTAATTTCTAGTCATTTATATTTCCTGTTGCTTATCACTCCAAAATAATTGTCTAACTAGAATAATCAATTGACTATTGATTGCTTAATCCTTTAATCCTCGTGGGATCGACCTCAGTCTTGTGAGTTTTATTACTTGATGCGACCCTGTATACTTGTCGGTAGTTATTATGGAGAATTAATTTTTACGTATCAATTACCATTGCTAAAGTATTTACCTCTAAGAATTTTGGATGTTAGGGAAGTAGGCTGTGTTACGAGTCGCCAAAACTGTTTGCCTAAAAGTGCCAGATTTTGGATTCTGAGATCTTTAAATCCAAGGTCTCCTTCTCTTCATGGGTAAGTCATACTCCCAACCAATCCAAGCCATCCACCTTTCAGAACCTTTTTGTTCCCACCAGAACTGAGAAAGTAGAGAGTGAATTTTCGAAATTAAACCATCAGACAACTTGAAGCAAGACAATGTATAAATAGGAATAGCTTCTCCCACTTCCTTAAGCAATACGAGTCTACCACCTGATGATAGAAGATTGTGCTTCCACCCTTGGATTTTTTTCCGAACCTTTTTCTTTGATCATACTAAAAGAAGCCTTTTTCGATTTAGAGACTGCAGACGGCAAACCCAGGTATTTATCCTGAGCCCCAATATGATTAATATTCATAGAGTTAGCCAGTAGTGAACGAGTAGTGGAGAAAATGTTGTGGCTAAAGAATACAACAGATTTATTAAGATTTACCCTCTGGCCACTAATGCTTTCATAAGAATTCAACAAATGCAGGATATTTGAGCATGCTTCAGGATTAACCTTACAGAATAAGATGGAATCATCAGCAAAGAGGAGGTGGTTGACCTTGGGACATTGCCTATGTATCTGAAGACCCTGAATTAGTCTGTTTTATTCTGCCTTGTGTAGCAAGAAGAAAAGACCTTCTGCACAGAAAAGAAAAAGATAGGGAGATATAGAATCTCCTTGTCAAATACCTTTATTTGGTTTGAAGAAACCATAGGATTGTCCTTCCACAATAATAGAATAAGAAATAGTTGTCAATAATTCTCGAATCCACATGATCTACCGAGAATCAAAACCAAACTTCTCCAATATAAACCAAAGAAAGTGACATTCCACCCTATCATATGCCTTACTCATATCTAATTTTAGCACCATTTCATTTTTGAGTCCCCTTTTTTTTAGCAATTAGGATATTATCAAAGATTAATCTGCCTTTAATAAAAGCACTCTGCGTAGGGCTAATTAGTCTATTCATCATACCCTGAAGTCTATGTAAAATACTTTGGAGATAATCTTGTAAAAGACTGAGGTTAGGCTTATCGGTCTTACTTGAGTCATATCTTTAGCATCAGAAATCTTGGGAATAAGATAGATCTAAGTGTGGTTAAAATTCTTCAAAATTTTACCCCTAAAAAGAAGCTCTTAACTGCTGGAAACACATCACCACTAAGTATGTTCCAAAAGCTTTGAAAAAATTTTGCTGTCATACCATCATCTCCTAGAGCACTTTGAGGGTGAATGCTAAATGTTGCATGTTTCACTTCCTCAATAGTCACTGGTCTTTGAAGCCTACGGTTCATGTGAGCTGTAACTTTAGGTTCAAAATCAGTAAACAGAGGTTCAGGGTTCTCATGACAAGTGGAGGAAAAGATGTCCTTGAAATAAGATTCAGCCACAGAAGCAATACCAGCATTTGAAGTAGCCACTTCACCATCACTACCAGTTAGTTGCCAAATTTTATTCCTTCGGGTTCGATTTCTAAATTTCTAATGGAAGAAAGGTGTATTCTGATCACCGGATTTGAGCCATTTGACTCTAGAATTATCTTTCCAATAAGATTCCTCATTTTGCAATGCTTTTTCAGGTTTGTCCTCTATTTCTGAAATGATGTCTCCTCCATGAATTCCTACTAAACGAAGTTCCTCTAATTCAGACTGTAGTAAATCAATCTCCACCTTCGAATTAGATCTGTGATCTTGCTGCCATCTGACAATCTTATGCTGACAACGCTTTATTTTTTGAGCTAGAATATACATGGCTGAACCATCAATCTGTTCGTGCCAAACCTGTCTAACAATCTACCTTATTTCATCATTAGAACACCATCTTTCTTGGAATTTGAATCAGCATTTATATCTCTCAGTTCTCGGATTAGAGTCTAAGAGACGAAGGGAGTGATCCAACCCTGATTCTGATAGTCTAAGAACCGTTGCATTGCGATAGAGTTGCTGCCAATCAACTCCTACCAGGAATTAGTCCAGTCTTTTCTGTATCAACTCATCACCCCTCCGTCTATTCGACCAAGTGAATGGTCTTCCGACCATACCAATATCAATCAGGGAATTATCATCAATAAAACTGTTAAAGGTTTTAATAGAAGAAGGAGATTTAGCACCCCCACCTGCTTTCTCCAATTGATTAGAAATGGTATTAAAATCACCTATTAACACAACATTACCATCGAACTGTTGGATGACTGAAGTTAATTCAGCAAACTGAGCCATTCTATATTGATCATTTGAACTGAGATAAACACCTAGAACACCATAGGGATCATTAGAACCAGCTGTCAGAACTGATGCCGCAATGAAGAATCTACCATGCTGTAAAATCTGAACAGTGCAACCATCCCTCCATGCCATTGCCAAACCCCCTGATAATCCATCCAGATCCACAATAAACCATTCCTTGAAACCACAAGATCTTAGTTTTTCTTCAACTTATCGAGATTGATTTTTTGTTTCACAGATAAAACCAACCTCGGAGGAGTAGGATTTGTAAATCCCTTTAAGATTGTGGATTGTCAGGGGTCTCCCCAAACCCCGACAATTCCACGAGAGCAGTTTCATATTTCTTTGGGTGCCACTTGAAGGCTGGCACCCTCCACCATCATAGCCTCAGAGACACTATCATTGAGACAAATTTTCTTTGAAATATCTTCAGTACCATTACCTCCATTCCACCGTTTGAAACCTATCACAGATTTTTTGGCAAGTTATTTCAGGTTTGGCTTTTTGTTCTCCTTTTTAAGCTTGGATATGACATTGTTATTGTGTTGGACATTATTCATAGGATAGGATATCTCCAATAAAGCATTAGAAGAAGAATTAGTATCAGTAGTCGTACCTGTGTTTTCTGATTCACCCTCATTTTCTGCTCTAGAACCCGAATTGGCAGTAATTTTTTCATTATTCTTTTTTTTCTGATAATCTTGCACACTCATTTTGAGAAACTATCAAAAAGCCAAGCAGGTGCAGATTTTTTCTTCGGTTGAGCTGGAATAGAATCATCCCGAGGTTAGTTAGGATTGAAGGAAGCTCTGTTTTCAGTTAAACGCCTACCGACTTGATCTGCCTTAAGTCATTCACCAACTCTATCTTCCTTGATATTGTTTTGGGCAGAATCATCAATAAAAAATTGGCAGTTCTTAGATTCATGTTCCAATTTTGTACAATAAGTACAGAACACACCTATATGTTCATAGCGTACTCCAATTTTCAGCATTTTCTGATTAAGATCAAGCAATTTCAGTGTATCACTCACTTTTTTATCACCGTTCAGTTCCACTTTAGCCTTCACTATGCATGTATCTTTGCCTCTAACTTCAAATAGAGCAACATCTTCAATTTCACCAAGTCTCCCACCCAATTTTCGACCAACCTCAAGCGTTTTGTATTGTTCAAGCAATCTCCAAAATTGTGCCCATACAGGAAAAAAAGAGATGTGATTATGCTCCATGTTTATTGACTGCTTCCATCTGCGAACATGAATAACATAATTCTTGAATAACCAAGGCGAACCCCTCTCAATTCGAGTCACATCAGAGTCATTCTCAAAGAAAAATTAAAACTGGTTCCTGAATTTTTTGACTACTTTGAATCCTTCTGGTTTATTCCATATTGCATAGAGAGCTCCTTCCATGGTACCTACGAAAAAGATCCGATCCAAAAAAATTCTTCCAGACAGGCTCCGTGTGTAGGCTTGAATTCCTTCCGAAATATCTTCATAAGCTAAAACGATCAAATCATCCTCTTGATCACTATCAATTATATGAGGGTTTTGAGTCTCTGATTTGTTATTCATGGTGTATAAAAAATCAGAATTGGTATTTAATGATTCCAGAGAGAAATAAGATATATGGAATGGGTGAATTAGAAAATGGAATGAATTAAAAGAGAAATGAATTGGGAGAAAAAACGAAAATTAGGGAACTAAGTGGGAAAGAAATTAAGAGAAGAAAGTAGAAGATGATAGAAAAGACTTTGACCAAGAAAAGACTTTGATCAAGAAAAGACAAAAAAAGGCGTAACCATGGAGGCGGCGCAGTGAAATTCTGACAAAGCGTGGACGAACTCATGGGGTGCTAGATGAGGAGTACGTACTCCCGCTTTTCAAATCTAATAGATTATTTAGTCTGTTAAAGTAGTTGCATGCTAAAAAATTAAAATATTAGATTAATGTAGATACTCTCGTTTTTCAAATTATTATAAATTCAAGTTATTTACACTGTAAACGAGATAAGTAATAGTCACCCAAAAAAAAACGAGATAAGTAATAAGATACAAAAATATAAATTGCGTTCAAATTATATAGAGTGAATACCCCACTTAGTCCCTGACAATTATCTCGAAAGGACAATGAGGTCCCAAGAAAAAAAACACCCAATCCAACCCCTAATATCTTTTTTAGGACTGATTAGTCCCTGTGCAAAAAAAAAAAAAAAAACAACATTAACTTTTTTTTGGCACAGGAGTTTCGTTGTCCTTTTAAAATAATTGTCAGGGACCGGGTTGGGTTTTTTTTTTATTAAGGGCCTCGTTGTCTTTTGAGGTAATTGTCAGGAGATATTTTGGATTTTATTCAATTATTATATATTGATAAATAAAATATTTAAAATATTTGTTTAAAAAAAAATGATAACTTACCTTATTCCTACAACGATTTTGAAATCCTCTTCAAGTGATCTATGTATATACTTCTGGAAATCAAATTTGGCTTCACTTCCTGGTGCCAAATGTGCCTAGAATAATCACACATGTTCTATTATATTATATACTTGGAAGCCCTTTTAAGTTAAAGGAAAAAAAGATAGTATCTTTCTTTTTTAATTACAAACTCACCATGATAAATCCATGTCGTAATGCTACATAGTCAGCTTTAGTAACTGATCCGTAAAATTGTCTAAAGAAGCTCACCTAAATTCAGCAAAATAAGAAAGAAATTCATTTGTCGGTGTAACTTAAAGCAACTCTAATGCTCATTTTCATTTTAATTTTATTTTGAGTCTTATAAATAACAATTTAATTAAGAATTATTTAAATAAGTTTTTGAAGTCTTTAAAACTAAACACTTTAATTCCTTAGATTTCAAAATATATAAAATAATCTTTTAACATTTAGTTTTGTTAGACAACACAGTTTTTTCCATTAGTTACTAACGGTATGCTGACGTAAAATATTGACTCGCATATATAGTTATTAAGTGTCTACGTGTATAATTTGGACAAATTAATTCCAAAAATAAAATACAATATTTCAAAGTAGTATCTTTTTTTTTTAATTATAAACTTCTAATGCTTTGCAACACTTGAAAAAAAAAGTCTTGGCAAATTAAGTATTTTATTCATGTTTTTTAAAAATTTTAGATTTTTCTGGTTATAAAATTATATAAAATAGACTTTCAGTTAAAACTATTTGTGCCACTACAATTAATAGTTATATAAAAAAATATTTTTTCACTTATAAATATTTTTCTATGTTTATTTGATGCCAATATATTAGGAGTTTAGATATAGAGTACTACTACACATACAAGTCTTTTTGGCATAGAAATCATACAAGCCATTTACATAAATTGTGCGTGTCACGTTGTTCCTCTTTGTATCCTGCGTTCCTCTTCCTCCTCCTCCTCCTCTTCCTTCATTTTCTCATTCTTTGCGTTTCTCCTCTTTTTTTTTCGCATGTTTCATATTCATCGTCGCTTTTTTATTACTGTTGTTGTTGCTGCATTTGTTTCTCCTCCTCTTTCTATTGATTTTGTAACATTATGAATTTTTTTTCTTCTTTGTTTGATTTTTCCTCCCAAAATGAATTATAAGAATATGAAACAAGAAGATGAAGAAGAAGAAGAAGCAGAAGATCAGGAGGAGGAAGAGGAAGAGTTTTGAACTATGTAGAACTTATAAGCCCACATACACCGAAAATTCTTAAACAATACACTCCAATATCTTCGTGTTACACCCAAAATATTTTTTTTGTGTTACACCCAAATTTGCTGCAAATACAGAAAAATATTTCTTCTAATGCTGCATTTTTTCTTCTTCTTCTTCTTCTTTTTTTCCTTATTTCTTTCTTTGTTTTAGTTGAATGAATATAAGTTCATCCTCTTCCAAGTAATTTTGCAGCATTATATGTTTCTTCTTCTTCTTTGTTTGATTTTTTTGTTTTTATTCTTGATAAAAGAGTACAACAAGAAGAAACTCGAGAAGGTAAAATAAAAAGAAAAATATGAA
Source organism: Arachis ipaensis (assembly GCF_059453495.1). NCBI lineage: Eukaryota > Viridiplantae > Streptophyta > Magnoliopsida > Fabales > Fabaceae > Arachis > Arachis ipaensis. Next base: position 56,962,086 of record NC_142439.1, on the reverse strand, counting down.
TAACAAAAAAAGAAGAAGAAGATGGTGATGATGAAAAAAAGAAGAAGAAGTAGCAGAAGATAAGGAGGAGGAAGAGGAAGAGTTTTGAATTATGCAGAACTTATTAGCACATATATATTGAAAATTCTTAAACAATACACTCGAATATCTTCGTGTTACACCCAAATATCTTCGATTTACACCCAAATTTGCTGCAAATACAGAAAAATATTTTCTCTATTGCTGCATTTTTTTCTTCTTTTTTTCCTTATTTATTTTTTTCTTTTAATTGAATGAATGTAAGTTCATCATCTTCCAAATAATTTTGCAGTATTATGTGTTTCTTCTTCTTCTTTGTTTAATTTTTTTGTTTTTATTCTTGTTAACAGAGTACAACAAGAAGAAACTCGAGAAGATAAAAAAAAGATGAATACGAAAAAAAAGATGATAATGATGATGATGAAAAAAAGAAGAGAAGAAGCGGCAGAAGATAAGAAGGAGGGAGAATAAGAGTTTTGAATTATGCAGAACTTATCAGCACACATACACCAAAAATTCTTAAACAATACACCCAAATATCTTCGTTTTACATCCAAATATCTTCGTGTTACACCCAAATTTGCTGAAATACAGAAAAATATTTTTTTTAATGCAGAACTTTTACATTACATTCAATTCAATCCATCAACGATGAAACATTATTCACCTACAAAATCATAAACTAACAACGAAAAAATTAAGTAGAATTGAATCATACCTCAACCACTTAATTGGATTCAAAACAATAATCAATTTCATTTTGGTTCAATTGACAATCTGAACTTGAATTATTCATTATCTTCAACAACGAGAAAACTAATGATTGAGGAGAAGGAGGAAAAGGAATGAAGAGAAGAAATTCCAATGAAAAAAAGAGGAAGAGGAGGAGGTGGTGTTGGTAACGACGAAAGCGACAGAGAAAAATAACGACGAAGAAGAAGGTGTAGCAAGAAGAAGAAGAAAAAGAACGTGCGGTAATACCACGAAGAGGAACGTGCGCGCGTGAATATAAATGACTTGTATAGACTTGTATAAAAATATGACTTGTATGTAGAGAATAATTATTAGATATATAAATAATGAGCTTTATAATGCAACAACTTCTTTGATTTAGTTGTTATTATTATAGTTTTTAAATCACTTCGATGTAAGTATCATAGATTAATGATTAAATAATATTTTCATATCACATTTTAGTGTTAGTGAATAAAATTTATCTTTTAATATATATTTTATTTTTTTGTATTCTTTATTTATTATATATTCTTTTATAATATTTTATTATTCTGATTAATAAAAATATTATAAGACATTGACTTTTGAAAAAGATTAAGAATATTCGAAGGAATTGTTTTGGAATTTTAAAAATTTTTAAGAATTATTTTGAGATTTTTCAAAATTTTCCGGGACTATTTTGTATTTTACCTTGGAGACTAATTTGTCTAGCTTGCACACGTGGACACTTAATGACTATGTGTGTAAGTTAACATTCTATATCAGCAAGTTACCCTTAATGACTAATAGATGAAGATTGTATTGCCTAACAAAATTAAACGTTAAAAATTATTTTTTATATTTTAAAATCTGAGAGACTAAAGTATTCGATTTCAAAAACTTCATGAACTAATAATTTTGGTAATTACTCTATTAAATTTTATATTACTTTTAGAGTATATATTCAAATCGGTTCCTAAAGAATTTTGCGTTAGACGATTTCGTCTCTAAAATAGTTTTATTACATTGAAGTTCATGAACTTTACAAAAGTAAGACATATAAGCCTCTACCTTAGTCAGATTCATTATTTTCACTTAGACAAATAGATCGTTAAAAGTGTGACGGAAGAAACTATATGTTTTACGTTTATAAAGTTCAAAGAACTCAACGTAATAAAATTTTCTTGTAAACAAAAATATCAATATAAAATATTTTAAAGACCTATTTAAATATATACTTACTTTTAATTATTATTCCATCAACATAAAAATAGAAAAAAGAGTTTATTTGTTGACATTTAGAGTCACTTAGAACAACTCTAATATTAATTTTTATTTTTATTTTATTTAGATCTCAATAATAATAATTTAATTAAATTTTATATTAATTATCTTATTAATATAATTATATAAATATATTTTTTTAATATTTTATTAAGATGATACAATCTTTTTAAAGTTAGATTAATTTTATTTTATTTATTAATTTCAATATTAAATCAGTTTATTTTTTATAAATATAAAAAATAATACTCCAAAAATATTTCATAATAATTGTTCTTATAGCAAACTAATTCTAACCACCCAAGATTCAGAACTCGCGTATAGCTTATTTGTTAATCTGGCAATAATAACCCAGTTTAAAAAATTTAAGTAAATGATTAATGTATAATAATTGTGAACTTACAATCCATAAGGAAACTGACGTCCGACTCCATGCACTCAAGTGTCTTCGTCCAAATGTTGTGTCCCTTGCAAACCTGAACCTTTCAGGATCTGCATTTCAGATTTAAAATAAAGTTGAGCCATCTGATTCGTCTATGTATAAACGATTGAAAGTAAAAATAATAGACATACTCCCATTGATCCTATCATTTTTAGTTTCGCAGAAAGAAAATTAATCTCTAAATAAAAAAAAAATTAATTATCCTGCAGACTTTATAATTTTTTTTAATTGAATTCTTATACTTTTTTAATTAAATTTTTATACTATTTAATTTTTTTTAATTAAATCTCTACTATTACAAAAACATTTGAAATATCTGAATATTCGGTTAAAAATTTTAATATTCTAAAATTAAGGATACTAAACTTAATTGAGGACACCTGAATACTTTTTTAAATTTTAAAAATCACCCTTTTTTTTCAATCTTCAATGGTTCTTCTCTCGATCGTGAGTTCTGGTTCTTCTTCTCCTCCATCGTTGTTCTGCCTTCCGTTAGTGTCGTTGTTCTGCCATCCACCATTGTGATTGTCTACTTTTCCTTCGTGGAGGCACTGCCTTGGTATCGCCACACCAGCTATTTTGCAAACCTTCGTTTCCATTTTCCCCTTCACGACGGCACCATCCTCGGTGTAGTTTGTAACAGTCCAGACCACCCGCTAGCACGATATTGTCTGCTTTGGCACACAAGGCCTCACGGTGTTGCTTTTGACGATAGGGATGATGGCCAAAGCCCCCCACACTCACTCGTCAAAACGCGTCATGCTAGGGAGAGGTATCCACACCCTTATAAGGCATGCTTCGTTCCCCTCTCCAACCGATGTGGGCCTTACAATCCACCCCCCTAAGGGAGCCCAGCGCCCTCGCTGGCACATCGATCCGGGTTCTGGCTCTGATACCATCTGTAACAGCCCAGACCATCCGCTAGCACGATATTGTCCGCTTTGGCACACAAGGCCTCACGGTTTTGCATTTGACGATAGGGATGATGGCCAAAGCCCCCCACACTCACTCGTCAAAATGCGTCATGCTAGGGAGAGGTATCCACACCCTTATAAGGCATGCTTCGTTCCCCTCTCCAACCGATGTGGGCCTTACAAGGGGAACGAAGCATGCCTTATAAGGGTGTGGATACATCTCCCTAGCATGACGCGTTTTGACGAGTGACTGTGGGGGGCTTTGGCCATCATCCCTATCGTCAAAGGCAAAATCGTGAGGCCTTGTGTGCCAAAGCAGACAATATCGTGCTAGCGGGTGGTCTGCGCTGTTACAGATGGTATCAGAGCCGGGACCCGGATCGATGTGCCAGCGAGGGCGCTGGGCTCCCTTAGTGGGGTGGATTGTAAGGCCCACATCGGTTGGAGAGGGGAACGAAGCATGCCTTATAAGGGTGTGGATACCTCTCCCTAGCATGACGCGTTTTGACGAGTGAGTGTGGGGGGCTTCGGCTAGCATCCCTATCGTCAAAGGCAAAACCGTGAGGCCTTGTGTGCCAAAGCGGACAATATCGTGCTAGCGGGTGGTCTGGGTTGTTACATAGTTTCTGACCGTGTATTGGGCCGCCATCGTCGCGTTGGGTGGTTCTGCCTGTTACCTAGATTATTTTTTTATTAGTTTAATGTTGATGGTAATTATTTATAGTAGGAGTACATAAGGAGTATATAAGGTTAACCACTAAATATTTTTTTAGTTTTCTGTTTTCATTCATTTAAAAATTTTCAAAATGAGAAGAACTCATTTTTCTCTTTCTCTCAACTTTCACTCTTCCTCTTTCATCAAACCATTAACATCACAACTTGAATAGTTTAAGACATGAGATTTTCTTCATGGTACGGTGAGCGTGGAGAGCAATCAAGTTGTGAATCGAATTAAAAGGTTGTGAATTGCCAATAGTTGCCAATGACGTCATTTTCTTTCTTTCCTTTATTTTTCCTTCGACATTTTCTTTTCCCCTTTCTTACCACTTCCTTCAAACTCATCCAATAGAGTTTGATGAGAGGCTATTTCACAAGTTCTTTCTTGGTGAACATAATTGTTCCATATCAACGAATTGGAAGGAAGAAGAAGATCTGAATTCTTATTATTCTGTGATTCATTGATTTCTCAAAAATGGCGGACATGGTGAACAGATATCCTCGAGTGGTGGTTTTGACAACTAGAGCAATGCCAATCTCCTTCATCAATTCACGAATCTTCAATCTCAAATTTCGAAAATTAACACAAATCAATCAAACCCTTATTTTCTCCACCCTAGAGAAAATCTAGGTAGTAGAGGTCGTAGAGTTACAATGGCATGCTCTCATTGCAACAAGCAAGGCCACACAGAATATGTGTGCTATAAGAAGTATGGGTAGTCCTCCCATTTTCAGCAACGACAGCAACATAACACCACAATCAATCACGTGATCACTGAGGATCATGATGATACCATTGCATTACATTTTAATGAAGAATTATGAACATTATCACTCTAAAATCTGCACTATGGGTCATGTGACTTTCGACTTAAAATATTTTGCAAGCTTTCAAAACATTGCTCCAATCAATGTGATATTGCCAAATGGGACGAAAACTGTCAGTACCATAATTGGCATAATTACTTTCTATAAAAAAAATTTTCTCAAAAATGTTTTATACGTTCCCTCTTTTGATTTCAAATTGATCTCTATGTCAAAATTAACCTCAAACTTATATTGGCAACGGTTAATCAATAATAAGTGTGGGGAGAGACAAGATTAATCCACATCAAAGATGATTAGCATTACTAAGTATAGAGAAGGGTTATATACAATGAGTAGAGAACTAGAATTCTCTCACTTTCTCCCTCCTCCAACAAAACAAGCTTCATTGGCGGCAACTTTGACTATTACTCATCACATAACACCTTCACACACTGAGCACAACAACATTTGGCATCTTAGATTAGGACACATACCCATGCATAAACTAATTTTAATGAAGAAATATTATCCGTTTTATAGATTGTATTGCTTCAAAACTTCCTTGTAACTCATGTCATTTTGAAAAACAAAAAAAATTATCTTTTGATCTTAGTACAACTAAAATAAAAGATTATTTTGACTTTGTTTACATGAATATGTGGGGTCCCATTTCTATCCTTATTAATGAAGGACATATGTACTTTTTTACTGTGGTCGATGGTAAAAGCAGATTCACCTGAATTTTTTATGAAAATCAAATCTGAGGCATCACAATTGGTTATTAATTTTTTGAATTTTGTCAAAGTACAATTTAAAAAAATAAGTTAAGTGTATAAGAACTGACAATAGGCCAAAATTCATTCTAATATCATTTTTTATATCAACTAGAATTTTATACCAATTTTTTTGTGTAGAAACACCAGAACAAAACGAGATTGTAAAGCAAAAACACCAACACATTTTAGGTGTTGCTAGAGCACTGTTATTTCGATCAGGAATTCCATATTGTTTTTGGCAATACGCAGTTGCTCATGCTATTCACCTAATTAATAGGTTGCACAACACTAAACTGGATAATACTAGTCCTTATAAGCTTTTGTATGGTAACATACCTATCCTTTCATATTTAAGAGTATTTGGTTCTCTTGCATATGCCTCCACATTAATAAATTCAAGAACAAAATTAGATTCAAGAGCTAGGAAAATAACTTTTTTCGGTTTTAAATTTAGAACAAAGGGTTTTCGTCATATTGATTTAAAATCAAAAGAAATTTTTATATCTAGAAGTATAACCTTCTATGAAACTCACTTTCCATTTTCACATTCCACCAGCACTGACATTCCTATAGCACCCACTCGTACTTCACAATGTATTGATCTTTCTCAATATGATACACTTGATAAACCGCTATTTTACGGTTTATCTTGTGCTTAATTCAGTAGATTTTACCCATTATTCTCACACTTATTCATAAAAGTCGCATGTTTTACATTTTCCTTCCTAATTTTGTGCTATGATTGAAAACATGCTTCTTTGGCCTTAAATTAGATATTTTTAATCCTCTCTTATTACCATTCGATGTTGTGATATGTTTGTTGAGTGTTTTCAGGGTTTATAGGGCAGGAATGGCTTAAAGGATAAAGAGGAAGCATGCAAAAGTGGAAGGAACACAAGAAATTGAAGGAATTGCAAAGCTGTCAAGTCTGACCTCTTCGTATTAAATCGATCATAACTTGAGCTACAGAGGTCCGAATGAGACGGTTCTAGTTGTGTTGAAAAGCTAACATCCGGGGCTTCGAAATGATATGAAATTTGCCATAGTTGCCTTACTGTTAGGCGACGCGTACGTGTGGATGATGCGGACACGTGGATACTGCGGCAGACAAGTGATGCGTACGCGTGATAGAGACACGTGCTGTACGTATCAGAAATCGCTGGGGGTAATTTCTGGGCTATTTTTGGCCCAGTTTCAAGCCCGAAAACACAGATTAGAGGCTGCAGAGTGGAGCAAAATGGGATGCATTCACTCATTCACACTTTCATACACAATTTTAAGTTTTAGATGTAGTTTTCTAGAGAGAGAGACTCTCTCCTGTCTCTAGGTTTTAGGATTTTTAGCTTTATTTCTTCTCTAATTCAGATTTCCATGTTGCTTTAATTTAGTTTCTCTTCTACATTCTATTATTCTAGTTCTTTAGTTATCTATTTCCCTTTGTGATTTCCTTATTTTGCTAATTTGGTTTATGAACTCTCATGTTAGATTCAATTTCTTATTAATGCAATTTGAGGTATTTCATGTTTATTGCTTCTTTCTTTATTTTTTGTTACTGATTGCTTGCAATTGTTAGTTTAGATTTTATTATCTCTTAGTAATTCTCCATGCTTTTATTTTGTACCTTCCAAGTGTTTGATAAAATGCTTGAGAGGATTCTAAATTAGATTTTTATGTTCTTAACTTGGATTGATTATTTAGAGACTCTTGAGTTATCAAAAGTCTTTTGTTGATTGGTAATTGAGACTTGCTAGTTAGCTTATGCATCACTAAATCTAGTCTTTGATTAGGACTTGTGAACCTAAGTTGATTTTGCTCACTTGACTTTCCTTCATTGTTAGAGGTTAACTAAGTGAAAGCAAAAGGAAATTATCATCACAAAATTGATAATGATAGTTAGGATAGGACTTCTAATTCTCTTTCCTTGTTAGGAGCTTTCTTAGTTAGTGATTTATTTTCTTGCCATTTTACCTTCTTGTTTCTTATTTCAAAAACCCAAAAATATACTTTTACATAACCAATTATAAGAACACTTACCTGCAATACCTTGAGAGACAACCCGAGATTTAAATACTTCGGTTGATTTTTATTGGGTTTGCTTGAGTGACAAACTATTTAAATTTGATTGAGGTTTAATTGTCGGTTTAGAACTATACTTGCAATGCGACTATATTTGTGAAAATCTTTACCGACGAATTTACCACTGTCAACACCATTCACACATCATGTAATCACCCACACATACCACACTCATAGATTCAAATGAACATTTCTCAAGCTCAATGCATTTACCAATTTTCTCACACATCATGCATCCATTACCATATCACATACTAACAATGCACCTACATCACAAAACTATGACATCACACATGACTGCATCACTAGAAAATATGAAAGAATCAAGAAACCGCCTACTTATTTGAAGGACTACCATTGTATGATAACCCACGTAGCTCGCACTTGCAACTTTGTCAACTCTAATTCTTTATATCATATCTCACAACACTTGTCATATGATAAACTAACCCCAAAATACAAGTCCCTTTCTCTAGCCATCACCTCAAATCTAGAACCTAACACTTATGAGGAAGCGGCTGCACATGAATATTGGAGAAAGGAAATACAAGCTGAATTGGCAACTCTAGATTAGAACAGAACTTGGTGTCTCACTAAACTCCCAAAAGGCAAGAAGGGTGTGGATTGCAAATGAATTTTTCGGGTAAAATTCAATTTTGATGGCACCATAGATAGGTACAAAACCAGGCTAGTTGCAAAAGGATTCACTCAAGTGTAAGAAGTGGCTTATGGTGATAATTTTAGTCCAGTTGTCAAAATGACTACTCTACGAGTAATGTTAGCATTAGCAACAGCAAATAAATGACATTTGAAACAGCTGGATGTCAATACTACCTTCCTTCATTGAGATTTGGATAAAGAAGTTTATATCAGGATACCACCCAGTTTAGTTGTGTCACAACTAGGTTTGATTTGTAAATTACAAAATTCTCTATATGGGCTTAAGCAAGCAAGCAGGCAATAGAACATTAAGCTCACTTAGACTCTTGTTGATGCTGGTTATAAGCAGTTTTTTAATGATCATTCCCTCATCATCAAGAAACAATCCGAAATCTTCACTATCATCCTAGTATATGTGGATGACTTAGTTTTAACCAGGGATGACATTGGCGAAATCAATTCCATTAAGAAAATTTTGGATGACAAATCAAAATAAATGATTTTGGTGATCTCAAGTACTTCTTGGGAATGAAAGTAGCACGCTCTAACTTTGGAATTCACATTTATCAGCGAAAGTACGACATGGACCTTCTCAAGGATTTTTGTTATCTAGATTGCAAGCCTCTCTCCACTCCATTTGATTATATTATGTTGTGGGATATTTGAGCTCGTTTTTGAATTGTGCAACTACTTCTCACCTACAGACTACTTTCTATGTACTCCGATGTTTAAAAGGCAGATCTGCAACTGGTCTATTCTTCTTCTCTACTTCTCATCTGCATCTCACTGGATTTACCGATGCTGAGTCGGCTACTTGTGCCGATACCCGTTGCTCTGTTTCGGTTATTGCTTCATGCTTGGGAGCTCTCTTGTTAGCTAGAAGAGTAAGAAGCAAACTACCGTTGCCAAGTCGTTTGCAGAAGCTAAATACAAGTCTTTTGCTGTTGTCACTTGTGAAGCTAGTTGATTATCTTTCTTAATGGATTTCATTGGTTTGTCGCTTTCAAAGTCTACCACTCTAGTGAAAACCAGTCATCCATTCACATTACCAATAATCTCATCTTTCATGAAAGAACTAAACACATTGAAGTAGACCATCATATTGTTCGTGAAAAATATTTGTCTGATCTCATTCATCTTATGACGGTTCATTCTAAAGACCAACTTACTGATTTTCTTACCAAAGCTCTGCCACCGGATTCTTTTTTTTCTAATGTTTCCTAACTAGGATTATTAGATTTAATTTATACAATTCTAGCTTGCGGGAGGGTGTTATATAGATTATTTTTTATTAGTTTAATACTAATGGTAATTAATTATAGTAGGAGTACATAAGAAGTATATAAGGTTAACTACCAAACATTTTTTTTAGTTTTCTGTTCTCATTCATCTAAAAGCTTTCAAAATGAGAAGAATTTAATTTTCTCATTCTCTTAACTTTCACTCTTTCTCTCTCTCTTCTAGTTCATCAAATCATTAACATCACAGCTTGAATATTTTAGGACATGAGATTTTCTTTACTGTCGCTGTGGATATTGTTGTCTTTCTCAGCCGGTTCTGTTCCCACCACGTACGATCACCAACATTCAGAGCTTGTATTTCGCATTTAGGTAGGCTGGTTCTTGAATCAGAAGTTCCAATTACAGATCTAGCATTATTGTTGTAATTTGAATTTGTGGTAGTTTTGTTGTTGAACCTAATTTGAAATTTGTATAATTGAGAATCAAAATATTTTATTCTGATTATTGAGAAATAATTCTGCGGTTGCATATTTTTTTCTGATACAATTGTTTCTTTTTTTTGCCTGCATCCAGACTGAGTTCCTGGTAAAATTAACAAAAGTGGTATTGTGCCTCTCAAAGATGGTGAAATTTAAAATTTTACATACCTTTTACTTGGCCTCAGATCTAGTATGAGTTAAACAAATACGGCGGTGTTGAAATACAATTGAACAATTTGTTAGAATACAAAAATCTATAAATGAGCTATTTTAGTAGAACTTAGTTATTTCCTCTGGTATTTGGAGGCATGATTAGGAAAGAAATCAGTTTGCGTAGTTTTTTTTTTTTTGTCTTCTTTTCATGCAGTGTCCATTTATAATTTTGAATTGTTTGTGTAAAATGTTTATTTTTTTTATTTGTCATATAAATCAAAATTTTACCGAGGTGTTATATTAGTGTTATTGCTCAAACAGAAGAAGGGTGAGGAGATGGTAATGAGAGGCAAGGGAGAGTAGTGGATGGCGATGAAGGTGAAAATTATAAATGTAGGATATACATAAATAAATAAATTTATATTTCACTAAAGTTTTTTAGATGTTTAACGTTAGCAGGGACTTAATTAAAAAGAAAAGAATATAAAAAATCAATTAAAAATTTGATAAAATTATAGAGACTTGCAGAATAATTAAACTTAAAAAAATAAATTGGATACTAGTCTTTTAAAAGTTAAGATAATTTAATTCTTCAACTATATTCATTTTTAGAAAAAAAAATGAATTTGTCTCTGTTAAAAATGTTATGGATTAATTTAAAAAATTATTAACAATTAATTGTGTATCATCTAAATAAATAGTGACCAATATGTTTTTTCTTTTAACTTATCTAAAAACATACATCATAAATCTTAATTTAGGGTAGGGTAAAGTATATTTTTTGTCCTTAAAGTTTGATAAAAGTTTTAAAAATATCCTTAAGTTTTATTTTGTTTCAATTTTGTCCCAAAAGTTTTCGATTTGCATCAAATATACCTCTGACGGCTAATTTTTCAAAAAATTTAAGATCGATTCAACAACAATTTCATAAGAACAACCTCTCAACACAAGCAAATCAAGCATAATTTTCATGCATTATTGTTATATTGGTCTTAAATTTTTTGAAAATTTAGCCTCTGAGAGTATATTTGATGCAAATCGAAAACTTTTAGGACAAAATTGAAACAAAATAAAACTTAGGGGTATTTTTAAAATTTTTAACAAACTTCAAAGACAAAAAATATACTTTACCTTTAGGTATTATTCTAAAACTAAAGTAAAACTACTAGACGTGGACAAAGATAATTGGATTCAAATGCACTATGCCTGCGGTGAAAGCGTCCCTCATTTTGAATAGACTTAAAATATATATATATATAGAACAAATTAGTTCTTAATAATTTTTTTGAGAAAATGATTTCCGATATTTTAGAATATCAAATAAACTAATTTGTGATCAACTAAGAAAGTTAAATCAACTTCGATTTTTTTTTTCTAAAAAAGAAATAATTGAGTCTTTAATTTTCTAAATAAGGAATATAACTGAGAGGTTAAATAATTCTCTAAAATTTTAATATACAAGTTAGGAGACTAATTTGTCTATTTGTTTTATCTAACACTAATTTATCTAATATTCTAAAAAGTCGAAAACTAATTTGTCAATTTTCTTTTACTAAAAACTAGTTTATTTAACAAAAAATTATCAAACAAAACTTAGAATATATATATTTTTTTATTACGAGAGACCATTTCGAAAAGAAAAAAAATGATATTTATTTATAATTTCTTCTAAGTTTTAAGAAAACAATCTTGTTACTTAACCAACAATTTTGCTAATTTTTTTATTACGAGAAAATTATGAATATTTTTATGCTTAATTTTGTCAAAAAAACGCTTTTATAATTTCTTCTAATTTTGAGAAAATACGAATTATTTTATGCTTAATTTTATCACGTGGCATTATTGCAGCGTTTTATCAGCCACGGCGTACAACGTAAACGCCGAGAGTACGGAATCGCTGGGATTCTTTGGCAACTGGCAAGTTGGTTTCACGTATAAAATTAGTCATTTAATTATTTTAATTAAATGTAGGCAATTAAAGTCAACGTTACCGTTGTAGAATTGATATTCAATTGTTTTTGTTTCGTCCTCCCATTTCTTCCATCGTCTCATCTGTTATGGATCCATTAAATCACACAATTAATTAAGTTTCTAATACCATGACTAAACGAAGGACAGAAATAAGGTCCCATGATATTCAATTTCATAGTATATGTAAGGGGAAAATAGAAGTGTACCTTGGTTCTTCCCAAAGCTAGTGTTATAATACATTGTAGTATATGAAAAATTGCCAGGACAAAAATGAATATATGGAGCTGGTGAATTCCATATGCAGAAACAAAAGCAACCTTTCCCTGGAAGATAAAGAGAAATTATTATTATTATTATTATTATTATTATTATTATTATTATTATTTTCGATTTTATAATTTTTTAAACATCCTTATAAGTTCTACTAACATAACACATGACAAATTTTAAATTATTGACTAATTAAACATTTCTCTACAAATTATATAATTAGTTTTGACTTTTTTTAATAAAAGAAAAGTTTCATAATTCATTTTTATTGGTAATTTTATTATTAATTATTTCCGGCCGGCGATAATTCATGGGCATTAACCCAATAAATAACATTAATAAGAAAGAAAACATTAGGACGGGGACTTTTTTTTTATTAATTGATCGAAGTATATAGTTTTGTTCTATAATATTTTAAAATGAATTATTCTTCACATACAAGTTATTTACACGTACAAGTTTATACAAGTCATTTATATTGTATTGTTTAAAAATTTTTGGTATATGTGTATTAATAAGTTTTGTATAATTTAAAACTCTTCCTCTTCTTTCTTGCATTATAAAAGTGAATTTTATTGAGTTAGGGTTAACTTGTATAAACTTGTATGCCAAAAAGACTTGTATGTGTAGCAGGTCTCTTTTAAAAATTCTTTAAAATTATTTAAAATATTTAATTCCATTTAATTTTACTCTCAAGATTTAGAATAATTTTTGCCAAAGAGCTAAACTTCAAATGGTATAATTTCCCATCCTCACTTAAAAATTTAGAATTTAAATCTCACCCTTAACTTAAAAAAAAAAGATTTAGATTAATTTTTCAAACATTACCCTTCTGATTTTCATTATCATCATCATCAACCTCTTTTACTCTTTTAATATTCTTACCCTTCTTCTTGGGCAAAAATTAGAATCAAAAGATTGAAGAGTAAAATTGTTAAAGGTGTTGAAACTTGCCTTTTCTGCACACTTGTCGTATCCCTTTGTAGCAAGAACACGGCGAGGTATGTGGCCTAAATACTCTAAGAGTTTTCGACGATTACCATCATCACCATCATCATCATCAGAATCTTCGTAACCAGATTTACTTTTCTTTGGGACGGCACATGGATGCCACGTTGAAGCAACATTCTTTGATATGCATATTCTAGAAATTGGATTTTGGAACACCGTGAGGAGTAGAGATATGAATCCCAACAAGATAAGCTCTGAAACAGAACATAGTAAGTTGTTAGAAAATTTTGCTTCTTTTTTTTTATAGAATTTAACATTGGAGGTGAAGTTGAAAAAAGAAAATAAAAAAATACAAGTACCTCCTTTAACCTTCTCTAATGCTTCATAAAGAGCAGTTTTGTTATTTCTTTTGAGCCACTGCAGACAATTAACGAGTAAAGTACAAATTCACAATATGATAAATTCATTATGATTATATATATATAGTTAGAACCATATCAATTTTTAACATTTACGAAATGGAAATTGACAAATTGAAACCTGTCCAAAGCTTATTTAATTACCTTTCCAATAGCATGAATAATATGTTCTATGATGATTGAAATAGCAAGCAAAACAAAGCACACAATTGCAACAGCCCAGGTTGGCGTTTCCTCCAACGTTCGCTCTTTTTCTCCACCAGCCATATTTATATAATATTTTTATTGTAAAATTTTATGAAACTTAAAAGAGAGAAAAGAATTGCAAGCAGAGGTTCAGAAGATTGGATAGATACATAGATGGATATATATAAGAAGGAACTCAAGGAAGGACATCTAACGGAACACTAGAAAGTGATTGTGTCGTGTATTTTGGTTTAGCTTAAAGAAATTAAATATATAAAGTTGGTTTGGATATTATTACTGATACAAACATATAGATAATGAAAATAGAAAGTGTTCCACGGTAGCGATAGGAAAAAAATTTGTTTTTATTTTATGGAAGATAGCATTCAAATTCAACGTAAAATTAAACAAGTTGGAATATCGTCGTATTCATGACGGTGAAATTTTCAGAGAGAGATAGATATTAAAGGAAAGAAAGAAGGTAACGCACATCAGATATTAGAGAAAGCAAGATTATATTCATTTTATTTGACAAGTTGAGAGCAATATGTTTTTGTCTGGTCAATGGAAGGAAGGAGGAAATAAACACAAGAGTGAGCGACGGGCGAAGTTCCGTACCCATGACAAGTGGACTTCTTTTTAAGTCAACAATTAATGCATTTCTTTTTTCCTGGCTGGTAGTAGAAGATAATAACGGGAGTTGAATTTTCCGCAATGGGAGCCACTTCTATAAAACTGCGAAGAACATCTTTTTACATCTTTTTATAAAGACATAGTATCTTCACCAATTAACACTTGACATGTGACAATGATTAAATTCAAATGTGGTTAATTTTTTATGGGTTTTTTTTGTTATAAAAAATTTTTGTATCTGAATCAATTAGTGATACAGTTTTACTATACATATAATTTTTTTTTGGCAAACAAGTAAAAACAAATTAACCCTGACTAAATAAGTTTTTTTTTGTCTTATTTCTTTTTTTTTTAGTTGAATGAATGTAGATTCATACTCTTTTAAATAATTTTATAGTATTATGTATTTTTTCTTCTTCTTTGTTTGATTTTTTTTTTTATTGTTGTTAAGAGAGTAAAATAAGAAGAAACTTGAGAAGGTAAAATAAGAAGAAAAAAATGAATAAAAAAAAAGAAGAATGATGATGATGACGATGATGAAAAATAAGAAGAAGAAGAAGCAGAAGATGAGGAGGAAAAAGAGGAAGTTGGATTATGTAGAATTTATCAGTACAAATACATAAAAAATTCTTAACAATACACATAAATGTTTTAGTTTTATACCAAAATTTGCTACAAATACACAAAATTATATTCTTTAATAATGCTGTATTTTCTTCTTCTTCTTCTTCTTCTTTTTTTTTTAAATTTCTTTCTTTCTTTTAGTTAAATGAATGTAGGTTCATCCTCTTTCAGGTAATTTTGCAGCATTATGTGTTTTTCTTCTTTTTTGTTTGATATATTTTTTTGTTTTTATTCTTGTTAAAAGAGTAAAATAAGAAGAAACTTGAGAAGGTAAAACAAAAAAGAAAATATGAATAAGAGAAGAAGAAGAAGGAGAAGAAGAAGAAGAAGAAGAAGAAGAAGAAAAAGAAGAAGAAGAAGAAGAAGAAGAAGGAGAAGAAGAAGGAGAAGGAGAAGGAGAAGGAGAAGGAGAAGGAGAAGGAGAAGGAGGAGAAGAAGAAGGAGAAGGAGAAGGAGGAGGAGGAGGAGGAGGAGGAGGAGAAGGAGAAGAAGAAGGAGGAAGAAGAAGAGTTTTGAATTATGCAGAACTTATTAGTACAAATACACTGAAATTTTGTAACAATACACAAAAATGTCTTAGTTTTACACCGAAATTTACTACAAATTAAGGTTCTAAAAATCGGATCGGACCGGCCAGTTCGACCGGGTTAAACGGGATCCAGTCATTTGGCCGGTCCAGTTGACTCCCAAAATCGCTTGGCAAAAAACCGATTATAAAACTAGTCGAATCGACGGTTAACTGGTGAACCAGTTGAATCGGCCAGATTTTTTAAAGGCCCGGTTCTCCCCCTTCAGCATCAAAACACTATCGTTTTGATGAAGGAAAAAAATAAAAAAAAAAACCCACCTCCCAAACAGCATGACACCCTACCCCTTTCTCTTCTCTCTCACTCTCACATTCACCAAAATGAATGCCTAATTTCACCCAACTAACCTTATCAAAACAAACACCGCTGCCACCATCAGTTTGCAGTAGCCGCCACTCTTCTCTTTCTCACTGTCTTTGTGCTCGTTGCGAAGCCCCATCAGCCACCGTCACCCCTAGTCGCCGCGACTCTTTTCTTCCTCAATGTCTCTGTGCTCGTTGCGAAGCCCTACCAGCCACCTTCACCCCTAGCCGCCGCCACTCTTCTTTTAACACCCTCATTATCAGAATGTCACGCTTCTGGCTGCGCTACTCTAATAGCTCGGATATTACGACGACTCTAAATATATTTAATACTAAGATAGGAGCCTAGCTAAAACTTAAAACCGTATAACTTTTCAAAAGAATTTTTGTTGAAAACATAAATACATAGTCATAAACCATATACCACACTTAACAAGAATATGTATATATATATATATATAACATTAACTTACAAACATTACATAATACAAATCCTATCCCTCTTACAAAATATGTAAAGATAAAGGTGAGGAAAAAATATAATATCTAAAACAATGCAATACATCATATAAACAAAAATGAAAGATACTCTTCGTGACTTCTTTGCCGATATCCAAAAAAGGAAACACCTATAGGGGAGTGAGAACATCGTCCTAGCTGGTTCTCACTATAGGGTTACAGAATTACTATAATAAAATACGTAAAATAAAACTGTTTTCAGAGTACAGTGATCGTTGTTCGCCTTATGTATCTTTTAAAAAACTAAAGGTTTACATTCAAAAATCCGAAACCTTTTATTTCAAAATATTATAAGTTTTTCTTAACAGTATGAATGACCAAGCTATTCCAAGCATAGGTTCATTAAGTCTATACTGAACCAGTTTGATTTTTCATCCTTTACTAAACCAATAACTCAAGCCAATCACGGCCTCTGGCCCATCACATAATCAATTACGGCCTCAGGTCCAAACAACTCAATCAACATCCAATTCACCACAATCCAACCAATTTTAGTTACAAAAACAACTAGAGAGGTTCAAACACAAACAAAGCAGTTACATCAAGTATGGCAATTAGCAGTTAAACATAATTATTCACATAGGCAAACCAATTACAATATGCACACCCAAACAATGTCACACAGATGCATATGATGAATGTGATACGCGGAAATCTGTATCTCTACAAATTTCCTTCGACAAGTATACCAAATTTGTCGTCAAGTAAAAACTCACAGTAGAGTGAGGTCGAATCTCTTAGGGATTGATTGGTTGAGCAACTTTAATAAGAGGAATGTTCTAGTTGAACTAAACAGATTTGAATTGAGATTGCAGAAAATTAAACAGCGGGAAATGTAAGTAGCAAGAAATGTAAAAGACGGAAAGGTAAATAGCTGAATGTAAATTAAGGAAAGTAAATTGTAGAAAGTAAATTGCAGGAAATTAAATGGGAATGGGGGTGATGAACATTAAAGTAAACAGAATATAGAGAATAGGAAGATAAGAATGGGGAAGCTCATTGGGTTCAGGAGATATTGCATTCTTCGGATCAAGTTCATTCTCATATCTTCCTCAATCCATGCAACTCATTGATCTCTTGGCAATCTTAGGTGATTGAATCCCAATTCCTTGGCAATTCAATCTCTCTAGGCTTGAAAAATTGCCCAATTCCTTGATATAATTGCTCATGGGAAGAGATGAAGTGCGATCACTGATTATACCATATGTTTTTCTAGATCAAAGTATCAGGAGGATTGTATGTCACTATATCTGTCCAACCCCAAATCTAGTCCAACATGAGAAAGACTTTCTAGCATGATTTTCTCATTCCTCTTCCAAGGTTCCGAGGAAATCCAAGTATGAACAATTTCTCTTCCGAGACAATTGCTCAATTGGATGAACATCGAAAGCTTTCAAGCAAATCAAAGAGAATGAAAAGAAGAAGAATAATAAGAACTATGATTGATCCATTGAATTACAACAGAGCTCCCTCCCCGAATAAAGTGGGGTTTAGTTGATCATGGCTCTGGGAAATGGAAATTGAAATGTAAAGTGCATCTTGAAAACAAACTAATTACAAAGAAGAGTAAATTGAGTGTTTACAATCTTGGATCCCCTCCTGGTTCCAATCTCTCTTTTTAGTTCAAAACTACTCCTATATATACTACTTCTCTGATCCTTAGTTGAGTCTGCAAGTATCTGAATGTAGGTCCTTGGCTTTGGTTGAAGCAGTTAACAAACTCATTGGGCTTTGCTCAGCTTGCTAGAGGAGTTTAAGTTAGACAGTAGTCACGTTAGTTAGGCCGTTAGTATGAGTAACGTTAAGTGTAAATTCCTAACTTGAAGACGTTAGTGACACCAACGTGGTCACTAACGTCCCAAAACCCCTTAAATCCACGTTACTACTGGCGTTAGTGGCACTAACGTGGCCACTAACGCCACACCTTTGCCGAAGCCCACATTAATGGCCACGTTAGTGGCATTAACGTGGCTACTAACGTGGCCTTCCTTACCTTTGCTTTTAACCCATCGAGGACGTTAGTGGCATTAACGTCACCATTAACATCACAAGCTACCCCTCTTCCACGTTAATGGCCCACGTTAGTGGCATTAATGTGGCCACTAATGTGGCTCTTTCTTCCCTTGAGCTCCTCTTCGATCACGTTACTGGCACCAATGTTGCCACTAACGGTCCTCCTCCTTGCCTTGCTCCATGTTAGTGTCCACGAGTGCACAAATCCCCACACTTCATACAACTGAACCAGCAAGTGCACTGGGTCGTCCAAGTAATACCTGAGCGAGTCAGGGTCGATCCCACGAGGATTGTGGTTTGAAGCAAGCTATGATTATTGACGTGGCAGAAATTGGCGAGTTAAGAAAATATTATAAGAGATACGTTGCAAGTACAGTTCTTAACCAACAAAAATCCGCTTATCAATTTAGAAGGGTTGTCACAAAATTAGAATTAAAATACTGGGAGTATGAATCCCAGGTCGTCTCCCAACGAGTTGCAGAAAGATGTGCTATTTTATTAATCAGGTGTTTTTCGAAATGGTTTGAGTTTGGTAGACAGGAAATTAAATCAGAGAATTTATGTAATTTAAATAAAAACCTTGACCGAGAGTAGATTAGTCGGAAGGCCTATCCTTGTTGGAGTTCTCCCAAGATCAATTGATAATTGAAGGTTGTCTGCTCAGTTATCCCTTACCGGATAAAGGAAAGTTAAGCAAGTTGGAAGTCAGTTTCTACTCACAAGTTCTAATCCTCTCCCTTGGGAAGGATTAGTGTCAGTGACTAGATGGCGACCCAACGCTAAACCCAATTATAATTTTACTCTTGAGCATTCCAACTCAAGGTCCTCATTTCAACCAACTCCCAATCAAGTTATGGAACTACTCGCTCATTATGAATGTAAAATTCACGAAACAAGAAAGGGAAATAATGTAAGACATGATGAATAGTAATCAAAAGGATCAATTAAAAATAAAAATAGTTTTTGTATTAATAAATTCTAAAAATAATCCAACAGTAACTCTGAATAAATTAAGGATATGAAAGAGTAAGTGACAAGTAAGGAAACAACCTAAAATGATGAAGTCTTAACAGAGGTAATAACTCTTCTCAATATCCCAATCCAAAAAGCAGTAAAATCAAAATCCTAAGAACTATGAACGTGTAGAGAGAAAACCTAGAGGAGGAGTAAAATCAGATCTAAAACTAAAATTATGTGGAATGAATGTTGTCCTCTGGTCTCTGCATGTTCCCTGGCTCTAATATGCTTTTTTTGGCCGAAAACTAGGTCAAAACAGGGCCCAAAATTGCCCTCAGCGAATTCTGCAGATTCAACAGATCTCGCACGTCACGCGATCGCGTTATCCACGCGTTCGCGTCATCCAGCATTTTGCCTTGCCACGCGTGCGCGTCGTCCACGCATTCGCGTCACTTGTGCAGTTTACAATCCATGCGTTCGCATCAGGCACGCGAGCGCATCACTGCAATTTCCTTTATTTCGCGCGGTCGCGTGAGCCATGCGTCCGCGTCACTTCTCGCTGGTCATCTCCTTGATTTCTTGTGTTCCTTCCATTTTTGCAAGCCTCCTCTCCAATTTCCAAGTCAGTCATGCCCTATAAAGCCTGAAACACTTAACACACGAATCATGGCATCGAATGGAATAAAGGAGTCTCTAGGAAGCTTATTTTCAACCATGGAGTAATTTTGGGAAGGAGTTGTAAATACATGCTAATTTAATGAATAAGTGGGTAAAGATTTGATAAAACCATACAATTAAACACAATGTAAACCATAAAATAATGGTTTATCAATTATCTTGCAGGTCTTAGTCAGGCGGATAGAAGAGTTGTTCGATTTGTGAGATCTGAACTAGGTTTATATGTTTACAATGATAAGAAGATGGTTAAGGATTGGAGATGCTTTGTCCTTCTGGATTAACTCTAGTCTTACTGTTTTCTTCAATTGTAAATGATTTCTTCTATGGCAGGCTGTATGTGATTGACTCTGGGTTGAGCAGCCGCCAATACTCCTCCAGATCTGAACCCTAGGGTTAGTGCGGATCCAGTCTGATTGAAGGTGAAGCTCCTGTAGTTCATTTTCTTTGATGATCCTACTCAAAACGCCACAAACAAGGTCGAATCTTCCGGATCAGAGGATGCTGCACCTTTGGTTCTAGCCTCTACCACAAAGACCCTAATCTCCTCGTACTTCAGCTAAACTGGTGTCTCGAGAAGTCCCCAACGAAGTCGTGGATTAGCCGTCTAAGAGATGTATAATCAAGCTGGTGGTTCATCATTGTCCGATGAAAGACTCACTCTGAACCCATGTAGAACATGATAACCTTATGCCAATTCAATGCATTCATATTGATGAAGAACGAAGATACATCTTAGAATAGAGAATCTAACATGAATTGAGAAAGAACAGTAGTACTTTTATTAATCTATAAAACTCAGCAGGGCTCCTCTCCTCAACCTAGGAGGTTTAGAAACTCATACTGATAGAGAATATAATGTGAAAAATGAAATATGGCTGATCTCTCTTAATGAGAGGTGTAAAAGTTCTTTAAATATTAAGCGAATGACTAAGGATTACATAAGAAAGGGTAAAACAGTCTTTTAATGCTAAAATCTACTTCTGGGGCCCACTTGGTGAGTTTTTGGGCTGAGCTTTGATGAAATCTACGTGCTATGAGGCCTCTAGGGCATTGAACACTGGCTAAGGGGTCCTCTTTGGGCGTTTGGACATTGGTCTCTTCTCCTTGGGCGCTGGACGCCTAGAAGGGGGCAGGAGGCTGGCGTTGGACACCAGTTTTGGACTATTATATATTGCTAGAATGCTCTATAAGTCTGATTTCCATTGCCATTAAGAACTTTTCATTTGGACTTTTGTAGCTCTAGAAAAGCTCTTCCGAGTGCAGGGAGGTCAGATTCGGACAGCATCTGCAGTGCTTTCTCTGTCTCTGAATCAGACTTCTGCTAACTTTTGCTCCAGCTCCTCAATTTCAGCCAGAAAATACCTGAAATTGTACAAAACCCCACAAACTCAAAGTAGAATCCGAAAATTTGAATTTTGCACTAAAACATATGAAAATATAATAAAAACTAAACAAAACAGGTTAAAAACTATATGAAAATGATGCCAAAAAACATATTAAATATCCGCTCATCACAACACCAAACTTAAACTGTTACTTGTCCCCAAGCAACTAAAAAACATAGTAGGATAAAAAGAAGAGTAAGATACAATAAATCTCAAAGTTTTCAATGAAGCTCAGTTACAATTAGATGAGCGGGACTTAGTAGCTTTTTGCTTCTGAATAGTTTTGGCATCTCACTATCCATTGAAACTCAGAAATATTGGTCTCTTTAGGAACTTAGAATTTGCATGATATTATTGACTCTCCTACTTCAGTTCTTTTTTATTCTTGAACACAACTTTCAGTGTCTTGGCCGTGATCCTAAGCACTTTGTTTTCTAGTATTACCACCGGATACATAAATGCCACATACACTTTAACTGGGTGAACCCTTTCGGATTGTGATTCAACTTTGCTAGAATCCTCAGATAGAGGTGTCAAGAGTTCTTAAGCACACTCTTTTTGCTTTGGATCACGACTTTAACTGCTCAGTCTCAAGCTTTTCACTTGACACCTTCACACCACAAGCACATGGTTAGGGACAGCTTGGTTGAGCCGCTTAGGCCAGGATTTTATTCCTTTAGGTCCTCCTATCCATTGATGCTCAAAGCCTTGGATCCTTTTCCTGCATTTTTGGGCAGTAATGGATTTTTTTCTTTATTTTTTTCTCTATTTTCTCTTTTTTTCTTTGCATGCATATATTAATTTTTTTCTTTTGCAACATGCTTTTTCTTTTTCTTTTTGTTGCTTTCTCTTGCTTAAAGAATCAATTTTTGGATTTTTTAGATTACCAATAATACTTTTTCTTTTTCATCATTCTTTCAAGAGCCAACATTCTAAAATTTCAACTTCAAATATGCACTGTTTATTCATACATTCAGAAAACAAAAGCAATGCCACCATATCAAAATAATTGAACTAGTCTTATTTTAAACTTGAAATTCATGTATCTCTCAGTTCTTTTCAAATAATTTTTTTAAGCAAGGTGAGAGATATATGGAACATTTTATAGCCTTAAGACATAAATGTAAATGATCATGCAACAAGAGAAAGAGAACAGACAGTAAAACATAACAGAAAACAAAAAAATAACATAAGAAAAGGAGATTAAGAGAACGAATCCACCTTTAATGGTGGCGGCTATTACTCCTCCTTGAGGATCCAATTTAGTGCTTGATCTCTTCAATGTCACTCTTTAGTCTTTGTTGAGGCGGCTGCACAGGCTCATGTGCATGCTCTCTAGTTTGCTCCAGCCTCTTCTTGTAGGGGCAAATGCCTCTCCCTTCCTATTTCTTAAGATTTCACCAGTCTTTGGTGCCATACTTAGGAGTGGTAAAAGTAAAAAAGCAAAGCTTTTGCAACACCAAACTTAAGAGTTTTGTTCGTCCTTGAGAAAATATGAACAATGGGGAAGAATAGGGTAGAAGAAGGTGGGGGTAGGTGGAGCTTCAGTGGGACCTACTGGTTTTGAGAGGCTAGGGAATTCAAATTTTCTGCCTTCCTTATAGGCGTTGAACGCCCAGCTTGTGCACCATAGCTGGCGTTCAACGCCAGCTGCCTCCCCCTTTTAGGGCATTGAACGCCCAAGAGGGACCTCCTTGCTGGCGTTCAACGCCAGGTCTTCTACCATTTTGGGCATTGAGCGCCCAGCCTTTGCTCCATGGCTAGCGTTCAATGCCAGTAACACTTCATCTAGAGTGTTCTGTTTTCACTACTGAATATTTCTGTCTCTGTTTTGACAACTGTACATGATCATGAACCTAAAAAAATAACTAAAAAAAACAAATTAAAAGAAATAGAAATAACTAATTAGGGTTGGGTTGCCTCCCAACAAGTGCTTCTTTAATGTCATTAGCTTGATGGACAGCTCCTTTCAAGGAGGAAGATAGTGATAGAGGAATAAATCCTTACTCCTTACTGAGAGCTTCCTTCTTGTGCTCTCATGGAATAGCATAATACGCTCAAGAGACAGGATCTTGTTCACTGCCTAAGGCAGGGTTGGGCTTGTAGCAATATGCTGGTGTCCCTTTTTGTCACTTCTCTTTTCCATGGTGAATACCATGATGAGACAAGTGAATACCACCATTTTCCATGGTGAAAAGCTTTTAGTAGGGATATTTTTGTTTTTTCAGCCCCGAGGTATCTTCCTTTTGGGGCCTTCCTTCTTTGTGGATGGTGTACATCCAACACCAAACTTATGTTTGGTCTTAGAAGGGATTGAATTGGTTTCATCAAAGGGATTAGTGATAAACCGCTATTTTACGGTTTATCTTGTGCTTATTTTAGTAGATTTTACCCATTATTCTCACACTTATTCATGTAAATTGCATGTTTTACATTTTCCTTCCTGATTTTGTGCTGTGATTGAAAACATACTTCTTTGGCCTTAAATTTGCTAATTTTAATCCTCTCTTATTACCATTCGATGCCGTGATGTGTGTGCTGAGTGTTTTCAGGATTTATAGGGCAGGAATGGCTTAGAGGATAGAAAGGAAGCATGCAAAAGTGGAAGGAATACAAGAAAATGAGGAATTTAGAAGCTGGCAGTGACGCGTACGCGTAAGCGATGCGTACGCGTGATGATTGGACTTTTGTGTGGTTTAGAATTCTCAAATGAAATCTCGTTGAAATATAGTTTCTATAGTCCTTTCATACAAAAATTGTATTTGTCACAAGTAACAAACCCCTAAATTTATAAACCGAAGTATTGAACCTCGGGTCGTTCTCCCTAGGAATTACAATAAAGTGCCTTGTTATTGGTTATGAGGTATTTTTGGGATTTTGATAAGAGACATGAAATATAAATGACAAAGAAAGTAAACTAATGGCTAAAAAGGTCTTGGCAAGGTTTGGTGGTCAAGGATCTCTATCCTAATCACTAACCACAACATGAGAATTGGCAAGGATCAACCCCATTAAGTCATCCTCTAACTAATAAAGGAAAGTCAAATGAGCTATGTCAATCCAAGTCCATAAGTCCTAGTTCTCCACCAATTCAATTAGTGAGATCTAGAGTTAATGGCTCCCAATCGTCAATCACTTGGACATTAGCAACTCAAGAGTTCCTAAGTTACCTTCCCAAGCCAAGAGCACTAAAATCTACTCTAAAATCTAACTAAGCATTTTATCAAACACTTAGAAGGTGATAGTTGCGCTCGTGGACTATGTCGGTAAAGATTTTCTCGATAAAGTTGCGTTGCAAGTATAGCTCTACCAACAACAAGCCTCGAGGATCAAATTTAGAGAGGGATTTGGTTGTCACAAGTTCAACCCCAATAGAAATAACTGAAGTATTCAAACCTCGGGTCGTCTCACAAGGAATGGGCAAACATGTGCTTCAATATTGGTTAGAATTCCGGGGTTGTAAGTCATGAGCAAGAAAATAAAATGGGAATCTTAACAAGTAAGCAATCTTTAAAATGCAAGAAATTAATTCAAACAACTAAGCAAGACATGAGCAATTCCAAACTAACAAGTAACACCCAATATAATTCTATTCTAAACTAAACAAGCAACTGTAACTAAGGCAAGTAATTAAGAATTTTGGGTTTTCAAATAGGAATGATAAAAGTAACTCTTGGCTAGGCATGGGAATTGAGGTCACCATCCTTGTCTAATAACCATATCTTGACAATTATGAGGAACCAAACTCATTAAGTCTACTTCTATCTTTGAAGTATGTCAAATGGTTTGGTCAACAACAATCCATAAGTTCTAACCTCACTACTAATTGACTTAATAGAAGGTTAGTGTCAATGGTTATCAAATTGACCACTAAGGGCTCCCAAATCATCAAATCTATTAGACCCAATGACTCAAGTTTACCCAATCCCCTTAGCCTAGGCCAAGAGTGAAAAGAACTACTCCATAATCAAGGTAAACAATTCATCAAACACTTGGTAAGCATTAATAAAAGTCATGTTCAAATTGCAATTAAATTGAAATTAACAAGTACCCACTAACAATTATCAACATACAATCATCCAAACAACACAATTAATCATAGAAATCATCAAATTAACATCAACAAGTCAGGATTCACAACATTCATGAAATGGGTATAAAATGACAATTGACAAGAATTCATAAAACTAACACAAGATCTAAGCAAAATTATACCAAGGAATTCAAATTGAACAATTAAAACTAGTAATTAACAAGATCCAATTCACAATTCGACAAGGGAAGATCAAATTAAAACTAGATCTAGAGAGGAACAAGGATTTCTCTCTCTAGAAGAACAAAGAACCAAAAACTAGCTAAAATTGTGTCTTAGTGTAAAATGAATGATCCCCCACTTCCCCCTTGCATCCTTGGGTCATTTCCATGCAGAAATAGCTTGAATTTGGGCCTGATGAGCCTCAGAAGTCACCAGGCACGATTTTTTTTAATGAGGTCACGTGCAGCTTCCCGCGCGTGCGCGACATGCGTGCGTGCGCGCCGATCGCTTTTGTGATCCACGCGTGCGCGCCAAGTGTGCGTGTGCATCGATAGGAATCTTCTGGTCCACGCGGATGCGTCCATCCTTGCGTGCCGCTTCCAGCCATTCTCATCCATGTGTGCGCGTGCGCGCCAATGCTGCTTTTCCCAAAAATTCAAATCTTCATGTTCCTCCCTTTTGTACATGCTTTCTTTCTCTCTTCTAGGCCATTCCTACCCTATAATTCCTAAAATCACTCAACAAATACATCACGGCATCGAATTGCAATAGAAGGGGATTAAAATATGGCAATTTTAAAGCAAAACAAGCATGTTTTTCATCATGGAGCAATATTAGGAAGTGAACACAAAATCATGCATTTCTTGTGAATAAGTGTGAGAAATATTGACAAAATCCCGCAAATTCTACACAATATAAACCACAAAATTGGGGTTTATCAAATCTCCCCACACTTAAACCAAGCATGTCCTCATGCTTAAAATAAAAATACCAAAGATCATGGTGAGAAAGGGTTTATGAAATGCAAACTACCTAAGTGGATGCATGCAACTAATGTAAAATCATCTACCTACTTGGTCAAGGGTAAATCTATCCTGCAAGAACACATGTGAACATATGGGGTGAAAATAGTATGTAACTCATGAGCCTTACCAAATTGAACATCACTAAGAGATGCATATAACTTGCTAGATGAACGTTTGTGAAAGCCGGGAACAAAGAATTGAGCATCGAACCCTCACCGGAAGTGTATCCGCTCTATTCGCTCAAGTGTATAGGGTTCGTCGCTCAATCCTCTCCTAATCATGCTTTCCAAGATTTGTCTTTTATCTAACAATCAACAATCACTTAATGCATGCTTACAAGTATCATGAGGTCTTATTCATGGGTTGTAATGGGGCTAGGGTGAAGGTAAGGATGTATATGGCCAAGTGAGCTTAAAATTTGAGTCCTTGATTAACATAGGATCCCACTAGACACATAGAACAACCTATACAACTATAATATATTACCTAGCTACCCTTGAGTTTCACTTTTTTGCATACTCAGGCATTCTTTTTAATTCACATTCCATATGCATTGTTTTTTTCATTACCTTGTCTTGGGGTTGCTTTGTCCCTTTTTTTTTATTTTTTTTATGATCCCTTTTCTTGGGGTCTTGTGTACAAAAGTTTCAATGTATATAGTTCAATCACTCAATAAATGAGCATGTTCCCAAATCCTAGAATTTCAATTATACTACAATTATACACCTATATATCTACCCAAATTTCCCAAGTATACCCTTCTAATTGAATGACCCACATCCTAACTTACCTAAGCTAATCAAGGATCCAAATTTAGGAACATTCATGGTTTTTCACTTAGGGTTGTTGATGTGCTCTATTTAAGAACAAAAAGGGTTTATCATGGGCTCATAATTGGTTAGCAATGGTAGATAAAAGGTTAAGGCCATTTGGGAAAAGTGACTATTGAATTGATGGCCTCAATCATGTAAATGCATTCATACACAAAGTAATGGACATATAGAATCAGACAAAGCAAGGATCACAATCATAGAGAGAGAGATATATGCACACAAGAATGGGAATTAATGGTTAGAAGATGTAACCATGCAATAGGCTCAAAACTTACATGCTTGTGTTCTTAGCTCAATCACTATGTTCCAAAATACATTCTTAAAGCAAGTTTGCTGCAAAATTTTTTTTTTCAAAAATTGGTAGGGTACCCCAAAATACAGTTTCTTGGGGAAGAAGTTATTGTTTTGACCAAGCAACTATATAGAAACTAGCTATCATGCAATGAGTATTTACAAGCAAAACTAACTACACATGCAATGTACTAACTACTAAGCAAAAGATAAA
Source organism: Arachis ipaensis (assembly GCF_059453495.1). Lineage (NCBI taxonomy): Eukaryota > Viridiplantae > Streptophyta > Magnoliopsida > Fabales > Fabaceae > Arachis > Arachis ipaensis. The sequence goes on along the minus strand of NC_142439.1, from coordinate 56,933,911 downwards.
TCCATGGGTATTGAAAGGAAGAGATTGTTACCCATGGAGATCGGTCGAACGACCTCCCCACACTTAAAAATTAGCACGGTCCTCCGTGTTACGAACAATGCGCAAAGGGCAGTCGGGACCGGAACCGTCACTATCCTCTCCTTCAGAGCTCCCATCACTTGGGTTTGAGGTGGATGTGAATATTTTAGGTTCCTCCATGCTAGGGGTAACACAACGCAGAAGCTTCTTGATGTAAGTGTATCGGCGTTGATTGCGCCGCTCATCTCTATCAAGCTTCCGGTGTAGATCTTCTATCATTTGAAGTGTTGATCTTTGCCGTGGTGGTGATGATGAAGTGGAAGGGATAGTAGATGGAAGGGCTATGTCAAGGCTTGGGTTGTTCATGGGAAGATGTAAGTATTTTTCGCTTGGGACCACATCACCCTTAGCCGGAACTATAATCTTCCTGTCCTTGGCTTCCCAAGGAACACCTGCAGCAGCAACCAAATCAGATACCAATGCTGGAAATGGCAAATTACCCCGGGCGTGAACTTGACTCATCGCTTGCTTGACAAGAAACGGAGTGTTCACCGGCCTCTCCGTGAGAACATACCAAACAAGAAAGGCGAGATCTGCCGTGAAGGACGACTTATGGGTGCTAGGTAGCACATAGTGGGATAGGATCTGGGCCCAAGCTCTAGCTTCTACAGTGAGGAAGCGAGCGTCAATGCTTTTGGGCCTCATCCGGAGTCAACCTTGGGTCCAAAATGTCTCCGGCTCAGCAATGACTTGGAGGATCGAGTCCCAATCAAATCCAAACTTCTCTCACTGACGTAAGACTTCTTGGTAGCCATCCATGTTATTCGGTACCGGTAGGACATTAAGCACTTGCTGAATAGCCTCTTCTGAAACCGAGACTTGCTTCCGGTGCATGTATACCGATTGAAGGGAGGAGAGAAGGTAGTTCGTGTAGAATTCTTCTACCCAAGAGAGGTTGATCTCCCTTGGTTTCCTTAAAAGAAACTCCCATCCTCGCTGTTCAATGCGGGGTAGAATATAAGGAGAAACCTTGTCCGGCGGAGCAAGTAGATGCTCAGGATGATAGTTCCTCATAGTTATGGAAGGGAACATAAGTTCACAGAAGCAGTTAGGGAACCTTGAAGAATCTTTTGCCGGTTTGCTCTTTTCTTTCTCATCAATAGGAGCGGGTATCTTAGCCTTCTTGGATAGGGGTTTGGCTCCTAATGAAGAGTGCGCCTTAGAAGTTGATCTTTGGGGTGCCCTCCTTGCGGCCGGTTTCCTTGGAGCTTTCTCCTTGCCTTTATTGGTGGCCATCCTGAGAAGGGAAGGGAAATAAGAAAACATTAAACCCAAAGAATTATCTTAACAAAAAAAAAAGCATGCAAGTGAAAGGATAGTAAAGCATGGGTCACAACACTTGACATGGGAAGCAAGATGAAGTGAGGCATGCAAAATGGTATGAGAAGTATAGACTCAAGCATCCATAACAAAGAGCAAGTCATGTTCAATGAGTATTTAATCAAAAGCAAAGCGGGTTCAATGCGTATAGAAGACAACAAGTGAATGAGGGGAAGCATCCAATTGAAAGTACATTATTAAAAGGAACCAAAATGGCATTGATGCATTTCCTCGAACACTTGGTGTGCAATTATTAAGCGAAGAACAAGTATGAGATACTCAATCAATTCAAAGCCCAAATTGAAACATCAATCATCACATAAACATCACATATTGGCAAAGATAAGGGAAAAATAACAAAAGATCTAGTAAAGCAATTTAAGCTCAAATTCAATATCAATGGAAAAATGAGGAAAAAGGAAAAATAAGCAAGCAAAAGTGAGTAATATAATCATGCAATTAAAAGAAAAACTAAGTAAAGCAACAAAAAGAGTCTAGCTAAAGGATGAAATAATGTAAAGAAAATGAAAGAAAAGAAATGGAAGAAGTATAACCTTGAGAAGTGTAAAAGAACAAGGTTGAATTTTCTTTTGTGAAGATGAGAAAGGAATAGGAGAGATGTAGTGCCACCGGAAGAGGTGGTTGTCGCCGGTGAGTGGCCGGAGACGGTGGTGGTGGGTTGTGGGAGGAGAAGAAGAAAGGAGAGGTGATGGAGAAGGAAGAAGAGAGAAAGAAAATATGAAAGGGGGTGAGAAAGGGAAACAGAGCAAGGCGCGAAGCTTTAAAACTGATTCGCCAACCGGCGCGCGCGTGCACAGTGCACTGGCGCGTCGGTGAGGTTTTGGGCGAGGGACGCGGATGCGTCAATGGTGCGCACGCGCGAGGTCAGTTGCGCCCTTGGCACAGAACTGGTACAAAGTGGGCATAAGTCTCTGGATTTTGTACCAGAGTTGGTGAGTGACGCAGGCGCGCGGACGCACGCCTTGCGCGGACACATGCCTGAAGGATTTTGCGACTGGCGCTGATGCACACAACGTGCAGACGCGTCAGTTCTGGCACAAGATTGGCCCAAATGTGGCACAACTCTTTGGATTTTGTACCAGAGAGTGCAGATATTGCCATCGGCGCGCGCCCGCACAGTGCACTTGCGCATCGATGGGTGATTTGCAATGGTGTGCGCAGGCGGCAAGTACGCAGACGCATGAGTGCCTGGCGCGATTTGGGCACGAAGTGGGCATAACTCTCGGGTATTTGGCCCAAGAGTAGGAAATGCACCACCGGCGCGCGCGCGCACGGTGCGCTGGCACGTCAGTGCCCATTTTTCCTTTTTCTCTTCTCTCTTTTTTTTAACATAACAAAACCTATTCTAACACATTCTTGGTAGGTGTTTAAGCTAGTAGTCAAGGAGAATACTTCACAATTTCATGCACTATCCAAAACATACCATTCTCCCTACTTCAACAATTCATCCATACCAAATGATGAAAACTATATGAACATCCTATCTATTCACAAGAAGAACAAAACTAGCATTCCTATGCAATCAATCAATCATCAAGAATTCACAAAATCACAAGAATTTAGGGTTACAAACTAAATGGTATAAACAAGGAAGATCTTACCACGGTGGGGTGCCTCCCACCAAGCACTTTTCTTTAACGTCCTTAAGTTGGACGGTCCTTTTCTTAAGCTTCCTCTCTCCTCGATGCATCCTCCAATAGGTACACCTCTAGCTCTTTTGGGGGCTTGTAGCCATGATACTTCTTCACTCTATGTCCATTCACCTTGAAAGTTGCTTTAATTTTGGGATCAAACAACTCCACCACTCCATAGGGCTTTATCTCCTTCACCTTGAAAGGTCCTTCCCATCTAGAGCGGAGCTTGCCAGGCATGAATCGAAGCCTTGAGTTGTAGAGAAGGACCTCATCACCTTCTTGAAAGTCCTTCTTCCGGATGTGATGGTCATTGAATGCTTTAGTCTTTTCCTTGTAAATCCGGGCATTCTCATATGACTCGTTCCTCAAACACTCAAGCTCCTCTAGTTGTAACTTTCTGGCTTCACCCGCCTTGGCTAAATCCATGTTGCACTGCTTTACTGCCCAATAGGCTCGATGCTCAATCTCCACCGGAAGGTGGCATGCCTTACCATAGATGATTCGGAAGGGACTCATCCCTATCGGGGTCTTGTAGGCCGTTCTATACGCCAATAGTGCATCTCCTAACCGGAGGCTCCAATCCTTTCTTTGTGGATTGACCACTTTCTCCAAAATTCTCTTAATTTTTCGGTTGGACACTTCCGCTTGTCTATTTGTTTGCGGATGATAAGCAGTAGCAACCTTATGCGACACTCTGTAGCACTTGAGCAATGCTTCTACCTTCCTGTTACAAAAGTGGGATCCTTGGTCGCTCATGATTGCTCGTGGCGACCCATAACGGCATACAATGTGATTCCTAATAAAAGAAACAACGGTATTGGCGTCGTCAAGGCGGGTAGGTATGGCCTCCACCCACTTTGACATGTAGTCAACCGCTAACAGAATATACAGATACCCACTAGAGTAGGAAAATGGTCCCATAAAGTCAATGCCCCATACATCAAATATCTCGCAGAATAAAATAGGTTGCTGAGGCATTTCATCCATTTGGGATGTGTTTCCCGACTTCTGACACTGATGACAAGACACACATAATCGGTTAGCATCCTTGAACAAGGTTGGCCACAAAATCCACAATCCAACACCTTTTTAGCGGTCCTTTGTGGGCCAAAGTGGCCGCCACATTCGGACGAATGGCAAGCTTCAAGAATTGGTTGGATTTCGGACTCCGGGACACATCTTCGAATTACTTGGTCCACGCCCCTCTTCCACAAGTGAGGGTCATCCCAAATATAGTATTTGGAATCACTCCTCAACTTGTTCCTTTGGTTTTTCGAAAAGTTGGGAGGGAAGATTTTTGCAACCAAATAGTTCGCCATTGGGGCAAACCAAGGAAAGCTATCCGATACAGCATGCAAACTATCCAATGGGAATGAGTCATTGATCGGAAATGGATCAAATTTTAAATTCTCAATACTGCTTAAATGATCCACAACCAGGTTTTGAGATCCACTCCGGTCCCTAATCTCAATGTCGAATTCTTGCAAAAGCAAGATCCAACGTATGAGTCTAGGCTTTGACTCATTCTTTGTCAATAAGTACTTTAAAACTGCATGATCCGTGTATACCACTATCTTTGATCCTAGCAAATAAGATCTGAATTTATCTAAAGCATGAACAATAGCTAAGAGTTCTTTTTCAGTAGTGGTATAGTTGGATTGTGCTGCATCTAGTGTTTTAAAAGAGTAAGAATGACATAAGGGAGTTTACCATCACGCTGTGCAAGCGCTGCACCTACAGCATGGTTTGACGCATCGCACATTATCTCAAATGGCAACGTCCAGTTGGGGCCTCGCACAATCGGTGTCGTGGTAAGAACTCTCCTTAGCTCTTCAAAAGCTTTCACACATTCACTATTAAACTCAAAATCCACATCTTTTTGGAGTAGGTGCGACAATGGCAAAGCAATCTTGCTGAAATCTTTGATAAAGCGCCTATAGAATCCTTCATGTCCTAAAAACGAGCGAACCTCCCTCACAGATGAGGGGTGAGGTAAAGTGGTGATAACATCGACCTTGGCCGGGTCTACAGAAATGCCCTCATGAGATACTACATGTCCTAACACTATACCTTGTCGTACCATGAAGTGAAATTTTTTAAAATTTACGACAAGGTTAGTGTCAACACATCTAGCTAGGACCTTGGCCAAGTTCTCTAAGCAGCAGTCAAATGAAGTACCATAAACGCTGAAGTCATCCATAAAGACTTCCAGACAATTCTCTATTAGATTGGAGAAGACACTCGTCATGCACCACTGAAAAGTAGCGGGTGCATTACATAGTCCAAATGGCATCCTTTTATAGGCAAAGGTGCCAAACGGACAAGTAAACGTGGTCTTCTCCTGATCTTTAGGAGCAATATGAATCTGGAAGTAGCCAGTAAATCCATCAAGAAAGTAGTAGTGAGATTTACCGGCCAAACGATCTAACATCTGATCGATGAAGGGCAAGGGGTAATGGTCCTTCCGTGTAGCGGCGTTCAATCTTCTGTAATCAATACACACTCGCCACGCATTTTGTACTCTTTTAGTTACCATTTCACCGTCGTCCTTCTTGACCGTTGTGATGCCCGACTTCTTGGGAACAACCTGGACCGGGCTCACCCACTCACTGTCGGAGATTGGGTATATGATGTCCGCATCCAGTAATCTGGTGACCTCTTTCTTCACTACATCGAGGATGGTCGGGTTGAGCCTCCTTTGCGGTTGCCTAACCGGCCTAGCTCCATCTTGGAGAAATATCCTATGCATGCACTTGCGGGGGTCAATTCCCACAATATCTGCTAGGCTCCATCCTATTGCTTTCTTGTACTTTCTTAGAACATCTAGGAGCTTTTCTTCTTCTTCACTTGAAAGCTCACTAGCAATAATGACCGGAAACCTTTGATTGTCCTCTAAGAAAGCATACTTCAAAAGAGATGGAAGGGGCTTCAGTTCACTTTTTACCTCTAGCTAAGGTTCTTTTTCATCAAGCTCACGAAGTTCATTCTTGACAACTTTTTCATGTTCATCCTCTTGGTCATTCGCCTCTTCAACAATAGGGTAGCACAACTTGTTGTGGTCTTTTTCTTGCACTTCTGCTACCACTTCATCAATTACATCACATCGGAGCACAGAATGTTCTTCGAGAGGATGTTTCATGGCTTCTTCTAAATTGAACCTGATAGTCTTGTCTCCAACCTCAAAGGAATATGTGCCGGTGAAGGCATCTGACTTGAATTTAGAGGTCTTGAGGAAGGGTCTACCAAGAAGAACGGAAGAGGAGTTTCTATTTTCTGTTGGAGGCATTTCAAGGATGTAAAAGTCAACCGGAAAAACCAAATCCTTGATTGCCACAAGTACATCTTCCGCTATTCCCATCACCGTGATCACACTTTTATCAGCTAAGGCAAACCTCGTCGCCGACTTCTTTAATGGAGCTAAATTGAACCGCACATAGATAGAAAGTGGCATGATACTTACACAAGCTCCCAAGTCACACATACAATCATGAAAAGTGCGTCCACCAATACAACAAGACACCAAACAAGGTCCAGGGTCACCACATTTCTTTGGAATAGGTTCCATCAAGGAAGAAATTGAACTATCCAAGGATAATATCTCCAATTCTCCTATCTTATCTTTGTGTGTACACAAGTCTTTCAAAAATTTTGTATACTTTGGAATTTGTTGAATAGCATCAAGAAGGGGTATGGTTACCTCAACCATCTTGAACACTTGAAGCATGTTCAAATCAAACTCTGGTGTTTTCTTTGCCTTCTTCACCATGGAAGGGAATGGAATAGGAATGGACTCTTCCACTATAGCTTTCCTCTTGGGTTCCTTGAGATTTACTCCTTCTTCCTCATGCCTTTTGTCTACCACCTCTTCTTCATGTGGAGCTTCAACAACCACTTCTTCTTCATGAATGTCTCCCATGACCCTTGGAGGTATCTCCTCCAACGTAGTCCCCAACCGTAGAGTGATGGCATTGAGACCGTCCTTTGGGTTTGGTTGGGGTTGGGATGGAAGGTTAGAAGAGCTTGAGGTTTGGTTGGTGTTGTTGTTGGGAGTTGATGGTTGGTTTGGCATGGTCATCTTTGAAAGCATGTTGGTGAGGTTAGCCAATTGAGCGCCCAAGGCATCAAATTGAGCCTTGTTGCTCTCATCTCTTTTCTCCATGGCAGCTCTAAGCTCATCAACTTGATTGTTGGAAGATGGAGGAGTTTGATTGGATTGTTGTCTATGGTGTGGTGCATGGTACTTGGTGTAGTTGTTTTGGTTTTGGTTGGAGTGGCCTTGGTTGGATTGGTTGTTGGTGTTGTTATGGTGGTATTGGGATGAAGATTGGTTGTTGTTGTGATGAGAAGAAGAGTTGTTCCATCTTTGGTTTTGATTGCTTCCTTGTGCATTATCTCTCCACCCTTGATGTTGATTACCATCTTGAGGGTAATTGTTTTGGCCTTGAGAAGGGTAAGGTGGACGGTTGTTGTAATTCACATTGGCTACTACAAGAGCATGTTCTTCTTGAATTTGATGGCATTGATCGGTGTAATGTGTGGTGCTAGAGCACAAACCACAAATCCTAGGAGGGCCTTCAAATTGAGCAACCGGAGGTGGGGCTTGGATGGCTTGGATGGAGTAGTATTCCTTTTTATCCTTTTGTATTTGGGTAAGGATGGTAGTCATATCTCCAGGTGCTTTGGTTAGACTTGATTCGGAAGGGGATGGTTCTACCACACCCTTGGGAGGATTACTTTGCACCCTTGTATGTTGCGTAGCCTCGGCAACATCCTTTATCAAATTCCAAGCTTCTCCCTCCGTCTTGTTTTTCGAAAGGGAACCACCGCTAGAGGTGGTAAGCAATCTTCTATCTTCCACACAAAGACCTCCGGTGAAGTAGCTAATGAGCAAGTGAGTGTTCATCCCATGGTGTGGACAAGATTCTAATAGCCTCTTGAACCGAGACCAATACTCATACAAACTCTCTTGGTCTCTTTGTATTATGCCCGAAATCTCCTTCCGAATGTAGTCGGTCTTTTCCGGTGGGAAGAATTTATATAGAAACTCTCTTCTCAAGAAATCCCAATTAGTCACAATCTCATCCGGTAGCAAATAAAACCATGTCTTTGCTTGCCCTTCAAGAGAAAAAGGGAAGGAAAAAACCATGATAGCCACCTTATCGGCTCCATGCCTTTGAGCCGTAGAACAAGCAACTTGAAAATCTTTTAGATGTCGGATGGGGTCTTGACCCGGCAACCCATGATACTTAGGAAGTAGATTTATCAAGCTACTCTTCAATTGAAAGTTTGGATCAAGGTTAGGATACCTTGCTTGCAACGGTTGAAGTATGATGTTCGGAGCTCCTTGCTCATGCAAAGTGATCCGTCATGGCTCCGCCATGTGTGGCTCACCTGTAGGATGTAAAGATGTATTATTAGTGCCAACAGAAGAATAGGAAGTAGCGGACTTCAAGTCACTCTCGGTACCGCCTAGTGATTCGGTATGTTCCTCAAGAGAGGCTGAAGTACTAGCCGTATAGTCCAACCGCCGTCTAGCTTGTCGAGTATGTAACAAAGTTTTTTCAATCTCAGGATCAAAATCGGCTAAGCTAGAATTCAGTTGAGACCAAGTCATCAAACTTGAGAGTCATAACACAAATGTAAAAGAAATCTAAACTATAGCTAAGTATTGAAAGCAATTAAACTATCTACAATATTCACATATTCACATAACCAATATCAAGACATATGTTGCAACCATTCCCCAGCAACGGCGCCAAAAATTTGATAGTTGCGCTCGTGGACTATGTCGGTAAAGATTTTCTCGATAAAGTTGCGTTGCAAGTATAGCTCTACCAACCACAAGCCTCGAGGATCAAATTTAGAGAGGGATTTGGTTGTCACAAGTTCAACCCCAATAGAAATAACCGAAGTATTCAAACCTTGGGTCGTCTCACAAGGAATGAGCAAACATGTGCTTCAATATTGGTTAGAATTCTAGGGTTGCAAGTCATGAGCAAGAAAATAAAGTGGGAATCTTAACAAGCAAGCAATCTTTAAAATGCAAAAAATTAATTCAAACAACTAAGCAAGACATGAGCAACTCCAAACTAACAAGTAACACCCAATATAATTCTATTCTAAAGTAAACAAGCAACTGTATCTAAGGCAAGTAATTAAGAATTTTGGGTTTTCAAATAGGAATTATAAAAGCAACTCTTGGCTAGGCATGGGAATTGGGGTCACCATCCTTGTCTAATAACCATATCTTGACAATTATGAGGAACCAAACTTATTAAGTCTACTTCTATCTTTGAAGTACGTCAAATGGTTTGGTCAACATCAACCCATAAGTTCTAACCTCACTACTAATTGACTTAATAGAAGGTTAGCGTCAATAGTTATCAAATTGACCACTTAGGGCTCCCAAATCATCAAATCCATTAGACCCAATGACTCAAGTTTACCCAATCCCCTTAGCCTAGGCCAAGAGTGAAAAGAACTACTCCATAATCAAAGTAAATAATTCATCAAACACTTGGTAAGCATTAATAAAAGACATGTTTAAATTGTAATTAAATTGAAATTAACAAGTACCCGCTAACAATTATCAACATATAATCATCCAAACAACACAATTAATCATAGAAATCATCAAAGTAACATTAACAAGTCAAGATTCACAACATTCATGAAATGGGTATAAAATAACAATTGACAAGAATTCATAAAACTAACACAAAATCTAAGCAAAATTATACCAAGGAATTCAAATTAAACAATTAAAACTAGTAATTAACAAGATCCAATTCACAATTCAACAAGGGAAGATCAAATTAAAACTAGATTTAGAGAGGAACAAGGGTTTCTCTCTCTAGAAGAATAAAGAACCAAAAACTAGCTAAAATTGTGTCTTAGTGTAAAATGAATGATCCCCCCTACTTCTCCCTTGCATCCTTGGGTCTTTTCAATGCAGAAACAGCTTGAATTTGGGCCTGATGAGCCTCAGAAATCGCTAGGCACGATTTCCTTTAATGAGGTCACGTGCAGCTTCCCGCGCGTGCGCGCCATGCGTGCGTGCGCGCCGATCGCTTTTTTGATCCACGCGTGCGTGCCAAGTGCACGTGTGCATCGATAGGAATCTTCTGATCCGCGCGGATGCATCCATCCTTGTGCGCTGCTTCCAGCCATCCTCATCCACGCGTGCGCATGGAGTGCGCGTGCATGCCAATGCTGCTTTTCCCAAAAATTCAAATCTTCATGTTCCTCCCTTTTGTATATGCTTTCTTTCTCTCTTCTAAGCCATTCCTACCCTATAATTCCTGAAATCACTCAACAAATACATCACGACATCGAATGGCAATAGAAGGGGATTAAAATATGGCAATTTTAAAGCAAAACAAGCATGTTTTTCATCATGGAGCAATATTAGGAAGTGAACACAAAACCATGCATTTCTTGTGAATAAGTGTGAGAAATATTGACAAAACCCCCCAAATTCTACATAATATAAACCACAAAATTAGGGTTTATCAGAAGGCATAAAAGGAAAGCATAGTAAAATTACAAGGAAAATAAATCTACACTAAAATCCAACCAAGCATTTCATCAAACACTTGGAAGGCATAAAAGAAAAACATAGTAAAATAGCAAGGAAAGTAAATCTACACTACTCAATTGCAAGGAATTAAACAACAACAAATCAAATCAATAATAAAGGAACATGAATCATAAATTGCATTAAAAGAGAGATAGAAGAACAAAAGTGCATCAACATAAAAGTAGAGAATTACATGAATTAAATGCTAAACTAGAGAGAGGAAAGGTAGAAGAAGAATAATTTCAAAAGGAAAAGTAAATCAAAGCATGAAATTAACCTAGATCTAAGAATTCCTAATCTAGATCTAACCTACTCCTAATTCTAGAGAGAAGAGAGAGCTTCTCTCTCTAGAAACTAACTAAAAGCATGTGAAAACTAAAATAAAACTAAAATAATGGCTAGATGTCTCATCCCTTTTCAATCCTTGGGTCAAATAGCATTAGAAATGAGTTGGATTGGTCCCACAAGGCTTTAGAATTCGCTGGCCACTAATTTGCTTTTAATGAATCATGTGCAAATTGGCACATGCGCCATGCGCGCCCCTCTAAACGTGATGCAACTATGGCAAATATTAAATCATTTCGAAGCCCTAGATGTTAGCTTTCCAACACAACTGGAACCGCATCATTTGGACCTCTGTAGCTCAAGTTATGGTCAATTAAGTGCGAAGAGGTCGGCTTGACAGCTTTTGCGATTCCTTCATTTCTTTTCTTCGTGAGTTCTCCATTTTTACATGCTTTTCCTTCATTCCCTTGATCCAATCTTTCCCCTAAATCAAGCACAAGATAAACCCTACAAATGGGGTTTATCAAACTTTCCCACACTTAAACCAAGCATGTCCTCATGCTTAAACCAAGAGAGAAACAAGGGGTATCAACATTTATTCAATGAAGTCTAACTAAATGCAATCTACCTATATGCAATTATCTATATGAATGCAATTGCTTGGTCAAAATAAATCAATTCCCAAGAATACATAAATGCACAAGGGCTAAGGGTATTAACAACCATGCCAAACCACAATTGAATTGAGCTATTAAATATTTTTACAAACTTGCATGAGGAGTGATGATCATAGGTGGAAAACATGTAATTGAGCATCAAACCCTCACCAGATGTGTTTGCACTCTATTCGCTCAAGTGTTTAGGGTTGATTCTCTCAATTCTCCTCTATTTCATGCTTTCCAAGATTTGTTTTTCTTCTAACAATCGACATTATTTTCATGCATGCATACAAGTATCATGAGGTCTTTTCATTGGTTGTAATGGGGCTAGGGTCAAGGTAGGGTGCAGATATGGTTAAGTGAGCTTGAAATTTGAATCTGTGATAAGCTTAAACTTCTCACCTAACCTATGACAACCTATACAATTCAAAACTAGCCTAACTACCAATTTTTCACTTTTTCACATACTCATGCATTCCTTTTTATTTCACAACACTTATGCATTGATTTTATTGAGCTTCACTTTGGGGCATTTTGTCCCCTTTTATTTATTTCTTTTTCTTTGTTTCTTTCTTTTTCTATTTTTTTTCTTTTCTTTTCCACATTGTTTTTTTTTCTTTTCCTTTTCCTTTTCCTCATTTTTTTCTATATACAAGATCATCAATGCATAAGGTTTTACATTCATTACACATGAGCATGTACCCAATTTCCAATATTTACAACAAAAATACAAAACTAACCTTTTATTCACCCAATGTTCCAAGATTTCCCACACTTAAATGACACACACACACACTAGCCTAAGCTAATCAGAGATCCAAATTAAGGACTTTTATTATTTTTTGCTTTAAGGCTTGTAAGTGCTAAAATTATGAACAAAGTGAGTTAAGCATAGGCTCAATTTGGCTAACAATGGAAGATAAAAGGTAGGGCCATTTGGGTAAGTGAGCTAAATGAAATGACGGCCTCAATCATATAAATGCATGAATACACAAAATAATGGACATAAAGAATCAAACAAATCAAAGATCACAATAATAGAAAGAGAACAATGCACACAAGAAGGAAAAATAAGTGGTTATAAGATGTAACCACGCCATTAGGCTCAAATCTCACAAGCTTGTGTTCTTATCTCAAAAACCATGTTCCAAAATAAATTCTTTTAAGCAAGTTCAACAAAAAGTTTTAAATTGGTAGGTTGCCCTAAAAACAATTTCTTGGAAAAGAAATCATCACCCTAACCAAGTAGTCCTAATAGGAAAGAAGTGGTAAAAATATGTACAAATTCTAACTAACATGCAACCTATCATGTAATGCAACAACTATCTAACGAAGAAAATAAAAAAAATTGGTGTTTAAAAAGGAAATTGTTACCCATGGAGATCGGTCGAACGACCTGCCCACACTTGAAGATTGCACCGTCCTCGGTGTATGCAAAGAAGAGCAAGGTGGTTGGGTTGCTACAATTGATGAGCTTCTTCGAAAGGTTGTGCAGATGACTTGTTCGTTGCCCCATCTCGAAGCTTTTCCTTTTCCTTCTTTATTGGTGGCCAGCCTAAAGGGAGAGAAAAAGAAAGAAAATTAAGCTTATAACAAAGATATCAAAGCAAAGAGAACATAAGCGGGGGCTAATGCCAAATAAGGGTAAGGTTCTCACTACATGGTAGCTACAACATGTGAGTGAGAAAACAATATAGGCAAAGGGCATATGAACTAACACTTGATGCAAGAGTAAAATCAAAGCATGAAGAACATATTGAGCATCAAGTTCAAATAAGAGAGAGTGGATCATGAAAAACAATATTAGGTCATATCAATGCACAAAGACACAAGAGTCATACAAGATTAAGCATTGATATAAAAGTTTCATCACCCAACAATATCAAACAAGTCAAGAGGCACCAAAATAATACAAAAAATTTTCAACAATTGAATAGGAAAATTCAACACCATTATTAAAATAAAAAACCTAAAAAAAGTGAATTACAACAAGCTATAAAATCAAAATTAAAATGTAATGAATGAAAGTAAGAAAATGCAATAAAAGAAAATGGAAGAACAAAAAAAAATTTTTTTAGTATTTTATTTATTTATTTTATTTATTTTTTATTTTATTTTTTTATTAATTTTTTTTTATTTTTTTCAAGAGAGGAAGAAGAAAGGTAGAAAGAAAGAAGAAGAAAAGAAGAAAGAAGAAGAAAGGAGAAAGGAGAAAGGAGAAAAACAGGGTCGATGTTTTATTTACTTTTTTTATTTTTTTTTTCGAGAGTGACGTGTACGCGTCATGTACGCGTACGCGTGAGTGGTTTTGTGCCAAAGGCACAATGCGCGCGCAGTGTTTGCACAACTCTCGGGTTTTGGGTTTGGGGGTGGAATTTCTCAATCTACGCGTACGCGTACATGGCGCGTGCGCGCGGATAGGCGAAAATGCTTGATGCACGCGTACGCGTGCAGTGCGCGTATGCGCGGATGGTGCTCTGTTTTTTTTTTTTTGAAAATTTTTCTATGTTTTTGCACCAATTCAAGCATTCCAAACCTCCAAACAACTACCAAAACACTATAAAATCTTATTTAACATACTAAACTACCAAACAAACTCAACAAATCAATCAAAACATGAAATTAAACTATTTTAACCAATATGTGCAAAAAAAAAAAAGGAAAAAAGAAAGATTTTACCATGGTGGGGTATCTCCCACCTAGCACTTTTGTTTATTGTCCTTAAGTTGGACTTATAGGAGCTTCTCTCAAGGTGGCTTGTGCTTAAACTCATCTTGGAACTCCCACCAATGCTTGGTTCTCCATTGTGCCCCAAGATATCTCATGGATTGAGCCAAGTCTTGATGGAGTTCTTCACAAGCTTAGGGCTCCCAAAGTTGGCCCTCTTCTTGTGATTCGGGATCCCACACTTTGTTTTCACACCCGTCTTGAAGTTGATCATCATTATTAGTCCAACCGGGTGGCAAGTAAGGAGAATTTTCAATAAAGTGACCAACAATCCTCCTAGACCCATCTACTTGAGCACTACTCCAACCTTTATATCTCATGTTTGAAGCATCAACCATAATGAGCATTGATTTGCAACGCCAACCACAAAACATTTTTCTTTTACGCTTCATCCTACAAAGCTCCCTAAGTTGGTCATCCGTTTCAAGTAAACCATATTCAAGTGGTATAATAAAGCTAATAGAAGTGAATTTCACCCACTCAAATGGAAGAGTAGATGGTAACCTAGGTAAAGAAGTGTCCAAGGATCTTGACAAAGCGTATTCTATTCCCATCCTCCTTTTTCTAAGGATCTCCACCTCTTCACAAGTTTTCTCAAATGTAATCCTTTGTTCAACAATATTATCTAAGAATTTTCCCTTACTCAAGTCATAATTGGAAGGGTGAGAAAAATTTACCTCCACAACGCTTTCAAAACCAACAGGAGAAAGGTTCTTCATGCTCAAAGGATTCTTCACCGCTAAGACTTGATGCTTGATCTTCATCACCAAGGGGACTCAATTCTTGCTCTATCCCATCCAATTCTTCATAAGGGATATGCCTTGGAGGTTGTGCACATTCCTCCTTAGCATCAAATTCAATCATCTTGGAGGGGTTTTCTTCAATTCTAGACTCCCAAGGTGGTTCCGCATCTCCTAAGTCTTAACCACTTCTTCCTCTTCTTCAACAATTCTAGCTTCCTCCAATTGTTCCAATACAAAGCAACTTCCCTCATTCTCCACCAATCTCTCCTTCATGTTATGCTCTTCATTTGTTTCTCCACATGTAACCATGGGAGTTCCTTGAGTATTCAAGCATTGGGATGCTAACCGGTTTACCACCTCGTCCAAGGCGGCCGTGAATTGTTCCACATCCCTTTTCATCTCCTCTTGTCCTTGAACAAGAACATCAAGGATGTCATCCATTGGAGGTTAGGGTGGATGGAAGGGTTCATCAATTTGGGGAAAGGATTCAAAGTAGGGAGGTGGTTCTTCTTGGTAGAGTTGTGGTGGTTCAATAATTTCCACTCTTTCCACATGTTGCACAACATGCTCCATGGTTGCTTGAAATTGATCCAATGTTTCCTTGAGACGATCCCTTGACTTTTGTTCCTTTTGGATATCATGAGTAAGATCATATGGCTCTTGGATTGAAGGACATGACTATTCTTCCATGGGAGGTTGTGGTGGAAGGTAGAGTTCATCTTGTGGTTGAAAATTTTTATACATTGGAGGTGGTTCATCTTGGTAATAGTATGAAGGGGTTGGCTCTTGAAAATATTGATGTTGGAATGGTGGTGGCTCTATATGTGGTTCATATGGCTCATATGGTTGTTGTAATGGTGGATATGGATGAGGTCATATGAAGGTGGTAGGTGAAAAGAGGCTTGTGAGTGTGGTAGATGGCTATGTTGAGGATATGGCTCATAGGTGTATGGTGGTGGTTCTTGGAAGCCACAAGGGGACTCACCATAACCATTGGATTGGTATGCATCATAGAATGGTTCTTGTTCATAGTGCATTGGTGGAGGTTGTTGCCATGAAGATTGATCTTGTGCATATGGCTCCTCCCACCTTTGATTGTCCCATCCTTGATACACATCCTCATTGTAGCTCCCATTTCCTACAACATAGTTGTAATCACACTCATAGCCAAAATGATAATTCATAATGAAAAGAGAAAATGAAAAATAAAATCAAATAAGAAGCAAGAAAATTAAATCCTAAAACTAGCAAGAACTAACAAAAGCAAACATATTCACACTATTCACATATATACAATAACCAATAACACAACACCATTGCAATTCCCCGGTAACGGTACCATTTTTGATGATTGGACTTTTGTGTGGTTTAGAATTCTCAAATGAAATCTCGTTGCAATATAGTTTCTAAACCCACAATAGTCCTTTCATACAAAAATTGTGTTTGTCACAAGTAACAAACCCCTAAATTTATAAACCGAAGTATTGAACCTCGGGTCGTTCTCCCTAGGAATTACAATAAAGTGCCTTGTTATTGGTTATGAGGTATTTTTGGGGTTTTGATAAGAGACATGAAATATAAATGACAAAGAAAGTAAACTAATGGCTAAAAAGGTCTTGGCAAAGTTTGGTGGTCAAGGATCTCTATCCTAATCACTAACCACAACATGAGAATTGGCAAGGATCAATCCCATTAAGTCATCCTCTAACTAATAAAGGAAAGTCAAATGAGCTATGTCAATCCAAGTCCATAAGTCCTAGTTCTCCACCAATTCAATTAGTGAGATCTAGAGTTAATGGCTCCCAATCATCAATCACTTGGACATTAGCAACTCAAGAGTTCCTAAGTTACCTTCCCAAGCCAAGAGCACTAAAATCTACTCTAAAATCCAACTAAGCATTTTATCAAACACTTAGAAGGCATAAAAAGAAAGCATAGTAAAATTGCAAAGAAAGTAAATCTACACTAAAATCCAACCAAGAATTTCATCAAATACTTGGAAGGCATAAAAGGAACACATAGTAAAATAGCAAGGAAAGTAAATCTACACTACTCAATTGCAAGGAATTAAACAACAACAAATCAAATCAACAATAAAGGAACATGAATCATAAATTGCATTGAAAGAGAGATAGAAGAACAAAAGTGCATCAACATAAAAGTAGAGAATTACATGAATTAAATAGTAAACTAGAGAGAGGAAAGGTAGAAGAAGAAGAATTGCAAAAGGAAAAGTAAATCAAAGCATGAAATTAACCTAGATCTAAGAATTCCTAATCTAGATCTAACCTACTCCTAATTCTAGAGAGAAGAGAGAGCTTCTCTCTCTAGAAACTAACTAAAAGCATGTGGAAACTAAAATAAAACTAAACTAATAGCTAGATGTCTCATCCCTCTTCAATCATTGGGTCAAATAGCATTAGAAATGAGTTGGATTGGGCCCACAAGGCTTTAGAATTCACTGGCCACTAATTTGTATTTAATGAATCACGTGCAAATTGGCACGTGCGAGCCCCCCTAAACGTGATGCAACTATAGCAAATCTTATATCATTTTGAAGCCCCGGATATTAACTTTTCAACACAACTGGAACCGCATCATTTGGACTTCTATAGCTCAAGTTATGGTCAATTAAGTGCGAAGAGGTCGGCTTGACAGCTTTTGCGATTCCTTCATTTCTTCGTGAGTTCTCCATTTTTACATGCTTTTCCTTCATTATCTTGATCCAATATTTGCCTCCTAAACCTGAAATTACTTAACAAACATATCAAGGCATCTAATGGAATCAAGGTGAATTAAGATTAAACAATTAAGGGCCTAAAAAGCATATTTTCACTCTTAAGATTGATTAAAGGAGAATTTACAAAACCATGCTATTTCATTGAATAAATGTGGGTAAAAGGTTATAAAATCCCCTAAATCAAGCACAAGATAAATCCTACAAATAGAGTTTATCAACGCGTGACTGGCACGTCAGACAAGCGACGCGTACGCCTGGACTACGCGTACACGTGACCAGGATTTTCACTCATCGACGCGTGCACGTGGGCGACGCGTACGCGTGACGAGCGTCATGTGCTGCAATTTACAGAAGGCAATTGAGACTTGCTAGTTGGCTTAGGCTTCACTAAATCTAGTCTTTGGTTAGGACTTGTGAACCTAAGTTGATTTTGCTCACTTGACTTTCCTTCATTGTTAGAGGTTGACTAAGTGAAACAAAAGACAATTACCATCACAATTGATAATGATAATTAGGATAGAAATTCTAATTCTCTTTCCTTGTTAGGAGCTTTCTTAGTTATTGATTTATTTTCTTACCATTTTACTTTCTTATTCCTTATTTCAGAAACCCAAAAATATACTTTTCCATAACCAATTATAAGTACACTTCCTTGCAATTCCTTGAGAGACGACCCGAGGATTAAATACTTCGGTTGATTTTTATTGGGTTTGCTTAAGTGACAAACTATTTAAATTTGATTGAGGTTTAATTGTCGGTTTAGATCTATACTTACAACGCGATCAATTTTGTGAAATTCTTTACCGACGATTTTTTCTCCGTCAAGGAGGCTTGGATGCTGAATCCCTTATGCAAGTACCTCCCTTGTCAGGGGGTAATGGAGGGTCAAGAACCTTAAACACCTTCCAGTCCTTATGCGAGGTAATCCTTGTTTTTTGTGCCTCTTGGATTCACAGCTTCTTCATCACAGATGAAGGTATCAGATTTAAACTTAACCCAAGATCATACAGGGCTTTGTCAAAAGTGATCTTTCCAGTAGTTCATAGGATCTGAAAGCTCCCTGGATCTGGCATCTTCCTTGGTAGCTCATGCTGAATTAGGATACTGTACTTCTCAGTAAGTATCTCTATTTCATATCACCTTAGGTCCTACTTTTCAAAAAGAATGTCTTTTAGACAGGCCGTATAGGGGGTCTTTTTTCCCAATACCTTTGCGACAGAGATATTGACTTGTAGCTCCTTAAGGGTTGTTGGTAAATGAGCCAACTGCTCATTTGCCGGTTCTTTCTGCATGCCTAGGAAAGGCAGCTCTTGAGGCTCTTTCACCTCTGCAAGGGCGAGCTCAATGGTAATCACAGGCTCCTCTTGCATGCCCAGGGAAGAATCAACTTGAGGTTCCTTCTCTTCTGTAGGGGTGTGCTCAATAACAGTCTTAGGATCCTTCTGGTCCGTGATTGTCTTAAGTCCCTTAGTAGCATGCTCCTGAGCTTTGGCCTCCTTGGTGAAGACTACTGTCCCACCTTCTTTTAAGATCTCCTTCCCATAGAGCATCAGGCTTTCTGTGAGGGCCCTATAGGGATGCACTTCCTCAAACAGCTCTGTGGGAGAAGTTGTAAAATACCGAATTTTTAAAAGTTATTAATAAATTACTTATGATTTATTTTGATTATTTGAGATTATATTTTTGATATTTTGTATATAAACCAGACAAATTCCTATTTATAATTTAGGAATTTTTAATTTAAAATAATGAGTACTTTATATGTCTTAATTTTAATATTTTTAACCTTATTTTATAAATAAAGGAGAATTAATTTGCTTATCTCCAATTTTCATTAAATTAGCATTTGACTGAAAATAACTTACAAATTTGTAATTGAAAGGTATTTTTAAAGATGAAAATTTTATATTTAATTTGGTCTTTAATTATTATCTTATCTTTTTCATTATTTTATAAAATTACACTACTACCCTTATTTTTAATGAAAATACCTAAACTAACACACACCACCCAAACCCTAACACAGTACACTCATCTCTCTCACCCACCCACACACTTGCAGCACACACAAACAAAACACACGCACCCACACACGCAAAAGCAGGAAAGAAAGAAGAAAGACAGAAGAAAAGAAAGAAGGGAAACGGGGAAGGGGGCCACGGAGAAAAAGGGAAGAGGGGAAGGAGGAGCTCGCCGACCAGCCGCTCTCTGCCACCGTGCCAACTCCTCGCCACCGTGATGCATCGCCGTCCAATAGAGGAGGAAGGCCGCCGCTTCTGTCCATGAAGCCATCACCGTCACGGATTAGATCTGAGTCGAGAGAGAAGACCGCGATGGAGGAAGGAACCACGCCGCCCAGTTGCCATCCGTGGGGAGTCACCGCCGGTTTGCACGCCGCCAATGTCTCCAGCGTTGTCGGGAGGAGAGAAAGTCGCGTCGGAGGAGAAGAGCCATCGTGGAGCTGCCTCTGTTGCTGCGCCCAGCCACTATCGCGAGCCTCTTCGCCGCTGCTGGAGGTGCACTGCCAAGCTCCAGCCGTCGGAGAACACCACGTTGCCTCTGCCGCCTACAACCCCGCTGCCGTCGCCGAAAAACACTGCCGATAAGGTTTTGAGTTTTGGGCTTTGTTTCTTTTGAGTTTTTGAAAGTGTTACAATCACTGCATGTTGGTTTCAGTTGCCGTCGCCAGAGTTTGGTCGCCGCTGCCGCTTGAGATGGATATCGGGGCTACCGCCAAGCCGATTCAGAGACCGTTGTTGTGTCGTTTTGTTGTTACAATGAGTATTTATGTCTCGAAAACTCTCGTATTAGTGTTCCATTATGTTTGGTTATAAACTCTGAGGTTTGGCAACGTAGGTTCGAGTTCTAATTGTTGCATGCCGCTTAAATGTTGAGGTGGCTGCTGCACCATTCCTTTTATTCCAGTAAGTGTCTCTATCTCGGAATCCTTGCCATTAGTTTTCCGTTATGCATTTTAAGATTTCCACGATATTAATGATTTTAGGAATTAGAAAACGAGTTTTTATATTGCGATTGAGGCTGTTTCTGCTATTGAGAAAGCAAGCGGAACTGAGGTTTCGGTTGCCGTTGATTTTGAGTCGAGGGGAATGGAATTTCTAGATGCGTTTGGGTTGTGGTTTTGCTTATTGAGGTAGGGGCATTTTTCTTAAACTTATTTTACCTTCAAGAATTGTTATAAATTGATATTAAAGTGAAAGATATATTTATTTTATGATTACGTAAATATTATGGATTGAATTGAATTATTATGTATAATGAAACTGTTTGCTTGATTAAGATATTGACTGATTGAGGTGGCTGGAGATTGTGGATCTTAGTTGAGCATATGGAAGTTGGTTGAATTGTAATTCACTGGGTTGATGGTTTGAATTTTTGGATTTCTTTGATTTCATTAAGTAGAGTTTGGTGTGGTTGTGATAATAATTTATTGAAAATGATTGGTATTGTTTGATGACCAATTGTTGAGAATTTCTGAATTTTGATGATTATATTGGATTGTTGTCATTGAGCTGGTTATTGATGTATTGTAATGACGATGAATTTGGTTGGTAGTTGATTTGGAATTGATTTTGAGAAATATTAAAGGGGTTAAATTTTGAAATACTAAACTACTTGTTGAAAATATGAAGTTTTGAAATAAAATGGCAACCTTGACAGTGAACCAGCATCTTAATAGTGATTAGAATTATATGAGACTAAAAGCTAAGCGAACTACAACAGGTATATTTATCAATATTCAATTTTAAAGGTTTTGTATTACTAGAGAATTAGTTATAATTTT
The DNA here is from genome assembly GCF_059453495.1 of Arachis ipaensis. NCBI lineage: Eukaryota > Viridiplantae > Streptophyta > Magnoliopsida > Fabales > Fabaceae > Arachis > Arachis ipaensis. Next base: position 56,912,323 of record NC_142439.1, on the reverse strand, counting down.
TCAAAGTTGAATTATGAAAATTGATTTTCTGCATTACTTTCAAACGAAGTCAGAAATTTTGTAAGGCTATAACTAATTCTGTGATGATTGGAATTGCGTGGGACTAAGTTTGGATTAAACTTGGAAATATAGGTAATTGGACTAGAAAATTTGAGGCATTTTTGTTAAATGTACAATTTATGGAGAATTTTTAAAGTGAAGTTGATAAATCTGTCCTGCAGCAAAGAAGTTCAAACAGGGCAGAAACTTGTTTTTCTTGCTGCGACTTCTACCAGATGAGTTTTGGAGTGAAACTAATTTTGTTTTAAAATTTGATTAACTTGGTTTATTTCTCTAAAATTTCAGAATTTTAGGAGTTAAGGATTGGGAGTTGTGAATTTTTGAAAACTGGTGATCAAAGCCGGAAAGAATCAGTTTTCAGCAAGTTATGCATCAACTTCCAATGCTTGTAACTCTTAGAATTGAATAGAAATTGGGTTGCAACTAAGACACACTTGTTGCCAGATAAGTTAGGACTTTTCAAACCAAACTTTAGCCTAATTAAAGTTTTGTAGTAAAAGTTATACAAGTTGAAAGATACTAAGCTACTTGATTTTTAAAATAGATTTTGAATTATTTCTATCTAACTTTCAAATTATGTAACTTCTTCATTAAAAATGATATTGACCTGGAACCAATAGAGAAAGAAACTTGGATAAGTTATTGATGATGAGATTTTTTCTCGATGGTCTAGATTTTCTTCTTATAGAAAAGAATTACTTGTTTGTAAGCATAGCTCCAAACCAACAAATAATTCTCACATAAAAAATTTTGGTTGCCACATGTACAAACCCCAAATAAGAATTTACCAGAGTATTTGGACTCCGGGTCGTCTCACAAGGAATTGCAATGAAGTGAATAATTATTGGCTATGAAGGAACAAAGGGGGTATGATTGATAAAGGGGGCAAGGAAGTAAATGGACAAGAATTTAAATGACAAGAAGAATAAATCAAGCAAGTAATAAAGGAAAGCAAGTAATAAAGGGAGACATTCATGGCAAAGATTGAGAATATAAGCTTTTTATCCTAGTCATGCAATGATTAATTCATCTTATTTAGTCAACTCCAACAAATGGAAGAAGGTATCATGTCATCTTCACATAGGGAGAATGTCAAACAAGACTAGTTAATCATGTCACAATAATAAACAATAATTTATCTCATTACGTCATCCCCGGAGATGGAAGAAGGTATCACATTATCTTCACACTCGAAGAAAGTCTAACAAGACTAGCTAATCTCAATCCAAATGTCCTAATCAACTCACTAAGTGAATTAGCAAGAGATTAGAGTTAATGGAAACAATACTAGCTAACAACTCTAGATCACCAACATGAGTTGGGTTTTCATGACTCAAGATTGCCTAATTACTCTTTGCAAGCCAAGAATGCTCAAAATCTACTCTAACATCTAACCAAGAATTTTGTCAAACACTTGGAAGGCATAAAAGGAAAGCATAATAAATGACAAGAAATAGTAAAATCTACCAACTACAAATTACAAGGAGGCAAGATCAACAACTCAAATTCACAATAAAAGACTTCAAACATCAATTACATTAATAGAAAAATCCAAATCCAACAAGTGTTCATCAATCCTAAACAAAGAGGCATGAAAAGAAAAGTTAACAAGAGGGAACAAGAAGATTACATCACTAGAGCATGAAAATATAGAAGACACAAGATGAAAGCAAGGAATTAAACATGGATATATGATGCAATTAATCCTAGGAACCCTAATTCTAGAGAGAAGGGGGAGCTTCTCTCTCTAGAAACTAAGCTACATGATGCAAAAACTTCAAACAATTGCTCCCCCTTTGCCCAAGCTTGAATTCTGCATGAAATAGCATCAGAAATGAGTTGGATTTGGCCCAAAATGCTCTACAAATCGCTGGCCACGAGTTGCTTTTAGTAAATCACGTGCACCAATTGGCACGCACGCGTACAGTACGCGTGCGCGTCCCTAGACATCAGGAAACTATGGCAAATTTTATATCATTTTGAATCCTCGGATGTTAGCTTTCCAACACAACTAGAACCATCTCATTTGGACCTTTGTAGCTCAAGTTATGGTCGATTGAGTGCGAAGAGGTCAGGCTTGACAGCTTTGCAGTTCCTTCATTTCTTCATGAGTTCTCCCACTTTGTATGCTTTTTTCCTCACTTCTTCCTTCCAATACTTGCCTTATGAACCTGAAATCACTCAACAAACACATCAAGGCATCAAATGGAATTAAAGTGAATTAAAATCACTAATTTAAAGGCCTAAAAAGCATGTTTTTACACTTAAGCACAATTCAAGGAAAAATTACAAAACCATGCTATTTCATTGAATAAATATGGAAAAAGATGATAAAATCCCCCAAATTAAGCACAAGATAAACCATAAAATTGGGGTTTATCAAATCTCCCCACACTTAAACTAAGCATGTCCTCATGCTAAAATCAAGAAATAAGCAAAGGGTATCAACATTTATTCAATGCAAACAAACTAAATGCAATCTATCTATATGCAATCTATCTACATGAATGCATCCACTTGGTCAAAAAAAAGTCAACTTCCAAGAAAACATATTTAAGTACAAGGGCTAAAGCCATAGCAGTCAAATCAAACCCACAATTGAATTGAATTATTAAAAAGATTTTACAAACTTGCAAGAAAAGAGATGATCATGGGTGGAAACATGTAATTGAGCAATCGAACCCTCACCGGATGTGTATCCGCTCTAGTCGCTCAAGTGTATGGGGTTGATTCACTCAATTCTCCCCTAATCATGCTTTCCAAGATTTTTTTTCATCTAACAATCAACAATTAATTCATGCATGCATACAAATATCATGAGGGCTTTCCCATAGGTTATAATGGGCTAGGGTCAAGGTAGGATGCATATGGTCAAGTGAGCTAGAGATTTGAATCTTTGATCAACTTAAACTTTCCACCTAACCTATGACAACCTATACAATTCTAAAAAAATCTAGCTATCCATTCTTCACTTTTTCACACACTCATGCATTCCTTTTTGATCACCATACATATGCATTGATTATTATTGAACTTCACTTTGGGCATTTTGTCCCCTTTTTATTGCAATTCTCTGTCTTTCTTTTTCTTTTTCTATTATTTATTTTTTTATTTTTATTTTTTTCAAACTAAAATATATACAAGAACATCAATGCATATGGCTTACACATGATTAATACATGAGTATGTACCCAATTCCCATGATGTTTTAACAAAAATATAAACACACTTTTATCTCTACCCACTGTTCCCGACTTCTCCAAAATCAAATGATGGACACTCTCACTAGCCTAAGTTAATCAAAGATCCAAAAAAGGGATATTTATTATTTTTCACAGCCTTGTAATGTGCTACAATTAAGAACAAATGGGTTAAGCATAGGCTCAAAATTGGCTAACAATGGAAGATAAAAGGTAGGCTATTTGGGTAAGTGAGCTATTTGAACACTGGCCTCAATCATATAAATACATGTATACACAAAATAATGGACAAATAGAATTAAACAAATTAAAGATTACAATCATAGAAAGAGAATGATGCACACAAGAATGAAAATAAGTGGCTATATGATGTAGCCACACAATTAGGCTCAAATCTCACATGCTTGTGTTCTTAGCTCAAAAACATGATCCACAATTGTATAATTCAAGCAAGTTCTAATTTTTTTTTCAATTGGGGTGCCCTATAGATAAAATCCTTGAAAAATATCATGATTTTGACTAAGCTTAATATATACATATGCAATGCAACCAAAAATCCTAAAAGACCTAAAAATAAATTGCAAAAGTGTTGGTATTAGAAACTTGTCACCCAAAAATGCCGAACGGTCGGACGACCTCCCTATACTTAAAAGTTTGTACCATCCTTGGTGCATCCAAAGATGAGCAAAGGGGGTACGATGACTTTCCTAGTTGCTACCTTCAGCTGGTAGGTCAACCGATGCTGCGTGTTCTTCTCCCGCTTCCGTTTTTGCTTATGATGACTCATCCTGAACATAGAAAACAGAAGATAATAAGACAAGGAAATGCACAAGTAAGGAAGTACAGATTATTGGAATGAGGTAAATCACTAGAATTGAGTGAGTGAATTAGTGTAACAATAATGAAAAATAAGTGTGTAGGTCCTAACTTGCATGCGGTTTAGAACTCACACTCTAGTATTTTAGAAACCATGTCAGAATTATACAAAAGAAGGCACACATTTCACTCATTTTAGTGTACTTAAAATACTTCAAAAGACTTGTAGGTTAAGTCAACCACACAAGTAGTGAAGAGGCATGGAAGCATTCAAGCAATTAATCAAGCAGTTGTGAAATTGGATAATGCATGGAAATTGATTGATGTGTAGGTAGACTTAGTGAACAAAATGGTATATGAAACTCACACAACAATCAATGACACATATTAAAGTTGTTGCAACACCTAAGTGACATAGAGGTGAAACACATGGATGCTATAGAACTTAGGAAAAAGAAGATAGAAGTGGAAATCAATCACATAGCAAGCATGGCCCACAAAGCTTTACAAAGCTCAAAAATATGTCACTAGGTAAGCATTCGATCCAATTTCACAATTCTACAATCTCAATGCATGAAATAAGTGATGTGAATAAGGGTAAACCATAAACAAGCATCACCTAAAAAAAATATGCAATGATAATAGACAATTGCCTAACAATAGATGATGAATGCATGGTGGCCAAAACATGTAATTCAAAGAGTTAAGATGCATGAAGACAATGTAACATGTACTTGGTATTCACAAATGTTCAACATGAAGATCCAAAACCAAGTAATAAATTGTAACCTCAACAAAGGAATCCAACAATGACAATAACAACAATGATGTTAAACTAACATCCTATTAGTAATGAGCAGCAGTAAACAGTAAACAAGATTAGTAATCCAACACTTATAATGGAAAACAAAAATTAAATAACTAACTAACTAAAAAAAATGGTGTTACATGATGCTTGGTAGTGTTGGATGATGATTGAACAGTGTCTCGAGAAGTCCGCAATGAAGTTGTGGATTAGCTGTCTAAGAGATGTATAATCAAGCTGGTGGTTCATCATTGTCCGATGAAAAACTCACTCTGAACCCATTGTGGATTATGCCAGTTCAACGCATTCATATTGATGAAGAACGAAGATACATTTTAGAATAGAGAATCAAACATGAATTGAGAAAGAACAGTACTACTTTTATTAATCCATAAAACTCAGCAGGACTCCTCCTCTCAACCTAGGAGGTTTAGAATCTCATACTGATAGAGAATACAATGTGAAAAATGAAATATGGCTGATCTTCCTTAATGAGAGGTGTAAAAGTTCTTTAAATACTAAGCTAATGACTAAGGATACATAAGAAAGGGTAAAACAGTCTTTTAGTGCTAAAATACACTTTTGGGGCCCACTTGGTGAGTGTTTAGGCTGAGCTTTGATGAGATCCACGTGCTATGAGGCCTCTAGGGCATTGAACACTGGCTTGGGGGTCCTCTTTGGGCATTTGGACGCTGGTCTCTTCTCCTTGGGCGCTGGACGCCTGGAAGGGGGCAGGAGGCTGTCATTGGACGCTAGTTTTGGGCCTTCTAATTTGAAGCAAAGTATAGACTATTATATATCGCTAGAATGCTCTAGAAGTTAGATATCCATAGCCATTGAGAACTCCCCATTTAGACTTCTGTAGCTCTAGAAAAGCTCTTCTGTGTGCAGGGAGGTCAGATTCGGACAGCATCTGCAGTGCTTTCTCTGTCTCTAAATCATACTTTTGCTAACTTTTGTGCCAGCTCTTCAATTTCAGTCAGAAAATACCTGAAATTATACAAAAAAAAAACAAAATCAAAGTAGAATCAAAAAATGTGAATTTTGCACTAAAACCTATGAAAATATAATAAAAACTAAACAAAACATGCTAAAAACTATATGAAAACGATGCCAAAAAGCGTATAAAATATCCGCTCATCACCCACGTTAGTAGCACTAACGTGGCTCTTCTCTGTTTCTTCTTTCTTGAAATCAATCAAACAATTTGCATCAAAGCCTTGCTCTAATCATAAGATAATGCATCATTCATTACATCATTTAATCTTTGCATTATTCTCATGAAATTGTTTAGAATTCACAATGTTTGATTGAATCAAGACATGAATGCATAAATCATCCAAATGCTTGCTTATTACCTAAGAAAATGCTTGAAATAACCTAAAACATCCTCAAAATGGCTTGTGAAACTAGACAAGATGCCATGGCATCATAATGACTATGCTATTGGCTCGTGATATCACTTGTCAGTTCAAAATGCCAACCCGACACATCCTCGGAGATGTCGCCTTTCTGCCACGCCAGAGATATAGTGCCCTGCACACTATCATATAATGCGCATCCCAGGAATATAGTGCCCGGCTCACTCCTACAGCAGAAGATCTACCATGTCAAGGATATAGTGCCCTGCTCACTCATGCGGCAAAAATGTTATTGATGCCAGGGCATCTTACGCTAGTTTCACTAGCCTCTTTTTTTTTGTTTTCATTAGGTTTTATGCACTTTCTTGAGGTATAAGTAATTTTTTGGATAAGAATTGCATGCATCCCTTGATTCAATTAAAATTGGTTATTTATGTGCTTTTCATTAGGTTTTTATGCCAATTTTACTTGATAATTGAATGATGCAATTACCTTGTGAATTATAGCCAACTTTGATGCAAGTTTGTGTTTGATGATAGGTGGAAAGGAAGCCAAGGAAGGAAGAGCAACAAGAAACAAAGAGGGTGACGATCGGATTTTCTATCGATAAAGAATAAGAGTAATCGCGTTGTAAGTATAGTTTCTAAACCAACAGAAAATTCTTTCGTACAAACGTTTTGTTTGTCGCTTAAGCAAACCCAATAAAATTGATAACCGAGTATTTAAACCTCGGGTCGTCTTCTCAAGGAATTGTAGGGAGGTATGTTCTTATTATTGGTTATGAGTTTTGTAAATTGGGGGTTTTTAAGATAAGGAGCAAGTAATTTAAATGACAAGAAAAATAAATTAATAATAATAAAATCTCTTAGCAAGGTATAAGAATTTGGAATTTCTATCCTAGTTATCCTTATCAGGTGTGATGAGAATTGGATTTTAATCCCACTTAGTTAAGTCAAGTGGACTAATTAGCTTGATCCTCAAGTCCTAGTCAATCCCTGTGGGAAGACTAGCTTAGAGCAATCTAGATCAATTAGGATTCTGCCAATTTCAACCACTGCTGATTTTGACAACTCAAGTGTTACCATTTACTTAACCAAGCCAAAAGGAAAAAAATATCTAAATTAAATTAAAAGCATTCACAAATAGAATAAAACAATTATAAACCAAAATACCTCGAAATATATTAAATAGAACATTCAAATCTTAACATGGGAAGGTTCATAAGCTAAATTGGAATATTAACAAGTAAGAGAATTGCAATAATTAAAAATAGAAGAGAGACATTAATTAAAGAAAAATATTGGACCTGGTATTGAAGCAATAAAATTAAAAGGAATCCTAATCCTAAATCCTAAGAGAGAGGAAAAGAGCCTCTCTCTCTAAAAACTACATCTAAAAACCTAAAATTGTGAATTATGAGCTTATCCTTATGAATGAATGGATTCTCCCACTTTATAGCCTCTAATCTGTATTTTCTGGGCCGCAAACTGGGTCGAAAACAGCCCAGAAATCGCTGGAGAAGAAATCTGCCACGCTGATTTTTGCCACTCCGACGCGTCCGCGTGGAGCACACGTTTGTGTCATCTATCGTCAGGGAAACTATGGCATATTATATATCAAATTGAAGCCCCGGACGTTATCTTTTCAACGCAACTGGAACCGCGTCATTTGAACCTCTGTAGCTAAAGTTATAGCTGTTTGAGTGAAAAGAGGTCAGTCTGGACAGCTTAGCACTTTCTCCAACTTCTTGTATTCCTTCTACTTTTGCATGCTTCCTTTCCATCCTCTGAGCTATTCTTGCTCTATAATCATTGAAATCACTTAACACACATATCAGGGCATCTAATGGTAATAAGAGAGGATTAAACATAGGGAACTTAAGGCCAAAGAAGCATGTTTTCAATCAAAGCACATAATTAGGAAGGCAAATGTAAAACCATGCAAATAGTATGAATAAGTGGGTAAAGAGTTGATAAAAATCACTCAATTGAGTACAAGATAAATCATGAAATAGTGGTTTATCAACCTCCCCACACTTAAACATTTGCATGTCCTCATGCTAAGCTCAAGAGAAACTATAAAGGAATGAAGAGGAAAGTAAGAAAGTATGAAATGCAACCTATCTATATGAAGGTAACTACATGCAAAATGTCTCTACCTACTTGGTTAAAAGTAAATAAATCTTTCAAGAACAAATATGAACTGGATTTCACTAATTCAAATCACAAAAATGAAGTACAAATAGACTTGTAGAAGAAAATAGCTCATGAAAGCTGAGAACAAAGAATTGAGCATCGAGCCCTCACTGGAAGTGTATGCACTCTAATCACTCAAGTGTTTTAGGTTCGATTCTCTCAATTCTCTACTAACCTTGCTTTCTAAGGCTTTCTCTTCATCTAACAATCAACATAAATTTAATGCACAGATACACATATCAAGAGGTCTTTTAAGGGTTGTAATGGGGTTAGGGTCAAGGTAGGATTGTATTTGGCCAAGTGGACTAAAATCTGAATCCTTAATTAACTTAAACTTTCCACCTAATTTTAGACAATCCATGTAATCAAAATACAAAACCTAACTGTCCATTAACCATGTTTTCCATATATTCATGCATTCTAATTTCAAGTGCAGTACATATGCATTGCTTTCACCACTTACTTTGGGGCATTTTGTCCCCTTTTTGCTTAATTGCTCTTTTTTCTTTTCTTTTTCTCACTTCTTTTTTTTTATATATATATTTTTTTCTTTTCTTTTATTTTTCTCAATGCATATGATTAAATTATTGGATGCATGAATCATGTCCTAAACATTTTTTTTCACATTTTCAGAAAATTCTAATATACTCAATTCTCAAACCAAATGTTTCCAAATTCAACTTTCCCCATACTTAATTCATGAGCACTTTCACTAGTCTAAGCTAACCAAGGATTCAAATTAAGGACATTATTGTTTTCCGCTTAGAGTTAATGATGTGCTAAAGTAAAGAACAAAGGGGTATAATAGGCTCAAATTGGTTTGCAAAGGATAATGAAAGGTAAGGCCATATGGGTATGTAAGCTTAGTGAAACAAGGGCCTCAATCATATAAGTGCATGCATACATCAAACCATGGAAATATAGAATTAAGCAAGACAAAGATCACAATTTTAGAGAGAAAATCACACACCAAAAATAAAATATTGGTTGGTAAAATGCAATCAATTCAAATAGGCTCAAAAATCTCACAGGTTTTGTGTGTTCGAGCTCTAAATCATGTTCCAGTATAATATTTCTTCAAACAAGTGTAACATTAAATTTTATTCAAATTAGTGAAATGCTTTAAAAAGTTTCTTGAAAAAGAAAAAATTACTTTAACCAAGTGGTGGTAAGATATGTACAAAAAAATCAAACAAATATGCAATCAAACATGCAAATGCAACAATGAACAAACAAAGAAAAATAGAGTATTGGTGTTGAAAAGAAGGTAACAAACCCCTGGAAGTCGGTATCGACCTCCCCACACTTAAAGATTGCACCATCCTTGGTGCATGCTAAGATGTGCAAATGGATGGCGGTTGTGGTTCCTCAGCTGGGCTCTTTTTGTTCCTTTCCTTGCCGGTGGTTTGGGAGTAGCTTTCTCTTTACCCTTCTTGGTGGCCATCTTGAAAAGGGAAAAAGGAAGTAGCTTTTAAAGCTAGGGGTTAGAGCAAGGAAGAGAGTGGGAAAGGTGGTAATCAATGCACAATAAAGAGGGATGATGTTAACACATGGTCATGACTACATGTGAAAAGTTCATCAATGGAAATATAGCAAGTGCATGTAATGACAATTAAATGCAAGATGCTTATTGGCATGCTGGCAAAGGCATGAGTAGCATAGATCAAGCATTCAATGTCCAAGTTATATTACCAGGTCTTTCAAACTAACAACATCTTTGTAATAACAATTATATTTAAGTAATAAAATATAAAAAGGGTTTTGTGAAAAGCAAGCATTTAGAGTAGTAGATAGAAAAAAATCGAAAAATAGTGCACAATGCTATACGGGCTTTTTCACAAACATATAGCAAGCATGGTAAATAAGCTATTGAAAGTATTAAATTGAACATGCAAGTAACCCTTTAAAAAGTAATATATAATTGTCAAACCATTTCTTTAATAATCCACAAAAATATAGAAAATAATGACCCAAATAAATTTCTAACACCAATGAAAATAATGCAATGAATGAAAGTATGCAAATAAATTAAAATAAAATAAAAAGAAAAAATAAGAAGAATGAGAAGGGAAAGAAGGGAAGAAGAAGTAAGGAAGAAAGGAGGGAGGAAAAATTAGGATTAGAGAAGAAAAGATAAGATTTTTGGCGGAGTTGTGCGACGCGGGCGACGCGGACGCGTGAGTGACGCGGTCGCGTGATGCGCGATAAGGTCAGGTGACGCGGACGCGTGGATCACACGATCGCGTGACCTGATTTGTGCGATTGGCGCGAGTGCAGCCTCGCGTTCGCGCAACTCTCTGTTCGAAACTTTTTTTGCCAAATTTTTGGGTGACGCGGTCGCGTGGTTGACGCGATCGCGTGGATGGCCATATTTGCAAAACGACGCCGATGCGTGGGGCACGGGTTTGCGTGGTAGGGCTTGTGCTTCTAGCACTGTTCTAGCCCCATTCCAGCCTAACTTGTTGCCATACATCCTTTTACGTCGATTTCACAGAGCCATGCGTTCGCGTGGGAGACGCGGACGCGTGGGAGGCATTTTTCCCACATGACACGGACGCGTCAGTGACTCGTTCGCGTGGATCAATTTGTGCCAAAGGCACGCCTCCAGCCACACTTTCGCGTGACTCTCTGTTCGCTTTTCTTTTCTTCAAAATGCACTGGTGACGCGGACGCGTCGGCAACGCTGTCGCGTCGCGTCGCGTGCAATTTTTGTTATATATGCAGTATGCAGAATGCAAAATGATATGAATGTTATGAGTAATTCCAAGTTCAATGAAATAAAATAAAATAAAACTCAAAAACAAACAAAACGAAATAAAATTAAAATTGAAAAAGGAACGATCATACCATGGTGGGTTGTCTCCCACCTAGCACTTTTAGTTAAAGTCCTTAAGTTGGACATTTGGTGAGCTCCTTGTCATGGCGGCTTGTGCTTGAACTCGTCCAGGAATCTCCACCAATGTTTGTAATTCTAATGGCCTCTGGGATCTCAAACTAGGCGTAGAAAGCCTTCAAGCAGGTTAAAGCAAGTGACAAGGCCCCAAGAGTGTTGATTTCTAGACTGATTCCGGGGTCCCAAACCTTGCTTTTGCACCCGTCTTCTTGTTGATAATCATGATTCCATCCGGGTGGCACGCAATTTAAATTCTCACTGAGACATCCAAACAGCTTCCTAGACCTATTCAATTGAGCTCTACACCAACCTTTGCGTTTAAACTTAAAGCTTCCAACCATAATGAATCTTGCATGACGACTCCTACCACTAACCATCTCCCTCTTACTCTTAAAGCCACAAAGAGCTTTAAGTTGCCCATCTGTCTCAAGTAAACCATATTCAAGTGGAATGAGAAAGCTAAGGGATATGAATTTTACCCACTTGAATGTTGTATTGGGTGGTAATGGCCTTTGGGGAGAGGTCTCCAGTAACTTTGGCAAGGTGATTTTAAGCTCCACTCCCTTGTGCTCTTCTTGGACAACTTCCACCTCATTGTAAGCATCTTCAATTTCAACATCTCCTTCTTGGTAGCTTTCTTCCAATTCAATCTCCTCTTCATTGCTTTCCAAGGGCATGGGAGGTTGTGCTTCTTCTTCTTTAATCTCCATCTCTTGATCAACCTCTTCAAAGTCTTTAGCCATGATATGCCTTAGAGGTTGTACACCCTCTTTGGCATGAAATTCAAATGTCTTGGAAGGAGGTTCTATGACTAGACTTTCCCATGGAGGTTCAGCATCTCCCAAGTCTTCAACTACTTCTTCCTCTTCAACTATTATGGCTTCCTCCACTTGTTCCAATACAAAGCCATGTTCCTCATTGTCCATCGAAGTTTCTAGTGTCTCCTTCATGCTACGCTCTTCTTTAGATTCTCCACATGTAGCCATGGGAGCATTTTGAGTTCTCAGATGTCGGGAGGCTATTATATTTACTAACTCGCTTAAGGCGACCGCGAAATTTAGCACACTCTTATTCACCTCTTCTTGCCCTTGAAGAATAACACGAAGTTTGTTATCCATTAGAGGTTGAAGTGGATATGAGGGTTCATTTGTTGGGAGAAAGGGTTCATGGTAGGAAGGTGGTTCATCTTGATAATGGCATGGAGATGGTGAATATTGAGGTGGTGGTCCATGAGAGTAGTTGTGTTGGAATGGGGGTGGTTCTGTGTATGGTTCATTTGGCTCATAAGGTGGTTGGTATGGTAGATAAGGGTTAGAATCATGTGATGGTGTTTGGTGGTAGGGGGCTTGTGAGTATGGTGGTTCAAAGTTGTGTTGAGGAGGTTCATAGGCATATGATGGGGGTCCATCATATCTATCATCTTGGTATGCTCCCTGGAATGGCTCTTGACTGTAGTAATTTGGTGGAGGTTGGTTGTCACGAAAGGGTCCATCATAACTGTTGTCTCGGCATGCATTGTGGAATGGTCTTGTCTGTGGTACTGTGGAAGGTGATGTTACCGAAAGGGTTGATCAGATCCTCGTGGCCACTTCCATCTCTGATTGTTTTGACCTTGATGCATGTTCCTGTTATAATTTCCATTCCTTGCAACAGCATTGGAACCAAACTCAAAGTGAGAGGGGTGAGAACTCATAATAGTAAATAAAAATTAAAAACGAAAATAAAAACAAATTTTAAATTAAAAGGTTATTGAAATTTAAATTTTGAATTTGAAAATTAAATTTTGAATTTTGAAAATTAAATTTTGAAATTTGAAATTTAAATATTGAATTTTGAAATTTGATTTTTTGAAATAAGATAAAGTAAAATTTTGAAAAAGATATGATTTTTGAAAAATATTTGAATTTTGAAATTTTTTAATTTGAATTTTGAAAATTGAAATTTGAAATTTGAAATTTGAGTTTTAAATTTTGAATTTTTGAATTTAATGAGGAAAGAGAAAAACAATAAAATGACACTAAACTTAAAATTTTTAGATCAAAATGAAGAAAACAACTAAGAACAACTTGAAAGTCAAGATGAACACGAGGAACAACTTGAAGATCAAGATGAACACTAAGAACAAATTTTTGAAAAAAAATTTAATAACTAAAAAAGACCAATAACCTCTTAATTTACGAAAAAGCAAAAATAAAAACAAAAATAAAAACAAATAAACAAGCAAAAAGCAAATATTTACAATAACCAGTAATAAGGCACACGTTTGCAATTCTCCGGCAACGGCGCCATTTTAACGATCGGATTTTCTATCGATAAAGAATAAGAGTAATCGCGTTGTAGGTATAGTTTCTAAACCAACAGAGAATCCTTTCGTATAAACGTTTTGTTTGTCACTTAAGCAAACCCAATAAAATTGATAACCGAGTATTTAAACCTCGGGTCGTCTTCTCAAGGAATTGCAGGGAGGTATGTTCTTATTATTGGTTATGAGTTTTGTAAATTGGGTGTTTTTAAGATAAGGAGCAAGTAATTTAAATGACAAGAAAAATAAATTAATAATAATAAAATCTCTTGGCAAGGTATAAGAATTTGGAATTTCTATCCTAGTTATCCTTATCAGGTGTGATGAGAATTGGATTTTAATCCCACTTAATTAAGTCAAGTGGACTAATTAGCTTGATCCTCAAGTCCTAGTCAATCCCTGTGGGAAGACAAGCTTTAGAGCGATCTAGATCAATCAGGAATCTGCCAATTTCAACCACTACTGAGTTTGACAACTCAAGTATTACCAATTACTTAACCAAAGCCAAAAGGAAAAAAATATCTAAATTAAATTAAAAGCATTCACAAATAGAATAAAACAATCATAAACTGAAATACCTCGAAATATATTAAATAGAACATTCAAATATTAACATGGGAAGGTTCATAAACTAAATTGGAACATTAACAAGTAAGAGAATTGGAATAATTAAAAATAGAAGAGAGACATTAATTAAAGGAAAATATTGGACCTGATATTGAAGCAATAAAATTAAAAGGAATCCTAATCCTAAATCCTAAGAGAGAGGAGAGAGCCTCTCTCTCTCAAAACTACATCTAAAAACCTAAAATTATGAATTATGAGCTTATCCTTATGAATGAATGGATTCCCCCACTTTATAGCCTTTAATCTGTGTTTTCTGGGCCGCAAACTGGGTCGAAAACAGCCCAGAAATCGCTGGAGAAGAAATCTGCCTCGCTGATTTTTGCCACTGCGACGCATCCACGTGGAGCACGCGTTTGCGTCACCTAGCGTCAGAGCAACTATGGAATATTATATATCAAATCGAAGCCCCGGACGTTAGCTTTCCAACGCAACTGGATTCGCGTCATTTGAATCTCTGTAGCTAAAGTTATAGCCATTTGAGTGAAAAGAGGTCAGGCTGGACAGCTTAGCACTTTCTCCAACTTCTTGTATTCCTTCCACTTTTGCATGCTTCATTTCCATCCTCTGAGCCATTCTTGCCCTGTAATCTCTGAAATCTCTTAACACACATATCAAGACATCTAATGGTAATAAGAGAGGATTAAACATAGGGAACTTAAGGCCAAAGAAGCATGTTTTCAATCAAAGCACATAATTAGGAAGGCAAATATAAAACCATGCAAATAGTATGAATAAGTGGGTAAAGAGTTGATAAAAACTACTCAATTGAGTACAAGATAAACCATGAAATAGTGGTTTATCAGAGGGCCATGGAAAGAATCAAGAGGAAGCAACGTTGGTGGCCAAAGTTGGCTCACCAATATTGCCTCAAATGTTGAGGGAAGAAGGAAGAGACCAACGTTGAAGCCAAAGTTGGTGCTTCAACGTTAGGTCCAATGTGCATGCTAAAAGGGGTGCAAAGTTGGAGCCAAAGTTGGCCTCCAACTTTGCCTCAAACGTTGGCCAAAGAAAGGTTCATAGTTGGAGCCAAAGTTGGACTCCAACTATGGGTCCAATGTTGAGGCTAAAAGAGTGCCAGCATTGGAGGCAATGTTGGTGGTCCAACGTTCCCTCCAACGTACGCGATAAAATTCAAGGATTGGAGATTGTGAAAATATGCAACGACGTGTATGCGTGTATGACATGTACGCATGGGTGTGTATTTCAGCCTATCAACGTGCAAGCGTAGAGCACGCATATGTGTGGTCAAGCTAACGTTGTTGGTCCAACAATGGGTCCAACATTGAGTCCAACGTACGCGACAAAGTTCCAAGAAAAATTGTGAAACGACGCGTGTGCGTGTAGCACGCGTACGCGTGGATGAGGAACTTTGACAATCGATGCGCACGCGTAAGGCACGCGTACGCATGGATGAGCGACGTTGAACTCAAACTATAGGTCCAACGTTAAGCCCAACGTTGGGGTAAACGTGAGGGCCAACGCCCTAACCTTGTTTGGCAATGTTTAACCCAACGTTTGAGCCCAAACGTTGAACTCCAACCTCAATCTCATTCCAATACAGGAAGGCACCAATACAAAGCGTGAACGTTGACTTCCAAAAGTCTCCATCAACGTCACTAAAGGCCATTCTCAACTAGCTTCAACAAGGAAAAGGGCCCAGTCCAAGTACTTGAAGACTAAATAAAGAAAGTATATATATAGGATAGATCTTAAGTGAGAAAGGGGCTTACGGATAGAGTACTGTAACTCTGCCAATTTACTTTCTCTCCAATTTTTAGTTCTGTTGCATTGTACTTTCAATTTCACTTTCCATTCTCAGAGCTTTGACCAGTTAAACCCCTTTCATTGGGTTAGGGAGCTCTGTTGTAATTTAATGGATCAAAATTAGTTTTCATTCTCTCTTCTTTCTTTTCTCTTGATTTTGCTAGAAAGCTGGTGCACGAAATTGTGATTCACACTCTTCACAACTCCGCACAACTAACTAGCAAGTGCACTGGGTCGTCCAAGTAATAAACCTTACGTGAGTAAGGGTCGATCCCACGAAGATTGTCGGCTTGAAGCAAGCTATGGTCATCTTGTAAATCTCAGTCAGGCGGATTCAATTGGTTACGAGGTTTTGATAATTAAAAGATAAATGAACATAAAATAAAATAAAGATACTTATGTAATTCATTGGTGGAAATTTTAGAAAAGCGTTTGTATATGCTTTGTTACTTCTGAACCTCTGCTTTCCTATTGTCTTCTTCCAATCATGCGTGCTCTCTTCTGTGGCAAGCTGTATGATCCTCTCGGATGAAAAATACCAGGTACGATCTCTGCACGGCTAATCAACTGTCGGATTTCTCATATCGGATGAAAAATACCAGGTACAGCTACCGCATGGCTAATCTTTTGTCGGTTCTCACTAGGGTCGGAATAGGACCCTTATCCTTTTGCACACTGTCACTGCGCCCAACATAGGCAAGTTTGAAGCTCGTCACAGTCATCCCTTCCCAGATCCTACTCGGAATACCACATACAAGGTTTAGACTTTCCGGGTCTCAGGAATGCTACCAATGGTTCTAGCCTATACGACGAAGATACTAATCTCACGGACTCGGTCCGTGTATTAGATACCCAAGAGAATATACTCCGGCTGTCGTCCAATGACTACGTTGAACATCATGTAGACCGCTTGTGGTTGTCAGGCACGCAGATCTTGGCTAAGCGATTAACGAAGATAGTGGGTGATTGTCACAGGTCACCCCTTCATTCTGACTTAACTGAATTAAGGGCGAGAGTATATCTTGGAGAAGAAGAAGGCATGAATTGAGAGAATAACAATAATATTTGCATTAATTCATGAAGAACAGCAGAGCTCCGCACCTTAATCTATGAGGTGTAGAAACTCCACCGTAAAAAATACATAAGAGAAAATAGTCTAGGCATGGTCGTGTGGCTAGCCTCCAAGTCCTAGGATGATAATATCATAATCCCTAATACAATAGTAAAAAGTGCAATTTATACTAAACTAGTTACTAGGGATTGCATAAAATGAGTAACTAAGTACAGATAGTGTAGAAATCCACTTTTGGGGTCCACTTGGTGTGTGCTTGGGCTGAGCAGTGAAGCTTTCATGTGCATAGGCCATCCTTGGAGTTAAACACCAGCTTGGGTACCAGTTTGGGCATTTAACTCCAGTTCTGGTGCCAGTTCTGGCATTTTACTCCAGAAAAGGGTCTTAGGTGGGCGTTTAGACGCCAGTTTGGGCCATCAAATCTCGGGCAAAGTATAGACTATTATATATTCTGGAAAGACCAAGATGTCTACGTTCGAACACAATTGAGAGCACGCCAATTGGGCTTCTGTAGCTCCAAAAAATCCACTTCGAATGTAGGAGGGTCAGAATCCAACAGCATCTGCAGTCCATTTTTAGCCTCTGAATCGGATTTTTGCTCAGGTCCCTCAATGTCAGCCAGAAAATACCTGAAATTATAGAAAAATACACAAACTCATAGTAAAGTCCAGAAATATTATTTTTGAACAAAAACTAATAAAAATATAAAAAAGTAACTAAAACATACTAAAAACTATGTAAAAACAGTGCCAAAAAGGGTATAAATTATCCGCTCATCAAAAGCCTTTGGTCTTCATCCAATTGGGTAATTATCTTGGGAAAGAAGTTACCCATAATTGGATCTCCTCGGAATCTTGGGAAAGGAATGAAGAGATCATGCTAGAATTGCTTTCTCATGTTAGACCGGATTGGGGTTTGGATGGATATTGTGACATTTAATCCTACCAACACTTTGATCTGGAAATACATGTGGTATAATCAGTGACCACACTTCATCTCTTCCTATGAGCAATTAAATCAAGGAATTGGGCAATTGTTCAAGCTTAGAGAGATTGGATTACCAAGGAATTGGGATCCAATCACTTAAGATTGCCAAGGAGATCAATGAATGCATTGATTGAGGAAGAGATGAGAATGAACTTGATCCGGAGAATGCAACAATTCCTAAGCCCAATGAATTCCCCATTTCTGATCTACCCATTCTCTTTATTTTCTGCTATTTACTTTCATGCTTAATCACCCCATTCCCATTTACTTTCCTGCACTTTAAGCTTCTGCACTTTAATTTCATTTGTTACTTTTAGTCATTTACATTCCATGCAATTTACTTTTCCCGCCATTTAATTTTCCACACTGCCAAATTCAAATTTGGTTCGTTCAACTAGAACACCCCTCCAACTAAAGTTGATCAACCAATCAATCCCTGTGGGATTCGACCTCACTCTATTGTGAGTTTTTACTTGACGACAAATTGGTATACTTGCCGAGGGAAAATTGTTGAGAGATAAGTTTCCGTGCATCAAGTTTATGGCACCGTTGCCAGGGATTGGTTTTGAATTGACAATGATTAAATTGGAGGATCACTAGATTGAACACTTTTCTTTTCTTTTGTTGTTTACTGTTCTTTTCTTTTTCACTTTCATTTATTTTTCCTTGTTCATTTAATTTCCAGCTCAACTAATCCACTAACCACACTAACTATTTGATTAATTGCTCTAACCAAAATTTTATTAACTCTGTGATTTCCATTTGCTGTTTGCCTTTTTTTTGCTTGCTGAGTGTATGACAGGTAGAAGAGGAGCTTCAACCTCTTTTGATAGTGAACCTGAGAGGACCCTCCTTAGATTGAGGACGGAAGCAAGAGGCAAAGAAGTAGTTAGAGAAGAAGAGTTGGAAGAAGACCAAGACATTGTTATGGAGGAAGAGGCTCACAATCATGCTGGAGAAGGTGCTGGTAACCATGCTCCACAAGAGAAGAGAGTATTAGGTTCCTACATAAATCCCAATCCTGGGAATTGTGGGAGCAGCATTCTGAAGCCACCCATCCGTGCCAACAATTTTAAACTCAAGCCACAACTCATCACATTGGTTCAAAACAATTGCTCTTTTGGAGGAAGTGCCCAAGAAGACCCCAACCAACATCTAACTACCTTCCTGAGGATATGTGATACAGTAAAGTCTAATGGTGTCCAAGCAGATACCTACAAGCTGCTGTTGTTTCCTTTTCCTCTCAGAGATAAGGTAGCGAAATGGCTAGAGTCATTTTCTAAGGAGAGCCTCACAACTTGGGAAGATGTGGTAAGCAAGTTCTAGGCTAGATTCTATCCTCCTCATAGAATCAATAGGCTGAGGGCTGAGGTCCAAACCTTTAGGCAACAAGACGGTGAAATACTCTATGAAGCATGGGAGAGATTTAAAGAGTTGACAAGAAAATGTCCACCTGACATGTTCAATGAGTGGGTTCAACTACACATCTTCTATGAAGGATTGTTCTATGACTCAAAGAAGGCTCTAGACCACTCTTTTGGAGGCTCTCTCAACAAGAAGAAAACCATAGAGGAGCCCATTGATGTCATTGAAACAGTAGCAGATAATTAGTATTTCTATGCCTCAGAGAGAAGCAACACTAGAGGAGTAATGGAGCTCAACCACATGGATGCCGTCTTAGCTCAAAACAAGTTGATCACCAAGCAATTGGATGATCTCACCAAGAGGATGGAGAAGAGTCAAGTTGTAGCTATCACCACTCAAGTACTACCAACTTCAGAAGGAGCAATTGCAGAGGAAGGAGGAGAATGGGAGGAAGCCAACTATGTTGGAAACTCAAGACAACCCGATGACCCTTACTCCA
Source organism: Arachis ipaensis (assembly GCF_059453495.1). Taxonomy (NCBI): domain Eukaryota; kingdom Viridiplantae; phylum Streptophyta; class Magnoliopsida; order Fabales; family Fabaceae; genus Arachis; species Arachis ipaensis. The sequence goes on along the minus strand of NC_142439.1, from coordinate 56,892,377 downwards.
AGAATTACAACCCTGGGTGAAAAAACCACCCAAACTTTGGGTAGGGAAACCAACAAAACCAAGACCAGAGACCTCACAACTCCAACCACTATAACAACTCCACCTACCAACAACCTAACCAAAGATCATACCAAGCCCCACACAATAATTCTTTCCAACATCCATATATAGCACCAAATGGCCATTCTCAACCCCCAAACTCCAGTATGCCACCATCATAAGAGGATAGACTCTCTAGGATTGAATCCTTACTTAAAAACCTTTGCAAGGAAGTCCAAGATAACAAGACATTCAAGGAGGAAGTAAAATCTAACATGCAAAACCAAGGAGCTGCCATCATGAAACTAGAATCTCAAGTGGGATATTTATCTAAGCAAATTCCTAAACCAACTGACAGCTTCCCAAGTGATACTGAGAAAAATCCAAAAGGAGAGACAAAGAATGTGAGATGGGAAGAATGCAAGGCAATTACTCTTGCAAGGAAAGATATCTTGGAGGAAGGAGTTGACAAGCCATCAAGACAGATCCAAGAAGGCCCAAGGAAGAAGGTGGAAGAGAAAGAACAAGGGACAAACTCTGAACAAAGGAAAGAGCCAAGAAAGGAAGAGCCCCTGAAACCTTATGTGCCACAAGCACCATTCCCTCACAGACTCAAGGACAGTGAGAAAGAAAGGACATACACTATGTTCTTGGATGTATTGAAGTCTCTTCATATCAACATTCCTTTCCTCGAGACCCTCAAAGAGATGCTAACTTACATTAAATGCATGAAAGAGTTGCTAGCTAAAAAGAGCACCTTAAAAGGGGGACAAACAGTGGTAATGAATAAGGAATGTAGTGCCTTTATCCAGAAGAACTTACCTACAAAGAAGAAAGATCCACGAAGTTTTCACATACCTTGTGTTATAGGCAATACAACCATTGACCGAGAACTTTGCGACTTGGGGGCAAGTATAAATCTCATGCCCCTATCCCTCATGAAGAAGTTGCAGATTAATGAGTTGGAATCCACAGACATAATCCTTTAACTAGCTGATAAAACTCAGAAGCAAGCAGTAGGAATAGTGGAGAATGTATTAGTAAAAGTTGGGAAGTATTTTCTCCTCACGGACTTTGTTGTTCTTGAGAAGGAAGAAAGCTATCTCCATACGATCATTTTGGAGAGACCATTCTTAGCTACTGCCAGGGCACTCATAGATGTGGAGCAAGGCGAGTTGATACTAAGAATACATAATGAGCAACTCACCTTCCATGTCTTCAAACCAGCACATGATCTAGATCAAGAGAAGGACTGCATGAAGGTCAATTTTGGTGACACTAACATGAAAGAATCACCTAATGAACCCCCAGAGAATTTGAAGCCATGCTTGAAGGAGGAGAAAGAAGTAATAATGAAGTTACAGACTGAGGAAACCAAGGAGGAGCTAGTGACTTTACCCTCATTGGAGATGAGAGAGAAGGACCCTCCTAACACAAGTTTAGCTGAAGCATTGCTGGAAGGAGAGAAAAGAATGGAAAAGAAGATTCCAAGGAGGTGGAAAAATAAAAAGGTTCCCATAGAGGACTTCTCCCCAGGGAACAAGGTTATATCAATCCATTTTCCACTACTTCCACCTCATCTTCCTGCCATTCCATCTCAGTTACCTCCTGTGTATACAATCAGAAAGATTCTCTCCTTGGAGCATGTAGAAATCATCAAGGAAGCAAGTGGAGACATCTTCACTGTGCGAGGAGAGGACCTGAGGCACTACAACTCCCCCTGACAGAGGCAAACCCTCAAGCCAATGACGTTAAAAGAGCGCTTGTTGGGAGGCAACCCGACCAGAGGTAACACTCTCCTTTTTCTTTTAGATTGGTTCAATAAGGAAAGTTAAGTAGATGCCTCTGTGCAAGGAGCTAAATTTGGTGTTACACACCAAAATAATTCAAGGGTGAATGTGTGATCCTAAGTTTGGTGTTCCACCCTAGATTCCATAAAGAACACATTACACCCCTCAACATAACTACTCACTAGCTCCAAATAATCAGAGAAACTACTTAACAATTGAATAATTTTGAGTTCATGGTTTATTTTCTTAAAAGCACTTGAGGTTCCCTGCATGTATCCACTTTGTTGCATATAGAGGTAGGCAAGGAACTAAGTTTGGTGTTCTCACACCAACTCTAGTTCAAAAGTTTGCAAGTATACATGCATGCTAACCATTTTTTCAAGTGCTTGGGAGGAAGCAAGTTCCAATAAACTTTGCAGAGAGTCATTCAAGATCTTGGAGGAAATACACGCCATCAGCTAAGAAGAGAAAGAGGGACACAAAATCCAAGGATGGTGGTGACAGAGTGGAAACAATTGAGCTCCAAGAGGTTGTATTGTTACTCAACTGTGTCTACTTTAAAATTTCCAATTTGGAAGTCTGATTGCATCCCTACCTTAGAGTTAGTCTCTAGTTTAGTGTGTTGTTTTAACTTCTGTTATGTGTTTCTCTTTTATATTGTCATAAGTGTACTAGCCTTGGTGTGTGTGCTTTACTTTCACTTTGCTTGAATATATGCCTTGTCTCCCTTTTCAATTGAATAAAAGAAAATGTTTGGAAACATGAAGTGTGATTGTCCATGATTGGTAGGAAATAGAATAAGGATAAGTGGTGGTTTATGGTTGATTATTTAGCAAGCTCACTCATGAAAATAAAACGGTAGAATGTCCTCTATAGTATGAACTAGTTGCTATTTATAGAACCTTTGAAAATAACAAGCCCTGGAAGAAAGAAAAACAAGAAAGAAGAAAGGAAGAGCCAACGTTGGAGGCCAAGTTGGACCTCCAACGGCAGCCCCAACATTAGCAATCAAAAATGGAAGAAATAAAGAATAAGCTAGGCACCAATAGTTCAAACCTTGAGACACATGCCTGTGATTCTCTGTGCTAGGATCTGCTTGGATGAATAGGTTCTAAGGAGTGTTTTAAAACTTGGAAACTTGGGTTAACTAACCCGGGATTACCAACCAAAAGTCCACTATCAAGAGCAACCTAGTTACAAGGTATTTAGTGACCCAAAGAGGTGCTGGGTACCAAGGTCTCTAGGATGAAATTTGAACCAAGTGCCTGTAGTGTGTATGTGTTCAGGAGAGGCTTGAGTTAGTAGCTCCGAGGGGTGCTTCATCACCCAACACCTTCAGCCATCTGGATCAGGAGTGTTGACTGAAATCTTATCTAAAAATTTGCCTCAACACAGAGCACTGAGCTATAAGCAAAAGAATAAGTTTCTGAACAAAAAAAAGCAAACACCAAGGGTCATGAATAACAAGGATCATAGCAGCATCTTAGTTGAGACTTATAGGCACATCTCACACCTTGAAGTTAATAAGAGTTGAGCTGGAAATAAATCTTGCATGAAATCCCATGAACCAAGTTTAATTGCTTTCCAATAATGACTTATATCTCTCTTTGTTTTCATTCATCTTTCTCATGTTTTAGTACTTGCTTGGGGACAAGCAAGATTTAAGTTTGGTATTGTGATGCCAGGGCATCTTAGGTTAGTTTCACTAGCCTCTTTCTTTTGTTTTCATTAGGTTTTATGCACTTTCTTGAGCTATAAGTAAGTATTTGGATAAGAATTGCATGCATCCCTTGATTTAATCAAACTTGGTTATTTATGTGCTTTTCATGAGGTTTTTATGCCAATATTACTTGATGATTGAATGATGCAATTACCTTGTGAATTATAGCCAACTTTGATGCAAGTTTGTGTTTGATGATAGGTGAAAAGGAAGCCAAGGAAGGAAGAGCAATAAGCAACAAAGAGGGCCATGGAAAGAATCAAGAGGAAGCAACATTGGTGGCCAAAATTAGCTCACCAACGTTGCCTCAAACGTTGAGGGAAGAAGGAAGAGACCAATGTTGGAGCCAAAGTTGGTGCTCCAACGTTAGGTCCAACGTGCATGCTAAAAGGGGTGCAAAGTTGGAGCCAAAGTTGGCCTCCAACTTTGCCTCAAACGTTGGCCAAAGAAAGGTTCATAGTTGGAGCCAAAGTTGGACTCCAACTATGACTCAAACTATAAAAGAAGGCAACGTTTGAGCCCAAAGTTGGACCTCAAACTACCTCAAACGTTGAGTATAAAGAAGGTTCATAGTTGGAGCCAAAGTTGGACTCCAACTATGACCCCAACATAAATAAAGTGACCATAGTTGGAGCCAAAGTTGGACTCCAACTATGGGTCCAACGTTGAGGCTAAAAGAGTGCCAGCGTTGGAGGCAACGTTGGTGGTCCAATGTTCCCTCCAACGTACGCGATAAAATTCAAGGATTGGAGGTTGTGAAAATATGCAACGACGCATACGCGTGTATGACGCATATGCGTGGGTGTGTATTTCAGCCTATTGACACGCACGCATAGAGCACGCGTACGCGTGGATAGGCTAACGTTGGTGGTCCAACGTTGGGTCCAACGTTGAGTCCAACGTACGCGACAAAGTTCCAAGAAAAATTGTGAAACGACGCGTATGCGTGTAGCACGCGTACGCGAGGATGAGGAACTTTGACAATTGACGCGCACTTGTAAGGCACGCATATGCATGGATTAGCGACGTTGAACTCCAACTATAGGTCCAACGTTAAGCCCAACGTTGCGGTAAACGTGAGGGCCAACGCCCCAGCCTTGTTTGGCAATGTTTAACCCAACGTTGAGCCCAAACGTTGAACTACAATGTCAATATCATTCCAATACAGAAAGACACCAATACAAAGCGTGAACGTTGACTTTCAAACGTCTCCATGAACATCACTAAATGCCATTCTCAACTAGCTTCAACAAGGCAAAAGGGCCCTGTCCAAGTACTTGATGACTAAATAAAGAAAGTGTATAAATAGGATAGATCTTAAGTGAGAAAGGGGTTTACGGACGGAGTACTGTAACACTGCCAATTTACTTTCTCTTCATTTTTTAGTTCTGTTGCAATGTACTTTTGAATTTCACTTTCCATTCCTAGAGCTATGACCAACTAAACCCCTTTCATTGGGTTAGGGAGCTCTGTTGTAATTCAATGGATCAAAATTAGTTTTCATTCTCTTTTCTTTCTTTTCTCTTGATTTTGCTAGAAAGCATTCGGTCTTCATCCAATGGGGTAATTATCTTGGGAAAGAAGTTACCCATAACTAGATCTCCTCGGAACCTTGGAAAAGGAATGAGGAGATCATGCTAGAATTGTTTTCTTATGTTGGACCGTATTGGGGTTTGGATGGATATTGTGACATTTAATCCTACCAACACTTTGATTTGGAAATACATATGGTATAATCAGTGACCACACTTCATCTCTTCCCATGAGCAATTAAATCAAGGAATTGGGCAATTATTCAAGCTTAGAGAGATTGGATTACCAAGGAATTGGGATCCAATCACTTAAGATTGCCAAGGAGATCAATGAATGCATTGATTGAGGAAGAGATCAGAATAAACTTGATCCGGAGAATGCAACATCTCCTAAACCCAATGAATTCCCCATTTCTGATCTACCCATTCTCTTTATTTTCTGCTATTTACTTTCATGCTTAATCACCCCATTCCCATTTACTTTCCTGCACTTTAAGCTTCTGCACTTTAATTTCCTTTGTTACTTTTAGTCATTTACATTCCATGAAATTTACTTTTCCCGCCACTTAATTTTCCGCACTGCAAATTCAAATATGCTTCATTCAACTAGAACACCCCTCCAATTAAAGTTGATCAACCATGCAATCCTTGTGGGATTCAACCTCACTCTATTGTGAGTTTTTACTTGACGACAATTCGGTATACTTGCCGAGAGAAAATTGTTGAGAGACAAGTTTTCGTGCATCAGTTATCAATCATAATTGCACCCCATGGATATAGTGTTTGGCTCACTCTTGCAGCAAAGGATCTCCTTTGCTAGGTATATAGTGCCCTGCACACTCTCACTATCCAACAGATCATTATCCTTTTCCAGGTTCTCATCATCAACATCATCAATCCTCAAGTTCCTCAAATCAGTTTTTTTTTTAAGAATCAAAACCCATTTCCTTGGTAACATTTTTCGAAACTCCAAACAACTTCAAAATCATATCAAATGTAAATCTCTTCCAGAAGTCATCAAAATCATTCATTTTAAATCAAGATTTAGTAATGAGATTTCACAGCAGAGTCTCAAAAATTTAGGGGGAGAACAACCTATTTAAATTCCTTAAAAATTTATTGGAAACTCTTAAAATCATAGCTTCTTGGTTTGAGTAAATAGAAACAAAATTTACTATAAAATCGAATCATATAAAGTCACAAGTCTTAAACCTAATTCAAAACCAATTCACTTGAAACGAAACCAATACATTTAAATCAAAATCACTTTCAGGTTCACCCTTAAAAACCAATTCTCTGACTTCTTCCAGAACGTCACAAATGCAATTATTCACTCAAAGTCCAATTTCCTTTAAATAATTCAATTTAATCTATTATTCATTATTTTCTTAAATAATTCGAGTAAAATAATATAATCCTTAAATTCTTAATTTTCTAAATAACGTTTCAAATAAAGTCTCAGATTTTACAGAAATTTCGGCAGCACCTCCCTTAAAACTTGGACTTTGCCACCCGTTTTGGGTCCTAACCAAAGCATTCCGCAACCCTTTCCAACTGGTTCAGGACCAAATCAGTTCAAAATCAAGCTGATTCTAATAATTCATATCTTAAGGAAATCGATTCAAAATCAAATCATTTTCTATGAATCAAGCTCATTTTTGAAACTTTAAAGAAATAATTGAGCAACGACCAGTTTAGCAAAATCAGTCAATAATTAAATCAAGCAACAATCATATTCATCCAACATATCCAGATAATACATAAGACTTATACAATCACTAAAAAGTGTAATTCTCTTATCAATATCCATTTATAACAATTCCAAATTATAGAATTGAGTTTTTAGAAAAAGCCCCTACTTCGACTGTCGAAACTCGAAGTCACAACTCGTTTTCTCTCGGCCCGCAACTGTGGTAGCTGCAACCCCAGCTCTAAACCACTTTCTCAACAACAACAACGAATTCAATCGCAACATATAATAATCAGTACTTGACTCTACGTTACCAAAACTTCAGACTTTAAAACGAAAAATAACAGAATACTAATGCAAGGATTTTCAAAACATAAACACTTACTGTAATGACAAAATGAAGAAACCAAAACCCCGAATCGACCCGACACTAAATCCGACAACTATCTCGAGTGACAGCGGCAACCAAAAGCTCCGGTGACCGTGACAGCAACAACCGCACCGTGACGATAAAAACCCAGGAACATAAAAGAACGAAAAACCAAACTCAAAAACCTTACCGGCGGTAGATCTCAACGGCGGCACCGGCGTTTCTCAGTGGCAGAGGCTCGGCCACGGCAGCACAGCTCCCAGTAGTGGCAACAGCGACGGAAAAGCACCAGGGAAGTGCGGGCGTGGTTCGAGAATGGCTGGGCAGCGGCTTGAACGTCACCTTGAAGCTAGCAACAGTGGCGGCATCAACCCAACAGCAGCGGCGACATTAATCTAGCACCAACAACTCCCTCTCGCACGTCCTCTTCCCTCCCTCATTCGGTGACGGCGATAGGAGGCACGACGACGGCGACGCGGTGGTGGTGCTGACTTCCTTCAGTGACGATGGCTCGGATAGCAGCAGCGGTGCGAATCCTGCTCCCTCTTCAAATCTCTCTGTCCGATCCCCCTCTCTCCTCCTCTGGCGTGGGTGGCTGGTGCGGTGGCAAGCTAGGCGGTGATGAGGCACAGCTGGCGATAAGGCTTGGTGGATTCGGTGGATCAGTGGGGGCGGCAGTGGTAGGAGGCACGACGTCTTTCTCTCTTCTCCCTTTCGTTGTTCGACAGCCCTCTGGGTGCTCCACGATGTTGTGGTGGCAGTGACGCCCGCTGGTGCTATCCACCCCTCCTTCCTCCTCTCCTTCTCTTCCCAGCTTCCCTTTCTCCATTCTCCCTCTCTTCCTCTGCTGGTGGCTGCGTGTGTGTTTCAAGTTTGGGGGGAAGAAGTGGTTGCTGATGGGGTGGTAGCTAGGAAGAGAAATTAGGGTTATAGTTGTGTGTGTTGAGTTTTAGGGTTGTGGTAAAATTAGGTATAAGGGTATTTTGGTAATTTCAAAATAAATTTATTTTAATCCAACAATAATTAGGTATAAAAATACTATTTGTTCATCACTTTTACAATTTATTTTCATTTAAAAGCTCAAACCTAAGAATTAGAGATAATATAATTAATTTTCTTTATTTCCCAAAACTTAAGTATTAAATTATAAAATATTAATTATTTAACCCAAATCATATAAAATTTTTATTATACCATAACTACTAACTTTATAATTTAAATATACAAACTAATTCAATAATTATAAAATTGAATAAGAATCTTAATTGATTTCAAATTCAATTAATCAAAACTTGCTTTAAATATTCCTTAATAAAGTAATTTCTGAAATTAAAGCTACGAATAAATAATTGAATTTAAAGTTAGTTTATAATAAACCCAATAGGCTTTATGCTCAATCTCCACCAGAAGGTGGCATGCCTTACCATAGACGATCCGGAAGGGACTCATCCCCAACGGAGTCTGGTAGGCCGTCCTATATGCTCAAGGTGCATCTCCTAACCGGAGGCTCCAATCCTTTCTTTATGGATTTATCACTTTCTCTAAAATTCTCTTAATTTCCCGGTTGGACACTTCCGCTTGTCCATTGGTTTGTGGGTGATAAGCAGTGGCCACCTTATGCAATATCCCATAGTGCTTGAGCAGTGCCTCTACTTTCCTATTACAAAAGTGGGATCCTTGGTCACTCACGATTGCTCGTGGCGACCCATAACAGCATACAATGTTATTTCCGATAAAAGAAATGAAGGTATTGGCGTCGTCAAGGCCGATAGGTATTTGCTTCTACCTACTTTGACACGTAGTCAACCGCTAACAGAATATATAGATACCCACTTGAGTTGGGAAACGGTCCCATAAAGTCAATGCCCCAAACATCAAATATCTCACAGAACAACATAGGTTACTGAGGCATCTCATCCCTTTGGGACGTATTTCCCGACTTCTGGCATTGGTGGCACGACACACAGAACCGGTTAGCATCCTTGAATAAGGTTGGCCACCAGAATTCCCAATCCAACACCTTTTTAGCTGTCCGTTGTGGGCCAAAGTGGCCACCACATTCGGACGAATGGCAAGCTTCAAGAATGGGTTGGATTTCAGATTCTGGGATGCATCTTCGAATTACTTGGTCTACTCCCCTCTTCCACAAGTGGGGGTCATCCCAAATGTAATATTTGGAATCACTCCTCAACTTGTCTCTTTGGTGTTTAGAAAAGTTAGGAGGAAAGATTTTTGCAACCAAGTAGTTCGCCATTAGGGCAAGCCAAGGAAAGCTATCCGACACAGCATGCAAACTATCCAATGGGAATGAGTCATCGATCGGAAATGGGTCAAATTTTAAATTCTCAAGGCGGCTTAAATGATCCGCAACCAAGTTTTAAGACGCACTCCGGTCCCTAATCTCAATGTTGAATTCTTGCAAAAGTAAGATCCAATGTATGAGTCTAGGTTTTGACTCATTCTTTGTCAATAAGTACTTCAAAGCTACATGATCCGTGTATACCATTATCTTGGACCCTAGCAAATAAGATCTGAATTTATCTAAAGCATGAACAATAGCTAGGAGTTCCTTTTCTGTAGTGGTATAGTTGGATTGTGCTGCATCCAATGTTTTAGAAGAGTAAGCAATGACATAAGGAAGTTTACCATCGCGCTGTGCAAGCGCGGCACATACAGCATGGTTTGACGCATCGCACATTATCTCGAACGGTAGCGTCCAGTTGGGGCCTCGCACTATCGATGCTGTGGTAAGAACTCTCCTTAACTCTTTAAACGCATTCACACATGCACTGTCCAACTCAAAGTCCACATCTTTTTAGAGGAGGCGCGACAATGACAAAGCAATCTTGCTGAAATCCTTAATAAAGCGCCTGTAAAATCCTGCATGTCCCAAAAACGAGCGGACCTCCCTCACAGATGAGGGGTAAGGTAAAGTGGTGATAACATCAACCTTGGCCGGGTCTACAGAAATGGCTTCATGAGATACTACATGTCCTAACACTATACCTTGTCTTACCATAAAGTGACATTTTTCAAAGTTCAAGACAAGGTTAGTGTTAACACATCTAGCTAAGACTTTGGCCAAGTTCTCTAAGCAACAATCAAATGAATTTTCATAAACATTGAAGTCATCCATAAAGACTTCCAGACAATTCTCCATTAGATTGGAAAAGACACTTGTCATACACTGCTGAAAAGTAGTAGGTGCATTACATAGTCCAAATGGCATCCTTTTGTAGGCAAAGGTGCCAAAAGGACAAGTGAATGTGGTCTTTTCCTGATCCTCAGGGGCAATGTGAACCTGGAAGTAACTAGTGAATCCATCAAGAAAGCAATAATGGGATTTACCTGCCAAACGGTCCAACATCTGGTCGATAAAGGGAAAAGGGTAGTGGTCCTTCCTTGTAGCGGTGTTCAATCTTCTATAATTGATGCACACTCGCCACGCATTTTGTACTCTCTTGGTGACCACTTCACCATCATCCTTTTTAACCGCAGTGATGCCCAATTTCTTGGAAACAACCTGAACCGGGCTCACCCACTCACTGTGAGAAATTGGGTATATGATACCCGCATCAAGTAGCCTAGTAACCTCCTTCTTTACCACATCAAGGATGGTTGGGTTGAGCCTCCTTTGCAGTTGTCTAACCGGCCGAGCTCCCTCTTGGAGAAATATACGATGCATGCACTTATGGGGGTCAATCCTCACAATATCGGCTAGGCTCCAACTAATTGCCTTCTTGTGCTTTCTTAGAACATCTAGGAGCTTCCCTTCTTCTTCACTAGAAAGCTTACTAGCAATAATGACCGGAAACCTTTGGTTGTCCTCTAAGAAAGCATACTTCAAATGAGACGGAAGAGGCTTCAGTTCACTCTTTACCTCAAGCTGAGGTTCCTTTTCATCAAGCTCACGGAGTTCATTCTCAACAACTTTCTCTTGTTCATCCTCTTGGTCATCCGTCTCTGCAATAATAGGATAGCATAACTTGTTGTGGTCTTCTTTTCGCACTTCCGCTACCACTTCATCGATTACGTCACATCGGAGAACAGAATGCTCTTCAGGAGGATGCTTCATGGCTTTTTCCAAATTGAACTTGATAGTCTTGTCTCCGACCTCAAAGGAATATGTGCCGGTGAAGGCATCTTTAGGAGGAAGGGTCTACCAAGTAGAACGGAGGAGGAGCTTCTATTTTCTGTTGGGGGCATTTCAAGGATGTAAAAGTCAACCGAAAAGACTAAGTCCTTGATTACCACAAGTACATCTTCTGCTATTCCCATCACAGTGGTCACACTTTTATCGGCTAAGGCAAACTTCGCTGCCGACTTCTTTAATGGAGCTAAATTCAGCCGCACAAAGATAGAAAGCGGCATGATGCTTACGCAAGCCCCTAGATCACACATACAGTCATGAAAAGTGCACCCACCAATACGACAAGACTCTAAATAAGGCCCAGGGTCACCATATTTTTCGGAATAGGCTCCATCAAGGGAGAAATTGAACTACCCAAGGATAATGTCTCCAACTCTCATATCCTATCCTTGTGTGTACACAAGTCTTTCAAAAATTTTGCATACTTCGGAATTTGTTGGATAGCATCAAGAAGTGGTATGGTTACCTCAACTTTCTTGAACACTTGAAGCATGTTTAAATTGAATTTCGGAGTCTTCTTTGCTTTCTTCACCATGGAAAGGAATGGGATAGGAATGGACTCATCCACTATAGCTTTTCTCTTGGGTTCCTTAAGGCTTACTCCTTCTTCCTCATGCCTTTTGTCTACCTCTTCTTCTTCATGCGGAGCTTCAACGACCAGTTCTTCCTTATGAATGTCTTCCATAACCCTAGGATGTATCTCCTCCAATGTAGTCTCCGACCATAGAGTGATGGCGTTGAGACCGCCCTTGGGGTTTAGAAGGGGTTGGGATGGAAGGTTAGAAGAGCTTGAGGGTTGGTTGGAGTTGGTGTTGGAGGAGGACATGAACATCTTTGAAATTATGTCGGTGAGATTGGCCAATTGAGCGCCCAAGGCATCGAATTGAGCCTTGTTACTCTCATCGCGTTTCTCCATAGCGGCTCTAAGCTCATCAACTTGATTGGTGGAAGATGAGGAGGTTTGGTTGGATTGTTGTCTATGGTGTGGTTCTTGGTATTTGGTGTAGTTGTTTTGGTTTTGGTTGGTGTGATTTTGGTTGGCTTGGTGGTTGGTGTTGTTATGGTGCTATTGAGATGAAGATTGGTTGTTGTAGTGATGAAAAGACGAGTTATTCCATCTTTGGTTTTGATTGCTCCCTTGTACGTTATCCCTCCACCCTTGATTTTGATTACTACTATGAGGGTAGTTGTTTTGGCCTTGAGAAGGATAGGGCAGACGGTTGTTGTAATTCACATTGGCCACGGCAAGGGCATGCTCCTCTTGAATTTGATGACATTGATCGGTGTAATGTGTGGTGCTAGAGCACAAACCACAAATTCTAGGAGGGCCTTCAAGTTGAGCAACTTGGGGTAGAGCTTGGATGGCTTGGATGGAGTAGTATTCCTTTTGATCTTTTTGTATTTACGTGAGGATAGTGGTCATATCCCCAAGCGCTTTGGTTAAGCTTGCTTCGGAAGGGGATGGTTTTACCACACCCTTGAGAGGATTACTTCTCACCCTTACATGTTGTGTAGCCTCGGCAACATCATTTATCAATTTCCAAGCTTCTCCCTCTGTCTTATTTTTTGAAAGGGAACCACCACTAGAAGCAGTGAGCAATCTTCTATCTTCCGCACAAAGACCTCCGGTGAAGTAACCAATGAGCAAGTGAGTGTTCAATCCATGGTGTGGACAAGATTCTAATAGCCTCTTGAACCGAGTCCAATACTCATACAAACTCTCTTGATCCTTTTGCATTATACCCGAGATCTCCTTCTGGATGTAGTAGGTCTTCTCCGGTGGAAAGAATTTGTCTAGAAACTCTCTTCTCAAGAAATCCCAATTGGTCACAATCTCATCCAGTTGTGAATAAAACCATGTTTTTGCTTGCCCTTCAAGAGAGAAAGGAAAGGCAAAAACCATAATAGCCAACTCATCGGCTCCATGCCTTCGAGCCGTAGAACAAGCAACTTGAAAATCCCTTAGATGTCGGATGGGGTGATGAGCGGATGATTTATACGCTTTTTGGCATTGTTTTTAGTATGTTTTTAGTAGGATCTAGTTACTTTTAGGGACGTTTTCATTAGTTTTTATGTTAAATTCACATTTCTGGACTTTACTATGAGTTTGTGTGTTTTTCTGTGATTTCAGGTATTTTCTGGCTGAAATTGAGGGACTTGAGCAAAAATCAGATTCAGAGGTTGAAGAAGGACTGCTGATGTTGTTGGATTCTAACCTCCCTGCACTCAAAGTAGATTTTCTAGGGCTACAGAACTCAAATTGGTGCGCTTCCAATTGCGTTGGAAAGTAGACATCCAGGGCTTTCCATCAATATATAATAGTGCATACTTTGGCCGAGTTTAGACGACGCAAAAGGGTGTTGAACGCCAGTTCTACGCTGCAGTCTGGAGTTAAACGCCAGAAACACGTCACGAACCAGAGTTGAACGCTAAAAACATGTTACAAACTGGTGTTCAACTCCAAGAATGACCTCTCCACGTGTAAACTTCAAGCTCAGCCCAGCCACACACCAAGTGGGCCCCAGAAGTGGATTTATGCATCAATTACTTACTTCTGTAAACACTAGTAGCTAGTTTAGTATAAATAGGACTTTTTACTATTGTATTAGACATCTTGGGACGTATAGTTCTTAGACTTTCATGGGGGCTGGCCATTCGGCCATGCCTGGACCATTATCACTTATGTATTTTCAAACGGTAGAGTTTCTGCACTCCATAGATTAAGGTGTGGAGCTCTGCTGTTCCTCATGATTTAATGCAAAGTACTACTGTTTTTTCTATTCAACTCAACTTATTCCGCTTCTAAGATATTCATTCGCACTTCAACATGAACGTGATGATCGTGACAGTCATCATCATTCCCTATGAACGCGTGCCTGACAACCACTTCCGTTCTACCTTCGATTGAATGGATATCTCTTGGATATCTAATACAAGGGACCGAGTCCGAGTTATTAATATCTTCGTGGTATAAGTTAGAACCCATGGATGGCCATTCCTGAGATCCGGAAAGTCTAAACCTTGTCTGTGGTATTCCGAGTAGGATCTGGGAAGGGATGGCTGTGACGAACTTCAAACTCGCGAGTGCTGGGCGTAGTGACAGACGCAAAAGGAGGGTGAATCCTATTCCAGTATGATCGAGAACCTCAGATGATTAGCCATGCCTTTACAGAGCATTTGGACCTTTTTCACAAGAGGATGGGATGTAGCCATTGACAACGGTGATGCCCTTACAGAAAGCTTGCCATGGAAAGGAGTAGGACTGATTGGATGAAGACAGCGGGAAAGCAGAGATTCAGAGCAATGAAAGCTTATTTGAAATTCTCACCAATGAATTACATAAGTATTTCTATCTTTATTTTTTGTTTATTTATTACTTTTATTCGAAAACTCCATAACCATTTGATATCCGCCTGACTGAGATTTACAAGATGACCATAGCTTACTTCATACCAACAATCTCCGTGGGATCGACCCTTACTTACGTAAGGTTTTATTACTTGGACGACCCAGTGCACTTGCTGGTTAGTTGTGCGAAGTTGTGAAGTTATGTCTGGACCATGGTATTGTGCACCAGTTTTTGGAGCCATTGCCAGGGAGAGAACGAACAACAATTTTACAACCTCAGAATAACAATTTCGCATACCAAGTTTTTGGCGCCGTTGCCGGGGATTGTTCGAGTTTGGACAACTGACGGTTCATCTTGTTGCTCAAATTAGGTAATTTTCTTCTTATTTTATTTTCAAAAAGTTTTAAAAAAAATTTTTTTTTCAAAAATCTTTGAAAAATTTTCCCTTTGTTTTCGAAAATTATTTCAGAATTTTTAAGAATGAATTCTAGTATTTCATGAAGCATGTTGAAGCCTGACTGGCTGTAAAGCCATGTCTAAATTCATTTGGACTGGGGCTTCTAACCCAACATTATCAAAAGCAAGCTAGTTGTTACTAATCCACCTGCTGTTGTTCCTAATCCACCTGATTTACATGCTAAAGCTTGACTGGCTATTAAGCCATGTCTACCCTCAGATTGGAGCTTTAGACTAAGAGTGAAAGATTCCTGGAATTCATATTAAAAATTTTGGAATCCTTATTTTTCTTTTTTTTACAAATAATTTTCGAAAAATACAAAAAAATTATAAAATCATAAAAATAAAAAATATTTTGTGTTTCTTGTTTGAGTCTTGAGTCAGATTTTAAGTTTGGTGTCAATTGCATATTCATCTTGCATTTTTCGAAAATTGCATTTATGCATTGCATTCATCATGATCTTCAAGTTGTTCTTGATAAACCTTCTTGATTGATCTTCATATTATATTGTTTTGTGTTGTATGGTGTTTTTCATATGCATTCTTGCATTCATAGTGTCTACACATGAAAACTTTCTAAGTTTGGTGTCGTGCATGTTTTCTTTTCTTGAAAATTTTTCAAAAATAAGTTCTTGATGTTCATCTTGACATTCAAAGTGTTCTTGCATGCATTCATTGTTTTGATCTAAAAATTCTCATGCATTGAGTCTTTTTCATGTTTTTCTCTTTCTTCATTAAAAATTCAAAAATCAAAAAAATATCTTTCCCTTTTTATCTCATAAATTTCGAAAATTTGGATTGACTTTTTCAAAACTTTTGTTTCTTATGAGCAAATCAAATTTTCAATTTAAAAATCTTATCTTTTTCAAAAATCTTTTTCAAAAATCAAATCTTTTTCATTTTTTATTTTCAAAAATTTTAAAAATATTTTTTTCAAAAATATTTTTCTTAATTTTACATCATATTTTCGAGAATATCATCAACAATTAATGTTTTGATTCAAAAATTTCAAGTTTGTTACTTACTTTAAGTTCTAGAATCATATCTTGTGATTTCTTGTGAATCAAGTCATTAATTGTGATTTTAAAAATCAAATCTTTTTCAAAACTAATTTCAATCATATCTTTTCAAAAATATCTTTTTATCTTATCTTTTTCAAAATTTGATTTTAAAATATCTTTTCTAACCTCTTATCTTCTTATCTTTTCAAATTTGATTTTCAAAATTTGTTTCAACTAACTAACTAACTTTTTGTTTGTTTCTTATCTCTTTCAAAACTACCTAACTAACTATCCCTCTCTAATTTTCGAAAATATCTCCCTCTTTTTCAAAAATTCTTTTTAATTAATTAATTGTTTCAATTTTTAATTTTAATTTTAACTTTTTCCTCATTTTCGAAAATCACTAACCCCTTTTCAAAATTTTATTTTCGAAAATCCTCTTTCTCTCTCATCTCCTTCTATTTATTTATTCATCTACTAACACTTCATCTCACCCAAATTTGAACCCCCTCTTCCATTTGTGTTCGAATTTTCTCTTCTTCCCTTCTTTACATTACATTCTTTTCTTCTTCTACTCACACAAGGGAACCTCTATACTTGGGTAAAAAGGATCCCTATTATTATTGTTTTTCTGTTCCCTTTTTTTCATATGAGCAGGAGCAAGGACAAGAACATTATTTTTGAAGCAAACCCTGAACCTGAAAGGACTCTAAAGAGGAAACTAAGAGAAGCTAAAATACAACAATCCAGAGATAACCTTACAGAAATTTTCGAACAGGAAGAGGAGATGGCAGCCGAAAATAATAATAATGCAAGGAAGATGCTTGGTGACTTTACTGCACCTAATTCCAATTTACATGGAAGAAGCATCTCCATCCCTACCATTGGAGCAAACAATTTTGAGCTTAAACCTCAATTGGTTTCTCTGATGCAACAAAACTGCAAGTTTCATGGACTTCCATCTGAAGATCCTTTTCAGTTCTTAACTGAATTCTTGCAGATCTGTGATACTGTTAAGACTAATGGAGTAGATCTTGAAGTCTACAGGCTCATGCTTTTCCCTTTTGCTGTAAGAGACAGAGCTAGAGTGTGGTTGGACTCTCAACCCAAAGATAGCCTGAACTCTTGGGATAAGCTGGTCGCGGCTTTCTTGGCCAAGTTCTTTTCTCCTCAAAAGCTGAGCAAGCTTATAGTGGATGTTCAAACCTTCAGACAGAAAGAAGGTGAATCCCTCTATGAAGCTTGGGAGAGATACAAGCAACTGACCAAAAAGTGTCCTTCTGACATGCTTTCAGAATGGACCATCCTGGATATATTCTATGATGGTCTGTCTGAATTAGCTAAGATGTCATTGGATACTTCAGCAGGTGGATCCATTCACCTAAAGAAAATGCCTACAGAAGCTCAAGAACTCATCGACATGGTTGCTAATAACCAGTTCATGTACACTTCTGAGAGGAATCCTGTGGGTAATGGGACGCCTCAGAAGAAGGGAGTTCTTGAAATTGATACTCTGAATGCCATATTGGCTCAGAACAAAATATTGACTCAGCAAGTCAATATGATTTCTCAGAGTCTGAATGGAATGCAAGCTGCATCCAACAGTACTCAGGAGGCATCTTCTGAAGAAGAAGCTTATGATCCTGAGAACCTGCAATAGTAGAGGTGAATTACATGGGTGAACCTTATGGAAACACTTATAATCCCTCATGGAGAAATCACCCAAATCTCTCATGGAAGGATCAACAAAAACCTCAACAAGGCTTTAATAATGGTGGAAGAAATAGGTTTAACAATAGTAAACCTTTTCCATCATCCACTCAGCAACAGGCAAAAAACTCTGAACAAAATACCTCTAATTTAGCAAACTTAGTCTCTGATCTATCTAAGGCCACTGTAAGTTTCATGAATGAAACAAGGTCCTCCATTAGAAATTTGGAGGCACAAGTGGACCAGCTGAGTAAAAGGATCACTGAAATCCCTCCTAGTACTCTCCCAAGCAGTACAGAAGAAAATCCAAAAAGAGAGTGCAAGGCCATTGATATAACCATCATGGCCGAATCCAAAGAGGAAGGGGAGGACGTGAATCCTAAGGAGGAAGACCTCTTGGGACGTCCAGTGATCAATAAGAAGTTTCCCTTTTAGGAACCAAAGGAATCTGAGGCTGATCTAGAGACTATAGAGATTCCATTGAACCTCCTTATGCCATTCATGAGCTCTGAAGAGTACTCCTTTTCTGAAGAGAATGAAGATGTTACTGAAGAGCAAGTTTCCAAGTTCCTTGGTGCAATGATGAAGCTGAATGCCAATTTATTTGGTAATGAGACTTGGGAAGATGAACCTCCCCTGTTCACCAATGAACTAAATGTATTGGATCAACTGAGATTGCCTCAGAAGAAACAGGATCCTGGAAAGTTCCTAATACCTTGTACCATAGGCACCATGACCTTTGAGAAGGCTCTATGTGACCTGGGGTCAGGAATAAACCTCATGCCACTCTCTGTAATAGAGAAATTGGGAATCTTTGAGGTGCAAGCTGCTAGAATCTCATTGGAGATGGCAGACAATTCCAGAAAACAGACTTATGGACAAGTAGAGGACATGTTAGTAAAGGTTGAAGGCCTTTACATCCCTACTGATTTTATAATCCTAGATACTGGGAAGGATGAGGATGAATCCATTATCCTTGGAAGACTCTTCCTCGCCACAGCAAGAGCTGTGATTGATGTTGACAGAGGTGAACTAGTCCTTCAATTGAGTGAGGACCCCCTTGTGTTTAAAACTCAAGGACATTCTTCTGTAAACATGGAAAAGAGGCACAGTAATCTTCTCTCAAAACAGAGTCAACCAGAGCCCCCACAGTCAAACTCTAAGTTTGGTGTTGGGAGGCCACAACCAAACTCTAAGTTTGGTGTTAAACTCCCATATCCAAACTCTAAGTTTGGTGTTGGGAAGTCTCAACAATGCGCTGAACATCTGTGAGGCTCCATGAGAGCCCACTGTCAAGCTATTGACATTAAAGAAGCGCTTGTTGGGAGGCAACCCAATTTTTATTTAATTATATTTTTTATTAGTTATATGTCTTCATAGGTTCATGATCATGTGGAGTCACAAAAACAATTGAAAAAATTGAAGAAAAATCAAAAACAGCATAAAAAAATAGCACACCCTAGAGGAGGAGTTCACTGGCGTTCAAACGCCAGTAAGAAGCATCTGGCTGGCGTTCAACGCCAGAACAGAGCATGGATCTGGCGTTGAACGCCAGAAACAAGCATAGAACTGGCGTTCAACGCCAGAAACATGCTGCATCTGGGCGTTGAACGCCCAGAACAAGCATCAGTTCGGCGTTTAAACGCCAGAATTGCATGCAAAGGCATTTTACATGCCTAATTGGTGCAGGGATGTAAATCCTTGACACCTCAAGATCTGTGAACCTCTCAGGATCTGTGGATCCCATAGGATCCCCACCTTCCCTCCTCATAATCCTAGTTCTTCCACATCTTCTTCTTCTACTATTCTTTCTTCTTTTGCTCGAGGGCGAGCAACATTCTAAGTTTGGTGTGGTAAAAGCATAGCTTTTTTTTTGTTTTTCCATAACCATTGATGGCACCTAAGGCCAGAGAAACCTCTAGAAAGAGGAAAGGGAAGACAAAAGCTTCCACCTCCAAGTCATAGGAGATGGAGAGATTTATCTCAAGGGTCTATAGCTCAGTGGTAGAACATTTGACTGCAAATTAAGAGATCCCTGAGAAACCTCAGGGGATACATTTCCCTCCACACAATTATTGGGAGCAACTAAGGGTGGAACATCAAGAGCACTCCATCATCCTTCATGAAATTAGAGAAGATCAAAGAGCAATGAGGGAGGAGCAACAAAGACAAGGAAGAGACATAGAAGAGCTCAAGGACATCATTGGTTCCTCATGAAGGAAACGCCACCATCACTAAGGTGGACTCATTCCTTGCTCTTAAATTTTCTATTTTTCGTTTTCTTATGTTAAATGTTTATCTATGTTTGTGTCTTTATTACATGATCATTAGTGTCTAAGTGTCTATGCCTTAAAGTAGTGAATATGAATCCATCACCTCTTTTAAATGAAAACTGTTTTAATTCAAAAGAACAAGAAGTACATGAGTTTTGAATTTATCCTTGAACTTAGTTTAATTATATTGATGTGGTGACAATGCTTCTTGTTTTCTGAATGAATGCCTGAACAGTGCATATGTCTTTTGAAGTTGTTGTTTAAGAATGTTAAATATGTTGGCTCTTGAAAGAATGATGACAAGGAGACATGTTATTTGATAATCTGAAAAATCATAAAAATGATTCTTGAAGCAAGAAAAAGCAGTGAATACAAAGCTTGCAGAAAAAAAAGAGAAAAAAAAATAGAAAAAGAAAAAGCAAGTAGAAAAAGTCAAAAGCTCTTAAAACCAAAAGGCAAGAGCAAAAAGCCAATAGCCCTTAAAACCAAAAGGCAAGGGTAAATAAAAAGGATCCCAAGGCTTTGAGCATCAGTGGATAGGAGGGCCTAAAGGAATAAAATCCTGGCCTAAGCGGCTAAACCAAGCTGTCCCTAACCATGTGCTTGTGGCGTGAAGGTGTCAAGTGAAAACTTGAGACTAAGCGGTTAAAGTCAAGGTCCAAAGCAAAAGAAGAGTGTGCTTAAGAACCCTGGACACCTCTAATTGGGGACTTTAGCAAAGCTGAGTCACAATCTGAAAATGTTCACCCAATTATGTGTCTGTGGCATTTATGTATCCGGTGGTAATACTGGAAAACAAAGTGCTTAGGGCCACGGCCAAGACTCATAAAGTAGCTGTGTTCAAGAATCAACATACTGAACTAGGAGAATTAATAACACTATCTGAACTCTGAGTTCCTATAGATGCCAATCATTCTGAACTTCAATGGATAAAGTGAGATGCCAAAACTATTCAAGAGGCAAAAAGCTACAAGTCCCGCTCATCTGATTGGAGCTATGTTTCATTGATAGTTTGGAATTTATAGTATATTCTCTTCTTTTTATCCTATTTGATTTTCAGTTGCTTGTGGACAAGCAACAATTTAAGTTTGGTGTTGTGATGAGCGGATAATTTATACGCTTTTTGGCATTATTTTTAGTATATTTTTAGTAGGATCTAGTTACTTTTAGGGATGTTTTCATTAGTTTTTATGTTAAATTCACATTTCTAGACTTTACTATGAGTTTGTGTGTTTTTCTGTGATTTCAGGTATTTTCTGGCTGAAATTGAGGGACTTGAGGAAAAATCAGATTCAGAGGTTGAAGAAGGACTGCTGATGCTGTTGGATTCTGACCTCCCTGCACTCAAAGTGGATTTTCGGGAGCTACAGAACTCAAAATGGCGCGCTTCTAATTGCGTTGGAAAGTAGACATCCAGGGCTTTCCAGAAATATATAATAGTCCATACTTTGGCCGAGTTTAGACGACGCAAAAGGGCGTTGAACGCCAGTTCTACGCTGCAGTCTGGAGTTAAACGCCAGAAACACGTCACGAACCAGAGTTGAACGCCAAAAACACGTTACAAACTGGCGTTCAACTCCAAGAATGACCTCTCCACGTATAAACTTCACGCTCAGCCCAAGCACACACCAAGTAGGCCCCGGAAGTGGATTTATGCATCAATTACTTACTTCTGTAAACCCTAGTAGCTAGTTTAATATAAATAGGACTTTTTACTATTGTATTAGACATCTTGGGATGTATAGTTCTTAGAATTTCATGAGGGCTGGCTATTCGGCCATTCCTGGATCATTATCACTTATGTATTTTCAAACAGTAGAGTTTCCGCACTCCATAGATTAAGGTGTGGAGCTCTGCTGTTCCTCATGATTTAATGCAAAGTACTACTGTTTTTTCTATTCAACTCAACTTATTCCGCTTCTAAGATATTCATTCGCACTTCAACATGAAGGTGATGATCGTGACAGTCATCATCATTCCCTATGAATGCGTGCTTAACAACCACTTCCGTTCTACCTTCGATTGAATGGATATCTCTTGGATATCTAATACAGGGGACCGAGTCCGAGTTATTAATATCTTCGTGGTATAAGTTAGAACCCATGGATGGCCATTCCTGAGATCCGGAAAGTCTAAACCTTTTCTGTGGTATTCCGAGTAGGATCTGGGAAGGGATGGCTGTGACGAACTTCAAACTCACGAGTGCTGGGGGTAGTGACAGATGCAAAAGGAGGGTGAATCCTATTCCAGTATGATCGAGAACCTCAGATGATTAGCCGTACCGTGACAGAGCATTTGGACCTTTTTCACAAGAGGATGGGATGTAGCCATTGACAACGGTGATGCCCTTATAGAAAGCTTGCCATGGAAAGGAGTAGGACTGATTGGATGAAGACAGCAGGAAAGCAGAAGTTCAGAAGAACGAAAGCATCTCTATACGCTTATCTAAAATTCTCACCAATGAATTACATAAGTATTCCTATCTTTATTTTCTGTTTATTTATTACTATTATTCGAAAACTTTATAACCATTTGATATCCGCCTGATTGAGATTTACAAGATGACCATAGCTTGCTTCATACCAACAATCTTCGTGGGATCGACCCTTACTCACGTAAGGTTTTATTACTTGGACGACCCAGTGCACTTGCTGGTTAGTTGTGCAAAGTTGTGAAGTTATGTCTGGACCATGGTATTGTGCACCAGTTTTTGGAGCCTTTTCCAGGGAGAGAACGAACAATAATTTTACAACCTCAGAGTAACAATTTCGGTCTTGACCCGACAACCCATGATACTTAGGAAGTAGATTTATCAGGTTACTCTTCAACTCAAAGTTTGGATCAAGGTTGGGATACCTCACTTGCAAAGGTTGAAGTATGATATCCGGAGCCCCTTACTCATGCAAAGTGATCCGTCGTGGCTCTTCCATGTATGGTTCACCTATGGGATGCAAAGATGTATTAGTAGTGCCAACAGAAGAATAGGAAGTAGCGGATTTCAAGTCACTCTCGGTACCGTCTAGTGATTCGGTATGTTCCTCAAGAGAGGCTGAAGTACTAGCTGTATAGTCCAACCACCGTCTAGCTTGCCGAGTGTGTAACAAGGTTCTTTCAATCTCAGGGTCAAACTCGGCTAAGCTAGAATTCGGTTGAGACCGAGTCATCAAACTTGGGAGTCATAGCACATGCACAAAAAAAAATCTAAACTATAGCTAAGTATTGAAAGCAAGTAAACTATCTACAATATTCATATATTCACATATTCACATAACCAATATCAAGGCATATGTTGCAACCATTTCCCGATAATGGCGCCAAAAATTTGATAGGGCGAGGGTTATTGTCGGTCTAGAATCTCTCTTAATAGAAATAGAACTTCGTTGTAAGTATAATTCCAAACTAACAAATAACTCTCGATCAAATTTCGAAGGAATTGGTTGTCACAAGTTCAACCCCAATAAAAGTAACCGAAGTATTCAAACCTCGGGTCGTCTCACAAGGAATGGGCAAACATGTGCATCAACATTGGTTAGAATTCTGGGGTTGCAAGTCATGAGCAAGAAATTAAACTAAGAATCCTAACAAGCAAGTAATCTTGAAGTGCAAGAAACTAATTCAAGTGACTAAAGCAAGATGTGAACAATTCCAAACTAATAAGATAACATCCAATATAATTCCACTCTAAAACTAAACAAATCACTATAACTAAGACAAAGCAATTAGGTTTTTTTTGGGTTTTCAAATATGAATAATAAAAGCAACTCTTGGCTAGACATGGGAATTGGGGTCACCATCCTTGTCTAATAACCATATCTTGACAATTATGAGGAACCAAACTCATTAAGTTTACTTCTATACTTGAAGTATATTAAATAGTTTAGTCAACATCAACCCATAAGGTCCAACCTAGCTACTAATTGACTTAGTAGTGGGCTAGTGTCAATGGTTATCAAATTGACCACTAAGGGTTCCCAAATCATCAAATCCATTAGACTCAATAACTCAATTTTACCCAATCCCCTTAGCCTAGGCCAAGAGTAAAGAGAACTACTCCATGATCAAAGGAAACATTTCATCAAACACATGGTAAGCATTACTAAAAGACATACTCAAATTGCAATTAAATTGAAATTAACAAGTACCCACTAACAATTATTAATTTAAATTCATTCAAACAACATAATTAATCATGAAGATCATCAATGTAACATTAACAATTCAAGATCCATAAGATTCACAAAATGGGTAGAAAATGACAGGTGACAAGAAAACATAAATCTAACACAAGATTTAAACAAAATTATACTAAGGAAATCAAATTAAGCAATGAAAACTAGTAATTAACAAGATCCAATTCAGAATTCAACAAGCAAAGATCAAATCAAACTAGATCTAGAGAGGAACAAGGGTTTCTCTCTCTAGAAGAACAAAAACCAAAAACTAGCTAAAAATTGTATCTAAGTGTGCATGAATGATCCCCCATTTCCCCTAGTATCCTTGGGTCTTTTCCATGCAGAACCAGCTTGAATTTGGGCCTCTTGAGCCTCAGAAATCACCAGGCATGATTTTCTTTAATGAGGTCATGTGCAGCTTGTCGCGCGTATGCGCCATGCACGCGTGCGCGCTGATTGATTTTGTGTTCCACGCAGCGCGTCATGTATGCGTGCGCGCCAGTGTGGATTTCTCTAATCCGCGCGGATGTGCAAATCTTCACGTGCCGCTTCCAGCTGTCCACATCCATGTGTGCGCGCGAGGTGCGTGCGCGCCCATGCTGAAATTCCCAAAATCTAAATCTTCATGTTCCTTCCTCTTGTGCATGCTTTCTTTCTCTCTTCTAGGCCATTCTTGCCCTATAAATTCTGAAATCACTCAACAAACATGTCACGGCATCGAATGGTAATAAAAGAGGATCAAAATATAGCAATTCTAAGGCAAAAAAAGCATGTTTTCCATCATGAAGTAATATTAGGAAGAGAACACAAAACCATGCAATTCTTGTGAATAAGTGTGAAAATATTGACAAAATCCCTCCAAATTCTACACAATATAAACCACAAAATTGGGGTTTATTAGGAAGCTCAAGCACTAGAGGTGTTACCGACAGTGGAGGAAGTAAAGGAGGTAGTATGGGATTGTGAATCATCTAAGGCTCCGGGTAGCGATGGATATAACATGAATTATATAAAAAGTTGTTGGAAGGAGATTGGAGTGGAATTCACTAAAGCTGTGATGAGCTTCTTCGAGACAGAGAGACTACCAACAAACTCCAATATTACTTGGGTAGCATTGGCTCCAAAGTTTGTGGGTGTGAAGGAGATAAAGGACCTTAGACCAATCAGTATGGTTGGTTGCGTTTACAAGGTCATATCAAAAGTGTTGACAAGAAGAATGAGAACCGTAATGCCAGGATTAGTTGGAGAATCACAGAGTGCATTTGTCAAAGGCAGGCGAATACATGATGGAGCGTTAATTGCCTGTGAAACTATACAGTGGCTAAAAATGAAGAAAAAGGCATCATCTATCATCAAATTGGACCTCCAGAAAGCTTATGATAGAGTCAAATGGAATTTCGTTGATATTGTGCTAGAAAAGATGGGGTTCGGTAGAAGATGGAGGGCATGGATTACAAAGTGCATTAGATCAGCTTCTATATCTATAATGGTTAAAGGGGCTCCATCTAAACCGTTAATGTGCTGAACAAGATGATCGGGGAGGCGGTAGGAAATAGGAGAATATCTCCTCTATTAGTTGGCAGTGACAATGTAGAGCTATCTCACCTTCAATTTGTTGATTACACTATATTGTTTTGTCCACCAGAGGAGGAGACAGTGAGAAACTACAAGAGGCTCCAGAGGTGTTTTGAGGTCATGTCGGGATTGAGCATTAACTTTGACAAATCTAGTTTGATACCTGTAAATTGCAGTCAGGCGTGGGTTAGTCAAATGTGCAGATTATTAGGATGTCAGGCGGCAAATTTACCAGTAAAGTATTTGGGAATTAATCTAGGTGCAAACCCAAGGCTGGTAAAAACGTGGAAGCCAGTAATAGATAAGGTGGAGGAGAAACTTAGTTTGTGGAAAGCAAAGGTGCTCAGTAAAGCAAGGAAGCTAGTTCTCATCAAATCTGTGATTAATAGCTTGCCTACATACTATTTGAGCTTGTATAAAATGCCAGTTACGGTGACAAAAAAATATCTCATTGCAAAGAAGATTCCTTTGAGGGAAGGACGACGGATGACCTGGACTGGCTCTTGTAAAATGGGAGATGATACAAGCACCGAAGAAACTAGGGGGACTAGGTGTGGGAGATGCAATTATTCATAATATCGCATTGTTGTTTAAATGGTGGTGGAGATTTTCTAAAGAAGAGTGCCCTCTATGGAAGAAGGTAGTGTGCTCATGCAATAATCTGAACCCTAAGCAGTTATTGTCTACACAAGCTATACCAGCAAAAGGGGGTCCGTGGAGAGATATTTGTCACTTGCAAATTAAGGAGCAACATGTCAGACAGAAGATGATTGACGGGTTGGCTATGGAAGTAGGCGATGGTAGACTAACCAGATTTTGGGAAGATACATGGCTATAGTCAGGGAAGCTAAAAGACTCCTTTCCAAGAC
This sequence comes from Arachis ipaensis, assembly GCF_059453495.1. Lineage (NCBI taxonomy): Eukaryota > Viridiplantae > Streptophyta > Magnoliopsida > Fabales > Fabaceae > Arachis > Arachis ipaensis. The sequence continues at coordinate 56,865,681 of NC_142439.1, read as the reverse complement.
TCTACTTAATTTCAGATAATAAGGGATCCATGATTGGGGAGTGTGGATTTTGGAATGGGATAGAGTGGGTCTGGAACTTCCATTGGAGGAGGGAACTTCGACAATGGGAGACTGACAGTTTGAACCAAATGCTTGAGAGCTTGCAAGCTGTGAGACTGATAGCAGATACACAAGATAGAGTGGTGTGGAAATTTGATAAGGAAGGCATTTATACTACTAACTCATTTGTGCAGGTTTTGCAGGTACAGACACTGATGGATGATATCCTCAGCTATAAGTTCACAAATGGAACATAGAAAGGAATTGTTCCACCGCGGGTAGAGTTGTTTACTTGGTTTATGTTTGTAGGCCGAGTTAATACAAAGGATCGCTTGAGCAGATTAGGCATCATCGAACAAAGTGATAACATCTGTGTTATGTGTAGTAAGGAAATTAAAACTGTACAATATTTGTTTGTTACGTGTGAGTTTGTTTGGCAGGTGTGGTGCGCATGGATAAGTCATGTGGGTCTTGTATGGGGCTTCCCGGGTTCCATAAAAGAACATTTTGAGAGCTGGAGGGCGACAAATTTGAGAAAAGATGTGCGGAAAACATGGTTAGTGGGATTTTTTTCAGTTATATGGAACATCTGGTTGTGTATAAATGAAATCATTTTTCAGAACAAGACAGCGGAAGTGGTAGATTGTCTTGCTAAGACGTTTTGTTACTTTAGAGAGTGGCGCAAAAGGTTACTCATGTTGTTGATAGCTATGCCGAAGATAACATAGAAGTTGCAAAACTGTATTTATGTTTCTTGTATGCTCCACTTCACATGTTGAGCTCATTTTTCTTAAAAAAAATCTAAACAAAGAAACTATTTTTGAAAATTTTTAGAAAGAAAGACTAAAAAATTTCGAATATTTCAACAAGAACAAAAACAAAACACTCAAACCAAGTACAAAGATTAAACAAAGAAAAGATTTTTTTTTGGAAAAGTTTTTAAATTTTTCGAAAAAAGAAAGATAAAATAAAATAAAAGACTCTAACAAAATTAAAGATAATACATGATCTAGGGAACAAGATAATTCGTCAGTTGCCCAAACACGAACAATCCCCGACAACAGCGCTAAAAACTTGGTGCACGAATCCCCACACTTCGTACAACTAAACCAGCAAGTGCACTGGGTCGTCCAAGTAATACTTGAGCGAGTCAGGGTCGATCTTACGAGGATTGTGATTTGAAGCAAGCTATGGTTATCTTGCAGGTCTTAGTTAGGTGGATAGAAGAGTTGTTCGATTTGTGAGATCTGAACTAGGTTGATATGTTTACAATGATAAGTAGATAGTTAAGGATTGGAGATGCTTTGTCCTTCTAGATTAACTGTAGTCTTACTATCTTCTTCAATTGTGAATGATTTCTTCTATGGCAGGCTGTATGTGATTGACGCCGGGTTGAGCAGCCGGCAATACTCCTCCAGATCTAAACCCTAGGGTTAGTACGGATCCAGTCTGATTGAAGGTGAAGCTCCTGCAGTTCATTCTCTTTGATGATCCTACTCAAAACGCCACAGACAAGGTCGAATCTTCCGATTCAGAGGATGCTACGCCTTTGGGTTCTAGCCTCTACCACAGAGACCCTAATCTCCCCGTACTTCAGTTGAACTGGTGTCTCGAGAAGTCCGCAATGAAGTTGTGGATTAGCCATCTAAGAGATGTATAATCAAGCTGGTGGTTCATCATTGTCTGATGAAAGACTCACTCTAAACCCATGTAGAATGTGATAACCTTATGCCAGTTCAACGCATTCATATTGATGAAGAACGAAGATACATTTTAGAATAGATCATCAAACACGAATTGAGAAAGAACAGTAGTACCTTTATTAATCCATAAAACTCAGCAGGACTCCTCCCCTCAACCTAGGAGGTTTAGAATCTCAAACTGATAGAGAATACAATGTGAAAAACGACATATGGCTGATCTTCCTTAATGAGAGGTGTAAAATTTCTTTAAATACTAAGCTAATGACTAACGATACATAAGAAAGAGTAAAACAGTCTTTTAGTGCTAAAATTCACTTCTGGGGCCCACTTGGTGAGTGTTTAGGCTGAGCTTTGATGAGATCCACGTGCTATGAGGCCTCTAGGGCATTGAACGCTGATGCCAGGGCATTTTGGCCAGTTTCACTGACCTTTTCTTTATGTTTTTAGGGTAGTTTCATGCATTTCCTTAGGAAATAAGCTAGTTTTGGGTGATATTCACTTACATCTTGATTCAAGCATACATTGTGCACTTTACATGATTTCATGAGGATTTTACATGAATTTAAGGACAAATTGGATGTTGCATTTCCCATGACTTGGACTAGAACTTTGATGCATTTTATTGCTTGATTTCAGGACAAAGGAAGCAAAGAAGAACCACATTAGTGGCTACGTTAGTTACACTAACCTTAACACTAACGTGGAATGGGAGTAACTTGCAAAGTTAATGAGAAAAGTAATTGCCAATAACGCTCTCGAAGCCATCATTGCCCACGTTAAGAGTCACGTTAACTAAGTTAACGTGAACTCTAACGTGGAAGAAAGGAAATGGAGCCAACGTTAGTGACACTTAACATTATCACTAACGTTGGACCAAGCTCATAAGTGGCCACGTTAGTTGCCACGTTAACTTAGTTAACGTGGCCTCTAACGTTAAGAAGTAAATGGGAAGCCAACGTTAGTGACATTCAACTTTGTCACTAACGTTGGCCAAGTCACAATAAGCCACGTTAACTTCCACGTTAACCCAGTTAACGTGGAAGCTAACGTGAGGAGACAAAGTGGTCGACAACGTTATGACACCAAACATTGTCACTAACGTTGGAAGGAACCCACACAAGCCCCAATAAGCCACGTTAACTCCCACGTTAACTTAGTTAACGTGGAAGTTAACGTGAAGAAGGGAGGTGATCGCCAACGTTAGTGACACCCAACATTGTCACTAATGTTGGAATTAGCCCACACAAGCCACTATGAGCCACGTTAACTCCCACGTTAACTTAGTTAACGTGGAAGCTAACGTGGATAAGGGAATGATGAGCCAACGTTAGTGACACTCAACTTTGTCACTAACGTTGGAGTTGGCTAGCATGGCCACGTTAGAAGCCACGTTAACCTAGTTAACATGAACTCTAACGTGAGAAATAGGGGCACATTGGAACGTTAGTGACAATGGTAAGTGTCACTAACGTTCTCGAAGGTTGGCAAGCCTACGTTAAAAGAGCAACGTTAACTAAGTAAACGTGGACTCTAACGTAAGGAAGGGGGAGACTTCTCAACGTTACTGGGAAAAGTAAGTCCCAGTAACGTGTGCGAAGGGCATAGAGGCAACGTTAGTGGCAACGTTTGTGCCACTAACGTTGAAGTTAACGTGGCTCTTACTTGGGTGAGGAACGTTAGTGACAAAGGTGATTGTCACTAACGTTCTCGAACCCATATTTTCACTGAACGTTAACACCACTAACGTCCTGAGCTAAAGTCTCTGCCCACTTCACACTTTCTCTCTGCAAGTAAAGCCAAGCCCAATGAAGAATAGAACTGCTTCAAACTCAAGATCCAAAGGCCCATACCCAAGACTTGAAGAGCCAACTAGAAGAACAGAAGAGTAGTATATATACGAGTAGCTTTGAATTAAATTGAAAGTTGGAAATTATAGGGAGCCTCTGGGCATAGAACTACTCCCTGTATTTACTTCCTCTGCACTTCTAGTTTTCATTATGTATTCTCCATCTTTGTTTTCATTTTCCAGAGCTATGAACAACTAAACCCCTTTCATTCGGTTAGGGAGCTCTGTTGTAATTTAATGGATCAATACTAGTTTTCATTATTCTTCTTCTATCTTTTCTCTTGATTTTACTTGAAAGCTTTCGATCTTCATCCAATTGGGTAGTTATCTTGGAAAAGAAGCTATTCAAACTTGGATCTCTTCTGAACCTTGAAAAGGAATGAAGAGATCATGCTAGAAATGCTTTCTCATGCTGGACCAAATTGAGTTTGGATGGATATGTGACTATAATCCTCTCAACACTTGATTTGGGAAATGCATGTGGTATAATCAATGACCATACTTCGTTTCTTCTCATGAGCAATTGACCAAGGAATTGGCTATTGATCAAGATTTGAGAGATTGAATTACAAGAAATTATAATTCGATCACTTAAGATTGCCAAGGAGATCAATGAGTGCATTGATTGAGGAAGAGATGAAAATGAAATTGATCCGGAGAATGCAACATCTCCTGAGCCCAATGAACCCCCCATTTCTGATCTTACCCATTCTCTTTAATTTCTGTCATTTACTTTTATGAGCAATTTTCCCATTCCCATTTAAGACTCTGCAATTTAATTTCCGTCATCTACATTCAGCTCTTATTTCTAGCATTTACTTTTCTGTTATTTACTATCCCGCCATTTAATTTTCTGCAAATTCTCAACTCAAATTCTGATTCGCTCAACTAGAACATTCCTCTAATTAAAGTTGCTTGATCAATCAATCCCTGTGGGATTCGACCTCACTCTATTGTGAGTTTTTAATTGACGACAAATTCGGTACACTTTCCAAAGGAAATTTGTTATGAGACAAGTTTTCCGTGCATCAAACGCTAGCTTGGGGGTCCTCTTTGGGCATTTGGACGCTGGTCTCTTCTCCTTGGGCGCTGGACGCCTGGAAGGGGGCAGGAGGCTATCGTTGGACGCTAGTTTTGGGCCTTCTAATTGGAAGCAAAGTATAGACTATTATATATTGCTAGAACGCTCTAGAAGTTAGATTTCCATAGCCATTGAGAACTCCCCATTTAGACTTCTGTAGCTCTAGAAAAGCTCTTCCGTGTACAGGGAGGTCAGATTCGGACAGCATCTGCAGTGCTTTCTCTGTCTCTGAATCAGACTTTTGCTAACTTTTGCGCCAGCTCCTCAATTTCAGTCAGAAAATACCTGAAATTATACAAAAACACACAAACTCAAAGTAGAATATAAAAATGTGAATTTTGCACTAAAACCTATGAAAATATAATAAAAACTATACAAAACATGCTAAAAACTATATGAAAATGATGCCAAAAAGCGTATAAAATATCCGCTCATCACCCACGTTAGTAGCACTAACGTGGCTCTTCTCTTCTTCTTCTTACCTGAAATTAATCAAACAATTTGCATCAAAGCTTTGCTCTAATCATAAGATAATGCATCATTCATTACATCATTTAATCTTTGCATTATTCTCATGAAATTATTTAGAATTTACAATGTTTGATTGAATCAAGACATGAATGCATAAATCATCCAAATGCTTGCTTATTACCTAAGAAAATGCTTGAAATAACCTAAAACATCCTCAAAATGGCTTGTGAAACTAGACAAGATTCCGTGGCATCAGAATGACTATCCTATTGGCTCGTGATATCACTTGTCAGTTAAAAATGCCAACCCGACACATCTTCGGAGATGTCGCCTTTCTGCCACACCAGGGATATAGTACCCTGCACACTATCATATAATGTGCATCCCAGGAATATAGTGCCCAACTCACTCCTACAGCAGAAGATCTACTATGTCAAGGATATAGTGCCCTGCTCACTCACGCGGCAGAAATGTTATTGATGCCAGGGCATCTTACGCTAGTTTCACTGGCCTCATTTTTTTTGTTATCATTAGGTTTTATGCACTTTCTTGATCTATAAGTAATTATTTGGATAAGAATTGCATGCATCGCTTGATTCAATCAAACTTGGTTATTTATGTGCTTTTCATTAGTTTTTATGCCAATTTTACTTGATAATTGAATGATGCAATTACCTTGTGAATTATAGCTAACTTTGATGCAAGTTTGTGTTTGATGATAGGTGGAAAGGAAGCCAAGGAAGGAAGAGCAACAAGAAACAAAGAGGGCAATGGAAAGAATCAAGAGGAAGCAACATTGGTGGCCAAAGTTGGCTCACCAACGTTGCCTCAAATGTTGAGGGAAGAAGGAAGTGACCAACGTTGGAGCCAAAATTGGTGCTCCAGCGTTAGGTCCAATGTGCATGCTAAAAGGGGTGCAAAGTTGGAGCCAAAGTTGGCCTCCAACTTTGCCTCAAACGTTGGCCAAAGAAAGGTTCATAGTTGGAGACAAAGTTGGACTCCAACTATGACTCAAACTATAAAAAAAGGCAATGTTTGAGCCCAAAGTTGGACCTCAAACTACCTTAAACGTTGAGTATAAAGAAGGTTCATAGTTGGAGCCAAAGTTGGACTCCAACTATGGGTCCAATGTTGAGGCTAAAAGAGTGCCAGCATTGGAGGCAACGTTGGTGGTCCAACGTTTCCTCCAACGTACGCAATAAAATTCAAGGATTGGAGATTGTGAAAATATGACACGACGTGTACGCGTGTATGACGCGTACACGTGGGTGTGTATTTCAGCCTATCAACGTGCACGCGTAGAGCATGCGTATGTGTGGTCAGGCTAACGTTGGTGGTCCAACAATGGGTCCAACGTTGAGTCCAACGTATGCGACAAAGTTCCAAGAAAAATTGTGAAACCACGCGTATGCGTGTAGCACGCGTACGCATGAATGAGGAACTTTGACAATCGATGCGCACGCGTAAGGCACGCGTACGCATGGATGAGCGACGTTGAACTCCAACTATAGGTCCAACGTTAAGCCCAACGTTGGGGTAAACATGAGGGCCAATGCCCCAACCTTGTTTGGCAATGTTTAACCCAACGTTTGAGCCCAAACGTTGAACTCCAACCTCAATCTCATTCCAATACAGAAAGGCACCAATACAAAGTATGAACATTGACTTCCAAACGTCTCCATCAACGTCACTAAAGCCCTTTCTCAACTAGCTTCAACAAGGCAAAAGGGCCCAGTCCAAGTACTTGAAGACTAAATAAAGAAAGTGTATAAATAGGATAGATCTTAAGTGAGAAAGGGGCTTATGGACAGAGTACTGTAACTCTGCCAATTTACTTTCTCTCCAATTTTTAGTTTTGTTGCAATATACTTTTCAATTTCACTTTCTATTCTCAAAGCTTTGACCAGTTAAACCCCTTTCATTGGGTTAGGGAGCTCTGTTGTAATTTAATGGATCAAAATTAGTTTTCATTCTCTCTTCTTTCTTTTCTCTTGATTTTGCTAGAAAGCTGGTGCATGAAATTGTGATTCACACTTTTCACAACTCCGCACAACTAACTAGCAAGTGCACTGGGTCGTCCAAGTAATAAACCTTACGTGAGTAAGGGTCGATCCCACGGAGATTGTCAGCTTGAAGCAAACTCTGGTCATCTTGTAAATCTCAGTCAGGCGGATTCAATTGGTTATGAGGTTTTGATAATTAAAAGATAAATGAACATAAAATAAAATAAAGATTCTTATGTAATTCATTGGTAGAAATTTCAGAAAAGAGTTTGGAGATGCTTTGTTGCTTTTGAACCTCTGCTTTCTTATTGTCTTCTTCCAATCATGCGTGCTCCTGATGAGCGGATATTTTATACGCTTTTTGGGGTTAATTTCATATAGTTTTTAGTATGTTTTAGTTAGTTTTAGTTTATTTTCATTAGTTTCTAGGCAAAATTCATATTTCTGGACTTTACTATGAGTTTGTGTGTTTTTCTGTAATTTCAGGTATTTTCTGGCTGAAAATGAGGGAGCTGAGCAAAAATCTGATTCAGGCTGAAAAAGGACTGCTGATGTTGTTGGATCCTGACCTCTCTGCACTCGGAATGGAATTTCTGGAGCTACCGAAGTTCAATTGACGCGCTTCCAATTGCGTTGGAAAGTGGACATCCAGGGCTTTCCAACAATATATAATAGTCCATACTTTGCTCAAGGATAGATGACATAAACAGGCGTTCAACGCCAGTTCTATGTTGTAGTCTGGCGTCCAGCGCCAGAAACACGTTACAAGTTGGAGTTCAACGCCAGAAACAGGTTACAGCCTGGCGTTGAACGCCCAAAAAAGCCCAGGCACGTGAGAAGCTTTAGTCTCAGCCTCAGCACACACCAAGTGGGCCCCAGAAGTGGATTTCTGCACTATCTATCATAGTTTACTCATTTTCTGTAAACCTAGGTTACTAGTTTAGTATTTAAACAACTTTTAGAGATTTAATTTTAATCTCATGACATTTTAGATCTGAACATTATACTCTTTAACGGCATGAGTCTCTAAACTCCATTGTTGGGGGTGAGGAGCTCTGCTGTATCTCGATGAATTAATGCAAGTATTTCTGTTTTTCATTCAAACATGCGCGTTCATATCTAAGATATCCATTCACGCTTGATTATGGAGAAGGTGATGATTCGTGACACTCATCACCTTCCTCAATCCATGAACGTGTGTCTGACAATCACCTCCGTTCTACATCAGATTGAATGAGTATCTCTTAGATTCCTTAATCAGAATCTCCGTGGTATAAGCTAGATTGATGGCGGCATTCATGAGAATCCGGAAAGTCTAAACCTTGTCTGTGGTATTCCGAGTAGGATTATGGGATTGGATGGCTGTGACGAACTTCAAACTCACGAGTGCTGGGCGTAGTGACAGACGCAAAAGGATGGTAAATCCTATTCCAGTACGATTGAGAACCTACAGATGATTAGCCATGCGGTGACAGCGCACCTGGACCCTTTTCACTGAAAGGAAGGATGGTAGCCATTAACAACAGTGATCCACCAACACACAGCTTGCCATAGGAGGACGTGTGTGCGTGAACAAGAAGACAGAGGAAAGCAGAATTTCAGAAGACAAAGCATCTCCAAAACTCCAACATATTCTCCCTTACTGCATACAAGTATAATTTGTGTTCTGCCCCTTTTTACTTTTTACAATTCAAACTAAAAATTATTATTGATATTATATCCTGACTAAGAGTTACGAGATAACCATAGCTTGCTTCAAGCTAACAATTTTCGTGGGATCGACCCTTACTCAGGTAAGGTATTACTTGGACGACCCAGTGCACTTGCTGCTTAGTTGTGCGAAGTTGTAAGAGAGTAATGTGAACATTGACATCACAATTTCGTGCATCAAGTTCTTGGCGCCGTTGCCGGGGATTGTTCGAGTTTGAACAACTGACGGTTTATTTTGTTGCTTAGATTAGGAAAAATTTTTCTTTTTGGTTTAGAGTCTTCTAATATTGTTTTTGGTTAAAATTTTCTTTTTAAAATCTTTTTTTTTTAATTTTTCAAAAATTTTATTCTTAGTTATTAAAAAATACTTTTTCAAAATAAGTGTTACATTTACTGCCCAATTAGCTAGAGCGTTGGTCTGTGTTCCTGGTAATTAGGTACCATCTTTTTAAAATTCTTTTTCAAAAATAATTTTTACATTAAATCTTGTGCCAAACTTTAAGTTTGGTGTTTTCTTGTTGATTTTTCTCTGGTTTTCGAAAATCTTATTTTGGTTTTCTAAAAATATTAAGTTTGGTGTTCTTTCTTCATGTTCTTGTGTTCTTGTGAGTCTTCAAAGTGTTCTTGAGTTTTCCTCTTGTCTTGATCTTAAAATTTTTAAGTTTGGTGTTCCTTGGTGTTTTCCCTCCAAAATTTTCGAAAACAAGGAGCATTAGATCTAAAAATTTTAAATCTTGTGCTATCTTATTATTTTTCTCTCTCCTCTTTAAATTCAAAAACATCTTTTCTCTCTATTTTAAAGCAAATTTTCGAAATTTACTTTTAAAATTCAGATTTTTATTTCAAAATTTAAAATCTTTTTCAAATCATATCTTTTTCAAAACTTCCTAACCATTTTTTTCCCTCTCTCCATTTTTCAAAAATCTTCACACGTTTTTATTTATTTAATTTAATTTATTTTATTTTTGAAATAAATAAATAATTAAATAAATAAAAATATTTCTTCTCTATTTTACATCATCTCCCTTTCTCCATCATGGATCTAAGTGGAAATGAACAGTCCAGAAGGACTCTGGGGTCATATGCTAACCCCACTACTGCCTCATATGGGAGTAGTATCAGTATACCCTCCATTGGAGTCAGTAGCTTTGAGTTGAATCCTCAGCTCATTATCATGGTGCAGCAAAGTTGCCAGTATTCTGGTCTTCCACAGGAAGAACCTACAGAGTTTCTGGCACAGTTTTTACAAATTGCTAACACAGTACATGATAAGGAAGTAGATCAGGATGTCTACAGATTATTACTGTTCCCATTTGCTGTAAAAGACCAAGCTAAGAGGTGGTTAAATAACCAACCTAAGGCTAGCATAAAGACATGGAAACAACTGACAGAAAAATTCCTGAATCAATACTTTCCTCCAAAACGGATGACACAGCTAAGGCTGGACATCCAAGGCTTTAAACAAGGAGATAATGAATCTCTTTATGATGCCTGGGAGAGATACAGAGAGATGCTAAGAAAATGCCCCTCTGAAATATTTTCAGAGTGGGTTCAATTAGACATCTTCTATTATGGGCTTACAAAAAGAGCTCAGATCTCTCTAGATTACTCAGCTGGTGGATCTATCTACATGAGAAAGACAATGGAAGAAGCTCATGAGCTCATTGATACAGTTGCCAGAAATCAGCATCTGTACCTAAGCAGTGACCCTTCCATGAAAGAAGAGGCTAAAACAGTAACTGCTGAACTCAGTCCTGTAGAACAAGCTGTTGAATTCAATCAGCAATTGGATTTTCTAACAAAGCAGTTAGTCGAATTCAAGGATAAACTACAAGAGACAAGGATGGCTAATATAAATATGGAAGTACAATTAAAGCAAACAAAGCAGCAGCTATCAAAGCAAATAATAGAAGAATGCCAAGCAGTTCAATTAAGAAGTGGAAAAACATTAAATACCCCACCTCAAGGTAGCAGGAAGCCAAGAAATGAACAAATTACCCAAAATCCATCTGAGGACAGTAAGAGCCTGGAGAGAAATAATTCTGGCACTAAAACGCCAGAGATTGGGTGGAAGACTGGCGCTGAACGCCCAAAGCATGCTCAGGACTGGCGTTCAACGCCAGAAACAAGCAAGGAACTGGCGTTGAACGCCAAAAGGAATCACAGTTCTAGCGTTCAGACGCCAGGAGCAGATGAGGAGTTGGCGTCTAACGTCACTCCAGCTTCCAACCCTGGCACTCAAATGCCAGTGAGGGATCAGACACACACAAGTGCTGATGACAACTCCTCTAAAAAGGCTTCTTCAACCACTTCTGTAGGAAATAAACCTGCAGCAACCAAGGTTGAGGAGTATAAAGCTAAGATACCTTATCCTCAAAAACTCCGCCAAGAGGAGCAGGATAAGCAATTTGCTCACTTTGCAGATTATCTCAGGACTCTTGAATAAAGATTCCGTTTGCAGAGGCACTTGAGCAAATACCTTCTTATGCCAAGTTCATGAAAGAGATCTTGAGTCATAAGAAGGATTGGAGAGAAACTGAAAGAGTTCTCCTCACTGAAGAATGCAGTGCTGTCATTCTGAAAAGCTTTCCAGAAAAGCTTAAAGATCCTGGAAGCTTTCTGATACCATGCTCATTAGAGGGTAATTGCACTAGGACAGCCTTATGTGATCTTGGGGCAAGCATCAACCTAATACCTGCATCCACTATCAGAAAGCTTGGTTTAACTGAAGAAGTTAAACCAACCCGGATATGTCTCCAACTTGCTGATGGCTCCATTAAATACCCATCAGGCGTGATTAAGGACATGATTGTCAGGGTTGGGCCATTCACCTTTCCCACTGACTTTGTTGTGCTGGAAATGGAGGAGCACAAGAGTGCTACTCTTATTCTAGGAAGACCTTTCCTAGCAACTGGACGAACTCTCATTGACGTCCAACAGAGGGAAATAACCCTGAGAGTCAATGAGGATGAGTTTAAGTTGAATGCTGTCAATGCCATGCAGCATCCAGACACACCAAAAGACTGCATGAAAGTTGATCTCATTGACTCTCTGGTGGAGGAGATCAACATGGCTGAGAGTCTCGAATCAGAGCTGGAAATTATTTTTAAAGATGTTCCGCCTGATCTAGAGGATTCAGAGGAATTGAAAGAGCCTCTGAAATTTCCTCAGGGAGGGGAAAAACCTCCTAAACCCGAGCTCAAACCATTACCACCATCCCTAAAATATGCATTTCTGGGAGAAGGTGATACTTTTCCAGTGATCATAAGCTCTGCTTTAAATCCACAGGAAGAGGAAGCACTAATCCAAGTGCTAAGGACACACAAGACAGCTCTTGGGTGGTCCATAAGTGACCTTAAGGGCATAAGCCCAGCGAGATGAATGCACAAAATCCTATTGGAGGATGATGCTAAGCCAGTGGTTCAACCACAGAGGCGGCTAAATCCAGCCATGAAGGAAGCGGTGTAGAAAGAGGTCACTAAATTACTGGAGGCTGGGATTATTTATCCTATTTTTGATAGCCCCTGGGTGAGTCCTGTTCAAGTTGTCCCTAAAAAGGGAGGCATGACAGTGGTTCATAATGAAAAAAATGAACTGGTTCCTACAAGAACAGTTACAGGGTGGCGCATGTGTATTGATTACAGAAGGCTCAATACAGCCACCAGAAAGGATCATTTTCCTTTACCATTCATAGACCAGATGCTAGAAAGACTAGCAGGTCATAACTATTACTGCTTTTTGGATGGCTATTCAGGCTACAACCAAATTGCAGTAGATCCCCAGGATGAAGAGAAAACAGCATTCACATGTCCATCTGGAGTATTTGCTTACAGAAGGATGCTTTTTGGGCTGTGTAATGCGCCTGCAACCTTTCAGAGATGCATGCTCTCTATTTTCTCTGATATGGTGGAAAAATTTCTGGAAGTCTTCATGGATGACTTCTCAGTATATGGAGACTCATTCAGCTCCTGTCTTGATCATTTGACACTGGTTTTGAAAAGATGCCAAGAGACCAACCTGGTTTTAAACTGGGAAAAATGTCACTTTATGGTGACTGAAGGGATTGTCCTTGGGCATAAAATTTCAAACAAGGGAATAGAGGTGGATCAAGCTAAAATAGAGGTAATTGAAAAGTTACCACCACCTGCCAATGTTAAGGAAATCAGAAGCTTTTTGGGGCATGCAGGATTCTATAGGAGGTTTATAAAGGATTTTTCAAAAATTGCAAAACCTCTAAGCAACCTGCTAGCTGCTGACACGCCATTTGTGTTTGACACAGAGTGCCTGCAAGCATTTGAAACTCTGAAAGCTAAACTGGTCACAGCACCAGTTATCTCTGCACCAGACTGGACATTACCATTCGAATTAATGTGTGATGCCAGTGATCACGCCATTGGTGCAGTACTGGGGCAGAGGCATGACAAGCTTCCGCATGTCATTTATTATGCTAGCCGTGTTTTGAATGATGCCCAGAAAAATTACACAACCACAGAAAAAGAATTGCTTGCAGTGGTTTATGCCATTGAAAAGTTTAGATCATACTTAGTAGGATCAAAAGTGATTGTGTACACAGATCATGCTGCTCTTAAATATCTACTCACAAAGCAGGATTCAAAACCCAGACTCATAAGATGGGTGTTGCTTCTACAAGAGTTTGATATAGAAATAAGAGACAGAAAAAGGACAGAGAACCAAGTGGCTGACCATCTGTCCCGGATAGAAACAGTGGAAGGGGCGTCCTCCCCCTCTATTGAGATCTCTGAAACCTTTCCGGATGAGCATTTGTTCGCCATTCAGGAATTACCATGGTTTGCAGACATCGCAAACTACAAAGCTGCAAGGTTCATTCCCAAGGAGTACAGCAGGCAACAAAAGAAAAAATTAATTACTGATGCAAAGTACTACTTGTGGGATGAACCCTATCTCTTTAAGAGATGTACAGACGGAATAATACGTAGGTGTGTGCCTAGAGAAGATGCACAGAGGATCCTATGGCATTGCCATGGATCACAATATGGAGGCCATTTCGGAGGAGAGCGAACAGCCACCAAGGTCCTCCAATGTGGTTTCTACTGGCCTACACTCTACAGAGATTCCCGAGAGTTTGTGCGTAACTGTGACAGTTGCCAGAAAGCTGGTAATTTACCTCATAGTTACGCCATGCCTCAACAAGGAATCTTGGAGATTGAGTTGCTTGACGTATGAGGAATTGATTTCATGGGGCCTTTCCCACCATCATACTCAAACACTTCTATTCTGGTGGCAGTTGACTATGTATCAAAATGGGTAGAGGTCATTGCCACACCCACTAATGATACTAAAACAGTACTGAAGTTCCTCCAGAAACATATATTCAGCAGATTTGGTGTCCCTAGGGTACTAATCAGTGATGGGGGCACTCACTTCTGCAACAAACAGCTTTACTCCGCCATGGTCCGGTATGGGATTCGCCACAAGGTGGCGACTCCGTATCATCCATAGACGAATGGGTAAGCTGAAGTTTCTAACAGAGAACTAAAAAGAATCCTGGAATGGACTGTAAGTACCCGTAGAAAGGATTGGACACGAAGCTTGGATGATGCTCTGTGGGCTTACAGAACAGCATTCAAGACTCCTATAGGAACCTCTCCGTACCAACTTGTGTATGGTAAGGCTTGTCACCTGCCCGTGGAACTGGAACATAAGGCCTATTGGGCAACCAGATTCCTAAACTTTGATGCCAAACTAGCTGGAGAAAAAAGATTGCTCCAGTTGAATGAGCTAGAGGAATTCTGATTCACTGCATTCGAAAATGCCAAGCTTTATAAAGAGAAGTCAAAAAGATGGAATGACAGAAAGCTATCTTCTAGAATCTTTGAACCAGGACAAAAGGTTCTGTTGTTTAACTCTAGGCTCAGGCTATTCCCCAGGAAACTGAAGTCCCGGTGGAGGGGACCATATGTGATTACAAGTGTATCACCATATGGTTATGTGGAGCTTCAAGACATTGATTCTGATAAGAAGTTTATTGTTAATGGACAGAGAATAAAGCACTATCTTGAAGGAAATGTTGAGCAAGAGTGCTCAAGGCTGAGGCTAGATTAAAAACTCAGCAAGGTCCAGCTAAAGACAATAAAGAAGCGCTTGCTGGGAGGCAACCCAGCCATGGGGCATCACTTCCTCTAAGCATTTTG
The DNA here is from genome assembly GCF_059453495.1 of Arachis ipaensis. Taxonomy (NCBI): domain Eukaryota; kingdom Viridiplantae; phylum Streptophyta; class Magnoliopsida; order Fabales; family Fabaceae; genus Arachis; species Arachis ipaensis. The sequence goes on along the minus strand of NC_142439.1, from coordinate 56,850,655 downwards.
CCCTATTCTTGATTTTATTTGTTTATATAAAGTTCATTGATACTAAGGTAAAGAGTCAATTGTATACGTTTACAGGGTTACAAAAGGATTCTGCACACAAAACCGAGAAAAAGAGCTCACTGGCAAGAAAACACCAGTAAAAGTCTGTTTTGGGCGTTCAACGCCCAAAAGAAGCATCCATTGGGCGTTGAACGCCAGCAAGGATAGCCATCTGGGCATTAAACGCCAGAAAGAAGCATCTTCTGGGCGTTGAACGCCAGAAAGAAGCTCCTTCTGGGTGTTTAACGCCAGATTTACAGCGTCCTGGGCGTTCAGAAAAACGCCCAGTGACAAAGGAGTTCCTGGCATTCAACGCCAGAAAGAAGCAACAGCTGGGCGTTGAATGCCCAGGAGAAGCAGCAGTTGGGCGTTGAACGCCCAAAACATGCTGCGTTTGGGCGTTCAAATGCCAGGATGGTGGGGAGGAGGTAATTTCATTTTTACTTCATATTTTTCATCTTAATTTTAATTTTCATGTTTCAATTCATGATTTCTTGCATAAACATGTTACAAACCCTGATTTCTAAAATCCCTAATTTCTAAAAATCCTACTTAAAAAAATATCAAATGTATCTTAATCCATAAGCACAAATCCTTTTTTTCAATCCAATTCAACTCTTTTTCAAATTTTCAAAACAAATCTATCTCTTTTCATTCTAAAATCTTTTCAACTAATCAATATCTTTTTTTAAATCTCCATATTATCTTTTTCAAAAATTCAAATTTATCTTTTTCAAATATCTTTTCTTATCATACTTATTTCTTTTTAAATCATATCTTCTATCTTATCTTTCTCCCTATTTTCGAAAACCCACCCCCCTCCCTTTTAAAAACACATTCGATCTCCTTCCTCTCATCCACCATTCAACACTCGCTCTCCTTTCTTTCTTTTGCTTGAAGACAAGTAAACCTCTAAGTTTGGTGTGTTTATCCATGATCACTAAACCATACCCACTAAGATCATGGCTCCTAAAGGAAAACAACCCACTCCAAGAGGCAAGAAAGAGAGTGTTCCAAAACCACTTTGGAATCAAGGGAGGTTCTTAACCAAAGAACATTCAGACCATTACTACAAAATAATGAGTCTAAGATCAGTGATCCCGGAAGTCAAGTTCGATCTGAAAGAAGATGAATATCCAGAGATCCAGGAGCAGATTCGAAACAGGAACTGGGAAGTCCTAGCTAATCCTGAAACGAAAGTGGGAAGGATTATGGTTCAGGAATTCTACGCTAATCTGTGGCAAACAGACAGGCAGAGAATATCTGGAGCTGCCCTCTATGACTATAGGACTGTGGTCAGAGGAAAGATTGTTCACATCCACCCTGACAAAATCAGGGAGATCTTTAAGCTACCTCAGCTGAAAGATGACCCAGACTCCTTCAATAGGAGAATGATGAGAATAAACAAGGGCCTGGATAAGATTCTAGAGGATATATGCATCCCTGGAGCCAGGTGGACCACCAGCACGAAGGGTGCCCCAAATCAACTCAAGAGAGAAGATCTCAAACCAGTCACCAGAGGATGGCTGGACTTCATTGGGCGTTCTATATTGCCCACCAGCAACCGTTCTGAGGTCAATATTAGAAGAGCAGTGATGATCCATTGCATTATGTTGGGAAAAGTAGAAGTTCATCAACTGATCCCATCTGAATTCTACATACTTGCCAACAAGAACTCCAAGGATGCCAGGTTGGCTTATCCAAGCCTAATCTCTATGCTCTGTAAAGATGCTGGAGTAAAGATGGGAATAACAGAGTATATCTCAGTGGAGCAACTAATCACTAAAATTACAATGGAAAACCAACAAATGCAGGATGACCCCATCAAGAGGAGGGCGCAAGAATTTCTACCAGAACTCCCTCAATTTGAATACTGGGAACATCTTGAAGCATCTGTTACTAAGTTGCAAGAAGCTATGGACCAAATAAAAGAAGAACAGCAAAATCAACATAGCATGCTCTGCAAACTGCTCAGGGAACAAGAAGAGCAAGGGCGTTACTTCAAGGAACTGAAGCGTCAGAAGTTATCTCTTGAAGGACCAAGCACCTCACAGAGTAGAGGAACATCCACTTCCCAACCTCAAGGTTGTTGAGTTCTAATCTTAGCCTTAACCCTGTGATAATTGCTTTTATTTGTGCTTTACCTTAGAATTTACATATAAGTAGTAGTAATTAGTATCTATATTTTGATTTTATCTCCAATTAAGCTATAATTTATTTTTCTCATCATCATTAAACATGAATAAAATAGAAGATTTTCTTTAGGATAAGGAGGCAATATTTCTCGAGTTTTTAATACAAGAAATTCTGATTAATTACATGTGGTGCCAATGCTTTCTGCCTTCTGAATGAATGCTTGAACAGTGCATATGTCTTTGGAATTTGATGTTCTTGAATGTTAAATATGTTGGCTCTTTAAAGAATGATAAACATGAGACGTGTTATTGGTAATCTGAAAAATCATAAAAATGATTCTTGAAGCAAGAAAAAGCAGTGAATACAAAGCTTGCAAAAAAAAAAGCAAGCAGAAAAAGCCAATAACCCTTAAAACCAAAAGGCAAGGGTAATAAAAAGGATCCAAGGCTTTGAGCATCAGTGGATAGGAGGGCCTAAGGGAATCAAATCCTGGTCTAAGCGGCTAAACCAAGCTGTCCCTAACCATGTGCTTGTGGCGTGAAGGTGTCAAGTGAAAACTTGAGACTGAGCGGTTAAAGTCAAGGTCCAAATCAAAAAGAAGAGTGTGCTTAAGAACCCTGGACACCTCTAATTGGGGACTTTAGCAAAGCTGAGTCACAATCTGAAAGGGTTCACCCAATTATGTGTCTATGGCATTTATGTATCCGGTGGTAATACTGGAAAACAAAGTGCTTAGGGCCACGGCCAAGACTCATAAAAGTAGCTGTGTTCAAGAATCAACATATTGAACTAGGAGAATCAATAACACTATCTGAATTCTAAGTTCCTATAGATGCCAATCATTCTGAGCTTCAATGGATAAAGTGAGATGCCAAAACTGTTCGGAAGCAAAAAGCTACTAGCCCCGCTCATTTAATTAGAATCTGAGCCTCACTCAAAAACTCTGAGATATTATTGTTTCTTGACTCGTTTGTATTCTATTTTATTTGTCTAGTTGCTTGGGGACAAGCAACAGTTCAAGTTTGGTGTTGTGATGAGCGGATATTTTATACGCTTTTTGGGGTTAATTTCATATAGTTTTTAGTATGTTTTAGTTAGTTTTTAGTTTATTTTCATTAGTTTCTAGGCAAAATTCATATTTCTAGACTTTACTATGAGTTTGTGTGTTTTTCTGTAATTTCAGGTATTTTCTGGCTGAAATTGAGGGAGCTGAGCAAAAATCTTATTCAGGCTGAAAAAGGACTGCTGATGCTGTTGGATCCTGACCTCTCTGCACTCAGAATGGAATTTCGGGAGACACAGGAGTCCAATTGACGCCCTTCTAATTGCGTTGGAAAGTAGACATCCAAGGCTTTCCAGCAATATATAATAGTCCATACTTTGCTCAAGGATAGACGACATAAACTGGCATTCAACGCCAGTTCCATGTTGCAGTCTAGCGTCCAGCGCCAGAAACACGTTACAAGTTGAAGTTCAACGCCAGAAACAGGTTACAGCCTGGCGTTGAACGCCCAAAACAGCCCAGGCACGTGAGAAGCTTTAGTCTCAGTCCCAGCACACACCAAGTGGGCCCCAGAAGTGGATTTCTGCACTATCTATCATAGTTTACTCATTTTCTGTAAACCTAGGTCACTAGTTTAGTATTTAAACAACTTTTAGAGATTTAATTTTGATCTCATGACATTTTAGATCTGAACTTTGTACTCTTTGACGGCATGAGTCTCTAAAGTCCATTGTTGGGGGTGAGGAGCTCTGCTGTATCTCGATGAATTAATGCAAGTATTTCTGTTTTCCATTCAAACATGCGCGTTCCTATCTAAGATATCCATTCACGCTTAATTATGGAGAAGGTGATGATTCGTGACACTCATCACCTTCGTCAATCCATGAACGTTTGTCTGACAATCACCTCCGTTCTACATCAGATTGAATCAGTATCTCTTAGATTCCTTAATCAGAATATCCGTGGTATAAGCTAGATTGATGGCGGCATTCATGAGAATCCGGAAAGTCTAAACCTTGTCTGTGGTATTCCGAGTAGGATTCTGGGATTGGATGGCGGTGACGAACTTCAAACTCACGAGTGCTGGAAGTAGTGACAGACGCAAAAGCATAGTAAATCATATTCCGGTACGATTGAGAACTTGCAGATGATTAGCCGTGCGGTGACAGCGCACCTGGACCCTTTTCACTGAAAGGAAGGATGGTAGCCATTGACAATGGTGATCCACCAACACATAGCTTGCCATAGGAGGACGTGTGTGCGTGAACAAGAAGACAGAGGAAAGCAGAATTTCAGAAGACAAAGCATCTCCAAAACTCCAACATATTCTCCCTTACTGCATACAAGTATAATTTGTGTTCTGCCCCTTTTTACTTTTTACAATTCAAACTAAAAATTATTATTGATATTATATCCTGACTAAGAGTTACGAGATAACCATAGCTTGCTTCAAGCCAACAATCTCCGTGGGATCGACCCTTACTCACGTAAGGTATTACTTGGACGACCTAGTGCACTTGCTGGTTAGTTGTGCGAAGTTGTAAGAGAGTAATGTGAACATTGACATCACAATTTCGTGCACCAGCTCCCTTTCGTGGCAAGCTGTACGATCCTCTCGGATGAAAAATACTAGGTACGATCTCTGCACGGCTAATCAACTGTCGGATTTCTCGTCTCGGATGAAAAATACCAGGTACAGCTACCGTATGGCTAATCATCTGTCGGTTCTCACTAGCATCGGAATAGGACCCTTATCCTTTTGCACACTGTCACTGTGCCCAACATTCGCAAGTTTGAAGCTCGTCACAGTCATCCCTTCCCAGATCCTACTCGAATAACACAAACAAGGTTTAGACTTTTCGGATCTCAGGAATGCTGCCAATGGCTCTAGCCTATACCACGAAGATACTAATCTCACGGACTCGGTCCGTATATTAGATACCCAAGAGAATATACTCTAGCTGTCGTCCAATGACTACGTTGAACATCATGTATACCACTTGTGGTTGTCAGGCACGCATATCTTGGCTAAGAGAGTAACGAAGATAGTGGGTGATTGTCACGGGTCACCCCTTCATTTTGACTTAACTGAATTAAGTACGAGAGTATATCTTGGAGAAGAAGAAGGCATGAATTGAGAGAAAAACAATAGTACTTGCATTAATTCATGAAGAACAGCAGAGCTCCGCACCTTAATCTATGAGGTGTAGAAACTCCACCGTAGTAAATACATAAGAAAAAATAGTCTAGGCATGGCCGTGTGGCCAGCCTCCAAGTCTAAGGATGATAATATCATAATCCCTAATACAATAGTAAAAAGTGCTATTTATACTAAACTAGTTACTAGGGATTATAGAAAATGAGTAACTAAGTACAGATAGTGCAGAAATCCACTTCCGGGGCCCACTTGGTGTGTGCTTGGTCTTAGCATTGAAGCTTTCACGTGCATAGGCCATCCTTGGAGTTAAACACCAGCTTGGGTGCCAGTTTGGGCGTTTAACTCCAGTTCTGGTGCCAGTTCTGGCGTTTTACTCCAGAAAAGGGTCTCAAGTGGGCATTTAGACGCCAGTTTGGGCCATCAAATCTTGGACAAAGTATGAACTATTATATATTTCTGGAAAGCCCAAGACGTCTACGTTCCAACGCAATTGAGAGCGTGCCAATTAGGCTTCTGCAGTCCTTTTTCAGCCTCTGAATCGAATTTTTGCTCAGGTCCCTCAATGTCAGCCAAAAAATACCTGAAATTATAGAAAAACACACAAACTCATAGTAAAGTCCAGAAATATTATTTTTGAATAAAAAATAAAAAAAAATATAAAAAAAAGTAACTAAAACATACTAAAAACTATGTAAAAATAGTGCCAAAAAGGGTATAAATTATCCGCTCATCAAAAGCCTTCGGTCTTCATCCAATTGGGTAATTATCTTGAGAAAGAAGTTACCCATAATTGGATCTCATCGGAACCTTGGGAAAGGAATGAGGAGATCATGCTAGAATTGCTTTCTCATGCTGGACCGGATTGGGGTTTGGATGGATATTATGACATTTAATCCTACCAACACTTTGATCTGGAAATACATGTGGTATAATCAGTGACCACACTTCATCTCTTCCCATGAGCAATTAAATCAAGGAATTAGGCAATTGTTCAAGCTTAGAGAGATTGGATTACCAAGGAATTGGGATCCAATCACTTAAGATTGCCAAGGAGATCAATGAATGCATTGATTGAGGAAGAGATGAGAATGAACTTGATCCAGAGAATGCAACAATTCCTAAGCCCAATGAATTCCCCATTTCTGATCTACCCATTCTCTTTATTTTCTGCTATTTACTTTCATGCTTAATCACCCCATTCCCATTCACTTTCCTGCACTTTAAGCTTCTGCACTTTAATTTCCTTTGTTACTTTCAATCATTTACACTCCATGAAATTTACTTTTCCCGCCATTTAATTTTCCGCACTGCCAAATTCAAATTTGCTTCGTTCAACTAGAACACCTTTCCAATTAAAGTTGATCAACCAATCAATCCCTGTGGGATTCGACCTCACTCTATTGTGAGTTTTTACTTGACGACAATTCGGTATACTTGCCGAGGGAAATTGTTGAGAGACAAGTTTTCGTGCATCAAGTTTATGGCACCGTTGCCAGGGATTGGTTTTGAATTGACAATGATTAAATTGGAGGATCACTAGATTGAACACTTTTCTTTTCTTTTGTTGTTTACTGTTCTTTTCTTTTGCACTTTCAGTTATTTTTCCTTGTTCATTTAATTCCCAGCTCAACTAATCCACTAACCACACTAACTATTTGATTAATTGCTCTAACCAAATTTTCATTAACTCTGTGATTTCCATTTCCTATTTGCCTTTTTTTATGCTTGCTGAGTGTATGACAGGTAGAAAAGGAGCTTCAACCTCTTTTGATAGTGAACCTGAGAGGACCCTCCTTAGATTGAGGAGGAAAGCAAGAGGCAAAGGAGTAGTTGGAGAAGAAGAGTTGGAAGAAGACCAAGACGTTGTTATCGAGGAAGAGGCTCACAATCATGTTGGAGAAGGTGCTGGTAACCATACTCCACAAGAGAGGAGAGTATTAGGTTCCTACATAAATCCCAATCCTGGGAATTGTGGAAGCAGTATTCTGAAGCCACCCATCTATGCCAACAATTTTGAACTCAAGCCACAACTCATCACATTGGTTCAAAATAATTACTCTTTTGGAGGAAGTGCCCAAGAAGACCCCAACCAACATCTAACCACCTTCCTGAGGATATGTGATACAGTGAAGTCTAATGGTGTCCAAGCAGATACCTACAAGCTTCTGTTGTTTCCTTTTCCTCTCAGAGATAAGGTAGCAAAATGGCTAGAGTCATTCCCTAAGGAGAGCCTCACAACTTGGGAAGATGTGGTAAACAAGTTCTAGGCTAGATTCTATCCTCCTTAAAAAATCAATAGGCTGAGGGCTGAGGTCCAAACCTTTAGGCAACAAGACGGTGAAACACTCTATGAAGCATGGGAGAGATTTAAAGAGTTGACAAGAAAATGTCCACCTGACATGTTCAATGAGTGGGTTCAACTACACATTTTCTATGAAGGATTGTTCTATGACTCAAAGAAGGCTCTAGACCACTCTTCTGGAGGCTCTCTCAACAAGAAGAAAACCATAGAGGAGGCCATTGATGTCATTGAAACAGTAGCAGACAATGAGTATTTCTATGCCTCAGAGAGAAGCAACACTAGAGGAGTAATGGAGCTCAACCACATGGATGCCGTCTTAGCTCAAAACAAGTTGATCACCAAGCAACTGGATGATCTCACCAAGAGGATGGAGAAGAGTCAAGTTGCAGCCATCACCACTCAAGTACCACCAACTTCAGAAGGAGCAATTACAGATGAAGGAGGAGAATGGGAGCAAGCCAACTATGTTGGAAACTCAAGACAACCCCATGACCCTTTCTCCAAGAATTACAACCCTGGGTGGAAAAACCACCCAAGCTTTGGGTGGGAAAACCAACAAAACCAAGACCAGAGACCTCACAACTCTAACCACTATAACAACTCCACCTAGCAACAACCTAACCAAAGATCATACCAAGCCCCACACAACAATTCTTTCCAACAGCCATATCAAGCACCAAATGGCCATCCTCAACCCCCAAACTCCAGTATGCCACCATCATCAGAAGATAGACTCTCTAGGATTGAATCCTTACTTGAAAACCTCTGCAAGGAAGTCCAAGATAATAAGACATTCAAGAAGGAAGTAAGATCTAACATGCAAAACTAGGGAGCTGCCATCAAGAAAATAGAATCTCAAGTGGGATATTTATCTAAGCAAATTCCTAAACCAACTTTCAGCTTCTCAAGTGATATTGAGAAAATCCAAGAGGAGAGACAAAGAATGTGAGATGGAAATAATGCAAGGCAATTACTCTTGCAAGGGAAGAGATCTTGGAGGAAGGAGTTGACAAGCCATCAAGACAGATCCAAGAAGGCCCAAGGAAGAAGGTGGAAGAGAAAGAACAAGGGACAAACTCTGAACAAAGGAAAGAGCCAAGAAAGGTAGAGTTCCTGAAACCTTATGTGACACAAGCACCATTCCCTCAGAGACTCAAGGCCAGTGAGAAAGAAAGGACATACACTAGGTTCTTGGATGTATTCAAGTCTCTTCATATCAACATTCCTTTCCTTGAGACCCTCAAAGAGATGCTAACTTACATTAAATGCATGAAAGAGTTGCTAGCTAAAAAAAGCACCTTAAAAGGGGGACAAACAGTGGTGATGAATAAGGAATGTAGTGCCTTTATCCAAAAGAACTTGCCTACAAAGAAGAAAGATCCACGAAGTTTTGACATACCTTGTGTTATAGGCAATACAGCCATTGACCGAGGACTTTGCGACTTGGGGGCAAGTATAAATCTCATGCCCCTATCCCTCATGAAGATGTTGCAGATTAATGAGCTGGAATCCACAGACATAATCCTTCAACTAGCTGATAAAACTCAGAAGCAAGCAGTAGGAATAGTGGAGAGTGTATAGGTAAAAGTTGGGATGTATTTTCTCCCCACGGACTTTGTTGTTCTTGAGATGGAAGAAAGCTATCTCAATCCGATCATTTTGGGGAGACCATTCTTAGCTACAGCCAGGGCACTCATAGATGTGGAGCAAGGCGAGTTGATACTAAGAATACATGATGAGCAACTCACCTTCCATGTCTTTAAACCACCACATGATCTAGATCAAGAGAAAGACTGCATGAAGGTCGATTTTGGTGACACTAACATGAAAGAATCACCTAATGAATCCCCAGAGAATTTGAAGCCATGCTTAAAGGAGGAGAAAGAAGTAATGATGAAGTTACAGACTGAGGAAACCAAGGAGGAGCTAGTGACTCAACCCTCATTGGAGATGAGAGAGAAGGACCCTCCTAACACAAGTTTAGCTGAAGCATTGCTGGAAGGAGAGAAAAGAATGGAAAAGAAGATTCCAAGGCGGTGGAAAAATAAAAAGGTTCCCATAGAGGACTTCTCCCCAGGGAACAAGGTTATATCAATCCATTTTCCACTACTTCCACCTCATCTTCCTGGCATTCTATCTCAGTTACCTCCTGTGTATACAATCAGAAAGATTCTCTCCTTGGAACATGTAGAAATCATCAAAGAAGCAAGTGGAGACATCTTTACTGTGCGAGGAGAAGACCTGAGGCACTACAACTCCCCCTGACAGGGGCAAACCGTTAAGCTAATGACGTTAAAAGAGCGCTTGTTGGGAGGCAACCCAACCAGAGGTAACCCTCTCCTTTTTCTTTTAGATTGGTTCAATAAGAAAAGTTAAGTAGATGCCTCTGTGCAGGGAGCTAAGTTTGGTGTTACACACTAAAATAATTCAAGGGTGAATATATGATCCTAAGTTTGGTGTTCCACCATAGATTCCATGAAGAACACATTACACCCCTCAACATAACTACTCACTAGCTCCAAATAATCAGAGAAACTACTTAACAATTGAATAATTTTGAGTTCATGGTTGATTTTCTTATAAGCACTTGAGGTTCCCTGCATGTATCCACTTTATTTCATATAGAGGTAGTCAAGGAACTAAGTTTGGTGTTCTCACACCAACTCCAGTTCAAAAGTTTGCAAGTATACATGCATGCTAACCATTTTTTTTCAAGTGCTTGAGAGGAAGCAAGTTCCAATAAACTTTGCAGAGAGTCATTTAAGCTCTTGGGGGGAATACACGCCATCAGCTAAAAAGAGAAAGAGGGACACAAAATCCAAGGATAGTGGTGACAGAGAGGAAACAATTTGGCTCCAAGAGGTTGTATTGTTACTCAACTGTGTTTACTTTAAAATTTCCAATTTGGAAGTCTGATTTCATCCCTATCTTAGAGTTAGTTTCTAGTTTATTGTGTTATTTTAACTTCTATTATATGTTTCTCTTTTATATTGTCATAAGTGTGCTAGCCTAGGTGTGTGTGCTTTACTTTCACTTTGCTTGAATATATGCTTATCTCCCTTTTCAATTGAATAAAAGAAAATGTTTGGAAACATGAAGTGTGATTGTCCATGATTGGTAGGAAATAGAATAAGGATAAGTGGTGGTTGATGGTTGATTATTTAGCAAGCTTACTCATGAAAATAAAACGGTAGAATGTCCTCTATAGTATGAACTAGTTGCTGTTTACAGAACCTTTGAAAATAACAAGTCCTGGAAGAAAGAAAAACAATAAAGAAGAAAGGAAGAGCCAACGTTGGAGGCCAAGTTAGACCTCCAACGGTAGCCCCAACATTAGCAATCAAAAATGGAAGAAATAAAGAATAAGCTAGGCACCAATAGTTCAAACCTTGAGACACATGCCTGTGATTCTCTGTGCTAGGATCTGCTTGGATGAATAGGTTCTAAGGAGTGTTTTAACACTTGGTAACTTGGGTTAACTAACCCTGGATTACCAACCAAAAGTCCACTATCAAGAGCAACCTAGTTACAAGGCATTTAGTAACCCAAAGAGGTGCTGGGTACCAAGGTCTCTAGGATGGAATTTGAGCCAAGTGCCTATAGTGTGTATATGTTCAGGAGAGGCTTGAGTTAGTAGCTTCGAGGGGTGCTTCATCACCCAACACCTTGAGCCATCTGGGTCGGGAGTGTTGACTGAAAGCTTTTCTAAAAATTTGCCTCACGACAGAGCACTGAGCTATAAGCAAAAGAATAAGTTTCTGAACAAAAAAAGCAAACACCAAGGGTCATGAATAACAAGGATCATAGCAGCATCTTAGTTGAGACTTATAGGCACATCTCACACCTTGAAGTTAATAAGAGTTGAGCTGGAAATATATCTTGCATGAAACCCCATGAACCAAGTTTAACTGCTTTCAAATAAGGACTATATCTCTCTTTGTTTTCATTCATCTTTCTCATGTTTTAGTGCTTGCTTGGGGACAAGCAAGATTTAAGTTTGGTGTTGTGATACCAGGGCATCTTAGGTTAGTTTCACTAGCCTCTTTCTTTTGTTTTCATTAGGTTTTATGCACTTTCTTGAGTTATAAGTAAGTATTTGGATAAGAATTGCATGCATCCATTGATTCAATCAAACTTGGTTATTTATGTGCTTTTCATGAGGTTTTTATGCCAATATTACTTGATAATTGAATGATGCAATTACCTTGTGAATTATAGCCAACTTTGATGCAAGTTTTTGTTTGATGATAGGTGGAAAGGAAGCCAAGGAAGGAAGAGCAACAAGCAACAAAGAGGGCCATGGAAAGAATCAAGAGGAAGCAATGTTGGTGGCAAAATTTAGCTCACTAACATTGCCTCAAACATTGAGGGAAGAAGGAAGAGACCAATGTTGGAGCCAAAGTTTGTGCTCCAACGTTAGGTCCAACGTGCATGCTAAAAGGGGTGCAAAGTTGGAGCCAAAGTTGGCCTCCAACTTTGCCTCAAACGTTGGCCAAAGAAAGGTTCATAGTTGGAGCCAAAGTTGGACTCCAACTATGACTCAAACTATAAAAGAAGGCAACATTTGAGCACAAAGTTGGGCCTCAAACTACCTCAAAAATTGAGTAAAAAGAAGGTTCATAGTTGGAGCCAAAGTTGGACTCCAACTATGACTCCAACGTAAATAAAGAGACCATAGTTGGAGCCAAAGTTGGACTCCAACTATGGGTCCAACGTTGAGGCTAAAAGAGTGCCAGCGTTGGAGGCAATGTTGGTGGTCCAACGTTCCCTCCAACTTACGCGATAAAATTCAAGGATTGGAGGTTGTGAAAATATGCAACGACGCGTACGCGTGTATGATGCATACGCGTGGGTGTGTATTTCAGCCTATCGACCCGCACGCGTAGAGCACACGTACGCATGGGTAGGCTAACATTGGTGGTCCAACGTTGGGTCCAACGTTGAGTCCAACGTACGCGACAAAGTTCGAAGAAAAATTGTGAAACGATGCGTACGCGTGTAGCACGCGTACGCAAGGATGGGGAACTTTGACAATCGACGCGCACTCATAAGGCACGCGTACACGTGGATTAGCGACGTTGAACTCCAACTATAGGTCCAACGTTAAGCCCAACGTTGGGGTAAATGTGAGGACCAACGCCCCAGCCTTGTTTGGCAATGTTTAACCCAACGTTTGAGCCCAAACGTTGAACTCCAATGTCAATGTCATTCCAATACAGAAAGGCACCAATATAAAGCGTGAACGTTGAATTCCAAACGTCTCCATCAACATCACTAAAGGCCATTCTCAACTAGCTTCAACAAGGCAAAAGGGCCCAGTCCAAGTACTTGAAGACTAAATAAAGAAAGTGTATAAATAGGATAGATCTTAAATGAGAAAGGGGTTTACGGACGGAGTACTATAACTCTGCCAATTTACTTTCTCTTCATTTTTTAGTTCTGTTGTAATGTACTTTTTAATTTCACTTTCCATTCCTAGAGCTATGACCAACTAAACCCCTTTCATTGGGTTAGGGAGCTCTGTTGTAATTCAATGGATCAAAATTAGTTTTCATTCTCTCTTCTTTCTTTTCTCTTGATTTTGCTAGAAAGCATTCGGTCTTCATCCAACTGGGTAATTATCTTGGGAAAGAAGTTACTCATAACTTGATCTCCTCGGAACCTTGGGAAAGGAATGAGGAGATCATGCTAGAATTGTTTTCTCTGGTTGGACCGGATTGGGGTTTGGATGGATATTATGACATTTAATCCTACCAACACTTTGATCTGGAAATACATGTGGTATAATCAGTGACCATACTTCATCTCTTTTCATGAGCAATTAAATCAAGAAATTGGGCAATTATTCAAGCTTAGAGAGATTGGATTACTAAGGAATTGGGATCCAATCACTTAAGATTGCCAAGGAGATCAATGAATGCATTGATTAAGGAAGAGATCAGAATGAACTTGATCCGGAGAATGCAACATCTCCTAAACCCAATGAATTCCCCATTTCTGATCTACCCATTCTCTTTATTTTCTGCTATTTACTTTCATTCTTAATCACCCCATTCCCATTTACTTTCCTGCACTTTAAGCTTCTGCACTTTAATTTCCTTTGTTACTTTTAGTCATTTACATTCCATGAAATTTACTTTTCCCACCACTTAATTTTCCGCACTGCAAATTCAAATATGCTTCGTTCAACTAGAACACCCCTCCAATTAAAGTTGATCAACCAATCAATTCCTGTGGGATTCGACCTCACTCTATTGTGAGTTTTTACTTGACGATAATTCGGTATACTTGCCGAGGGAAAATTGTTAAGAGACAAGTTTTCGTGCATCAGTTATCAATCATAATTGCACCCCATGGATATAGTGCCCGGCTCACTCTTGTAGCAAAGGATCTCCTTTGCCAGGGATATAGTGCCCTGCACACTCTCATTATCCAACAAATGATTATCTTTTTCCAGGTTCTCATCATCAACATCATCAATCCTCAAGTTCCTCAAAACAGTTTTTTTTTTTTTAGAATCAAAACCCATTTCCTTGGTAACATTTTTTGAAACTCCAAACAACTTCAAAATCATATCAATTGTAAATCTCTTCTAAAAGTCATCAAAATCATTCATTTTAAATAACTTTTCAAATAAAGTCTCAGATTTTATAGAAATTTCGGCAGCACCTCCCTTAAAAATTGGACTTTGTCACCCGTTTTGGGTCCTAACCAAACCATTCCGCAACCCTTTCCAACTGGTTCAGGATCAAATCAGTTCAAAATCAAGCTGATTCCAATAATTCATATCTTAAGGAAATCGATTCAAAATCAAATCATTTTCTATGAATGAAGCTCATTTTTGAAACTTTAAAGAAATAATTGAGTAATGACCAGTTTAGCAAAATCAGTCAATAATTAAATCAAACAACAATCATATTCATCCAACATATCCAGACAATACATAAGACTTATACAATCACTAAAAAGTGTAATTCTCTCATCAATATCCATTTATAACAATTCCAAATTATAGAATTGAGTTTTTAGAAAAAGCCCCTACTTCGACTGTCGAAACTCGAAAATTCTAAAATGCGTCACAACCTAGAGTTGAAGAAAAATCCTCCAAGAAGATTGAATTTGATGTTAAGGAGGAATGTGTACAACCTCCAAGGCATATCCCATATGAAGAATTGGACGGGATAGAGCAAGAAATTGAATTCCCTTGGCAATAAAGACCAAGCATCAAATCGTAGTGGTGAAGAATCCTTTGAACTTGAAGAACCTTCTGATGACAAGTCATCTTAGGCTAGTTTAACAAGCTTATTTCATTAGTTTTCACTTGGTTTTCATGCATTTTTAGGCAATAAGTAAGTATTTGAGTGAGAATTTTGACGTGGCAGAAATTGGCGAGTTAAGAATTGTTATAAGATATGCGTTGCAAGTATAGTTCTTAACCAACCAGAAATCCGCTTATCAATTTAGAAGGGTTGTCACAAAAATTAAAATTAAAATACTGGGAGTATGAATCCCAGGTCGTCTCCCAACGAGTTGCAGAATGTTGTGCTAATTTATTAATCAGAGGTTTTCAAAAAGAGTTTGAGTTGAATAAACAGGAAATTAAATTGGGGAAATTAAGTAATTTAAATAAAAGCCTTGACTGAGAGTAGATTAGTTGGAAGCCTTATTCTTGTTGCGGTACTCTCAAGATTAATTGATAATTGAAGGTTGTTCTGTTTAGTTATCCCTTACTAGGTAAGGAAAAGTCAAACAAGTTAGAATGTTGTTTCTATTCACAAGTCCCAATCCGCTTACTTGGAAGGACTGGCGTTAGTGACTAGAGAGCAATTCAACAATAAACCCAATTATAATTTCTCTTTTGAGCATTCCAACTCAAGGGTTCCTTTCAATCAACTCCCCATCAAGTTAGGGAACTACTCGCTCATTGTAAATGTAGAATTCATAACGTAGGAAAGGGAATTAAAGAAAGACATGATAAATAAAACTCAAAGGAATCAATTAAAAATAAAAGTAACTCTTGTATTAATGAATTCTAAAATAATCCAAAAGTAAAATTGAGTAAATTAAAGGACATGGAAGAGTAAAGCCAAGTAAAGAAAACGAACTAGAATGACGAAGTCTTGATGAGGTAATAACTCTTCTCAATATCCCAATGCAAAGAGCAATAGAAAATAAAAATCCTAAGAACTAGGAATGTGTAGAGAGAAAACCTAGAGGAGGAGTAAAACTAGATCTAAAACTAAAACTGTGTAGAATGAATGTTGTTTTGGTTTCTGCATGTCCTCTGGCTCTACTCTGCTTTTCCGGGCCGAAAATTGGGTCAAAACAGGGCCCAAAATCATCCCCAGCGATTCTGCAGATTATGCAGATCGCGCACGTCACGCGATCGTGTCATTCATGCGGACGCATCGTTCGGCGTTTTGCTTTTCCACGCGGGCACGTCGACCACGCCCCCGCGTCACCTGTGCTATTCCAATCCGCGCGGTCGTGTGAGCCATGCGGCCGCGTCACTGCGATTTCCTCTCTTTCATGCGGTCGTGTGAGCCATGCGACCGTGTCACTTCTCACTGGTCATCTCCTCAATTTCTTGTGTTCCTTCCATTTTTGCAAGCTTCCTTTCCAATCTCCAATTCATTCATGCCCTATAAAGCCTGAAACATTTAACACACAGATCACGGCATCGAATGGAATAAAGGAGAATTAAAATGCATAATTAAAAGTCTCTAGAGAGCAAGTTTTTAATCATGTAATAATTTTAGGAAGGAAATATAAATGCATGATAATCATATGAGTAAGTGGGTAAAAATCATGATAAAACCACACAATTAAACACATTATAAACCATAAAATAGTGGTTTATCAACCTCCCCACACTTAAACATTAGCATGTCCTCATGCTTAGTTGAAGGAGATAAAACAAATGAGTAGGAACATGTAAAAACTCATGCAATGCAATGCAACCTATATATGTAAATGCAACTATATGATTCTTGTCCACTTGATCAAAAGTAAATTAGCTCTTCAAAACAATTACAAATCTAATTCCACTAATTCAATTCTCATACAGCAAGAACAGATAAAAATGCAAGAAGATAGCTCATGAAAGCAGGGAACATAGAATTTCAAGCATTGAACCCTCACTGATGGTGTATATATACTCTAGTCTCTCTAGTGTATAGGGTAATCACTCTATCCTTCTCTAATCATGCTCTCTAATTTTTGTTCTTCTCCTAACCAATCAACAACATTTAATATATCAATGCAAACATCATGAGGTCTTTTCAAGGTTGTAATGGGGCCAAGGTAATGGTAAGGATACATATATGGTTAAGTGAGCTTATAAACTGAATCTTTAATTAACCCAAGCTTTAACATAACCTATATATATTCTATATAACTTTAGAATTCATACCTAGCTACCCAGAATTCCCTTTCACATTCCATACTCATGTATCAACTTTTTATTTTAATTTTATCATACATGCATTGATCTTTGAATTCTTAACTTAACGTTGGGGTAATTTTGTCCCCTTATTTATTTATTGAATATATATTTTTTTTTTCAATATAAGCATAAAAATAAAAATAGCTTATCAATGCACATAGATTTTTAATTCTTATAGTTTCACATGAGTAGGTATGCAAATTTCCATTATATTATCATGACACGTTCCCTTATTATCTTTTGTTCCCACAATTTCCCATACTTAATTAGAACACACAATTCTATCTTAAGTAAACCAAAGATCCATTTTGGGATATATAATTATTTTTCCGCTTAAGGCTAGTAATGTGGTAAAATATAGAACAAATGGGATATAAAAGCTCAAAGTGGCTAACAAAGGAAATTGAAAGGGTAGGCTTAACTTTGGATTAGTGAGCTAAACAAATAATGGCCTCAATCATATGCAAACATATAAATATAATAAACATTGGACATATAGGATGAAACAAAATATAGATTACAATTATAGAGAAGTAAACACACAAGAATAAAATAATTATGATTAAATAATGTAACCATGCATAAAGGCTCAAATCTCACAGGTTGTGTGTTCTTTAGCTTAAAAATCATGTTCCAAGTACAACTTCAAGCAAATTTAACATAAAAATTTTTAATTAAAATTAGTGAAATTTAGTTCCAAAAATAGAGTCTTAGAAGAAACTTATTGTCTTTTCAATCAAGTAGAACATGCATGCAACTAATCTATTATTATACAATTTATCCTATTGTACAAAAGAAAAACTAACTAAATATCCTAATTTATTGGTGTTAAGGGAAGAGAAATTACCTCCGGGAGTCAGGTACTGACCGACCTCCCCACACTTAAGGTTTTGCACCGTCCTCGGTGCCATCTGTCAAGAACAGGGGTGGGCTAGTAGCAGTATCTCCACAGTCGGAACCATCATGGCTTCCTTTGCTGGTAAAGGAAGTAGAGTCCGGGGTGTCTGAGTCCTTGAATTTTCCCATAATCAGCTCCTTGAGGTATGTGAATCGGCGCTTGTTACGGTGCTCTCTCATCTTAGCTTTGTGTTCCTGCCGATCCAACCTTTCGAGTATCTGATGCAGCAGTTGGTCTGTGGTAGGTGCTTGTGGTATTGAAGAAGGAATATCTTCAACCGGTTCAGTAGGATGGCTTGTGGTGGCTGGTGAAGGTCTGATGTATTTCCCGTTCGTGACATACTGATCATCCCGTGGAAGCATGGCTTTGGTGTCCCCAGCTCTGTAGGAGATTCCGGCTGCTGAGACAAGATCTGAGACCAAGGCGGGAAAAGATAAGTTGCCCGCAATTTGTACGTGTCCCATGGCATTCTGGATGTGTCTTGGTAGGTTCAGAGGTTGGTCTGTAAGGATGCACCATAGTAGAACGGCCATGTCCGCAGTGAAGGAGGACTCGTGAGTGCTCGGAAAGACGTAATGGGACATGATCTGTGCCCATACGCGAGCCTCCAAGGTAAGTGCTGAAGCCGATATGCCCTTAGGGCGGGTATGAGGGTATCCGTAGATCCATCTGCTGCCAGGTAGTGCGATAATTATGAGAACGGTGTCCCAGTCAAATTGGTACATCTGGCGCTTGAGTGTGACTTCTTGAAAGGCGTCCAAACCTTCTGGAATAGGGGGAAGACCTAGAGCTTTTTGAATGGCCTCTTCTGTAATGGAGACTTGCTTCTGACGTACAAAGACAGATTGCAAGGATGGCAAGTGGAAGTTGGAGTAGAACTCGACTACCCACGAAAGATTGACCTGCCTCGGCTGTCTCTGTAGAAAACCCCATTGTCTTCGTTCAATTTGCGGCTCAACAAAAGTAGCAATATTGGGCGGAAGGATAAGAAGGTATTCATTATTGTAGCTCCGTTCTGCCAGGATAGGGAACATCTGCTCGCAGTAGCGATTAGAAAATTGGGCAGTGTCCTTTGCTGGGAAGTCTCTCTCCTTATCATCAATCTTTATAATCCTCTTAATTCTTTTTGTTGAGGGCTTGACTGCAATTGAAGAAGGCTCTGCCACTAGTGCTCTCTTTGTTCCTCTCCTTGCTGTTGATTTGGGAGTAGCTTTCTCTTTGCCCTTCTTGGTGGCCATTCTGAAAAAAGGGAAGAGAAAGTAAATTAAATTCAAAGAGATAGAGCAAGGAAGAGAACGGAAAAGGGTGGTTATGAATGCACAGTAAAAGGTAAATGATGTTAACACATGGTCATGACTACATGTGAAAAGTCATCAATGGAAAATAGTTAGTGCATATGATGACAAGTGAATGCAAGGTGTTTATTGGCATGCTGACAAAGGAATGAGTAGCATAGATCAAGCATCACTCGTAACAAACCATCACGTTTGTATTGACAATTAATTTCAATTAATTTAATAGTAAACGGAATTTGTGAAAAGCAAGCATTGAATAGTAAAGTAACGTAGAAAAGTGCAAAACGCCATATGGGCTTTTTCACAAACACATAGCATACATGAAAATTAAGGTATAGCAAGTATTAAATTGAACATGCAAGCAACCCTTTAAAATGTAATATATAATTGCCAAACAAATTTGCAACAATCCACAAGCATATAATGAGAAATAATGACTCAAATAAATTTCTAACACCAGGTAAAAAGGAAAAAGAAAGAAAAAGAAAATATTAATAATGAAAGTAAAAAGAAAAGAAAAGAAAAGAAGATAACATATAAAAATAAAAAGAATAATAGAAAAGTAAGGAGAGAAGAAGAAAAAGAAAAACCTTGTGAATGGGGGTGAGAGAGAGAGAGTAGAAAGTGAGAAAGAAGGAAGAAGGAAGAAAGAAGAAATAAGGAGGGAAAAAGGAAAAATAGGATTTGGGGAAGAGAAAGATAAGATAAGTGGCAATGCAAGGAAGCTATGCGGCGCAATCAACGCGGTCGCGTGGGGCACGCGGTCGCGCAACTTGCGCTGATACTGATTTACGCGGTCGCGTGACCCGTTTTATGCCACTGGCGCGAGGGCAGCCTCGCACTTGCACAACTCTCTTTTCGAAATTTTTATTTTCACCAAATCTGGGGTGACGCGATCACGTGGGGCATGCAATCGCGTGAGTGGCCATTAGAAGGAATGTGACACGGTCGCATCGGTCACGCGGCTGTGTGGGAAGAATTGTGCGTTCAGCACCAATCCAGCACCACTCTAGCACAACTTTCGGTCGTGCACCCTTTTTACTTCGACTTCGAGGGCACGCGGCGGCGTGGGTGACGCGGTCGCGTGGGAGGCCAATGTTCCCACTCGACGCGGACGCGTCGGCGACGCAGTCGTATGGGGCAATTTGTGCCACTGGCACGCCTCCAGCCACACTCCTGCGTGACTCTCTGTTTGTTTTATTATTTCCTCCCATCTCCTGCGACGCGGACGCGTCAATGAGGCCGTCGCATCGCGTGAATTTTTTTTTTTAAATAAAAGTATGGAAATGCAGAAGCACGAAATGCACTAATAAGGAGAATAGTTATTGAATAGGAAAACTAAAAATAAAGAAAAGAACGATCATACCATGGTGGGTTGTCTCCCACCTAGCACTTTGCTTTAACGTCCGTAAGTTGGACGCTCCACTAGCTCAGGCTTCGGCTATGTGGGGATCTTCCAAGAGGATGATCTCGAGCTCCTTGTTTTTCTTCATCTGCTCGCCGTGGTACAGCTTTAAACGATGTCCATTGACTTTGATAAGTTCAGAGCTTAAAGGATGGCTTAGGTGATAAACTCCGTATGGTTCGGCCTTCTCTACTCTGTATGGATCTTCCCATCTTGATCTCAACTTGCCTGGCATGAGCCTTAGTCGAGACTTGTAAAGGAGGACTAAGTCCCCATGTTGGAACTCTTTTCTCTTGATGTGCTGATCATGTACAGCCTTCATCTTCTCCTTGTATAGTCTTGAGTTCTCATAAGCTTCTAGGCGAAAGCTTTCCAGTTCTTGCAATTGCAACTTCCTTTCAGCTCTGGCTTTCTCAATTTCCATGTTGCACTCCTTTACTGCCCAAAAGGATTTGTGCTCTACTTCAACAGGGAGATGACAAGCTTTTCCATAAACTAAGCAAAAAGGACTCATCCCAATGGGTGTTTTGTATGCTGTTCTGTATGCCCATAGTGCATCTTGTAGCCTGGTGCTCCAGTCTCTTCTATGAGGTTTGACTATCTTCTGCAAGATACGCTTTATCTCTCTGTTTGACACCTCGGCTTGCCCATTAGTCTGAAGATGGTAGACTGTTGCAACCGTATGAATTATCCCATGCTTCTTCATTAATCCTGTTAGTCTCCTGTTACAAAAATAGGTGCCTTGATCGCTCACGATTGCTCATGATAATCCAATGCGACAAATAATGTGGTTTCTCACAAAGGAAACAACAGTGTTAGCATCATCAGTGCGGGTAGGAATTGCTTCCACCCATTTGGAAACGTAATCCACAGCTAACAATATATAAAAGTAACCATTAGAATTTGGAAATGGACCCATGAAGTCAATGCCCCAAACATTAAAAATTTCACAGAAAAGCATAATTTGTTGAGGCATCTCATCCCTCTTGGATATATTACCAAATTTTTGTCATGGAAAACAAGATCTACAAAATTCAGCAACGTCTTTAAAAAGAGTAGGCCACCAGAATCCACAATCTAAGATTTTTCTAACTGTTCTTTGAGGGCCAAAATGTCCTCCACTCTCAGATGAGTGACAGGCCTCTAAGATGGACTGGAATTCTGATTGAGGCACACAACGTCTAATTACCTGGTCAGCGCCACATCTCCATAAATATGGGTCATCCCATATATAATATTTAGACTCACTTTTCAGCTTGTCTCTTTGATGCTTAGAAAAGTTTGGAAGAAAGGTGCGGCTAACTAGATAATTAGCTACAGGTGCATGCCAAGCGACTACCTCTGATACTGCTTGCAGGTTATCAAATGGGAAATTATCAGCTATAGGAGTGGGGTCATCTGTAATGTGCTCAAGGCGACTCAAATGGTCTGCCACTAAATTCTGGTTACCACTCCTATCCTTAATTTCTAAATCAAATTCTTGTAATAGCAGTATCCAACGTATAAGCCTTGGTTTGGACTCCTTTTTAGCTAATAGATACTTTAGAGCTGCGTGGTCTGAGTACACTACTACCTTCGTACCAAGTAAATAAGCTCGGAATTTATCCAGAGCAAAAACAATAGCAAGAAGCTCTTTCTCAGTAGTAGTGTAATTGGACTGAGCGGCATCTAAAGTTTTAGACACATAAGCGATAACAAAAGGATCCTTACCTTCACGCTGAGCCAGTGCTGCTCCTACTGCAAGGTTGGAGGCGTCGCACATTATTTCGAATGGCTGGCTCCAGTCTGGTCCTCTCACAATTGGAGCTTGAGTCAGGGCGGCCTTCAGCTTATCAAACGCTTGTTTGCAATCCTTACTGAACTCGAACTCAATATCTTTCTGCAGTAGCCTGGATAAGGGAAGTGCTACCTTACTGAAGTCCTTAATGAATCTCCTGTAAAAACCTGCATGGCCAAGGAACGAATGGACTTCCCTCACAGAAGAGGGGTAAGGTAAACTAGAAATAACATCCACCTTTGCTGGATCTACAGAAATGCCAGTATTAGACACAACATGTCCTAGTGCAATACCCTGTTTTACCATAAAGTGAAATTTTTCAAAATTTAATACATGGTTTGTACTGACACATCTATCTAATACTCTAGATAATCCATCTCAGCAAAGGCTAAAGGAATCGCCATAAACACTAAAATCATCCATAAAAACTTCCATACAGTCCTCAATAAGATCAGAGAAAAGACTCATCATGCACCTTTGGAAGGTAGTTGGTGCATTGCACAAGCCAAAGGGCAATCTCTTGTAAGCATAAGTCCCAAAAGGACATGTAAAAGTAGTCTTTTCCTGATCCTCAGGAGCTATATGAATCTGGAAATAACCTGTGTAACCATCTAAAAAACAATAATGTGATTTACCTGACAGGCGATCCAGCATTTGATCAATGAATGGAAGAGGATAGTGATCCTTACGAGTGGCTTGGTTGAGGCGTCTGTAGTCAATGCAGACCCTCCAGGTGTTCTGAACTCTGGTTGCAATGAGATCTCCATGCTCATTCTTCACTGTAGTGACTCTAGACTTCTTTGGCACCACTTGTACTGGGCTTACCCATTCACTGTCTGAGATGGGATAGATGATATCTGCCTCCAGTAGTCTAGTCACTTCCTTCTTGACAACCTCTAAGATAGTGGGGTTCAGTCTTCACTGGGGTTGACGAACGGGCCTTGCTCCCTCTTCTAAAAATATTCTGTGCTCACATACTTGAGGGTTGATGCCTACTATATCTGCCAAACTTCACCCAATTGCCTTCTTGTGCCTCCTCAGCACACTAAGTAACTTCTCTTCTTGTTGAGAAGTGAGTTCCCGTGCAATGATAACTGGAAACTTCTGCTCATCTTCAAGGTAAGCATATTTGAGGTATGGAGGAAGGGGTTTTAATTCTAACTTCTGATCATGGTCATGCTCTGGGTTGTCTGGAGCTGGTAACAATGGTAAAGCACTGTTATTGTCCTCTGAGAATGTCCCCACACTTGGACCTTGTCCTATGTACTTCTCTTCAAATTCCTCCTGGTGAACTTCAGCCACAGTTTCATCTATAATGTCACACTGGAGGATAGAATGGTCCTCCGGAGGATGCTTCATAACTCC
This sequence comes from Arachis ipaensis, assembly GCF_059453495.1. NCBI lineage: Eukaryota > Viridiplantae > Streptophyta > Magnoliopsida > Fabales > Fabaceae > Arachis > Arachis ipaensis. The sequence continues at coordinate 56,826,832 of NC_142439.1, read as the reverse complement.
ATTCAGATTGAAGATTACTACTCGGCCATCTATTTCAAAAGAGTATGTTCCTGAAAAAGCATCCAATTTGAACTTTGATGTCTTCAGGAATGGTCTTCCAAGTAGGATTGATGATGGCTTCTCTGAGTCATTTTGGGGCATCTCCAGGATATAAAAATTAGTGGGGAATGTGAGCCCCTTAATGCCCACTAATACATCTTCAGCAACTCCAACCACTGTAATAATGCTTTTATCTGCTAACACAAAACGAGCTGCCGACCTTTTTAAGGGAGGGAGCTGGTGCATGAAATTGTGATCATCAATGGCGCCATCAACATGGTACGCTCAATTGTAATCTCAACTCTTTATCACAACTTCGCACAACTAACCAGCAAGTGCACTGGGTCGTCCAAGTAATAAACCTTACGTGAGTAAGGGTCGATCCCACGGAGATTGTTGGTATGAAGCAAGCTATGGTCATCTTGTAAATCTCAGTCAAGCAGATTCAAATGGTTATGGAGGATGAATGATTAAAAGATAAATAAAACATAAAATAAAGATAGAGATACTTATGTAATTCATTGGTGAGAATTTCAGATAAGCGTATGAAGATGCTTTGTCCCTTCCGTCTCTCTGCTTTCCTACTGTCTTCATCCAATCATTCTTACTCCTTTCCATGGCAAGCTGTATGTTGGGCATCACCGTTGTCAGTGGCTACAATCTCATCCTCTCAGTGAAAATGTTCAACGCACCCTGTCACGGCACGGCTATTCATCTGTCGGTTCCCGATCATGTCGGAATAGAATCTAGTGATTCTTTTGCGTTTGTAACTAACGCCCCACAATCACGAGTTTGAAGCTTGTCACAGTCATTCAATCCTTGAATCCTACTCAGAATACCACACACAAGGTTTAGACCTTCTGGATTCTCAAGAATGCCGCCATCAATTCTAGCTTATACCACGAAGATTCTGATTAAGGAATCCAAGAGATAAACACTCAATCGAAGGTAGAACGGAGGTGGTTGTCAGGCACACGTTCATAGGTGAGAATGATGATGAGTGTCACGGATCATCACATTCATCAAGTTGAAGAACAAATGATATCTTAGAACAAGAACAAGCTAAATTGAATAGAAGAACAATAGTAATTGCATTAATACTCAAGGTACAGCAGAGCTCCACACCTTAATCTATGGTGTGTAGAGACTCCACCGTTGAAAATACATAAGAACATGGTCTAGGCATGGCCATGAGGCCAGCCCCAAAACGTGAAAATAACTATGAAAGTATATGAAAGGTGTCTGTTTGTAGCAAAAGGTCCTATTTATAGAGAACTAGTAGCTTAGGGTTTACAAAAAATGAGTAAATGACGTAAATATCCACCTCCGGGCCCACTTGGTGTGTGCTTGGGCTGAGCATTGAAGCATTTTCGTGTAGAGACTTTTTCTGGAGTTAAACGCCACCTTTTATGCCAGTTTGGGCATTTAACTACCACTTTGGTGCCAGTTCCGGCGTTTATCGCTGGGAATTCTTGAGCTGACTTTGAACGCCGGTTTGGGCCATCAAATCTCAAGCAAAGTATGAACTATTATACATTGCTGGAAAGCCCAGGATGTCTACTTTCCAACGCAATTGAGAGCGCGCTAATTGGGCTTCTGTCGCTCCGGAAAATCTACTTCGAGTGCAGGGAGGTCAGAATCCAACAGCATCTGTAGTCCTTTTTCAGCCTCTGAATCAGATTTTTGCTCAGGTCCCTCAATTTCAGCCAGAAAATACCTGAAATCACAGAAAAACACACAAACTCATAGTAAAGTCCAGAAAAGTGAATTTTAAATAAAAATTAATAAAAATATAATAAAAACTAACTAAAACATGCTAAAAACATACTAAAAACAATGCCAAAATGCGTATAAATTATCCGCTCATCACAACACCAAACTTAAATTGTTGCTTGTCCCCAAGCAACTGAAAAAAAATAGGATAAAAAGAAGAGAATATACAATGAATTCCAAAAACATCTATGAAGATCAGTATTAATTAGATGAGCGGGGCTTTTAGCTTTTTGCTTCTGAACAATTTTGGCATCTCACTTTATCCTTTGAAGTTTAGAATGATTGGAATCTATAGGAACTCAGAATCCAGATAGTGTTACTGACGCTCCTAGTTAAGTATGTTGATTCTTGAACACAGCTACTTTATGAGTCTTGGCCGTGGCCCTAAGCACTTTGTTTTCCAGTATTACCACCGGATACATAAATGCCACAGACACATAACAGCTTTGCTAGAGTCCCCAATTAGAGGTGTACAGGGTTCTTAAGCACACTCTTATTTTTGCTTTGGACCTCGACTTTAACCGCTCAGTCTCAAGTTTTCACTTGACACCTTCACGCCACAAGCATGTGGTTAGGGACAGCTTGGTTTAGCCGCTTAGGCCAGGATTTTATTCCTGTGGGCCCTCCTATCCACTGATGCTCAAAGCCTTGGATCCTTTTTATCACCCTTGCCTTTTGGTTTAAAGGGGTATTGGCTTTTTCTGCTTGCTTTTTCTCTCTTTTTTTTTTTGCAAGTTTTTCACTACTTTTTCTTGCTTCAAGAATCAATTTTATGATTTTTCAGATCATCAGATAACATTTCTCCTTTTCCTTTCATTCTTTCAAGAGCCAACAATTTTAATATTCATAAACAAATAAATTAAAAAATATGCACTGTTCAAGCATTCATTCAGAAAAATAATAGCATTGCCACCACATCAAAATAATTAAACTGTTTTAAAATTCAAAATTCATGTACTTCTTTTTCCTTTTCAATTAAAAACATTTTTCATTTAAGAAAGGTGATGGACTTAGACACTAATGATCATGTAATAAAGACACAAACATAAATAAACATAACGCACAATTTTCGAAAAACAGGAAAATAAAGAACAATGAAGTTAAAGAACGGGTCCACCTTAGTGATGACGGCTTGTTCTTCCTCTTGAAGATCTTATGGAGTGCTTGAGCTCCTCAATGTCTCTTCCTTGCCTTTGTTGCTCCTCTCTCATGATTCTTTGATCTTCTCTAATTTCATGGAGGAGGATGGAATGTTCTTGGTGCTCCACCCTTAGTTGTCCCATGTTGGAACTTAATTCTCCTAGGGAGGTGTTGAATTGCTCCCAATAGTTTTGTGGAGGAAGATGCATCCCTTGAGGTATCTCAGGGATTTCATGATGAGGAAATTCCTCAAGCTCTTGTCCATGAGTGGGATCTCTTGTTTGTTCCATCCTTTTCTTAGTGATGGGCTTATCCTCATTAATGAGGATGTCTTCCTCTATGTCAATTCCAGCCGAATTGCAGAGGTGACAAATGAGATGAGGGAAGGCTAACCTTGCCATAGTGGAGGACTTGTCCGCCACCTTTTAGAGTTCTTGGGATATAACCTCATGAACTTTCACTTCTTTTCCAATCATGATGCTATGTATCATGATAGCCTGGTCTATAGTAGCTTCGGACCGGTTGCTAGTGGGAATGATTGAGCGTTGGATGAACTCCAACCATCCCCTAGCCACGGGCTTGAGGTCATGCCTTCTTAGTTGAACTGGCTTCCCTCTTGAATCTCTCTTCCATTGAACGCCCTCCTCACATATGTCCATGTGGACTTGGTCCAACCTTTGATCAAAGTTGACCCTTTTAGTGTAGGGGTGTGCATCTCCTTGCATCATAGGCAAGTTGAATGCCAACCTTACATTTTCTGGACTGAAATCTAAGTATTTCCCTCGGACCATTGTAAGCCAATTCCTAGGGTCCGGGTTCACACTTTGATCATGATCCATGCATTAGCATAGAACTCTTGAACCATTAAGATCCCGACTTGTTGAATGGGGTTGGTAAGAACTTCCCAACCTTTTCTTTGGATCTCATCTCGGATTTCCGGATATTCACTCTTTTTGAGTTTAAAAGGGACCTCGAGGATCACCTTCTTCATGGTCACAACTTCATAGAAATGGTCTTGATGCACCCTTGAGAGGAATCTCTCCATCTCCCATGACTCGGAGGTGAAAGCTTTTGCCTTCCCTTTCCTCTTTCTAGAGGTTTCTCCGGCCTTAGCTGCCATAAATGGTTATGGAAAAACAAAAAGCAATGCTTGTACCACACCAAACTTAGAAGGTTTGCTCGTCCTCGAGCAAAAGAGGAAAGAGAAGAGTAGAAGAAGAAGAAAAATAGAGGAGATGGAGGAGGCTTTGTGGTTCGGCCAAGGAGGAGAAATGGTGTTGAGGTAGTGTGAAAATGAAAGAGTGAAGATGGGTTTATATAGGAGTTGAGAGGGGTGTAGGGTTCGGCTAGTATGGGTGGGTTTGGGAGGGAAAGTGGTTTGAATTTGGATGGTGAGTTAGGTGGGGTTTTATGAAGGATGGATGTGAGTGGTGAAGAGAATGGTGGGATTTGATAGGTGAGGGGTTTTTGGGGAAGAGGTATTGAGGTGATTGGTGAATAGGTGAAGAAGAGAGAGAGGTGGGGTAGGTAGGGATCCTGTGGGGTCCACAGATCCTGAGGTGTCAAGGATAGCTCATCCCTGCACCGAGTGGCGTGCAAAAACGCCCTTTCTGCCAATTCTGGTGTTAAACGCCGGGCTGCTGCCCTTTTCTGGCGTTTAACGCTAGCTCCTTGCCCATTCCTGGCGTTAAACGCCCATTTGCTGCCCTTACTGGCGTTTAAACGCCAGCAAGCTTTTCCTCCAGGGTGTGCTATTTTTTTCTCTGTTTTTCATTCTATTTTTGCTTTTTCAATTATTTTTGTGACTTCACATGATCATCAACCTACAGAAAACATAAAATAACAATGGAAAATAGATAAATATGACATTGGGTTGCCTCCCAACAAGCGCTTCTTTAATGTCAGTAGCTTGACAGTGGGCTCTCATAGAGCCTCACAGATGTTCAGAGCAATGTTGGAACCTCCCAACACCAAACTTAGAGTTTGAATGTGGGGGTTCAACACCAAACATAGAGTTTGGTTGTGGCCTCCCAACACCAAACTTAGAATTTGACTGTGGGGGCTCTGTTTGACTCTGTTTTGAGAGAAGCTCTTCATGCTTCCTCTCCATGGTTACAGAGGGATATCCTTGAGCCTTAAACACAAGGGATTCTTCATTCACTTGAATGATCAATTCTCCTCTGTCAACATCAATCACAACCTTTGCTGTGGTTAGGAAGGGTCTGCCAAGGATGATGGACTCATCCATGCACTTTCCAGTCTCTAGGACTATGAAATCAGCAGGGATGTGGTGGTCTCCAACCTTTACCAAGACATCCTCTACAAGTCCATAAGCTTGTTTCTTTGAATTGTCTGCCATCTCTAATGAGATTCTTGCAGCTTGTACCTCAATGATCCCTAGCTTCTCCATTACAGAGAGAGGCATAAGGTTTATGCTTGACCCTAGGTCACACAGAGCCTTCTCAAAGGTCATGGTGCCTATGGTACAAGGGATTGAGAACTTTCCAGGGTCCTGTCTCTTTTGAGGTAATCTCTGCCTAGTGAAGTCATCCAGTTCTTTGATGAGCAATGGAGGTTCATTCTCCCAAGTCTCATTACCAAATAACTTGTCATTTAGCTTCATGATTGCTCCAAGGTACTTAGCAACTTGCTCTTCAGTAACATCTTCATCCTCTTCAGGGAAGAATACTCATCAGAGCTCATGAATGGCAGAAGTAAATCCAATGGAATCTCTATTGTCTCATTATGAGCCTCAGATTCCTATGGTTCCTCATTAGGGAACTCATTGGAGGCCAGTGGACGTCCATTGAGGTTTTCCTCAGTGGCGATCACTGCCTCTTCCTCCTCTCCAAATTCAGCCATGTTGATTGTGTTTATGGCCTTGCACTCTCCTTTTGGGTTCTCTTCTATATTGCTTGGAAGAGTACTAGGAGGGAGTTCAGTAACTTTCTTGCTCAGCTGACCCACTTGTGCCTCCAAATTTCTAATGGAGGACCTTGTTTCAGTCATGAAACTTTTAGTGGTTTTAACTAGATCAGAGACCATGGTTGCTAAGTCAGAGTGGCTCTGCCTAGAATTCTCTGTCTGTTGATGAGAAGATGATGGAAAAGGCTTGCCATTGCTAAACCTATTTCTTCCACCATTATTGTTGTTGAAACCTTGTTGAGGTCTCTGTTGATCCTTCCATGAGAGATTTGGATGATTTTTTCCATGAAGGATTATAGGTGTTTCCATATGGTTCTCCCATGTAATTCACCTCTTCCATAGATGGGTTCTCAGGATCATAAGCTTCTTCTTCAGATGAAGCATCCTTAGTACTGGCTGGTGCAGCTTGCATTCCAGACAGGCTTTGAGAAATCATATTGACTTACTGAGTCAATATTTTGTTCTGAGCCAATATGGCATTCAGAGTGTCAATCTCAAGAACTCCTTTCTTTTGACTTGTCCCATTATTCACAGGATTCCTTTCAGAAGTGTACATGAATTGGTTATTTGCAACCATTTCAATGAGTTCTTGAGCTTCTGCAGGCGTCTTCTTCAGATGGAGAGATCCTCCAGCAGAGCTATCCAATGACATCTTGGATAGTTTAGACAGACCATCATAGAAGATTCCTATGATGCTCCATTCTGAAAGCATGTCAGAAGGGCACCTTCTGATCAATTGCTTATATCTCTCCCAAGCTTCATAGAGGGACTCACCATCCTTCTGTCTAAAAGTTTGGACTTCCACTCTAAGCTTGCTCAATTTTTGAGGTGGAAAGAACTTTGCCAAGAAGGCATTGACTAGCTTTTCCCAAGAGTTCAAGCTTTCTTTAGGTTGTGAATCCAACCATGTCCTAGCTCTGTCTCTTACAGCAAAAGGAAAAAGCATAAGTCTGTAGACCTCAGGGTCAACCCCATTGGTCTTGACAGTGTCACAGATTTGCAAGAATTCAGCTAAGAACTGATGAGGATCTTCCAATGGAAGTCCATGAAACTTGCAATTCTGTTGCATTAGAAAAACTAATTGAGGCTTAAGCTCAAAGTTGTTTGCTCCAATGGCAGGGATTGAGATGCTTCTCCCATAGAAATCAGGAGTAGGTGCAGTAAAGTCACCAAGCACCTTCCTTGCATTGTTGGCATTGTTGTTGTTTTCGGCTGCCATGTCTTCTTCTAGTTTGAAGATTTCTGTTAGGTCCTCTACAGAGAGTTGTGCCTTAGCTTCTCTTAGCTTTCGCTTTAAGGTCCTTTCAGGTTCAGGATCAGCCTCAACAAGAATGCCTTTGTCTTTGCTCCTGCTCATATGAAAGAGAAGAGAGCAAGAAAATATGGAATCCTCTATGTCACAGTATAGAGATTCCTTGAGGTGTCAGAGGAAAAGAAGAATAGAAGGAGGAGGTAGAAGAATTTGAACTTATCAAGAGAGATAAAATTCGAATTACTGATAATGGAGGAGTGTTAGTTCTTAACTAGAAGGATGTGAGAAGAGGGGAAGAATTTTCGAAATTAAAGTAAAGAATTTTGAAATAATTTTGAAAAATTGAAAAATGATTTTCAAAAATTAGAGTTGGGAAAGAAATAAAGTGATTTTTGAAAAAGATTTTGAAATTAGAAATAAAAAAGATATGATTGAAAATTTAATTTTGAAAAATTTTGAAAACATAAAAAAAAATATGAATTAAAAACAAAATCTTCCCTCTTGTGTCATCCTGGCGTTAAACGCCCAGAATGGTGCCCATTCTGGCGTTTAACGCCCAAATCTCTACCTTTTTGGGCGTTAAACGCCCAGCAAGGTACCCTGGCTGGCGTTTAAACGCCAGTTTTCCTTCTTCACTGGGCATTTTGAACGCCCAACTTTTTCTGTATAATTCCTCTACTGTATGTTCTGAATCTTCAATTCTCTGTATTATTGACTTGAAAAGACACAATTTTGAAAAATATTTTTGAATTTTTAATGATGAGAAACAATAAGAATGCAACTAAGATAAAATAAACAATGCATGCAGGACATCAAACTTAAAAGTTTGTATACTAAGGACTATAACAATGTAAAAATGCATGTAAGAAACAACAAAACATACAAAATAAGAGAATTTGAAGATCAAAGCAATGAAGTCATCAAGAACAACCTGAAGATCAATGAAGAACATGCATGAATTCGAAAAATGCAAGAAGAACAGAAACATGCAATTGACACCAAACTTAAAAATTAATACTAGACTCATAAAATATTTTTGGTTTTTATGGTTTTATACATTTTTTTTTCTTTTTTTTTTTTTGTGATTTTCGAAAATTATATAGAAAAGAAAATAAAGGGAATCAAAACTTTTAATAAGAATTCCAGGAATCATACAATGTTAGTCTAAAGCTTCAGTCTAAAAAGATTAGACATGTTTGGCCAAGCTTCAGCAGGACATTACATTCAATAGCTAAATTGATGAGAATCAATCAGCTTGTGTGATGGTGGGAACATCACCTTGAAACTCTAGAATTTATTCTTAAAAATTCTGAAAAATACCTAATCTAAGCAACAAGATGAACCGTCAGTTGTCCAAACTCGAACAATCCCCGGCAACGGCGCCAAAAACTTGGTGCACGAAATTGTGATCATCAATGGCGCCATCAACATGGTACGCTCAATTGTAATCTCAACTCTTTATCACAACTTCGCACAACTAACCAGCAAGTGCACTGGGTCGTCCAAGTAATAAGCCTTACGTGAGTAAGGGTCGATCCCACGGAGATTGTTGGTATGAAGCAAGCTATGGTCATCTTGTAAATCTCAGTCAGGCGGATTCAAATGGTTATGGAGGATGAAAGATTAAAAGATAAATAAAACATAAAATAAAGATAGAGATACTTATGTAATTCATTGGTGAGAATTTCAGATAAGCGTATGAAGATGCTTTGTCCCTTCCGTCTCTCTGCTTCCTACTGTCTTCATCCAATCCTTCTTACTCCTTTCCATGGCAAGCTGTATGTTGGGCATCACCGTTGTCAGTGGCTACAATCCCGTCCTCTCAGTGAAAATGTTCAACGCACCCTGTCACGGCACGGCTATTCATCTGTCGGTTCTCGATCATGTCGGAATAGAATCCAGTGATTCTTTTGCGTCTGTCACTAACGCCCCAAAATCACGAGTTTGAAGCTCGTCACAGTCATTCAATCCTTGAATCCTACTCAAAATACCACAGACAAGGTTTAGACCTTCCGGATTCTCAAGAATGCCGCCATCAATTCTAGCTTATACCACGAAGATTCTGATTAAGGAATCCAAGAGATAAACACTCAATCGAAGGTAGAACAGAGGTGGTTGTCAGGCACACGTTCATAGGTGAGAATGATGATGAGTGTCACGGATCATCACATTCATCAAGTTGAAGAACAAGTGATATCTTAGAACAAGAACAAGCTGAATTGAATAGAAGAACAAAAGTAATTGCATTAATACTCGAGGTACAGCAGAGCTCCACACCTTAATCTATGGTGTGTTAGAGACTCCACCATTGAAAATACATAAGAACATGGTCTAGGCATGGCCATGAGGCCAGCCCCAAAACGTGAAAAGAACTATGAAAGTATATGAAAGGTGTCTATTAGTGTGTAATAGCAAAAGGTCCTATTTATAGAGAACTAGTAGCTTAAGGTTTACAAAAAATGAGTAAATGACGTAAATATCCACTTCCGGGCCCACTTGGTGTGTGCTTGGGCTGAGCATTGAAGCATTTTCGTGTAGAGACTTTTTCTGGAGTTAAACGCCAGCTTTTGTGCCAGTTTGGGCGTATAACTCCCACTTTGGTGCCAGTTCCGGCGTTTAACGCTGGGAATTCTTGAGCTGACTTTGAACGCCAGTTTGGGCATCAAATCTCGGGCAAAGTATGGACTATTATATATTTCTGGAAAGCCCAGGATGTCTACTTTCCAACGCAATTGAGAGCGCACCAATTGGGCTTCTATAGCTCCAGAAAATCCACTTCGAGTGCAGGGAGGTCAGAATCCAATAGCATCTGCAGTCCTTTTTCAGTCTCTGAATCAGATTTTTGCTCAGGTCCCTCAATTTCAGCCAGAAAATACCTAAAATCACAGAAAAAGACACAAACTCATAGTAAAGTCCAGAAAAGTGAATTTTAAATAAAAACTAATAAAAATATAATAAAAACTAACTAAAACATGCTAAAAACATACTAAAAACAATGCCAAAAAGCGTATAAATTATCCGCTCATCAGGAGCCTCAAAATATCATATATAGACAAAGGTATTATACTCACACATGCTCCTAAATCACACATGCAGTCAGAAAATACCACACCATCAATAGTACAATTAACCATACATGGACCTGGGTCACTACACTTTTCAGGTAAACCTCCCATTAAAGCAAATATGGAACTACCTAAAGGAATAGTTTCTAATTCATTAATTTTTTCTTTATGTATACATAAATCTTTTAGAAACTTTGCATATTTAGGTACCTGTTGAATAACATAAAAAAGAGGAACAGTTACCTCAACCTTTTTGAATATCTCTACCATTTTGGGATCAGGTTCCAGCTGCTTCCTGGGCTTCCTTGCAAGTTGTGAGAATGGAATGGGAGTGGTGCCTTCTGCAGTATCTGCGCCCTGTGGTGCTTCCTCCTGTGGCTGAATTTCTTCTTTTTCGGCTATGTCCTGTATGTCCTCTTCCTCTTCAACATCTTCTATTTCCACTGCCTCTTCAGCTAAGGCATTTTCCGGTGGGCTTGGCTCCTCCTGATTCCTCTCCTGCAGTGTGGTTCCGGACCTGAGGGTGATGGCATTAATGTCACCCTTGGGATTGGGTAATGGTTGAGAGGGGATTCTACTGGAGCTCAAAGGCTGGTTATTGGAGTTATTCATTGATCCAATCTGTGAGACAAGAGCTTGCAAAGTAGCGTTCAGACTATTTAGTGTAGCATAAAAGTTATTTGTCATGGTCTGTTGTCTCCGATCAATAGATTTTAGTAAGTCATCATTAGAAGATGAGGAAGGATAAGTAATTTGAGAGGTCTGCTGTTGGTTATTCTGTGGTCCTTGGGATTGCCTCAAGTGAGGTGCTCTGTAAGGCTGGTTCTGGTTCTACTGCCTGTTATTGTTGTTATTCCACCTCTGATTTCCTTGATTGTCTCTGCCTCCTCTGTTGTTGTTGTCCCTCCAATTCTGGTTAGAATTGTCTTGCCATCCATGGCTGTAATTGCCACCTTGATTGTACCCTTGGTTGGGGCGGTCATAAAAGTTATGAGTGGCTACCACGGTGTTGTCTTCCTGTTGGAGCTGCGGACATTCATCAGTATAATGGCTATAATCAGCACAGATTCCGCAAACTCTCTATGGGACTAACTGTTGGCTTTGCTGTGGTGGAAAAGGTTGAGCTTGCTGAACTTGTTGTTGATTCAATTACATCTGCTTCAGCAAGTTGGTCATTTCACAGATACTCTGAGTTAGAGCAGCAGTCTCTCTGCTAGAGGATACTTCTGCAACGGCTTTTGAACGGCCTTGTTTCTGCCTGTGATTCCGAGTGGATTCAGCTAAGTCGCTGATCAATTGCCATGCCTCATCAGTGGTCTTGTACTTTTTCATAGACCCATTGCTAGCACTTTCCAATGCGGTCTTATCTTGGGGCCTCATGCCCTGTGTGACGTAACCGAGTAACATTATCTTGTCAATCATATGGTGGGGGCAAGCTTCCAGAAGATTATTGAAGTGCTCCCAGTATTCATAGAGAGTCTCAGATTCATCCTGAACAATCATGGAGATGTCTTTCCTCAGTTTATCAGTAACTTTAGCTGGAAAGAATTTTTCCAAAAATTCTCTTCTAAGTGTATCCCAGTTGGATACAGTTGCTGCGGGTTGAGTGTAGTACCACTCTCTTGTCTTTCCCTCAAGAGAAAACGGGAAGACTTTTAGCAGAATTGAAGTTTCATCTGCACCATCACGCCTGAGAGTAGAACAGGCTGCTTGAAAATCTCTCAGGTGCTTAATAGGCTATTGAGCAGGTAAGCCATGAAACTTGGGCATCAAATTGAGCAGTGCAGTCTTTATTTCAAAGTCTGTAGCCACCGCTGGGTGATGCGCTTGAAACGGTTGCATTGTAAAATCAGGGGCTCCAGCCTCCGGATAGTAACTCTCCTAGGTGCTGCCATGTCACCTACACATAAATCAACCGAATCAGTAGAACGGGGGCTGGTTTCTTCCTCAAATGACGTTTCAGATCCATCCTCTGAGAGGACTAACCGACGCCGAGCTTGCCTTATTCGTGAATAGTTCTTTCAATCTCAGGATTGAATACTGGCAAGCTTAGATCAGGAAGTGAACGCGTCATCTAGAGAAAGAAACAATCAGCTCATAGTAGCAAAATAAAATAAAATGCAAATAAATAAAATTCCAATTAATAACTTTAGCACTCTATTGCAACTCCCCGGCAACGGGGCCAAAAATTGACGTGGCGAAAATTGGCGAGTTAAGAATTGTTATAAGATATGCGTTGTAAGTATAGTTCTTAACCAACCAGAAATCCGCTTATCAATTTAGAAGGGTTATCACAAAAATTAAAATTAAAATACTGGGAGTATGAACCCCAGGTCGTCTCCCAACAAGTTGCAGAAAGGTGTGCTAATTTATTAATCAGGGGTTTTCAAAAAGAGTTTGAGTTGAATAAACAGAAAATTAAATTGGGGAAATTAAGTAATTTAAATAAAATCCTTGACTGGGAGTAGATTAGTTGGAAGCCCTATTCTTGTTGCAGTACTCTCAAGATTAATTGATAATTGAAGGTTGTTCTGTTTAGTTATCCCTTACTAGGTAAGGGAAACTCAAACAAGTTGGAATGCTGTTTCTATTCACAAGTCCCAATCCGCTTACTTGGAAGGACTGGCGTTAGTGACTAGAGAGCAATCCAACAATAAACCCAATTACAATTTCTCTTTTGAGCATTCTATCTCAAGGGTTTCTTTCAATCAACTCCCCATCAAGTTAGGAAACTACTCGCTCATTATGACATAACGTAGGAAAGGGAATTAAAGAAAGACATGATAAATAAAACTCAAAGGAATCAATTAAAAATAAAAGTAACTCTTGTATTAATGAATTCTAAAATAATCCAATAGTAAAATTGGGTAAATTAAAGGACATGGAAGAGTAAAGCCAAGTAAAGAAAACGAACTAGAATGACGAAGTCTTGATGAGGTAATAACTCTTCTCAATATCCCAACGCAAAGAGCAATAGAAAATAAAAATCATAAGAACTATGAATGTGTAGAGAGAAAACCTAGAGGAGGAGTAAGACTAGATCTAAAACTAAAACTGTGTAGAATGAATGTTGTTTTGGTTTCATCATGTCCTCTGGCTCTAGTCTGCTTTTTCGGGCCAAAAACTGGGTCGAAACAGGGCCCAAAATCGCCCCCAACGATTCTGCAGATTATGCAGATCGCGCACGTCACGCGATCGCGTCATTCTTGCAGATGCGTCGTTTGGCATTTTGCTTTTGCACGCGGGCGCGTCGTCCACGCCTCCGCGTCACCTGTGCTATTCCAATCCAAGCAGTTGCGTGAGCCATGCGGCTGCGTCACTGCCATTTCCTCTCTTTCGCGCGGTCGCGTGAGCCATGCGACCGCGTCACTTCTCACAGGTCATCTCCTCAATTTCTTGTGTTCCTTCCATTTTTGCAAGCTTCCTTTCCAATCTCCAATTCATTCATGCCCTATAAAGCCTGAAACATTTAACACACAGATCACGGCATCAAATGGAATAAAGGAGAATTAAAATGCGTAATTAAAAGTCTCTAGGGAGCAAGTTTTTAATCATGTAATAATTTTAGGAAGGAAATATAAATGTATGCTAATCATATGAGTAAGTGGGTAAAAATCATGATAAAACCACACAATTAAACACATTATAAAGCATAAAATAGTGGTTTATCAAATTTCATGTTTGTTTAGATTCAATCAAACATTGGTAATTTTATGCATTTTCATTAGATTTCTTGCAAGATTTAGTTGATAATATGATGATGCAAGAATTGATGATTATGACAAGGCTTTGAAGTATTTATTTAGTTGACGATAGGTTAAAAGTTAAAGGAGAAGGAGCAATAAAAGCACTAAAAGAAGAATCACAACCCCAAGGTGGCAAAAGAGTGGAAACAGACTCAAGGAGGAGCAAAGAGGATTTGCAACCCTAACCTCTTTACACTCCAACAAGAATAACTCGAGCGACAAAACTCTAAATGAGGTGATTCAAGTGGCATTGAAAAGTAGGAATCTAGAGCTTTCCAAGCATATATGGCACTGCATGGTAGACACTAAATCTGAGGGAGAAAACTTACCCTGAAAGTGCAAAGATGAATATAGTATCAACCTGCAGTAAGGCCAGCTGACCTCTTCACCTTCCAAGGAACATAACTTGAGGTGTAAAGCTTGGAATGATGCACACTCAAATGCATTAGAAAGTAGACATCCAGAGCTTTCCAACGATATATAATAGTATGGGGTGAACATCAAGTTTAGGCCTCAGAAGCTGGCACTAAACGTTGGCCACCAAACAGCCAGCGTTCACTAAAGTGAATGCCACATTCACTAAATTGAACGTTTTCGGCCTTCCAAACAGCGCGACCATGCCTTCTTCAATGACCATAACTTGAGCTACAGATGTCCAATTGATGCGCTTCCAGTTACGTTAGAAAGCTGACATGAGATTGAAGCACAAGTGATAGGAATCTTTAAGGCCCAAAAAATAGCACTCAACAAAGGCCAGCGCTCAATATTTCTAACGGAGCGCTCATCAAAGGAGAGCACTCAGCATGCCAAGAAACCACGTTCAGCAAAGTGAACGCTACGTTCACTATAGCTAACATTTTCGGGCTAGGAACCAAGGAAAGCTGGGCGCGCACAAAGCAAAACAAGAGGCAGCGTTCAAGAGTTTGAATGCCATGTTCACTTTTGTGAACTTTACCGCACTCAATCAAGAGGGAGCACCAAAGGAGTAAGGCCAGCGTTCATAAAGGCAACGTAGCATTCACTTATTGAACGCTAGGGGAGGCCAAGCGCACACAAGGAGCACCAATTTGGCACAAAAGTGAATGCCAAGTTCACAAAACCAAACGGAGCACTCCCTTGGGAGCTAACCAAGCAACCCTGACCCACTCTCAAGCAAGGTCAAACCAAAAGAGCCCACTCTAAGTGCAACTCTGGCTCAATTAATTCCAATTCAAACCCATGGACATCACTCAAAAGCACAAGAAAAAGCTATATTAGGAATTTCATTTAAATTGTAATTTGTTTTCAATTTAATTTTTATTTTGTAAAGCCTATATAAAGGCATCAATTTCATTTCATTAGGAAGGCTGGCTCTGCTAGAGAGCAATAGGAGTAGGAGTAGGAGTAGAATAGAAAGTTCTCTTTGAAACACTTTAATTTTTCTTCATTTTTACATTTCAAGTATTGAATTCAATTTGGTTTATGAAATTTCAGTTTCTGAATCTTCTCTTCTGCAATTTTACTTTCTGCAATTCTTCGTTTGAGCTTACTGAGATCTGAATTTAATTTTCCTGCACTTTAAATTTCCTGATTACTTGTTCTCAAGATCTCTTCAATTGTTTGATTTACTGCTTTCATTTAATTCTCCAGCACCCAGCCCCCTTTACATTTGATGCAATTTACATTCCTTGTTCTTTAAGGTTCTGTCAATTACTTCCTGCAAGTTAGATCTGATGCAAATTTACCTTTCTTGTCATTTATGATTTTGCCAATTTACATTCCTTGCTCTTTACGTTTCTGCTCATTTATTTTTTGCAACTTTAAATTTCTTGTCATTTACATTCTGTTATCAAATTTTCACTCCATTCACCACTGTTAGCTTGACTAAACTGATCACTTACTAAAGTTGCTTGATCCATCAATCCCTGTGGGATCGACCTTACTCTTGTGAGTTATTACTACTTGATGCGACCCGGTACACTTGCCGGTGAGTTTGTGTGGAAATCTAATTTTCACCCATCATGTTTTTGGCGCCGTTGCCGGGGATTGATTTAGATCGATAATGATTAAGTTGGTCAGAAGTCTAGATTAAGCATTTTCTTTGTTTTTGTTTTCTATTTTAAATTGACACCAAGGTGTTTGAGTTATTGCCTCACTAAGAAATTCTTCTCGGTGACATGAATTTCAATTTTCATTGGTGTTGTGTTTTAAAAAATTCAAATGGAGTTCAACTCATCTTATGATCAAACAAATTTTCATGGGATATTACCCACCATCACAAAATGATTCAAGTCATTATTCTAATAGTGGCCGGGAGTATCACCAAGAAATTGCAAGTTCTGAGCACTCCAATCAATTGAGATATGCTCCAGAGCCACAAATTGATCAAGCAAATCACATGAGATATTGTCCAGAACCACAAAATGATTTATGTCATTATTCTCATGGTGTCTGTGCATATCAACAAGAGTGTGAACAATCAAGTGAAAGGAATTTCCTCCCAGAGCCACAAAGTAAATCATACTGGTATGATACTAACCCTAACGATGGCTGGAAAGGGAATTCTAGTGCTCCATATGATACTCAGTAAGAGACATCATCTCTTGATTATGCTTTCAATAAATTCATGCAAAATTGTCAACCAATGCCACAAGATGATCCATACTGTGATGAATTCTACAATGATTCACATTGTGGATGGAGGACCAAAACCAGAAAGCATATGATAGTTCATACTCCACTTATCAAGAGCCATCATCACTTGAGCAAACCTTCAATTCATTTGCGCAAACTTGTCCAACCTCACCTCCTTGTTCCCCATTTGAAAATTCTTCATTACTTGATTATGCCTCAACACAAAGTCTCCACCAAGATCCATACAACTCATTCCACAAACCACAAAACTTATTCCACAATCTACAAGATTCATTCCATACCACTCAAAACAATCTCACCACAATACATCCATATCCACAAGATTTCCCTCAACCTTCATCTTTTGAGCTAGTAGATGAGGATGCCCTTCAAAAGTCCAGAGAATTATTGGAAAGAGAAGAACAATCCTGGAGAAGACAAGAAATTCTCCTCCAAAAGATGGATAAACACTTGGAGAACATAAGAAAACCCTCAGAAATACTAAGCAAGGAGGATGAAGACCAATTTGTGAAGGAGGAAGTGGAAGAACAAGAAGAAGAGGCACCTGTGTCAAGCAAACTTTAGATGAAGAATGAGGTAGTGGAGGTATTTGAACCTAAAACTGCATATCCACAGAAGTTAATTGAGGTGACAGAGGAACATGAAACTTCACTCCCAAAAGACTTAATGGAAGATTAAGCAGAGGAAGGGGAGGAAACCAATCAAGGAGATTCACGCTCAATTGAAGCTGAAGATTACATAGATGAAGGGCTCATTGAGCCAGTAATTCAGAAGGCTCTGGATGAAGATAAAACTCCAATAATCACACAGCAACCAAGTATTGAATCCAAAGAAGTGAAGGCAACTAACAAGAGCACCGATCCTACCCCTAATCCAGCAAGCAAGCTTAATCAAGCTATTAACAAAAGGAAGCTTGCTGAGGAGAGGCCAAGACAGGGGACACTAGCTGGTTCATCTCTCCACTTGAGGTTATTCCTCTTAACAAAATGGAAGAAGAGGAAGAAATTCATCAGCTACAGGTCAGTAGTTTTTCTTTTCTTAGTTATTTCAATAGAGGAGTTAAGTAGATTTCTCTGTATTACAAAGAGCTAAGTTTGGTGTTGCACACCAAAATAATTAAGGGGTGAATGTTGGATGTTAAGTTTGGTATTCTACCAAAAAATTTTATTAAGAACACATTGCACCCTCAGCATGATTAATATCAGCTCCAAACAATTAGTGAAACCACTTAACAAATGTCATGTTTCTAGTTTTCAGTTTGTTTTCTAGTTCATAGTTTATTTTCTTAATAAGAAGTACTTGATATTTCATACATGTATTTATTCTGCTACACATAGAAATAGGCAAAGAACTAAGTTTGGTGTTCCCACGCCAACTTAGGATCAGAGAATCACAAGCATACATGCATGCTAACTGTTTCTCAAGTGCTTAGGGAGCAAGCAACTTTCAATATCTCTTGTAGGAAGTCATTCAATCTCTTGGAGGAAAAGATACATCATCATGGACAAAGGGAGGATATGGAACCCAACAATGACGATAACACAGAGGAAACAAATGGACTCCAAGAGGTTGTATTGTTCTCTGACTGACTTTAGCCTAAATATGCTAATTGAAAATGCAAATGTCCCCTGTTGATTAGTGTCTTCTTAGATTTAGTTACTGTTTGTTAATTTGTTTATTTTCATGTTGTTATAGCTTGATAGTCTAAGTGCTTGATTCACTTTCATCTTACTTGAATTATAAGCTTTGTTCCTCATGCTTGAATAAAAGAAAAATAACTGTGAAATAGAGAAAGAGTAAAAGTCTAGTATGATATGAGATAGAATAAGGTTATGTGGTGGTATGTGTTGGCTCATTAGTTGATTTATAAATAAGGCTGAATGTTGGCATGACTTTGTGATATGAACTTGAGTTACATTACATGAGACTTGACAAATGAAAAAGGTCCAAAATAAAAGAAAGAAAATGCAAGAGAAAGAAGCAAAAAGAAATAAACAAAGCTGGGCACCAATGGTTAGAAATTTGGATAAATGCCTGTGATGTTCTTGTACAAAGATAAGCTTGGATAACTAGGTTCTAAGGGGTGCTTCATCACCCGGCAACTTAGGTTAACTAACCTGGGATTGCCAACTGAAAGTCCACCATCAAGAGCTACTTTGAGACAAAGCATTTAGTGACCCAAAGAGGTGCTGAGCATCAATTTCCAAAGGACAAAACAAAGCTAAATGCCTGTGATGTGTGTGTGCTAAGGAGAGGCTTGAGCAAGTAAGCCCATAGGGGTGTTTCAACACCTAGCATCTTGAACTAACTAGGGCGGGAATGCTGGCTGAAAACTTACTCTAAAAAGCTGCCTTATCACATAACATTAAGCCTCAGCTAAGTAATAAATCTCAATCAAAAGAAAGAGAGCAAGAAAAACTAAGGACCAAGTAATAACAAGTCTCATTTTTTTGTGTAATTCAAGTAAGGATCCAAAGGAGTGTTGATGTCTCAGCCATAGAATAAAAATCTCTAAGATACCATGCATGAAAACCCCATTAACCAGTACTGAATGTTTTGCAAATAAAGAATTATACTCTTCTCTGTCTTCATTCATTATTGTTCTATTTTGCTGCTTGCTTGGGGACAAGCAAGATTTAAGTTTGGTGTTGTGATGAAAAGTCATCTTAGGCTAGTTTCATAAGCCTATTTCATTAGTTTTCACTTGGTTTTCATGCATTTTTAGGCAATAAGTAAGTGTTTGAGTGAGAATTTCATGCTTGTTTAGCTTCAATCAAACATTGGTAATTTTATGCATTTTCATTAGATTTCTTGCAAGATTTAGTTGATAATATGAATGATGCAAGAATTAATGATTATGACAAGGCTTTGATGTATTTGTTCAGTTGATTATAGGTAAAAAGATGAAGGAGAATGAGCAATAAAAGCACTAAAAGAAGAATCACAACCCCAAGGTGGCAAAAGAGTGGAAACAGACTCAAGGAGGAGCAAAGAGGATTTGCAACCCTAACCTCTTTACACTCCAACAAGAATAACTCGAGCTACAAAACTCCAAATGAGGTGATTCAAGTAGCATTGAAAAGTAGGAATCTAGAGCTTTCCAAGAATATATGTCACTGCATGGTGGACACTAAATCTGAGGGAGAAAACTTATCCCGAAAGTGCAAAGATGAACATAGTATCAACCTACAGTAAGGCCAGTTGACCTCTTCACTATCCAAGGAGGATAACTTGAGCTGTAGAGCTTGGAATGATTCGCTCTCAAATGCATTGGAAAGTAAAACTCCAGAGCTTTCCAACGATATATAATAGTATGGGGGTAAACATCAAGTTTAGGCCTCAGAAGCGGGCGCTAAACTTTGGCCTTCAAACAGCCAGCGTTCACTGAAGTGAACGCCACGTTCACTAAAGTGAACATTTTCGGCCTTCCAAATAGCGCGACCATGCCTTCTTCAAACAAACATAACTTGAGCTACAGATGTCTAATTGATACGCTTCTGGTTACGTTGGAAAGCCGAAATTCAGAGCTTTCCAACGATATATAGAAATCTATATTTGGTATGAGATTGAAGCACAAGTGATAGGCATCTTTAAGGCCCAAAAAATAGCACTAAACAAAGGCCAGCGCTGAAAATTTCAAACGTAGCGCTCATCAAAGGAGAGCACCCAGCATGCCAAGAAACCACGTTCAGCAAAGTGAACGCTACGTTCACTATAGCTAACATTTTCAGGCTTGGGACCAAGGAAAGCTGGGCGCGCACAAAGCAAAACAAGAGGCAGGGTTCAAGAGTTTGAACGCCGCATTCACTTTTGTGAACTTTATCGTGCTCAATCAAGAGGGAGCACCAAAGGAGCAAGGCCAGCGTTCATAAAGGCAACGTAGCGTTCACTTATTGAGCGCTAGGGGAGGCCAAGCTAGGGGAGGCCAAGCGCACACAAGGAGCACCAATTTGGCACAAAAGTGAAGGCCAAGTTCACAAAACCAAACGGAGCGCTCCCCTGGGAGCTAACCAAGCAACCCTGACCCACTCTCAGGCAAGGCCAAACCAAAAGAGCCCACTCTAAGTACAACTCTGGCTCAATTAATTCCAATTCAAACCCATGGACATCACACAAAGGCACAAGAAAAAGCTATATTAGGAATTTCATTTAAATTGTCATTTGTTTTCAATTTCATTTTTATTTTCTGAACCCTATATAAAGGCATCAATTTTATTTCATTAAGAAGGCTGGCTCTGCTAGACAACAATAGGAGTAGGAGTAGGAGTAGAATAGAAAGTTCTCTTTGAAACACTTTAATTTTTTTGCATTTTTACATTTCAAGTATTGAATTCAATTTGGTTTAGGAAATTTCTGTTTCTGAATCTTCTCTTCTGCAATTTTACTTTTTGCAATTCTTCATTTGAGCTTACTGGGATCTGAATTTAATTTTTCTGCACTTTAAATTTCATGATTACTTGTTCTCAAGATCTCTTCAATTGTTTGATTTACTGCTTTCATTTAATTCTCTGGCACCCAGCCCCCTTTACATTTGATGCAATTTACATTCCTTTTTCTTTAAGGTTCTGTCAATTACTTCCTGCAAGTTAGATCTGATGCAAATTTACCTTTCTTGTCATTTAAGATTTTGCCAATTTACATTTCTTGCTCTTTACGTTTCCGCTCATTTACTTTCTGCAACTTTGAATTTCTTGTCATTTACATTCAGTTTTCAAATTTTCACTCCATTCACCACTGGTAGCTTGACTAAACTGATCACTCACTAAAGTTGCTTGATCCATCAATCCCTGTGGGATTGACCTCACTCTTGTGAGTTATTACTACTTGATGCGACCCGGTACACTTGCCGGTGTGTTTGTGTGGAAATCTAATTTTCACCCATCACCTTCTCCCAGTGAATTTGAAAGTGTTGTGGTGGTAGACTTCTCTCATCCTCCTAATTATGGTTTTAGTAAGGAAAAAGACTTAGATAAAATTGATGAACAAAGGATTGAATTTGAGAAATCTTGTGAAGCGGTGGAGGTCGTTAGCAAAAGAAAGACGAGAGTTGAATACGCTTATCAAGATCCTTGGAAGCTCCTTTACCTATGCTGTCGTCTACTCCTTCACTTGACTGGGTAAAACTCATCTCTATTAGCTTTATAGTCCCACTTGAGTATGGCTTGCTTGAAACAGATGGTCAACTTAGGGCGCTTTGCGGGATGAAGCATAAGAGAAGGATGTTTAGTGGCTGGCATTGCAAATCAAGACTCACCTTGGTTGATACTTCAAGGATTGGATGCAAGGGTTGGGCTAGTGCTCAATTGGATGGGTCTAGAAGGAGAGTTTGGTATTACATTAAGAATTCCTCTTGCTTGCCACCCGGATGGATTAACGATGATCAACTTGAAGACGGGTGTGAAAACAAAGTGTGGAATCTCGGATTACAAGATGTGGATCAATTTTGGGAGCTCATGGTTTGTGAAGAACTCCATCAAAGCTTGGAGCCATTAATTTTGAAGAATAGAGCTTATTGGAGATCCAAGCATTGGTGGTTGTTCAAGGATGGATTCAAGCACAAGCCACCTTGATGGGAGCTCCCCATAAGTCCAACTTAAGGACAATAAATAAAAGTTCTAGGTGGGAGACACCCCATCATGGTAAACTCTTTTCATTTTTCTCTTTTGTACATACTGGTAAAATTTAGTTTGATTTCATGTTTTGTCTAGTTTGTTGGTGGTTTAGTATGTTGAATAAGGTTTTATGGTGTTTTGGTAGCAGTTTGGAGGTTTGGAATGCTTGGTTTGATACAAGAACTTGGAAAAATTTTTAAAAATAGAGCATCAATCCACGCGTGTGCGTCACCCACGCGTATGCATGGCCCCAAGCTTTTCGACCATCCACGTGTGCACGTCGTCCACACGTGCGCGTCGTCCACGCATACGCATGGATACAAAATTTTCACCCCTCCCTACAAAAACCCGAGAGTTGTGCGAGTTTTGGGTTGGAATTGTGCCTCTAGCACAAAATCCACCCACGCGTACGCGTCGACACCATTTCACCTATCCACGCTTATGCATCGTATGATGTGTGCGCATGGATTGCGCTGTTCCACCCACCTTCTTTTCTTCTCCTCTTTCCATTTCTTTCCTTCTTCTCTCTTCTCTTATTTTCATTACCTTCTTCAACCGTCATCCAACACTACCAAACACCATCTAAAACCATTTATTTTGGTTAGATTGTTAGTTAGTCGTTTAGTTAGTTTAATTTTCATTTTATTTTCTATTTTTCATTATAAATGTTGGATTATTAATCTTGTTTACTGTTTATTGCTGCCGATTATTATATTCACTATTTCATTCTTTGTTGAAGATATACACTGTTACTTGGTTTTGAACTTTTCATGCTTAGCACTCTTGAATACCAAGTACATGTTACATTGCCTCCTAGCTTTCTAAATCTTTTGAATCGCATGTTTTGGCCATCATGCATTCATCATCTTTTGTTAGGAAATTGTACATTATCAATGCATTTTTTTAGGTGGTGCTTGTTGTTAATTGACCTTTATTCACATCACCTATTTCATGCATTGAGCTTTTGGAATTGTGAACATTGGATCGAAAGCTTACCTAGTGACATATTTTTGAGCTTTCTAAGCTTTGTGGACCATGCTTGCTATGTGATTGACTTTAACTTCTATCTTCTTTACCCTAAGTTCCATAGCATCCATGTGTTCCACCTCTACGTCACTTAGGTATTGCAACAACTTCAAAATGTGTCATTGATTGATGTGTAAGATCATATTCCATTTTGATCATTAAAGTTACCTTACACATCAACCAATGTCCATGCATTATCCAATTTCACAATTGCCTGATTAATTGCTTGAGTGCTTTTATGCTTCTTCACTACTTGCTTGGTTATCTTAACCTACATGTCTTTTGAAGTATCTCAAGCACACTAGAATGAGTGAAGTGCATTCTTCTTTTGTGTAAATTGTGACAACATTTTTTTTATGCTAGTGTGCGTGTGTTCTAAACCGCGCGCAATTTAGAACTCACACACTCTTTTCTTTACTGTCACACTAATTCACTCACTTCTTTCTAGTGATTTACCTCATTCCAAAAATTTAAGCTTCCTTGCTTTTGCATTTACTTGTCTTCTTATCCTGTTTTCTAATTTCAGGATAAGTCACCATAAGCAAACACGAAAGCAGAAAAAAGAACACGCATCACCGGTTGATTTACCAGCTGAAGGTAGCAACTCAGAGAGTCGCCGTACCCCTTTGCTCATCTTAGAATACAACGAGGACGGTGCAAACTTTTAAGTGTGGGGAGGTCGTCCGACCAGTCGGCGTTTTTTGGGTGACAAGTTTCTAATCCTAATTTAATTTTAATTACCATGTCTCTTTTCTACTCTTATTATATTTTTATGAAAATAGCATTCATGTTAACCGAGTAGATCCCAACTTGACTTGAGGGTTGACTAATAGGAGACCCTTGAGTTGGGAAACTCAAGAGTCAATCTATAATTGTAAGTTGTTGGCTGGCTCTCTAGTCACTAACGCTAATCCTTCCCAAGGGAGAGGACTAGGACTTTTGAATAGAAGCTGGTTCATGTGCTTGACTTTCCTTTATTCGTTAAAGGTTATCTAAGTAATAACAGCAACCTTTTACCATTACTCTTGAGAAATTACAACAAGGATAGAACTTCCGATTAATCTTCCCCCGGTCAAGACCTTTTTATTCAATTTACATAGAATCACTTGTTAGTTTTTATTGCTTTAATTTATAATTAATTATTTCTCTATTTCCCAATTCTAAAACCTCTTGGAAAACCTCCTGATCAATAAATAGCACTCTCTTAGCAACTCGTTAGGAGACGACCTGGGATTCATACTCCCAGTATTTTATTCTTATTTCTGTGACACCCCTTTCTAAATTGACAAGCGGAATTTTGTTGGTAGAGATCTATACTCACAACGTATTTGTCTCCAAAAATCTTTACTATCGACTTTCCGCACGCATCAATTTTTGGTGCCATTGCTGCGGAGTTGTAATAGTGTGCTACGTTATTGATTAGTGTAAATATTTTTACTTTTACATATTTGCATATTTTGTTTTGCTTTTATTTCCCCAAGCTCTATGTTTCTTTTATTGAATGATGCGTTCATTACCGGATCCGAGATTAGCCGCGTTTGACCCTCAAATTGAAAGAACTATTTCACGTATAAGGCGAGCTCGGCGTCGGTTAGCCTCTGAGGGTGGTGAATTGGTTACTATCAATTCACCAGTCTTATCTGAGGACGAATCTGAAGTGTCATTTAAGGGAGAAACAAGCTCCTCTTCTACTGATTTTGCTGATTTACGCGCAGATAACATGGCGGCTCCCAGGAGGGTTACTCTCCAGGAAGCAGGAGCTCTGGACTTTACACTGCCACCGTTCCAAGCACGTCATCCAAATATGGGTGCAGATGTTGAGCTGAAGACTGCACTAATCAATCAACTGCCAAAGTTTCATGGCTTATCTGCTCAAGAGCCTCTCAAGCACCTAAGAGATTTTCAGACAGCCTGCTTTACTGTTAGGCGTCATGGGGCAGATGAGACTACTATGTTGCTAACCGCCTTCCCATTTTCTCTTGAGGGAAAGGCAAGGGAGTAGTACTACACTCAACTTGAAGCAGTCGTTGCTAATTGGGATACGCTCAGGAGAGAATTATTGGACAAATATTTTCCTGCTGAAGTTACTAATAGACTGAGAAAAGAGATTTCCTGTATTATTCAAGGTGAATCAGAGACTCTGTATGAATATTAGGAACGTTTCAGGAATCTCTTAGACGCTTGCCCCTACCATATAATTGACAAGCTGGTATTGATCAGCTACTTCACACAGGGCATGAAGCCTCAGGACAAGACTACACTGGATGGTGTGAGTAATGGTTCTCTGAAAAAGTACAAGACCGCGGATGAAGCATGGCAACTGATCACCTACCTAGTTGAGTCTACTCGAAACGCTAGGCACAGGAGCAACCACCCCAAGACTGTTGCAGAGGTTACCTCCAGCAGTGAGAATACTGTTCTCACCCAAACTCTGTGTGAGATGACCAACATACTGAAATAGTTTTAGCTGAATCAACAGCAACAATCTCAGCCCCCTCCACAACAACCATGTCAACAATTAGTTCCTCAGAGAGTGTGCGAAATATGTGCCTGCTATACTCATTACACTGATGAGTGTCCGCAACTCCAACAAGAAGACAACACCTTGGCAGCTACTCATAATTTCAATGACCGCTCAAATCAAGGATACTATCAACAGGGCAGAAATTACAACCAAGGTGAAAATTACAACCAAGGTTGGCAAGATAATTCTAACCAGGGATGGAGAGATAATTCCAACCAGAGATGGAGAGACAACTATAACCAAGGAGGCATAGACAACAATGGTGGAAATCAGAGATGGAACAATAACAGTAATTAGCAGAACTGGTATCAACAGAACCAGAACCAGCCTTACTGAGCACTTCACCAAAAGCAAGACCAGGCACCTCAAAATAACCAACAGCAAGCTCCTTCCTCTTCCAATGACGATGTGCTTCATACTATCGCACAAAAGCAGACATCCATGGAGAACACACTTAACTACACTAACTCTACTCTCAATGGTCTAACCTCCACTCTGCAAGCTCTCATATCCCGTTTGGATCAAGTTCCTACCCTCAATAATCAACCTTCAAGCTCCAGTACACTTCCCTCTCAACCTTTATCCAACCCAAAGGGTGGAATTAATGCCATTACTTTGAGGTCTGGAACCACACTGCCAGAGAGGAGTTCTGAGGAGCCAAGCTCAAAAGAAAATATTCCGGCTGAAGACACTATTGAGGTAGAACATGCTGCAGAAGAGGACGCACAACATATAGTTGAAGAAGAAGCAGCTCAACCAAAGAATAGAGTACCAAAGGAGGGTGCAGCTATAGAAGACGCCATTTCTATTCCATTTCCACACCTTGTTAGGAAATCCAGAAAACAGATGGAACTAGACCCGAAGATGGTAGAAATATTCAAAAAGGTTGAGGTAACTATTCCCCTTTTTGATGCTATTCAACAAGTACCTAAATATTCTAAGTTTCTAAAAGATCTATGTATGCATAAGGATAAAATTAATGATTTAGAAACTATTCCCTTGGGTAGCTCTATATCTGCTTTAATGGGTGATATACCAGAAAAATGTGGGGTTCCTGGTCCATGCATGGTTAATTGTGCTATTGAGGGTGTTCAATTTTTTGACTGTATGTGTGATTTAGGTGCATGTGTTAGTATTATGCCATTATCTGTATATGATGCTTTAAGGCTACCTCCCTTGAAAAGGTCGGCAGCATGTTTTGTTTTGGCAGATAAAAGCATAATTTCAGTGGTAGGAATTGCTGAAGATGTGCTGGTGAGCATTAGGGGATTGACATTCCCTGTTGACTTTTATATTTTAGAAATGCCCCCTAATGACTCAGGGAGACCATCATCCATCCTGCTAGGAAGGCCATTTCTGAAAACTTCGAAGTTTAAACTAGACGCCTTCTCAGGAACATATTCTTTTGAGATTGATGGCAGGATAGTCTGTTTCAATCTTGATGAAGCATGAGGCACCCACAGGAAGACCACTCCATCTTCCAATGTGACGTTATTGAAGAAGTTGTGGTAGAAGTTCACCAAGCAGATATGGATGACAAGACAATGAAAGCAGATGCAAGTGTGGGGATGCCATCAGAATTTACTAAGGACACCCCACTACCCTCCATGACCCCAGATGATCAAGAGCCTAGCCATGAGCAGAAAACGGAATTCAAGCCCCTTCCACCCCACCTCAAGTATGCTTATCTTGAGGATAATCAGAAGCTCCCAGTTATAATTGCAAGGGAACTTTCTTCTCAACAGGAGGAGCAGTTGCTTAGTGTGCTGAGAAGAGACAAGAAGGCTATTGGGTGGAGCTTGGCGGACATAGTAGGCATCAACCCCCAGACCTGTGAGCACCACATATTTTTAGAGGAGGGAGCAAGGCCTGTCTGTCAACCTCAAAGGTAGCTCAATCCCACTATTTTAGAAGTTGTCAAGAAAGAAGTGACCAGACTGCTAGAGGCTGATATCATCTACCCAATCTCAGATAACGAATGGGTTATTCCAGTACAAGTGGTACCCAAGAAGTCTGGTGTCACAATAGTGAAGAATGAGCATGGAGAACTCATAGCAAAGAGAGTGTAGAACTCCTAGAGAGTCTGTATTGACTACATGCGTCTTAACCAAGCTACTCGTAAGGATCACTATCCACTTCCTTTCATTGATCAAATGCTTGATCGCTTGTCAGGTAAATCACACTACTATTTTCTAGATGGTTACATTGGATATTTTCAAATTCATATAGCTCCTGAGGATCAAGAGAAGACTACTTTTACATGTCCATTTAGAACGTATGCATATAAGAGAATGCCTTTTGGCTTATGTAATGCACCGGCTACGTTTCAAAAATGCATGATGAGTAATTTCTCAGATTTTCTTGAGAACTATATGGAAGTTTTTATGGATGACTTTAGTGTCTATGGTGATTCGTTTGATCTTTGCTTGGACGGTTTAGCTATGGTATTAGAAAGATGTGCTAGTTCGAACCTTGTATTAAATTTTGAAAAATGTCATTTTATGGTAAAACAAGGTATTGTTCTAAGCCATGTTGTTTCTAATACTAGTATTTCAGTTCATCCAGCAAAAATAGATGTTATTTCTAGTCTACCTTACCCCTCCTCTGTGAGGAAAGTTCGTTCGTTCCTTAGTCATGCAGGTTTCTACCGGCAATTCATCAAGGACTTCAGTAAGGTAGCACTGCCTTTATCTCAACTACTGCAGAAAGATATTGAGTTCGAGCTTAGTGCAGACTGCATGGAAGCGCTTGATAAGCTGAAGACCGCCTTGACCCAAGCCCCTATTGTGAGAGGGTCGGACTGGAGTCAACCATTTGAGATTATATGCGACGCCTCCAACCATGCAGTAGGAGCGGCACTGGCTCAGCGCGACGGTAAGGACCCCTTCGTAATTGCTTATGCATCTAAGACCTTAGACGCTGCTCAATCTAATTATACTACTACTAAAAAAGAGCTTCTAGCTATTGTTTTTGCTCTGGATAAATTCTGAGCCTATTTACTTGGTACTAAAGTAGTAGTATACTCAGACCATGCAGCTCTAAAATATTTATTAGCTAAGAAAGAATCTAAACCAAGGTTAATACGTTGGATATTATTGCTGCAAGAATTTGATTTAGAAATTAAAGATAGAAGTGGTTCCCAGAATTCAGTGGCTGACCACCTGAGTCGCCTAGAGCACATTAAGAACGACTCCACTCCTATCAATGATGCTTTTCCATTTGATAGCTTGCACGCAATATCTAAAGTAGTTCCTTGGTATGCACCTATAGCAAATTATTTGGTTAGTCGTACCTTCCCTCCTGATTTTACTAAGCACCAGAGGGACAAGCTTAAAAGCAAGTCCAAATATTATATATGGGAAGACCCATATTTATGGAGATGTGGTGCTGACCAAATAATTAGAATGTGTGTGTCCCAATCAGAATTCTAGTCAATTTTAGAGGCTTGCCACTCTTTAGAGAGTGGTGGACATTTTGGTCCTCAAAGAACAGCTAGAAAAATTTTAGACATTGGATTCTGGTGGCCCACACTATTTAAGGATGCAGTTGTTTTCCATAAATCTTGCTCTCCATGTCAAAGGTTTGGTAATATATCCAAGAGGGATGAGATTCCCCAACAATCCATGTAGTTCTGTGAAATTTGTTATGTTTAGGGTATTGACTTCATAGGTCCATTTCCAAACTCTAACGGTTTCTTATATGTACTGTTAGTTGTTGATTATGTTTCTAAATGGGTGGAAGCCATTCCCACCCACACTGATGATGCTAACACTGTTGTTTTCTTTGTTTGAAATAATATTATCTGTCGCTTTGGATCACCACGAGCAATCGTGAGTGATCAAGGCACTCACTTTTATAACAGGAGATTAACAGGTTTGCTTAAGAAACATGGGATTGTTCATAAAATAGCAACAGCCTACCACCCCTAGACCAATGGACAAGTAGAGGTGTCTAATAGAGAAATAAAGCGTATCCTGGAAAAGGTAGTCAAGCCTCATCGAAAGGACTGGAGTTCCAGACTTGCTGATATGCTTTGGGCCTATTGGATAGCATACAAGACACCAATCGGAATGAGTCCCTTTCGCTTAGTCTACGGAAAGGCATGTCACCTCCCAGTGGAGATAGAACACAAGGCTTTCTGGGCGGTAAGGGAATGCAACATGGGATTTGAGAAAGCCGGAGCTGAGAGGAAGTAGCAATTACAGGAACTAGAGAGCTTTCGCTTAGAAGCATATGAGAATTCCAGGCTATACAAGGAGAAGGTGAGGGTTGTACATGATAAGAATATAAAGCACAGAGAGTTCAGACTTGGTGAGTTAGTTCTCCTCTACAATCCAGGTTGAGACTCATGCCAGGCAAGCTGAGATCCAGATGGGAAGGCCCCTATAGGGTGGAAAAGGCTGAACCATATGGCGTCTTTCACCTGCACCATCCCTCAAGCCCCAAGTCCTCAAAGTTAATGGTCACCGCCTAAAGCTTTACCATGGTGAAAAGATGAAGGACAACAAGGAACTGGAGATCTTCCTCCTGGAAGATCCGTCATCAGCAGACGACTGAGCTTCTGGACCGTCCAACTTAAGGACGTTAAATTAAAGTGCTAGGTGGGAGACAACCCACCATGGTATGATCGTTCGTCTCTTCTTAGTTTTTATTTTAGTGACTCTTCTCATTATCACTACATATATTCTGTATTCTGCATTATCACCTGCATTCTGCATAAAAAAGGGGGGGTTCGACGCGCAAGCGTCGCTGACGCGTACGCGTCATGTGTGAATTCGCAACCCTAAGGAAGTAAACAGAGAGTTGAGCAGGAGTAGCGCTGGAACTGTGCTTTGCGCACAAGCAAGCCCACACGTACGCATATCTCACGTGTTCACGTCGCTTGCGCTTTCAGCATACCACGCGTAATCATCCCTGACGCGTACACGTGACCCAAGAAATCGGCGTAAATAGCGTGCTGCATAGCGAGTTGTGCGTGAGCGAGGCGGCCTTCGCACTAATCGCACAACCCAGGCCACGCACGCGCGTGCCAGACGCTTACGTGTCACTTGGATTTTGCGCGACCCATGCATACGCGGGAGGTACGCGTACGCATCGCATGCGACACACAATTGAAACAGTCCACCGCCAGATTTCAATTATC
Organism: Arachis ipaensis; assembly: GCF_059453495.1. Classification (NCBI taxonomy): domain Eukaryota; kingdom Viridiplantae; phylum Streptophyta; class Magnoliopsida; order Fabales; family Fabaceae; genus Arachis; species Arachis ipaensis. The sequence continues at coordinate 56,795,953 of NC_142439.1, read as the reverse complement.
CCTCCTCCAATCCAAATTCTCTCTCCTTCCTAATTTCCTTCTTCCTCATTCCTTCTTTCTTCTTCTTCTTCTTCCTATATCATTTCTATCTTCTTCTTCTTCTTCTTTTTCTCCTGTTACTTCTTTCCCACTCACATCCTTCATCACCTCTCTCTTTTCATCTTCTTCTCAAGGTTCTTTCTTCCTATCTTCTTTCTTTCCTTCTTACTATTTATCTCTTCTTTTTACATTCTTTTAATTGGTGTTTAAAATTTAAATGGGTGATTGTTTTCTTTTATATTTTGCTTGTTGATATATTAAGAAGTGATTTGACAATTAATATTAATTTTTGGGTTGCATGCATGTTTGGATTTCATACTTTTCCTAACATATTTTACATGCACACCAAGTGTTTGTGAAAAGCCCGTATGGCATTGTGAATTCTTCATTATTCTATTCTTTTACTCTACTGCCTATTTTTCACAAAACCCTTGCAATCTTTTATTGATTAAATATAATTGTGAATATAAACGTGATTGATAGTTTGTTACATTTGATAATCAAATTGAACTATTAATGCTTGATTTATGCTACTCATGGCTTTGCCGGCATGCTGATAAACATCTTGCATCTAATTGCATAATTTATCACGCTTTATTTCCATTGATGTCCTAATTACATGGAATTGCGACCATGTATTTAAGACATTCTTTTTTACCTTGGCATTGATTATCACTTGTATTTTCCTCCTCCTGGTTCTAGCTATTTGATTTCTTGTCCCTTTCTTTTCTCCTTTTTCAGGATGGCCACCAGGAAGGGTACAGAGAAAGCCTCTAACAAGACACCGGTGAGGAGAGGAATGAAAAGATCGCCAGCTGTGGAACCATCCTCAACATCAGTCAAGCCATCCACAAAGCGGGTCAAGAGGATCATCAAGGTCGATGAATCCGAGAAAGCCTTTCCAGCAAGGGACATTGCACGGTTCACTAACCGCTACTGTGAGCAGATGTTCCCCATCCTGGCTGAGTAGAACTACAATAATGAGCACCTATTCATCCTTCCTACCCACATTGTTGATTTTGTAGTGCTCCGCATTGAGCGCAGACAAAGGGGATTCTTACGGAGGCAGCCACGGCAGGTCAAGCTCTCATGGGTAGTTGAATTCTACTCCAATTTTCACATGCCAGTCCTGTAGTCTATCTATGTTCGTCAGAAGCAAGTCCCTATATCCGAAGGGGCCATTCAGCGAGCTTTAGATCTTCCCCCTGCTCCAGAAGGATTAGACACATACCAAGAAGCCTCTGCCAAGCGCCAGACATACCAATTTGACTAGGACGACATCCTCAGAGTTATAGCACAACCTGGCAGTAGATGGATCTATGGGTACCATCGATCCCGACCTAAGGGCATATTGGCTTCAGCACTTACCTTGGAGGCTCGAATGTGGGCACAGATTATGTCCCACTACGTCTTTCCGAGCACTCAGGAGTCCTCCTTCACTGTGGACATGGCTGTTCTCATCTGGTGTATCCTTACAGACCAGCCTCTCAACTTATCGAGACACCTCTGGCAAGCCATGGGACACGTACAGATTATGGGCAACCTACCCTTTTCTGCGTTGGTTTCAGATCTAGTCTCCGCAGCCGAAATCTCCTACAGAGATGGGGACACCAAGGCCATGATTCCGCGGGATGATTAGTATGTCCCCAACGGAAAGTACATCAGGCCCCCAGCAGCCACTACCAGCCGGACTGTAGACCCGGTTGGAGATATTCCTTCTCCTTCCACATCACAAGCACCTTCAACAAATCAACTGCTCCTTCAGATACTTCAGAGGTTGGACCGGCTAGACCGGTAGGCAAAGCGAATGGAGTGCCATAACAAGCGCCGATTTACATACCTCAAGGAGCTGATTGTTGGCAACCATCCACCTGAAGAAGAACCAGACACTCCGAACTCCACTTCACCTACCGGCACCGGAAGCCATGACGACCCCGACTGTGGAGATGCTATTACCAGCCCCCCTTTGTTCCTGATTGATGGCACCGAGGACGGTGCTAAGCTTTAAGTGTGGGGAGGTCAGTTAGTACCTGACTTCTGGAGGTAATTACTTTTTCTTAACACCAATAGGTTATTTTATTTTCTTTTGTTAGATAGGATAGATTGCATAGTAATAAGTGTTTGCACGTATGTTCTACTTGGTTGAAAAATAATAAGTTTCTTTTAAAGATATTATTTTTGAAAATTTCACTAATTCAAGTTAAAATTCTATGTTAAACTTGTCTGAAGATTGTAATTTGGAACACGGTTTAGAGTTAGAACACACAACTCAGTGAGATTTTGAGCCTAATTGTATGGTTACATGATTTAACCATTATTTTTATTCTTGTGTATTTTCTCTCCTCTATGATTACAATCTATGGTTTGTTGCATTCTATATGTCCATTGTTTAATGTATTCATGCATATGTATGATTGAGCCATCATTTGTTATTAGCTCACTATCCTAAATGGCCTACCATTCTAATTACCTTTGTTCGCCACTTTGAGCCTTCTCTATTTTCTTTTGTTCTTTATGTCACCACATCACTAGCCTTAAGAGGAAAAATAATAAACTACCCCGATTGAATCTTTGGCTAGCTTAAGATAGGGATTGTGTGTCAAATTAAGTGTGGAAAACTATGGGAACTATGGTTAATAAGAATGTGTGTTGATTAATTGATAAATATTAAGAATTTGCATGCTACTCATGTGAAATTATGAAAACCAAATGCATTGATGTATAATACTCTCAAAAAAATCCAAATTTAGGGGAATGAAAGCACCCCAATGTTAAGTTCAATAAAAAGATCAATACATGTGAGATAAAATATAAGAACATTTAAATACATGAGTAGGTAAGAAACACAAAAGTGAGACTATGGGTAGTTAGGCATGATTTTAGAAGCATAGGGAACGTGTGTGTGTTAGGTGAGAACTTAGGTTAATCAAGGATTCAATTCTTAGCTCACTTGGCCATACATGTATTCTTACCTTTACCTAAGTCCCGTTACAACCTTGAAAAAGACCTCATGATGTTTGCATGTATGTACTAAATATTTGTTGATTGGTTAGATGAAGAACAAATTTTAGAACGCATGAATAGAGGAGACTAGAGTGGATTACCCTATACACTTGAGTGATTAGAGTGCATATATACTTCTAGTGAGGGTTCAATGCTTGACTCTATGTTCCCAACTCTCATGAGCTATCTTCTCACAAGTTTACTTATCTTTTATTGTGTGATTTGAGTTAGTGGAATCTGAATTTTATTTGTCTTGGAGAACTTGTTCATTTCCTTAACCAAGTAGGTATAGACATTTCGTCATATAGTTGCATTCGTATGTATAAGTTGCATTGCGTTGCATTGCATGAGTCTTATTGTCCCTATTCACTCTCTTATAGCTTCTCTTGAGTTTAGCATGAGGACATGCTAATGTGTAAGTGTGGGGAGGTTGATAAACCACTATTTTATGGTTTATCTTGTGTCAAATTGAGTGGTTTTTATCACATTCTTCCTACACTTATTCATGTGAATTGTATGTTTTACAATTGCATTCCTAATTCTATGCTGTGATTAAAAACTTGTTTCCTAAGCCCCTAAATTATTAAATTTTTAATTCCCCTCTATTCCATTCGATGTCATAATCTGTGCCTTAAGTGTTTTTAAGCTATACAGGGCAGGAATGGCTTAGAGGATGAAGAGGGAGCTTGCATAAATGGAAGGAGCACAAGAATTAAAGGAGATAACCAGCGAGGAACGACGCGTGCGCGTACCTGACGCGTGCGCGTACCTGACGCGTGCGCGTACCTGACGCGTGCGCATGTATTGGAGATTTGTACAGCGACGCGTGCGTGTACCTGACGCATACGCGTGACACGCGAAGAAGACCATCGACACGTACGCATGACTGACGCGTACGCGTGACATGCGCCACATGCAGAAAACGCAAAAATGCTGGGAGCGATTTTGGGCGGTGTTTGGACCCAATTTTCGGCCCAGAAACACAGACTAGAGCCAAGGGACAACAGAGACTCAAAACACATTTATACATTCATTAGTTTTAGAGTTTAGTTTTGAATCTTGGAGAGAGAATACTACCTCCTTCAGGGTTCTTCATAGTCACATAGTTCTAGTACTAATTTTGGATTGGATAATTGCGAAGAGTTATTACCTCCGTTGAATATCTTTTACTAGTATAGTTCATTTTTCTTTTTCCTTACTGTTCCGAGGGTTACCTGAAACTGTAGGTCGATCTCAGACGAGATCTTCTGTACTGGTCGAAGATGACGTGTCCGGCTGGTGGGTGGCGGCCGGAGCTGTCGTATCCGATTTGTCGAACTGGCTGCACTGCTGATCCTTCGTCATCGGAGGGTGGGAGGTACCTACAAGAGACTCCGATGCTTAAGTTAGCATGGGTATTAAGCAGGTTTTATGTAGAATCAGAGTATGAGTTATACCTGGGTGCTCCAGTGTATTTATAGTAGTGTGGGCTGACCTTTCCGATAAGATAAGTTAGTTATCTTATCTTATCTTATCTTATTTTAAGTGAAGTTAGCTTTTCTTCAAGGGAACTGCCTTTATCTTTATAGACTTGGGTTGCCTTTGGATTTGGGTCGTGTTCCTCTATTTGGGCTCTTTATTAGGCTTTCCTGTCGATTTGGCCAACCACTTTGAGAAGAGGTCGGGCAGCCTGACCTGAAGAGGTCGGTCGCTTTGTCGCCAATCATCCCAAGTCGGATATCTCGACCCAGGGTATGAACAGTGCCCCTGCTTGAGCTCGGTCTTCTTTGTTTTGGGGGCGAGTCTTTGACTTCGGTCCTTCTCTAATGAAGCCGAACTCAAGCATTTCGTCGATTCCTTTGTAGCAGCTTTTGAATGTAGAACGTTTTCCTCTAAAAGCGTGCACTTGAATATCAGCGCTTTTGGGAACGTGTGAGGGTTTAATACTCTCATTAATTAGTATTAATTGCCCTGTTTTTCGTTGGCTCTTTATTTTGATTTTCGAAAGCCCAGAAATAGTTTCTCTTCTTCGCTCTTTTTGTAACTTCTTCGTAATTTCTTCCTTTGTTCTCTCGCTCTCTGTCTTTTGCCCACATTTCTACTTTTCTTGTGTTGCGGCGTCGCTTGGTGATTTTCTGGGCAGCTTTCATTTTTACGTCTCTTTTTTGAAGCTTCTTCCTTCTCCAGGTGAGTTCCATCCGTAGTTTCTTTTTCTTTCGTTGCTTTGGCTTTGTGATGAAGTTTTGATTTTGCTTTAGAGAAAGTTTGGATCTTTCTGTTTTTGTCGCGCCTAATTGTTGTTGAAATGTGTGTTCTAGGAGTTTCTTTATCTTCTGCATGATCCTTTTTTCCTGTTGCTTGATGCTTTTTAGAGCTTTTGCATGTTCTGTTGTTTCTATCTGATACCAATACCCAGAAAATCTGCATCTTTTCCTCGCTCTGTTTGAAGATTGCTTTTTGTCTGATTCTGAAAAAGGTTGTGCCTTTGATAGTTTCTGTTTGGCGTGTTTGATGTTGTTGAAGCTTTTTTGCTGGTAGAGTGTAAAAAGATAGTGGCTTTGATGACTTTTTAAACTTTTTCGTGTTTTCTCCTACGAAAAATGCTTGCTGTTTGAATATCTTCTTTTTTTGTTCGGGGGAAGTCGAGATGTAAGCTGTAGATTTTTCTAGAAACCTTGTTTTGTTACTGCCTCCAAAGGATGCCCCAGGACTTTGGTTTGAGTCTTGGGGTTTTCCTTTTTTGTTTGTTCTTCTGTATCATATTGGTCGAGTTGTTTCGCCCTTTGCCCGAGATGCTTTTTGTTAATCCAATCTTCTTTTCTTATTGTAGGATTAGTTGGCCTCATGTCTTCTCACAATAACATTGTAGAGATGTCTTCCAGAGTTCCCGAGGGGATGTCCAATTGGCTGGACTCCCTTGTCTTGATGTGTGTTTCTGTTGTGGATGATGAATTTTGCATAGAGCTGAGGAAGCGTCATAGGATTTGTGGTAACAGTGCCTGGGAGAGGGATTATGAGCTTGTTGCTCCTGATTCTGATGAGAGGGTTTGTTTTCCGACTTCCATCGAGGGGGAGCGTCCCTTCTTCTATGCCTTCGAATATTTCTTCAGTCAATTGGACATTATTTTTTCTTTTACTGCTTTTGAGACTGACCTGTTGTGGTCGTGTAATATTGCCCCGTCCCAGCTTCACCCAAATTCCTGGGGTTTTATCAAAATTTTTCAGCTACTTTGCCAAGAGTTAGGTGTAACACCTTCTCAGGCTCTCTTCCTTTACCTGTTTGTTTCTGCCAAGCCTGGTGGCTCTTCAAAAAAGAAAGCTTCCTGGGTTTCTTTCAAGTCTGCCCAGGGCCATAACGTGTTTGCTATGTATGATGAGTCCTTTAAGGATTTCAAGAATTACTTCTTTAAAGTTTGTGCTGTCGAGGGGGCCCGCCCCTTTTTTCTTGATGAAAATGATGAGCCTTCTTTCCCTCTAGAGTGGCAGAAGGAGGTGAGAGTGTCTCGCTATTCCTGGGATATGCTTGACGATGTTGAGCGTGCCTTTGTTGTTGTTCTTGAGGATTTATGGGGAGCACCACCCCATCTTAATACAAAAAGGTTTTTGAATGACCCATCCCTGGTCCAGGCTGTTTTGGGTATTTGCCTGACTTATTTCTATACTTGTTTCTTAGTTTGGCTTCCTTATCTTGTGATTGTAACCCTTTATTGTGGCTGATTTTGTGTTTGCAGAGATGTCAAAAAACAATGAATCTATGAAGACCTTCAAAAGGGCAAAGAAGGCGACTGCTGCTCAGAACATCTCGGCCAAGGCAGCCGGGGAGGGATCTTCCCAAGTGCAAGTAAAGCCACATGTGTCGAGTTCTCCCGGACCGAGGAAGGTGATCCCTATTCCTCGGGTTCGTCTGGCTGACCCTCCACCGACTTCTGCCTCTAGTTCTGGTGCTCCTCCCAACAAGAAACAAAAAACAGCTGAGCCTTTCAACCTTGATGCTCCTGACTTTAATGCAATTGAATTTTTGGATCAACAAATCGGTCCCTACGGTGCCCTTCCTATGGACGATGTGTCGCTCCTTCGCCATCTGGACTGTATAACTTGAAGTAGTGTTAGAATGGTGTATATGGGGGCTGCCCTATACCGGATTGCTCAAAATCTTCCTCTCCACGCCACCAAAGCCTTTATGGAGGAGGCTAAACAGGAGTTTGATCGGATGAAGGGCCTGAAGGAGGAGCTTGAAGTAAAGGTAGCCAAGTTGGAGAAGGATCTGGAGAACGAGAAGGCGAGTTCACTTTTTCTGGCGGCTTCTGTGAGGCTGGCCGAGGACACGACGCTGAGGCATAAAGACAGCTATGTTACATCCTATCGGGAGGGAATGCGTCTGAAGGTGGAGTTGGAGAATGCTCAAGCTGATTACTCTGAGCTCCACGGTCATCTTGTTGGCAGCGTAACTACTGCCTATGAGAACCTGAAAGAGCAAGTTTGGATTATTGCTCCCGAGGCTGACCTTACTCTCTTCAGCCTGGATAATGTTGTTAGAGATGGTAAGATTGTCCCTGATGACGAGGATGATGATGATGTTGATCCCCTCTCTGTGTCTTCTGCCAAGGTGTCAGCTCCTGTTGTTCCTCCTGCCGAGGTCGGCCCTCCCGCTTCTGATCCTGACTGCCAGATCTTAAACCGGGACGATGGTACTGTGGATGCTGTTCCTCTCTAGGCTCGCCCTCCTTCTCCTCAGGCTGATGCTGCTAAAAAGTCTTCTAATCCTTAGCTGATTTATTTTGGATATTTGTGTAGTTGGCCTGGCTTGTGGGCTTTAAAACTCTTTATTTCGTAGTTAGTTTATTTTGCTGACACTCTTTCTGGTTGCTTGTTTAGCAACCCATTATTTTGAAAAACACAACGAGCAGCTTCTAAGCTTTTGGGTCTGACCCTGAAGCTTTGTTATTTTATGTCATGCTTGCTTTCGCCTGTCTTAGTTTTTATATGTTTCGAGCATGTTGAAGCCTTGTTGCTCAGCCTCTTTGAACTGCTTTGTACTTGGAGGTCGTTGATGCGTGGATTCAATTAGCAATCCATGTTTGTCCTTTTCCATGTAGTTGACCGACGTCTTGTCGATCTTTTCTCGGTTATTTTTAGTAATCTTCTTTCTTGGACCTTGGTCAGGTCTCTTTCAGAGATTACTTTTATAACTTGTTTGTTGTAGGAAACCGACTTCATTATGTCGTTCTCTTCTAAGTTATTTTTGTAATCCTCTTTCTTGGATCTTTGTCGGATCTCTTTCAAGGATTACTTTTATAACTCGTTTGTTGTAGGAGACCAACTTCATCATGCCGATCTCTTCTAAGTTATTTTTGTAATCCTCTTTCTTGGATCTTTGTCAGATCTCTTTCAGGGATTACTTTTATAACTTGTTTGTTGGAGGTCGACTTCTTTGCATCGTCCTCTTTCTAAGTTATTTTTGTAGTCCTCTTTTTTGGACCTTTGTCAAGTCTCTTTCAGGGACTACTTTTATAACTTTTCATTTTGGGCTGACTTTGTCATGTCGGGCCCTTCTAAGTTAAAGTAATCCTCTTTAATAGGGTTGGCCAGACCTCTTTCCAGGGTTTACTTATAACTTGGGTTGACTTGGTCCGACTCTTAACGTCGGCCAGTCTTTAAGTTATTATTGAGCAATCCATAAGACCTCGTCAGGTTCTTTTTCGGATCACTTTTGATAACTTCTTACATTATTCTGTGTTCATCTTTGCCGATTTGTAGAAGGTGGTTGCTATCTTTAGATCGTCTTTTAGGTGAATCATGTTTTCACCTTTATCGGACGATTGTCTTTCTCGTGATCATGCAGTGAAATTGTTTTTCACTTTATGCCAATCTGTTGCTTTATAATCGGACGATGAATGCTTCAGATTAATGCGTCTTGGAAACTTATAGAATATCTAAAATATATATTTTATTCAAAGGAAAGTGCAAATATATACATGTGGGAATTTTTCATCCCTTTAAGTCGGATAGTGTCTGAGTCTCAACTCGGTGCCTCATTAAAAAACCCTTTCAGGAAAAAGAGTGCATCCAATAGTGAGATCTTTTACTTTTTCTAGCTATAGTACCTTCTTAGGTTGCAGGCGTGCCATGATCTGGGAAGCTCTCGTCCATCGAGTTTGGACAGTCTGTAGTAGCCCTTCCCAAGTACTTCTACAACTCAGTAGGGTCCTTTCCAGTTTGCTGCCAACTTTCCTTCTCCTGGTCAAGTTGTTCCAATATCATTTCGGATTAGGATGAGATCATTCTCTGCAAAACTTCTCGGCACTATCTTTTGATTATATCTGGAAGCCATTCGACGTTTTAGTGCTTCTTCCCTGATCCGAGCTCTTTCTTGGATTTCAGGTAGTAGGTCGAGCTCTTCCCTCTGAAGTTGGGAATTTGCTCCCTCATTGTAATGAACCACTCTGAGCGATCCTTCCTCAATCTCTACTGGAATCATCACCTCTATTCCGTATGCTAATCGGAAGGGGGATTCTTTTGTGGTGGAGTGTGGCGTCGTTCGATATGCCCATAGAACTTGTGGAAGCTCTTCTGCCCAAGCTCCCTTTGTGCCTTGTAATCTCCGTTTTAACCTAGCCAATATGACTTTGTTGGCAGCTTCAGCCTGTCCATTGGCTTGCGGATGTTCCACGGAGGTGTACTGGTGCTTTATGTTCAAGTCGGCTACTAATTTTCTGAAGGCTGCATCTGTGAATTGAGTGCCATTGTCTGTGGTGATAGAGTGTGGAACCCCGAACCTTGTGACAATATTTCTATATAGGAATTTCCGGCTTCTTTGAGCAGTGGCGTTGGCTAGGGGCTTTGCCTCGATCCACTTTGTGAAATAGTCTACCCCTACTATGAGGAATTTAACTTGTCCTGATCCCTGGGGGAAGGGTCCGAGAAGATCAAGTCCCCATTTTGCAAACGGCCAAGGTGAAGTTACGCTGATGAGCTCTTCTGGCGGGGCAATGTGAAAGTTGGCATGTTTCTGACATGGTGGACATGTCTTTACAAATTCTGTAGCTTCTTTCTGTAGAGTTGGCCAATAAAATCCCGCCCGGAGTACTTTTTTGGCGAGAGCTCGTGCTCCGAGATGATTGCCGCAAATGCCGCCGTGTACTTCCTCTAGCACTTCCTTTGTGTTGTTGGTCGGCACACATTTTAGTAATGGTATTGAGATCCCTCTTTTGTACAGGATGTTGTTTATGATAGTGTAGTACTGTGCCTCCCTTTTTAACCTCTTTGCCTCCTTTTCTTCAGTGGGGAGTGTTTCTGCTTTGAGGTAGTTAATTATGGGTCATCCATCCTTGGTCCTGACTTGTTATGGCTAGGACTTTTTCTTCTTCTAAGATTGACGGGTTCTATAGCATTTCCTGGATGAGGCTTCTATTGTTGCCCCCTGGTTTGGTGCTGGCTAGTTTCGAGAGTGCGTCAGGTCGGGCTTTTTGTTCGCGGGGTATGTGGCGGATCTTATATTCCCCGAGTTGTCCGAGCTGTTCCTTGGTTTTATCCAAATACGTTTTCATGGTGGAATCTTTGGCTTGGTAGTTCCTTGTTATCTGTGAGGTGACTACTTGTGAATCACTGTAAATGTTGAGTTTTTAAGCTCCAACCTCTTTAGCCAGCTTCAAACCAGCTAATAACGCTTCATATTCCGCTTGATTATTTGAGGCCGGGAACCTAAATTCGAGGGAGAGCTCAACTTGGGTTCCTTGGTTGCTTTCTATTATCACACCTGCGCCGCTTCCAGTCTTATTTGAAGAACCGTCCACATAGAGATTCCATTCTGTGGTGATTTCTGGGGCATCTGTGAATTCTGTGATGAAGTCGGCCAGATACTGTGATTTGATGGCCGTCCGAGCTTCATATTGGAGGTCGAACTCGGATAACTCGACTGCCCATTGTAAAATTCTGCCTGCTAAATCTGTTTTCTGCAATATTCCTTTTATGGGCTGGTTAGTTCGAACCATAATTGTGTGAGCCTGGAAGTACGGGCGAAGTCGTCGAGATGTTAGAACGAGAGTATAGGCAAACTTTTCTATTTTCTGGTAGTTCAAATCGGATCCCTGTAGCGCTTTACTAATGAAGTAGACGGGTTGTTGCCCACTTTCGTCTTCTCTGACTAGTGCTGAGGCTATTGCCCGGCTTCTTACTGCGAGATATAATATAAGCGGTTCTCCTTTTCGTGGCCGAGAGAGGATAGGTGGCCGTCCTAAGAATTCCTTGAAGTCTTGGAAGGCTTGTTCACATTCTGTTGTCCATTTGAACTGCTTTCCCTTCCTTAAAGTAGCATAGAAGGGGAGAGATCTTATCGCTGATCCTGCTAAGAACTTGGATAGGGCGGCCAATCTCCCGTTGAGTTACTGTACTTCTTTGACACAGGTTGGGCTTTTCATGTTGAGTATGGCTTGACATTTATCCAGATTTGCTTCAATTCCCCTTTGTGTGAGCATGAAACCTAAAAATTTGCCCGCTTCTACTGCAAAGGTGCATTTTGCAGGATTAAGTCGCATGTCATGCTTCCTTATAGTGTCAAACACTTGAGCCAGGTCGGATAATAATGTCTCTTCACTTTGTGTCTTTATCAACATGTCATCCACATAGACTTCCATGATTTTCCCGATGTGATCTGAGAAGACTTTATTCATTAGCCTTTGATAAGTAGCTCCCGCATTCTTGAGACTGAAAGGCATCACAATGTAGTAGTAATTTGCTTTTGGCATAAAAAATGAGGTCTTTTCTTGATCTGGTGGATACATGGTGATTTGGTTGTATCCGGAATATGCATCCATGAAGGAGAGGTATCTATATCCGGAGGAAGCATCTACCAGAGTGTCGATACTTGGGAATTGGTAAGGATCTTTTGGGCAGGCTTTGTTGAGGTCTGTGTAGTCGGTGCACATTCGCCACTTCCCATTTGATTTTTTCACCAAGACGACGTTAGCTAGCCATAGTGGGTACTTGACTTCTCTTATGAATCCTGCCTCCAGTAGTCCTTGTACCTGTTCTTCCACAGCTTGGGATCGCTCTGGCCCAAGTTTTCTTCGTCTCTGCTGTACCGGCCGAGATCCTGGGTAGACCGCCAATTTATGACACATTAGCTTGGGGTCTATGCCTGGCATGTCTGCAGCTTTCCATGCAAAGAGATCGACATTATCTCATAAGAACTGTACTAGTAATTCCTTTCCATCTCCTTTCAGGATCGTGCCAATATTAGTCATTTTGTTCGAGGTGTCTCCGATCTGAACCTTCTCTATCTCACCTTCTGGCTACTGACGGAGTTCTTCTCGTCTCTAAACTCTGCCAAGCTCAATTGTATGAAACTCTTCTCCTCTGCCTCTGAGGTTTAGACTTTAGTTATAACAGCGGCATGCCATCTTTTGATCTGCTTTTATTGTGGCTATCCCCTCTGTAGTTGGGAATTTCATGCATAGATGTGGAGTCGAGACTATTGCACCGGATGCGTCCTCTTTAGTGAATGTGATTGCAGGGATGTCAGGTGCCTCCTCCTTTCCCTCGACATGATATAATTCTTTGAGATATCTTTTGCGAGTTGATTTGGAGATTCCTCCCCCTGCGAATCCGTCGTGTATCATGTGGACGTGTCTTTCCGGTGTACGAGGTGATCGCACGGTTCGTCCGATGTCTTCGTCCCTTCGTCTCTTTCTTTGGTCATCATCTCAGGTGGCTAGAAACCGATCTAGTTTTCCTTCCCTCACCAATTTTTCTATGATGTTCTTTAGATCGAAGCACTCGTTGGTGGAGTGCCCTCGCACTCGATGATATTCGCAATATTCATTCCGGTTTCCTCCTCCTCTTTTGCCTTTGAGTGGCCGAGCTGGGGGAATTTTCTCCGTATGGCAGACTTCTTTGTATACGTCGACTAGGGATGCCCTGAGAGGGGTGTAATTGTGGTTTTTTCTATTTTCTCCCCTTGTCGATCTTCTTTCCTTTTGAATTCCTTGTCTTTATCTCGGCAGGGGACCCCGGATTTTGAGGTCTCTCCCAACCAAGCGTTTTCTTCCATGTTGATGTATTTTTCTGCTCGCTCCTGCACTTCATCTAGGGAGGTATGGTACTTTTTGGATATGGATTGGCTAAAAGGTCCTTCTCGTAGGCCATTGATGAGTCCCATAATGGCGGCCTCTGTTGGCAAGCTTTGTATGTCCATGCATGTTTTGTTGAATCTTTCCATGTAGTTGCGGAGGCTCTCCCGATCTCCTTGCTTGATCCCCAGTAAACTGGGGGCGTGCTTGGCCTTATCTTTCTGGATGGAGAATCTGGCTAGGAATTTTTTGGCCAGGTCGTCAAAGTTTGAGATGGACTTTGGAGGTAGGTTGTCAAACCATCTGATTGCTTTCTTCGTGAGAGTTGTTGGAAAAGCTTTGCAGCGAACGGCATCTGAGGCGTCGGTGAGGTACATTCTGCTTCTGAAATTGCTGAGATAATGGTTGGGATCTGTGGTTCCATCATACAAAATCATATCCGGGAGTTTGAGGTCTTTTGGAATTTTGGTTTTCATGATTTCCCTGGTGAATGGTTCTTGTTCTTTGCGTGAATTTTCCTCAGGAGTCGTCCGAGGAGCTTTTGATTTGAGATCGGCTTCTAATTGCCGTAGTTTATCTTCCAATTCTCGACGCCGCCGTACCTCTCTTTGTAGATCCTTCCCGACCTCTCGTTGTTGTTGGGTTTCTTTTTCAAGTTTCTATTACCCCTGGATTTGATGAGTTTTTGTCCCCGTTGGATTCCGGAGTATCCTTTAGCGTAGTGTCTGCATTTTTGTGCGGTGTTCTATTTTCCAGATCTGAATCGTGGTCGTTGTCATGACCGTCCACCATGATGTTGGGATGACTTCCAGGTTCCCCGGCAACGGCGCCAATGTTCCGAGGGTTACCTGAAACTGTAGGTCGATCTCGGACGAGAGCCTCTGTACTGGTCGGAGATGACGTGTCCGGCTGGTGGGTGGCGGCCAGAGATATCGTGTCCGATTCATCAGACTGGCTGCACTGCTGATCCTTCGTCACCGGAGGGTGGGGGGTACCTGCAAGAGACTCCGATGCTTAAGTTAGCATGGGTATTAAGCAGGTTTTATGTAGAATCAGAGTATGAGTTATACATGGGTGCTCCAGTGTATTTATAGTAGTGTGGGCTGACCTTTCCGATAAGATAAGTTAGTTATCTTATCTTATCTTAACTTATTTTAAGTGAAGTCAGCTTATCTTCAAGGGAACCGCCTTTATCTCCATAGGCTTGGGTTGCCTTTGGATTTGGGTCGTGTTCCTCTATTTGGGCCCTTTATTGCGCTTTCCTGTCGATTTGGCCGACCTCTTTGAGAAGAGGTCGGGCAGCCTGACCTGAAGAGGTCGGTCGCTTTGTCACCAATCATCCTAGGTCGGATATCTCGACCCAGGGTATGAACACTTACTCTTTCATATCTTTAATCTGTGTTCAGAGTTACAATTGGATTGCTTTTATGAATTATTGATGCAGAATACTTTTCTATTCAATTTTACTATTTATTTAATCGCTTCCAATTTAATTTTAATTACCATGTCTCTTTTCTACTCTTATTATCTTTTTATGAAAATAGCATTCATGTTAACCGAGTAGATCCCAACTTGACTTAGGGGTTGACTAATAGGAGACCCTTGAGTTGGGAAACTCAAGAGTCAATCTATAATTGAAAATTGTTGGCTGGTTCATGTGCTTGACTTTCCTTTATTCATTAAAGGTTAACTAAGTAATAACAACAACCTTTTACCATTATTCTTGAGAAATTCCAACAAGGATAGAACTTCCGATTAATCTTCCCCCGGTCAAGACCTTTTTATTCAATTTACATAGAATCGCTTGTTAGTTTTCATTGCTTTAATTTATAATTAATTATTTCTCTATTTCCCAATTCTAAAACCTCTTAGAAAATCTCCTGATCAATAAATAGCAATCTCTTAGCAACTCGTTAGGAGACGACCTGGGATTCATACTAATAGTATTTTATTCTTATTTTTGTGACACTGACGAATCGGAATTTTCTATCGGTAAAGAAATTCACAAATATATTCTCGTTGCTAGTATAGTTTCTAAACCAATAGAGAATCCTTTCGTACAAAAGTTTTGGTTGTCACTAAAGCAAACCCAATAAAATTTATAACCGAAGTATTTAAACCTCGGGTCGTCTCTCAAGGAATTACAGGGAGGTGTATTTATTATTGGTTATGGAAGATTATCTTTTTGGGGTTTTTGGAATAATGAACAGGAAAAGTAAATTGCAAGAATTAAAGTAATAACTAATAAAGCTCTTAGCAAGGTATGAGAATTGAAAATCCTGTCCTAGTTATCCTTATCAATTGTGATGAGAATTGTTCATTACTCCCACTTATTTAACCCTTACTAAATAAAGAAAAGTTAAGTGGACTAATCAACTTGATTCCTCAAGTCCTAGTCAACTCCTAAGGAAAGACTAACTTTAGAGGGATCCAAATCGACCAGCAAATTCCAATTATCAATCAACAAAGGAGTTTGATAACTCAAGTGCCACCAATTACTCAACCAAAGCCAAAAGGAGAGAAATCTAAATATTGAAAGCATCAATCACACAAATTGGAGAAAGCAACCACATATCTAAAATACCTCAATTTGCATTAAATAAAGAAATCAAATCTAACATGGAGTTCATAAACCAAATTGGGAAAACAAACAAACTAAAGTAATAGAATAAATAAAAGTAGAAGAGAAATTAAATTAAAGGAATATTGAACCTGGAATGGAGAAGAAGTAAACCTAACCTAAGAAAAATCTTAAATCCTAAAACCTAAGAGAGAGGAGAGAACCTCTCTCTCTAGAAACTACATCTAAAACCTAAAATTATGAATAATGAATTGTGTATGAATGAATTGATTCGCACACTTTGTAGCTTCTAATCTGTGTTTTCTGTGCCAAAAACTGGGTCAAAAATAGCCCAAAAATCGCCCCCAGTGATTTCTGATACGTCCAGCACGCGTACGCGTCGTCCACGCATACGCGTGGATTGAATTTTTGCCAGGTCACACGTACGCGTGATCCACGCGTGCGCATCGCCGATCTTCAGGGCAGCAATGACAAATTATATATCGTTGTGAAGCTCCAGATGTTAGCTTTCCAATGCAACTAGAACCGCCTCATTGGACCTTTGTAGCTCATGTTATGGTCGAATTAGTACGAAGAGGTCAGGCTGGACAGCTTAGCAATTCCTTCAGTTTCTTGTATTCCTTCCACTTTTTCATGCTTCCTTTCCATCCTCCAAGCCATTCCAGCCCTATAAATCTTGAAATCACTTAACACACATATCAAGGCATCAAATGGTAATAAGAGAGGATTAAAATTAGCTAAATTAAGAGCAGAGAACATATTTTTAATCATAGCACAAAATTAGGAAGGAAAACGTAAAACATGCGAATTGTATGAATAAGTGTGAGAATAATGAATAAAATCCACCAGATTAAGCACAGGATAAACCCTAAAAATGGGGTTTATCAACCTCCCTACACTTAAACATTAGCATGTCCTCATGCTAAGCTCAAGAGAACTAAAAGAGTGAAGAGCAATGGTAGAGAGTATGAAATACAACCTATCTATGTAAATGCAACTACATGCAAAATATTTCTACCTACTTGGTCAAAGTAAATAAATCTTCCAAGAACAGACATGAACTGGATTTCACCAATTCAAATCATAAAATAAAGTACAAGTAAACTTACAGAAGAAAATAGCCCATGAAAGCCGAGAACAAAGAATCGAGCCTCGAACCTTCACTGGAAGTGTATACACTCTAATCACTCATGTGTTTAAGGTTCGATTCTCTCAATTCTCTTCTAACCTTGCTTTCTAAGGCTTGCTCTTCTTCTACCAATCAACAGAAATTTGATGCACAAATACACATATCAAGAGGTCTTTTAAGGGTTGTAATGGGGTTAGGGTCAAGGTAGGATTGTATTTGGTCAAGTGGACTAAAATCTGAATCCTTAATTAACCTAAACTTCTCACCTGACTTAAGACAATCCATGTAATAAAAATACAAAACCTAACTGTCCATTAACCATGTTTTCCACATATTTATGCATCCTGATTCGAGTACAGTACATATGCATTTCTATCACCATTTACTTTGGGGCATTTTGTCCCCTTTTATTATTTGCTCTTTTTCTTTTCTTTTCTTTTCTTTTTTTCTTTTTCTTTTTTCATTATATATATGCCTTTATTTTTTTTCTTTTTTTCTTTTGTTTTTCTCAATGCATATGATTAAATTATTGAATGCAATAATATGTGCTCAACTATTATTTTGCATAATTTCACGAGAATATACAACACCCAATTCTCAAAACAAATATTAGCAAACCCAACTTTCCCACACTTAAATCATGCATACTCTCACTAGTCTAAGCTAACCAAGGATTTAAATTAAGGACATTATTGTTTTCCACTTAGAGTTAATGATGTACTAAAGTAAAGAACAAATGGGATAAGTAGGCTCAACATTGGTTTACAAGGGATAATGAAAAGGTTAAGGCCATATGGGTATGTAACCTCAGTGAAACAAGGCCTCAATCATATAAGTGCATGCATACATCAAATAATGGAAATATAGAATTAAGTAAGACAAAGATCACAATTTTAGAGAGAAAAATACACACCAAAAATAAAATATTGGTTGATAAAATGGAACCAATCAAATAGGCTCAAAATCTTACTGGGTTTTGTGTGTTCGAGCTCTAAACCATGTTCCAAATTAAGATTCTTCAAGCAAGTTTAACAAAAAATTTTAATTTAAATTAGTGAAATACTATAAAAAGTTTCTTGAAAAAGAAAATGTTACTTCAACCAAGTAGTAGCAAAATGCACAAAATTAAACATGCAAATGTGACAACTAACAAGGAAAATAAAACATTGGTGTTGAGACGAAATAGCGAACCCACAGAAGTCGGTATCAACCTCCCCACACTTAAATATTGCACCGTCCTCGGTGCATGCTAAGATGTGCAAGTGGACGGGGTTCTCCAACTGACGCTTTTTTCTCTATAGATTGTGCAGATGGACTTGTTTGTTACCCCATATAGATGTTCTTTTCCTTTCCTTTCCCGGTGGCCATCCTGAAAGAAGAGGAAAAGAAGAAAAGTAACCCAGAAACAAAGATAGAAAACAAATAAAATATGGGTGTTAATGCCACATAACGAGGGTCTCAATTACATGGTAGCTATAACATGCAAGTGAGAAAATAGTAGAAGCAAATGGCATATCAGTAGTGCAAAAATTGCAACAAATGGGGGAAAGGGAGTGGGTAATACAAGATAGTATAAGTGCATGTCAATGCAAATGGAATGCAAGTATCATAAAAGAATAGCATTGACTTATGAATAATAATACCCAATCAGAATAAAACAAGTCATGAAGCACCAGAATAATACCAGAAAAGATGTAACAGTTGAATAAGAAAATTTAACACCAATAGAAAAATAATAAATTTAGAAAAGAAAATAAGAATATGCACAAAATTAAAATGCAATAGATGAAAGTATGAAAATAAATTAAGTAAAATAGAATGAAAGTGAAGAAGGATGAGAACTTAAAGAGATGAAGAAGAAGAAAGTAAGAAAGGAGGAGGAAAGAATGAGAAAGGAGAGAGAAAAGGAGAAGAATGGAATCTGTGAAGCGACGCGTAAGCGTCGCCCACGCGTACGCGTGGGTGTGCAAAAGAATAGGCGACGCGTAAGCGTCGCCCACGCTTACGCGTGGGTGACCAAGAATCCTAGTGACGCGTAAGAGTCGGTCACGCGTACGCGTGACTACTGGTTGTGCTAAACGCACAATACCAGCACCAAGGCAGCACAACTCTCGGCCAAATCACCCATTGACGCTGATCTGGTGATCCACGCGTTCGCGTCGCTGACGCTTACACGTGGGGTGACTAAAATACGTGTGACGCGCATGCGTCGTCCACGCGTATGCGTGGGTTGGCTCGTGCGCAAGGCACCCTTGCTGCACAGCTCCCGCGTAACTTTCTGTAAGGTTTAGCATCACATGTGACGCGTGCGCGTAATTCACGCGCACACGTGGAACGAGCTTTTCTCCTCCCTTTTTCTTTTTTTCTTTTTTTTTATATATGCAGAATGCATAATGCAGAATACATATGATTATGCAAAAATTATGAATGCATATTGAGAAAAACAAAATAAAATAGAACTAAGAATAAAAAGAGACGATCATATCATGGTGGGTTGTCTCCCACCTAGCACTTTTAGTTAAAGTCCTTAAGTTGGACATTTTAGTGAGCTCCTTGTCATGGAGGCTTGTGCTTGAACTCATCCAGGAATCCCACCAGTGTTTGTAATTCCAGTAGCCTCCGGGGTCCCAAACTAGGCACATAAAGCCTTCGAGCAGGTTAAAGCAAGTGACAAGGCTCCAGGAGTGTTGATTGTTAGAATGAATTCTGGGGTCCCAAACCTTGCTTTTGCACCTGTCTTCTTGTTGGTCATCATTTTTCCACTTGGGTGGTGAGCAATCGGAATTCTCGCAGAGACATCCAAACAGCTTCCTAGACCCATTCAATTGAGAATTATACCAACCCTTGTACTTCACTTTGGAGCATGCAACCATACTGAACCTTGCATGACAACTCTTACTACTAACCATCTCCCTCTTACTCTTATAGCCACAAAGAGCTTTAAGTTGCCCATCCTTCTCATGCAAAGCATATTCAAGTGGGCTAATTAAGCTTAGAGATGAGAGATTTACCCACTTGAATGAAGGGATGGATGGTGATGGCTTTGGGGGAGAGGTCTCCAACAACCTTGGCAAGGTGATCTCTAGCTCCATTCCTTTGGGCCCTTCTTTGACAACCTCCACCTCTTTGCAAGCTTCTTCAATATCAACCTCTTCCTCTTGGTAGCTTTCTTCCAATTCGATCTCTTCTTCATTGTTCACCAAGGGCATGGGAGGTTGTGCTTCTTCTTCTTTAATTTCCATGTCAAGTCTAATGGGAGAGGATTCAAATGTAGATAAGAATTCATCGATGATTGAATCCATCTCTTGATCATCCCCTTCAAAGTCTTCAACCATGATATGCCTTGGAGGTTTGATGACTAAAATTCACACCCCATTCAAAAATTGGTGAATTAGTTCTTTTGGCATGCGCACCAAAATTATCGTCAAGTAATAATCCACAGTAGAGTGGGATCGTATCCATAGAGATTGGCAAATTCGAGCAGTTTTAATTAATTGATGAATTAGTCAAGCGGATCAATAAGATAGTGAAGTACAGAATTGTAAATGACATAAATGTAAATGACTAGAATATAAAGAAAATCAATAAAATGCAGAATATAAAGAAAAGCAATAAAATCCAAAAATAGAAATGGCAGAATGTAAAGTGCAGAATCATAAATGACTTGAATGTAAATGGGAATGGGGGATTGTTGAATGTAAAATTAAGTTGTAAAGAAATGGATAAATAAGAATGGGAAAATTCACTGAGATTGGGAGATGTTGTCTCTTTGGATAAAATCTAGATTATATCCTCTTCAATCATGCAACTCATTGACCTCTTGGCAATCATGATTGATTGAGCCCCAATCCCTTGGTGACTCAATCTCTCAGATCTTGATCAATAGCCAATTCCTTGGACTAATTGCTCATGAAGAGAGATATGCTTGGTCCCTGATTATACCACACACCATTATAGGTTCAAGTAGAGGGAGGATTATATGTCACATATCCAAACACCAAAACCCAGATTCTACTCTCAAGTGTGAAAAGGGATTTCAAGCATGGTTTCATGTTTCCTTTCCCAAGGTTCCCATGAAATCCAATTGCATTCAATCTCTTTCCCAAGATAATTGAACACTAAGCATTAAGAACGAAATTCCTTCTAGCAAATCAAAGAGAAGATGAAGAGAAGAAGAATTTCACTATTATCAATCCATCAAGTACAAAGGAGCTCCCTCTCTCAATGAGAGGGAAGTTAACTACTCATAGCTCAAAAAGTACTCAAAAGTGAAGTGTAAAAGTGGATCTAAAACTGACTGCTTAACCCCCTTCTTCAGTACTCCTTGGGGGTATTTATACTAGTCCAAGTAAAATAAAAGAATTACAAAAGTGAAAAAAGAAAATTACATTTTGATGGGAAAAGAAGCTCAATAAGTGTGATCTCCCAATTGGCGTGTCATTGGCGCTCTAGTGGCGTGTCACGTGCCCTTCAATTTTAGCTTGGCGTGCCACGCCTTCGAGCTCAAGTGGCACGCCATAGTGGAATTCTTATGTTGGCGTGCCACGCCTTCGAACTCAAGTGGCACGCCCTTTGTCTTTTTCACTTATCTTTGCCTCTGAAAACTTGAACTAGCGTGCCACGCCCTTGCTTTATGCTTGGCTAAGCTCCTCTGGAAAGTTGCCCTACCGTGGCACGCCCAGGGTCTGGCGTGCCATGCCCCTTTATGAGTGAGTGGTTCCTCTATTTGGCGTGCCACGCCACGAACTCAAGTGGCACGCCCCAATGCTTCTTTGATTTTTGAATGGCACTGGCGTACCATGCTTGGGATTCAAGTGGCACGCCTAAGTGAAGAATAGTGAGTGGCGTGCCATGCCTTCGATACCAAGGGGCACGCCCCTTGTAATTCGCATCCCTCATCCTCTCTAGAAACTTATACCAGCATGCCATGCCCAAAGGTTGGCGTGCCACACCCATGATCTTGTCTTGGTTCCAGTAGTTGGCGTGCCACGCCTCAGCCTTTAAGTGGCACGCCATATTGACATGCTTGGGTTAGCGTGCCATGCCTTCGACACCAAGTGGCATGCCCAGTCCTTGCTTTTGTTACCTTTGTGCATTGGCGTGCCACGCCTGACTGCTCAATTGGCACACCTAAGTGAGGTTCAGAGGTTGGCGTGCCACGCCTTCGACTTCAAGTGGCACGCCCAGTCTTCAATTGCCTTCAACCCCTTCTCTGGATAATTGTACCAGCGTTCCACGCCATGCTGTTCAAGTGGCACGCCCATGAATTTGTGAACTCTTCAAGCTTGGCGTGCCACGCATGGGTTCTCAAGTGGTACGCCCAAGTGACTTCTTGGAGCTGGCGTGCCACGCCTTCGATACCAAGTGGCACGCCATAGTGGAGGTTCTTCTTGGAATGGCAAGTTGGCGTGCCACGCCCCTTTGCTCAAGTGGCACGCCCATAGTAGTTGATGGGTTAGGCATGCCACGCCCAACCTGGCGTGCCACGCCCCTTTCGTTTCCTCCATTATTGCTTTCTGGAATTTTGTACTAGCGTGTCACGCTCAGTCCCTGGCGTGCCACTCCCACATGCATGCTTGGATCTCCCCTTTGGAATTTAGTACTGGCGTGCCACGCCTAGCTCCTGGCGTGCCACGCCAGTGCATTTTTGTGGCATTTGCTCCCAAGTGGCACGCCAGTTTCACATGCCCAGCTTCTTGTTTGTCTTCTACCCATTTTTTATGCCTTTTTCACCTGAAATTCAGCACAACTCATCTCAAAGTAGTGTACCATAATATTCATCAAATAATGCATGAATTGTACTGATCAAATGAGATTTATGCTCTTTTATGATCTTCTTTATGCAAGAAAGAAGGGTAGATAATGCAAGTCATCAAGGTTGTACACCCTCCTCAACATCAAATTCAAACTCCTTAGAAGGGGGCTCTGTGACTTGACGTTCCCAGGGACGTTCTGCATCTCCCAAGTCTTCGACCACTTCTTCCTCTTCAACGATCATGGCTTCCTCCAATTGTTCCAATACTAGGTCATGCTGCTCAATGTCCACCAGAGTTTCTAGCGTCTCCTTCATGCTACGTTCTTCATTAGGTTCTCCACATGATGCCATGGGGTTCTTTGAGTGTCTGAACGTCAGGAAGCTAATTGATTTATCGCTTGCTCCAGTTGATGAAGGGTTGCATGAAATTGATCCATTGTTTCCTTGAGACGATCCTATGATTCTTGTTGTGCTCGGCTATCATAAGTAGGATCATAGTGCTCTTGGATTGATGGACATGGACATGGTGTATTGACGTGGCAGAAATTTGTAGATTAAGAATTATTAAGAAAAATAGCGTTGCAAGTACAGCTCTTAACCAGCAAAAATCCACTTGTCAATTTAGAAAAGGGTTATCACAAATTTTAGAAATAAAATACTGGGAGTATAAGCCCCAGGTCGTCTCCCAACGAGTTGCAGGAAGATGTGCTATTTTACTAATCAGAGGTTTTCCAAAATGGTTTTTTAGTTGGATAAACAGGAAATTAAATTAGAAAGTTTATGTAATTTAAATAAAATCTCGACCGGGAGAAGATTAATCGGAAGTTCTATCCTTGTTGGAGTTTTCTCAAGATCAATCAATAATTAGTAGTTGTTTCCACTTAGTTAACCCTCAACGAATGAGGGAAAGTCAAGTTAAAAGTCAACTTCTATTCACAAGTCCTAATCATCTCCCTTGGGAAGGATTAGAGTTAGTGACTAACAAGCCAACCAACAACGAACCAATTATAATTGAACTCTTAAGTATTCCAACTCAAGGTTCTCCTTTTAATCAACTCCCAATCAAGTTGGGAAACTATTCCATTATCATAAATGTAGACTTTACAAAATAAAAAGGGGAAATAAAAAAGACATGATAAACAATAATCAAAGAGATCAATTAAAATAAAAATAGTCTTGCATTAATGAACTCTAAAAGTAATCCAATGTTAACTCTAGACAGATTAAGGATATGAAAGAGTAAATAAAAAGTAAGTAAACAAACCAGAATGACCAAGTCCAAAGGTAGAATCTTCTCAACAACCGAAGCCAAAATCTTCAAATCCTCAATTATGAGTATATAGAAAAAAACCTAGGGGAAGAGTGAAAATCAGATCTAAAAACTCAAAATTATGCGGAATGAATGTCGTCCTTTGTCTCTGCATGTTCCCCGGCTCTAATATGCGTTTCTGGGCCAAAAACTGGGTTAGAACGCGGCCCAGAATTCATGCCAGCGACTTCTGTCAATTCTGCAGATCGTGCACGCCACGCGACCGCGTCGTCCACGCGTTCGCATCATCCGGCATTTTTCCGTGCCACGCGTGCGCGTTGTCCATGCATTCACGTCACTTGTGCAGCTTCCAATCTACGCGGTCGCGTCAGGCACGCGAGCGCGTCACTGTGATTTTCTCCAATTCGCGCGGTCGCGTGAGCCTTGCGCCTGCGTCACTTCTCGCTGGTCATCTCCTCAACTTCTTGTGTTCCTTCCATCTTTGCAAGCTTCCTCTTCATTCTCTGAGCTATTCCTGCCCTATGAAACCTGAAACACTTAACACATGGATCACGGTATCGAATGGTATAAAGGAGGATAAAATAAAAAAAAAAACATACAATTAAAAGATCTTTAGGAAGCAAGTTTTCAATCATAGAACATTTTTAGGAAGGGTTTGTAAATACATGCAAATCATTTGAATAAGTGGGTGAAGACTTGATAAAACCACACAATTAAATACAATATAAATCATAAAATAGTGGTTTATCAACCTTCCTACACTTAAACATTAGCATGTCCTCATGCTTAGTTGAAGGAGATAAATATGAATGAATAGGGACATGTAAGACTCATGCAATGCAATGCAACCTATATATATGAATGCAACTATATGATTTTGTATATCTGATTAAAAATAAATAAGTTCTCTAAGACAGAGCATAGAACAGATTCCACTAATTCAAATCATACAGTAAAAGCAAGTAAATTTGTAAGAAGACAGCTCGTGAAAGCAGGGGACATAGAATCAAGCATTGAACCCTCACTGATGATGTATGTGTACCCTAATCTCTCTAGTGTATAGGGTAATCACTCTATCCTTCTCTAATCATGCTTTCTAATTTTTGTTCTTCTCCTAACCAATCAACAACATTTAATGTACTAATGCAAACATCATGAGGTCTTTTCAGGGTTGTAATGGGGCTAAGGTAAGGGTAAAGGTATATATGGCTAAGTGAGCTTATAAATTGAATCTTTAATTAACCCAAGCTTTCACCTAATCATATATGTGTATTCTATATAATTTCAAATTTCATACCTAGCTACCCAGAATTTCCTTTTCACATTCCATACTCATGTATTAACTTTTTCTCTTACTTGTATCACATACGCATTGATTTTTTTTTTTTGAACATGAAAATAAACATAGCTTATCAATGCACATGGATTCTTAATTTTTATAGTTTCACATGAGTAGGTACCCAAATTCCCATTATATTATCATGACACATTCCCTTATTAACCTTTGTTCCCACAATCTTCCCAAACTCATTTAACACACAATTTCTATCTTAAGCTAACCAAAGATTCAATAGGGATATTTAATTATTTTTTTGTTTAAGGCTAGTAATGTGGTAAAATGTAGAACAAATGGGGTTAAAACGGCTCAAAGTGGCTAACAAAGGTAATTAAAAGGTAGGCTTATTTGGGATAAGTGAGTTAAACAAATAATGGCCTCAATAATATGCATGCATAAAACACATTAACATTGGACATATAGGATAAAACAAATTTCAAATTACAATCATAGAGAAGTAAACACACAAGAAAAACTATTTATGGTTAAATAATGTAACCATGTACTTAGGCTCAAAATTTCACGGGTTGTGTGTTCTTAGCTTTTTAAACTATGTTCGAAATACAACTTTAAACAAATTTAACATAAAAATTTTGATTTAAATTAGTGAAATTTTTCAAAATTAGGGTCTTAGGAGAAACTTATTATTTTTTCAATCAAGTAGAACATGCATGCAATTAACCTATTACTATGCAATCTATCCTATTTTACAAAAGAAAAACTAACTAAATATCCTATTTTATTGGTGTTAAGGAAGAGAAATTACCTTCGGAAGTCAGGTACTGACCGACCTCCCTACACTTAAGGCTTTGCACTGTCCTCGGTGCCATCTGTCAGGAACAAAGGGGGGCTGGTAGCAGTATCTCCACAGTCGGGACCGTCATGGCTCCCTGTGCTGGTAAAGGAAGTGGAGTCCAGAGTGTCAGGGTCTTTGCCAAGTCTGTGGTTGCCTGTGAGTAGCTCCTTGAGGTAATTGAATCGGCGCTGGTTGCGGTGCTCTCGTAGCTTCGCCTTCTGGTCTTGCCGGTCTAACATCTCCAGTATTTGATGCAGCAGCTGACTTGTTGAAGGTGCTTGTGGTGTTGAAGGAGGAATGTATGCAACTTGTTCTACGAACTGACTGGTAGTGGCTGTTGGTGGCCTGAGATATTTCCCATTAGGGATGTACTGATCATCCCGTGGAAGCATGGCTTTGGTGTCCCCAGCTCTGTAGGAGACTCCAGCTGCTGAGACGAGATCTAAAACCAAGGCGGGGAAAGGTAAGTTGCCCGCAATCTGTACATGTCCCATAGCATTCTGAATGTGTCTTGGTAGAGTCAGAGGCTAGTCTGTGAGGATGCACCATAGTTGAACGGCCATGTTTGCAGTGAAGGAGGACTCATGAGTGCTCAGAAAGACGTAACGGGACATGATCTGTGCCCATACTCGAGCCTCCAAGGTAAGTGCTGAAGCCGATATTCCCTTAGGGTGGGAACGATGGTATCCAAAAATCCATCTGCAGCCAGGTTATGCAATAACTCTGAGAACAACGTCCCAATCAAATTTGTACGTCCAGCGCTTAAGTGCGGCCTCTTGAAATGCGTCCAGTCCTTCTGGAGCAGGGGGAAGATCTAGAGCTCATTGAATGGCCTCTTCTGTAATGGGGACTTGCTTCTGACGGACATAGACAGACTGCAGGGTTGGCAGGTGGAAATTAGAGTAGAACTCGACTACCCAGGAAAGATTAACCTGCCGTGGCTGTCTCTGTAAGAATCCCATTGTCGTCGCTTAATTCGCGGCTCAACAAATTCAACAATACGGGTCAGGAGGATAAGAAGGTATTCATTGTTGTAACACCTTTCTGCCAGGATGGGGAACATCTGCTCATAGTAGCGGTTGGTAAATCGCGCAGTGTCCTTTGCTGGGAAGGCTTTCTCTTTTTCATCGACCTTTATAATCCTCTTAGTTCTTTTTGTTGAGGGCTTAACTGCAGTTGAAGATGGCTTTGCCACTAATGCTCTTTTTGTTCCTCTCCTTGCTGTTGATTTGGGAGTAGCTTTCTCCTTGACTTTCTTGGTGGCCATCGTAAAAAAAAAAAAGGAAAGTACGTTAAAATGTCAAGGGTTAGAGCAAGGAAGAGAATAGGAAAGGTGGTAATCAATGAACAGCAAAGAAGAATGATGTTAACACATAGTCATGACTACATGTGAAAAGTCATCAATGGAAATATAGCAAGTGAATGGGATGACAGTTAAATGCAAGGTGTTTATTGGCATGCCGGCAAAGGCATGAGTAGCATAGATCAAGCATTCAATGTCTGAGGGTGATTACCAAGTCTTCCAAACTAACAATCTGTTTGTATTAACAATTATATATAATTAATAAAATAGAAAAAGGGTTTTGTAAAAAGTAAGCATTCAGAGTAGTAGATTAAAAGAAATCTGAAAATAGTGCACAATGCCATACGGGCTTTTTTCACAAACACTTAGCATGCATGGTAAATACGGTATAGAAAGTATTAAATTGAACATGCAAGCAACCCTTTAAGAAGTAATATTTAATTGTCAAACAATTTCTTAATAATTCACAAGCAAAATGTAGAAGAAAATAGATACTCAATTAAATTTCCAACACCAATTGAAGGAACAAAGAAAAAGAAAGAAAAAGAAAATATAGATAATGAAAGTAAAAAGAAACTAATTAAGAAAACATGAATAAAAGAAAAAGAAAAAAAATAATAAAAAAGTAAAGAAGGAAGAAGAAATAAACCTTGATAATGGATGTGAAAAAGAAAAAGGGAGATAGTGAGAAAGAAGGAAGAAGAAGGAAGGGGGGAAGAAAGAAGAAGTAAAAAGAAAAAGTAGGATTTGGGGAAGAAAAAAAAGATAAGATATTTGGCAGATTTAGATGAGTTGTGCGGCGCATGTGATGCGGACGCGTGGGTCACGCGTCCACGTGAATAGCGCTTAGGTGAAGTGACGCGGAAGCGTCAGTCACGCGGACGCGTGACATGGATTGTGCTGGTGGCGTGAGGGCAGCCTCGCGTTCGCACAACTCTCTGTGTGAACCTCATTTTGCCAAATTCTAGGGTGACGCAGTCGCGTGGTTGACGTGATCGCGTGAATGGCCATACGTAGAAAAAATGACGCAGATGCGTGGGGCACGCGTTCACGTGGCTCGGCTTGTGCTTCTAGCATGAGTCCAGCCCAACTCCAGCTCAACTCTCTACGATACACCCTTTTTACGTCGATATTTTAGGGCACGCGTTTGCGTGTGTGACGCGGACGCGTAGGAGGCCTTTTTCCCACATGGCGCGGACGCGCGGGCAACGCGGTCGCGTGGATCAAATTGTGCCATAGGCACACCTCCAGCCACGCTCTCGCATGACTCTCTGTAAAATCTCTTTTCTTCCTCGAGGCACATATGACGCGGACACGTCGGCGACGCAGTCGCGTCGCGTGCCCCTCTTTTTTTTTTGATGCAATATGCAAATGCAGATGCAAACTATAGGCACTGGTACTGAGATAAGTTATTGAAAAAGGAAATTGAGGAGAGGGGGAGGAACGATCATACTATGGTGGGTTGTCTCCCACCCAGCACTTTGCTTTAACGTCCTTAAGATGGACGCTCCACGAGCTCAGTCTTCTACTGTGGGTGGATCTTCCAAGAGGAAAATCTTTAGCTCCTGGTTTTTCGCCATCTTTTCGCCATGAAATAACTTCAAGCGATGTCCATTTACCTTTATAAGTTTGGAACTTGAAGGATGGCTCATGTGAAAGACTCTGTATGGCTCCGCCCTCTCTACTCGATAGGGACCGTCCCCTCTGGATCTCAGCTTGCCTGGCATGAGCCGCAATCTGAAGTTGTAAAGGAGGACTAAGTCCCTAGGTTGAAACTCTCTTCTCTTGATGTTCTTATCATGCACAGCTTTCACCTTCTCTTTATACATCCTGGAGTTTTCATAAGCTTCTAGGCAAAGCTTCTCTAATTCTTGCAGTTGCAACTTCCGTTCAGCTCTGGCTTTCTCATATTCCATGTTGATCTCTCTCACCGCCCAGAATGCTTTGTGTTCTATCTCTACTGGGAGGTGACAGGCTTTTCCATAAACCAAGCGGAAGGGACTCATTCCTATAGGCGTCTTGTATGCAGTCCGATATGCCCAAAGTGCGTCTTGTAGCTTGGCGCTCCAGTCCTTCCTATGAGGCTTGACTATTTTCTCCAGGATACGCTTTATTTCTCTATTTGACACATCCGCTTAGTCTGCGGGTGGTATGCTGTGGCTACTTTGTGAATAACGCCATGCTTCTTCAATAGGGTGCTCAGTCTCCTATTACAGAAATGGGTACCTTGATCGCTCACGATTGCTCGTGGTGATCCAAAGCGACAGATAATATGGTTTCTAACAAAAGAGACAACAGTGTTAGCATCATCGGCACGGGTAGGAATTGCTTCCACCCATTTAGAAACATAATCCATAGCTAACAATATGTATGTAAAACCGCTTGAGTTTGGAAACGATCCCATGAAGTCAATGCCCCAAACATCAAAAATCTCACAGAACAACATAATTTGTTGGGGTATCTCATCCCTCTTGGATATGTTACCAAACCTTTGGCATGGGGAACAAGATTTACAAAAAGTAGTAGCATCTTTAAAAAGAGTGGGCCACCAGAATCCACAGTCTAGGATTTTTCTAGCTGTCCTTTGAGGACCAAAATGTCCACCACTCTCAGATGAGTGGCAGGCCTCTAAAATGGACTGGAATTCTGATTGAGGCATACATCTCCTAATTATCTGGTCAGCACCATACCTCCACAGATAGGGGTCATCCCATATATAATATTTGGACTCGCTTTTCAGCTTGTCCCTCTCGTGCTTAGTAAAATTTGGAGGGAAAGTATGGCTAACTAGATAATTAGCTACAGGTGCATACCAAGGAACTACTTCAGATATTGCATGCAAGCTGTCAAAAGGAAAAGCATCATTGATAGGAGCGGAGTCATCCTTAATGTGCTAAAGGTGACTCAAGTGGTCTGCTACTAAATTCTGAGAACCACTCCTATCCTTAATTTCTAAATCAAATTCTTGTAGCAGCAATATCCATCGTATTAGCCTTGGTTTGGACTCATTTTTGCCTAATAAATATTTAGAGCTGCATGGTCTGAGTACACTACCACCTTAGTACCAAGTAAATAGGCTCGGAATTTATCCAGAGCAAAAACAATAGCCAAAAGCTCTTTCTCAGTAGTAGTGTAATTAGACTGACCAGCATCTAATGTCTTGGAAGCATAAGCAATTACGAAAAGATCCTTACTTGCATACTGGGCTAGTGCTGCTCCCACAGCATGGTTGGAAGCATCACACATAATCTCAAAGGGCTGGCTCCAGTCTGGTCCTCTCACAATTGGAGCTTGAGTTAAGGCGATCTTTAGCTTGTCGAACGCCTCTATACAATCCTCACTGAACTCGAACTCAATATCTTTCTACAAAAGTCTGGATAAGGGCAGTGCTACCTTACTGAAGTCCTTGATGAACCACCGGTAGAAACCTACATGGCCAAGGAACGAATGAACTTCCCTCACGGAGGAGGGGTAAGGCAGACTAGAAATGACATTTACCTTTGCCGGATCTACAGAAATACCAGTGTTAGAGATAACATGTCCTAGTACAATACCTTGTTTGACCATAAAATGGCATTTTTCAAAATTTAAAACAAGGTTTGAACTAACACACCTGTCTAACACTCTAGATAGACTATCCAAGCAAAGATTAAAGGAATCACCGTATACGCTAAAATCATCCATAAAAACCTCCAGACAGTTCTCAATAAGATCAGAGAAAAGACTCATCATACACCTTTGGAAAGTAACTGGTGCATTGCACAAGCCAAATGGCATTCTCTTATAAGCATAAGTCCCAAAAGGACATGTAAAAGTAGTCTTTTCCTGATCTTCAAGAGCTATATGAATCTGGAAATAGCCTGTGTAACCATCTAAAAAGCAATAATGTGATTTACCTGACAGGCAATCCAGCATTTGATCAATGAATGGCAGGGGGTAGTGATCCTTACGAGTGGCCTGGTTGAGGCGCCTGTAATCAATGCAGACCCTCCAGGCGTTCTGTACTCTGGTTGCTATGAGCTCTCCATGCTCATTCTTCACTGTAGTGACTCCAGACTTCTTGGGCACCACTTGTACTGGGCTTACCCATTCATTGTCTGAGATGGGGTAGATGATATCTGCCTCAAGTAGTCTGGTCACTTCCTTTTTGAAAACCTCTAAGATAATGGGATTCAGTCTTCTCTGGGGTTGACGAACAAGCCTTGCTCCCTCTTCTAAAAATATTCTGTGCTCACAAACTTGAGGGTTGATGCCTACTATGTCTGCCAAGCTCCACCCAATTGTCTTCTTGTGTCTCCTCAGCAGACTAAGTAACTGCTCCTCTTGTTGAGAAGTGAGTTCCCTTGCAATGATTACTGGGAGCTTCTGATCATCCTCAAAGTAAGCATACTTTGCCCAAGTTTAGATGACAGAAACTGGCGTTCAACGCCAGCTTTCTGCCCTATTCTGGCGTTAAACGCCAGAAACAAGTTGCAAATCAGAGTTAAACGCCAGAAACAGGTTACAACCTGGCGTTTAACTCCAAAAGAAGTCTCTACACATGAAAGCTTCAATGCTCAGCCCAAGCACACACCAAGTGGGCCCTAGAAGTGGATTTCTGCATCATTTACTTATTTTCTGTAACCCTAGCTACTAGTTTAGTATAAAAACTACTGTTAGTGATGTATATTATATCTTTTGATCATGTTTTGATTATTGAACCCTCTTTGGGAGGCTGGCCATTCGGCCATGCCTGGATCATTATCACTTATGTATTTTCAATGGTAGAGTTTCTACACACCATAGATTAAGGTGTGGAGCTCTGCTGTTCCTCATGAATTAATGCAAAGAACTATTGTTTTTCTATTCAACTCAAGCCTATTTCTTCTCTAAGATATTCATTCGCACACAAGAATATGATGAATGTGATGATTATGTGACGCTCATCACCATTCTCACTTATGGACACGTGGCTGACAAATACTTCCGTTCTACATGAAAACAAGCTTGAATGCATATCTCTTAGCCTCCTGATTTACGATCAGAGTCTTTGTGGTATAGGCTAGATTATTGGCGGCCATTCTTGAGATCTAGAAAGTCTAAACCTTGTCTGCGGTATTCTGAGTAGGATCTGGGAAGGGATGGATGTGACGAGCTTCAAACTCGCGAGTGTTGGGCGTAGTGACAAACGCAAAAGGATTACTGGATCCTATTCTAGCATGATCGAGAACCGACAGATGATTAGCCGTGCGGTGACAGTGCATTTGGACCATTTTCACTGAGAGGACGGGAAGTAGCCATTGACAACGGTGATGCCCAACATACAGCTTGCCATAGAAAGGAGTATGAAGGATTGGATGGAGGCAGTAAGAAAGCAGGGATTCAGAAGGAACAAAGCATCTCCATACGCTTATCTGAAATTCTCACCAATGAATTACATAAGTATCTCTATCTTTATTTTACGTTTTATTTATCTTTTAATTATTAAAACTCTATAACCATTTGAATCCGCCTGACTGAGATTTACAAGGTGACCATAGCTTGCTTCAAGCCGACAATCTTCGTGGGATCGACCCTTACTCACGTAAGGTTTATTACTTAGACGACCCAGTGCACTTGCTGGTTAGTTGTATCGGAATTGTGAAAAAGAACTAAGATTATGAATGTGCGTATTAAGTTTTTAGCGCCATTACCAAGGAATGAACAATCACGATTTCGTGCACCAAGTTTTTCGCGCCGTTGCCGGGGATTGTTCGAGTTTGGACAACTGACGGTTCATCTTGTTGCTCAGATTAGGTAATTTTATTTTAATTTTAAGCTTTTTATTTTTATTATTTTATTTTTATTTTCGAAAAATTTTCAAAAAAAATATTTTTATAAAATAAATAAATTATTCTATGGCTTCAGAATTTTTAAGAATGAATTCTAGAGTTTCATGATGATCTGTTGAAGTCTGGCTGGCTGTAAAGCCATGTCTAATCCTTTGGACCGAGGTTTCAACTATCGTTAGAGAAGAGCTTCTTTGTCTTTCTCAGCAATTTAGCTTTTGTATGTAATGATCTGCTAAAGCTTAGCTGGCTATTGGCCATGTCTAGTGTTTTGGACCGGAGCTTTCACTGAAAGCTTGGCTGGCTAGTAAGCCATGTCTAATTCCTAGACCGGAGTTTTAGACTAACATTGCATGATTCCTGGAATTCTCATTAAAAATTTTGAAATCCTTATTTTTCTTTTTGCAATTAATTTTCGAAAAATCCAAAAAAATTAATAAAATCATAAAAACCAAAAAAAAAAATTGATGTTTCTTGTTTGAGTCTATTGTCAATTTTTAAGTTTGATGTCAATTGCATCTTTTTTAATTTCATTAAAATTTTCGAAAACTCATGCATGGTGTTGTTCATAATCTTCAAGTTGTTCTTGATGATTTGCTTTGTTTGATCTTTGTATTTTTATGTTTTGTGTCTTTTCTTGTTTTTCATATGCATTTTCAATTTGTTAGTGTTTAAAGTTTGAAAATTTCTAAGTTTGGTGTCTTTCATATTTTTCTTTTCTTAAAAATTTTCAAAAATAAGTTCTTGGTGTTCATCTTGACATTCAAAATGTTCTTGGTGTTCATCTTGACATTCAAAGTGTTCTTGCATGCATCATGTGTTTTGATTCATAATTTTCATGTTTTGAGTCTTTTGGTTATTTTTCTCTTTCTTCATTAAAAAAAATTCAAAAATAAAAAATATCTTTCCCTTATTCTCTCATAAATTTTCGAAAATTTGGTTTGATTTAGTCAAAAAGTTTTTAAAATTAATTGTTTCTTATGAGTCAAATCAAATTTTCAGTTTAAAAATTCTATCTTTTTCAAATCTTTTTCAAAAATCAAATCTTTTTCATTTTTTCTTTCATATTTTCGAAATTTTCAAAATTTATTTTCAAAATCTTTTTCTTATTTCTATTTTGTATTTTCGAAATTAATGCTAACAATTAATGTTATTGATTCAAAAATTTTAAGTTTCTTACATGCCTAGTAAGAAAGGTTCAATCTTTAAATTTTAAAATCATATCTTTTTGTTTCTTGTTAGTCAAGTAATCAACTTTAATTTTCAAAATCAAATATTTTTAAATTTCTTTTTCAAATCTTTTTCAAAATAAATTTCAATCACATCTTTTTCAAAATCAATTACAAAATCTTTTCTAACCTCTTATCTTTTCAAAATTGATTTTCAAATCTTTTTCAATTAATCTTATCTTTTTTAAAACTACCTAACTAATTTTCTCTCTCTAATTTTCGAAAATCACTAACCTCTTTTTTAAAATTTCTTTTCATTAACTAATTATTTTAAATTTTAATTTTAATTTTATTCCTTTTCGTATTTTCGAATTATAACTAATATTTAAAATAAAAACAAAAATATTTTTATTTTATTTTATTTAATTTTCGAATTCTTCTCCCTCTCATCTCCTTCTATTTATTTATTTATCTACTAACACCCCTCTTTCACTCAAAAATTTGATCCCGCTCTTCCCCTCTGTGTTTGAATTCTTATCTTTTCCTTCTTCTATTCTTCTCTTCATATACTCATATAAGGAATCTCTATACTGTGACATAGAGGATTCCATATTTTCTTTTCTGTTCTCTTCTTTTTCATATGAGCAGGAACAAA
Source organism: Arachis ipaensis (assembly GCF_059453495.1). NCBI lineage: Eukaryota > Viridiplantae > Streptophyta > Magnoliopsida > Fabales > Fabaceae > Arachis > Arachis ipaensis. The sequence continues at coordinate 56,761,064 of NC_142439.1, read as the reverse complement.
GATAAGAACATTCTTGTTGAAGCTGATCCTGAACCTGAAAGGACTCTGAAGAGGAAGCTAAGGGAAGCTAAAGCACAACTCTCTAGAGAAAATCTGACAGAAATTTTCGAAAAAGGAGACATGGCCGAACCCAACAACAATGCAAGGAAGATGCTTGGTGACTTCACTGTACCAAATTCCAACTTACATGGAAGAAGCATCTCAATCCATGTCATTGGAGCAAACAATTTTGAGCTAAAGCCTCAATTAGTTTCTCTGATGCAATAGAATTGCAAGTTTCATGGACTTTCATCAGAAGATCCTTTTTAGTTCTTAACTGAATTCTTGCAGATCTGTGATACTATTAAGACCAATGGGGTTGATCCAGAGGTCTACAGGCTTATGCTTTTCCCATTTGCTGTAAGAGACAGAGCTAGAATATGGTTGGACTCTCAACCTAAAGATAGCCTGAACTCTTGGGATAAGCTGGTCACGGCTTTCTTAGCCAAGTTCTTTCCTCCTTAAAATCTTAGCAAGCTTAGAGTGGATGTTCAAACCTTCAAACAGAAAGAAGGCGAATCCATCTATGAAGCTTGGGAGAGATACAAGCAACTGACCAAAAAGTGTCCTTCTGACATGCTTTCAGAATGGACCATCCTGGATATATTCTATGATGGTCTATCTGAATTATCAAAGATGTCATTGGACCATTTTGCAGGTGGATCCATTCACCTAAAGAAAACGCCTGCAGAAGCTCAGGAACTCATTGACATGGTTACAAATAACCAGTTTATGTACACTTCTGAAAGGAATCCTGTGAGTAATGGGACGCCTCAGAGGAACGGAGTTCTTAAAATTGATAATCTGAATGCCGTATTTTCTCAGAATAAAATATTGACTCAGCAAGTCAATATGATTTCTCAGATTCTGAATGGATTGCAAGCTACATCCAACAGTACTAAAGAAGCATCTTCTGAAGAAGAAGCTTATGATCTTGAGAACCCTGCAATAGCAGAGGTGAATTACATGGGAGAACCCTATGGAAACACCTATAATCCCTCATGGAGAAATCATCCAAATTTCTCATTGAAGGATCAACAAAAGCCTCAACAAGGCTTTAATAATGGTGGAAGAAACAGGTTTAGCAATAGTAAGCATTTTCCATCATCCTCTCAGCAACAGACAGAGAATTCTGAGCAGAATCCATCTAGCTTAGCAAATATAGTCTCTGATCTATCTAAGGCCACTCTAAGTTTCATGAATGAAACAAGGTCCTCCATTAGAAATTTGGAGGCACAAGTGGGCCAGCTGAGTGAAGGAGTCACTGAAACTCCTTCTAGTACTCTCCCAAGCAATACAGAAGAGAAACCAAAAAGAGAGTGCAAGGCCATAACCTTACTTGGTGTGGCTGAACCCAGAGAGGAGGAGAAGGTTGTGAATCCTAGTGAGGAAGACCTCCTGGGATGTTCACTAACCAACAAGGAGTTTCTCTTTGAGGAACCAAAGAAATCTAAGGCTCATCTAGAGACCATAGAGATTCCATTGAACCTCCTTTTACCATTCATGAGCTCTGATGACTATTCATCTTTTGAAGAAGATGAAGACATTGTTCAAGGGCAAGTTGCCCAGTATTTAGGAGCAATCATGAAGCTGAATGCCAAGCTATTTGGTAACGAGACTTGGGAGAACGAGCTTCCATTGCTCATTAATGAACTAAATATCTGGGTTCAGCACATTTTACCTCAAAAGAAATAGGATCCTGGTAAATTCCTAATTTCCTGTAACATAGGCACCATGACCTTTGAGAAGGCTCTGTGTGACCTAGGGTCAGGCATAAACTTAATGCCACTCTCTGTAATGGAGAAACTAGGAATCTTTGAGGTACAGGCTGCCAAATTCTCATTAAAGATGGCAGATAAATCCATGAAACAGGCTTATGGACTAGTAGAGGACGTGTTAATAAAGGTTGAAGGCCTTTACATCCCTACTGATTTCATAATCCTAGACACTGGGAAGGATGAGGATGAATCCATCATCCTTGGAAGACCCTTCCTAGCCACAGCAAAAGCTGTGATTGATGTGGACAGAGGAGAGTTGGTCCTTCAACTGAATGAGGACTACCTTGTATTTAAGACTCAAGCTTCTCCTTCTGTAACCATGGAGAGGAAGCATGAAAAGCTTCTCTCACTGCCGAGTCAACCAAAGCCCCCACAGTCAAACTCTAAGTTTGGTGTTGGGAGGCCACAACCAAACTCTAAGTTTGGTGTTGAACCCCCACATTCAAACTCTAAGTTTGGTGTTGGGAGGTCCCAACAATGTTCTGAAACATCTGTGAGGCTCCATGAGAGCTCACTGTCAAGCTATCGACATTAAAGAAGCACTTGTTGGGAGGCAACCCAATGTTATTTAATTATATCTATTTATTTTCCATTGCTATTTTATGTTTTCTTTAGGTTGATGATCATGTGAAGTCACAAAAACTACTGAAAAATCAAAAATAGAATGAAAAACAGCATTAAAAATAGCTCACCCTGGAGGAAGAGCTTACTGGCGTTTAACGCCAGAAAGAAGCATCAAGCTGGCGTTAAACGCCAAAAACAAGCACCAGACTAGCGTTTAACGCCAGAACAGAGCATGAAAATGGCGTTTAACGCGAAGAATGGGAGAAAAGCTGACCTTTAACGCCAGAAACAAGCAGCAATCTGGCGTTAAACGTCAAGATTGCACTACAAGGGCGTTTACATGCCTAATAGGAGCAGGGATGATACATCCTTGACCCCTCAAAATCTGTGGATCCCACAGGATCCCCACCTACCCCACCTCTCTCTCTCCCCCTCCATCTCCTCCATTTTCTTCTTCTTCCCCTTCTTTCTTTCTTCTTTTGCTCGAGGACGAGCAAACCTTTTAAGTTTGGTGTGATAAAAGCATTGGTAAAAGCATTGCTTTTTTTTTCCATAACCATTTATGGCACCTAAGGCCGGAGAAACCTCTAGAAAGAGGAAAGGGAAGACAAAAGCTTCCACCTCCGAGTCATGGGAGATGGAAAGATTCATCTCAAGGGTCCATAGCTCAGTAGTATAGCATTTGACAGCACAACAAGAGAGCCCACTCATGGACCTCAACAAGAGCATGACGAATTCCCTCACCAAGAAATCCCTGAGATGCTTCAAGGGATACATTTTCCACACAACTATTGGGAGCAACTAAGGATAGGAGCACCAAAATCACTAGGGATGAAGCAACAGAGGCAAGGAAGAGACATAGAGGAGCTCAAGAACACAATTGGTTCTTCAAGAGGAAGAAGACGCCACCCTCACTAAGGTGGACCCGTTCCTTAATCTCCTTGTTCTTATTTTTCTGTTTTTCGTTTACTATGCTCTATGTTTATTTATGTTTATGTCTTTATTACATGATCATTAGTGTTTAAGTGTCTATGTCTTAAAGCTTTGAATGTCCTATGAATCCATCACCTTTCTTAAATGAAAAATGTTTTAATTACAAAAGAACAAGAAGTACATGATTTTGAATTCATCCTTGAAATTAGTTTAATTATTTTGATGTGGTGACAATACTTTTTGTTTTCTGAATGAATGCTTGAACAGTGTATATGTCTTTTGATATTGTTGTTCATGAATGTTAAAATTGTTGGCTCTTGAAAGAATAATGAAAAAGGATAACTGTTATTGATAATCTGAAAAATCATAAAATTGATTCTTGAAGCAAGAAAAAGTAGTGAAAACAAAAGCTTGCAGAAAAAAAAATTGGCGAAAAAATAATAATAAAGAAAAAGAAAAAGCAAGCAGAAAAATCCAATAGCCTTTAAAACCAAAAGGCAAGGGTAATAAAAAGGATCCAAGGCTTTGAGCATCAGTGGATAGGAGGGCCCAAAAGGAATAAAATCCTAGCGTAAGCGGCTAAACCAAGCTGTCCCTAACCATGTGCTTGTGGCGTGAAGGTGTCAAGTGAAAACTTGAGACTGAGCGGTTAAAGTCGAGGTCCAAAGCAAAAAGAAGAGTGTGCTTAAGAACCCTGGGCACCTCTAATTGGGGACTCTACCAAAGCTGAGTCACAATCTAAAAAGGTTCACCCAGTTATGTGTCTGTGGCATTTATGTATCCGGTGGTAATACTAGAAAACAAAGTGCTTAGGGCCATGGCCAAGACTCATAAAATAGCTGTGTTCAAGAATCAAAATACTGAACTAGGAGAATTAATAACACTATCTGAATTCTGAATTCCTATAGATGCCAATCATTCTGAACTTCAAGGGATAAAGTGAGATGCCAAAACTGTTCAGAGGCAAAAAGCTACTAGTCCCGCTCTTCTAATTGGAGCTAAGTTTCAATGATATTTTGGAATTTATAGTATATTCTCTTCTTTTTATTCTATTTGATTTTCAGTTGCTTGGGGACAAGCAACAATTTAAGTTTGGTGTTGTGATGAGCGGATAATTTATACGCTTTTTGGCATTGTTTTTACATAGTTTTTAGTATGATTTAGTTAGTTTTTAGTATATTTTTATTAGATTTTAATTAAAAATCACATTTCTGGACTTTACTAGGAGTTTGTGTGTTTTTCTATAATTTCAGGTAATTTCTGGCTGAAATTGAGGGACTTGAGCAAAAATCTGATTCAGAGGCTGAAGAAGGACTGCAGATGCTGTTGGATTCTGACCTCCCTGCACTCAAAGTGGATTTTCTGGAGCTACAGAAACCAAAATGGCACGCTCTCAATTGCATTGGCAAGTAGACATCCAGGGCTTTCCAGAAATATATAATAGTCTATACTTTGTCCGAGTTTAGATGACGCAAACTGGCGTTCAACGCTAGCTTTCTGCCCTATTCTGGCGTTAACCGCCAGAAACAAGTTGCAAATCAGAGTTAAACGTCAGAAACAGGTTACAACCTGGCGTTTAACTCCAAAAGAAGTCTCTAAACATGAAAGCTTCAATACTCAGCCTAAGCACACACCAAGTGGGCCCCAGAAGTAGATTTCTGCATCATTTAATAATTTTCTGTAACCCTAGCTACTAGTTTAGTATAAAAAATACCGTTTGTGATTTATTTTATATCTTTTGATCATGTTTTGATGATTGAACCCTCTTTGGAAGGCTGGCCATTCAGCCATGCCTAGACCATTATCACTTATGTATTTTCAATGGTAGAGTTTCTACACACCATAGATTAAGGTGTGGAGTTCTGCTGTTCCTCATAAATTAATGCAAAGTACTATTGTTTTTCTATAAACTCAAGCTTATTTTTTCTCTAAGATATTCATTTGCACACAAGAATATGATGAATGTGATGATTATGTGACGCTCATCACCATTCTCACTTATGAACGCGTGCCTGACATACACTTCCGTTCTACATGAAAACAAGCTTGAATTGATATCTCTTAGCCTCCTGATTTACGATCAGAGTCTTTGTGGTATAGGCTAGAATTATTGGCGGCCATTCGTGAGATCCGGAAAGTCTAAACCTTGTCTGTGGTATTTCGAGTAGGATCTGGGAAGGGATGGCTGTGACGAGCTTCAAACATGCGAGTGCTGGGCATAGTGACAGACGCAAAAGGATTACTGGATCCTATTCTAGCATGATCGAGAACCGACAGATGATTAGCCGTGCGGTGACAGCGCAGTTATACCATTTTCACTGGGAGGACGGGAAGTAGCCACTGACAACGGTGATGCCCAACATACATCTTGCCATAGAAAGGAGTATGAAGGATTGGATGAAGGCAGTAGGAAAGCAGGAATTCAGAAGGAACAAAGCATCTCCATACGCTTATCTGAAATTCTCACCAATGAATTACATAAGTATCTCTATCTTTATTTTACGTTTTATTTATCTTTTAATTATTAAAACTCTATAACCATTTGAATCCGCCTGACTGAGATTTACAAAGTGACCATAGCTTGCTTCAAGCCGATAATCTTCGTGGGTTCGACCCTTACTCACGTAAGGTTTATTACTTGGATGACCCAGTGCACTTGCTGGTTAGTTGTATCAGAATTGTGAAAAAGAACTAAGATTATGAACGTGCGTATTAAGTTTTTAGCGCCGTTACCATGGAATGAACAATCACGATTTCGTGCACCAACCCCTAATGGTTACGTTAACTATGCACTGTCCTGGGTTACTACATTTTTCAGGTATATCCCCCATTAAAGCAGATATGGAACTACCTAAAGGAATAGTTTCTAATTCATTAATCTTATCCTTATGTATGCATAGATCCTTTAGAAATTTTTCATATTTAGGTACTTGCTGAATAACATCAAAAAGGAGAACAGTTACCTCAACCTTTTTGAAGATTTCTACCATTTTAGGGTCAAGTTCCATCTGTTTCCTAGATTTCCTTGCAAGGTGTGAAAATGGGATAGGGATAGCGTCTCTTACGACTTTTGCTTCTTTTGGTTCTCCATTCCTTGGTTGAACTGCTTCTTCTTCAACCATGTCTTGTATTTCATCTTCCTCTTCCACATCCTCCACTTAAACCATGTCTGCATTTGGGGTGTGTTCCTGTGGGCTTGGCTCCTCCTGATTCCTCTCTTGCAGTGTGGTTCTGGACCTTAGGGTGATGGCATTGATGCCACCCTTTGGATTGGGTAAGGGTTGAGAAGGAATTCCACTGGAGCTTGCAGGTTGAGTGTTAGAAGTGCTGGATGATCCCATCTGAGAGACGAGAGCTTGTATAGCGGATGTTAGACTGTTGAGTGTACCTTCCATGTTCTTTTGTCCTTGTGCAATAGACTGAAGTAACCCGTCATTGGAAGAGGAGGGGTAAGTGATTTGAGGGACCTGCTGTTGGTTGTTCTGAGGTGCTTGGGCTTGCCTTAGGTGAGGTGCTCTGTAAGACTGGTTCTGGTTCTACTGTCTGTTGTTGTTATTATTGCACCTCTGATTTTCCTGGTTGTCTCTGCCTCCTCTGTTATAGTTGTCCCTCCAGCCATGGTTGGAATTATCTCTCCAGCTATGGTTGGAGTTGTCTTGCCAACTCTGGTTATAGTTCCCACCTTGGTTGTAGTTGCCGCCTTGTTGGTAGGAGCTTTGATTTGGGCGGTCATAGAAATTGTGAGTGGCTGCCAAGGTGTTGTCCTTTTGTTGGAGCTGTGGACACTCATCAGTATAATGACTATAATCAGCGCATATCCTGCATACCCTCTGAGGAACCAGTTGTTGACTATGTTAGGGTGAGGGAGGTTGAGACTGTTGTTGATTCAGGTTTATTTGCTTCAGTAGATTGGTCACCTCTCCCAGAGCTTTAGTGAAAGTAGCAGTCTCACCACTAGAGGACACCTCCGCAACAATCTTAGGATGGTTGGTCTTGTGTCTAGTGTTCTGGGTAGATTCAACCAGATCAGCGATCAGCTGCCACGCTTTTGTCGCCGTCTTGTACTTCTTCAGAGAGCCATTACTTGCAGCATCTAATGTAGTTTTATCTTGAGGCTTCATACCTTGTGTAAAGTAACTGATCAACACCATCTCATCAATCTTGTGGTGGGGACATGAGTCCAAGAGGTTTCTGAAACGTTCCCAATATTCATAGAGGGTCTCTAATTCTCCTTGGATAATGCAGGAGATCTCTTTCCTTAGTCTGTCTGTAACTTCAGCTAGAAAGTATTTGTCCAGAAACTCCCTCCTGAGCGCGTCCCAGTCGGTAACTACTGCCTCCGATTGAGTGTAGTACCACTCCCTCGCCTTTTCCTCAAGAGAAAATGGGAAAGCCATAAGCAAAATAGTAGTTTCATCTACACCATGACGCCTAACAGTAGAACAGGTTGTCTGGAAATCCCTGAGGTGCTTTATGTGCTCCTGAGCAGGTAAGCCATGAAACTTTGGTATCAAGTTGATTAGCGACATCTTCAGTTCAAAATCTGCAGCCAGATTTGGGTGACGCGCTTGATACACTTGTAGGGTAAAATCTGGGGCTCCTGCCTCCTGGAGGGTAATCCTCCTAGGTGCTGCCATGTCACCTGCACGTGAATCAACTGAATCAGTAGTAGAGGAGCTTGTTTCCTCCACAAATGGCGGTTCAGATTCACTCTCAGATAAGACTGGTGAATTGGCAACAACCACTTCACCACCCTCAGAGGCTAATTGACGCCGAGCTCGCCTAATATGGGAACGAGTTCTTTGAATTTCAGGATCAAAAGCGGTTGAGCTCGGATCAGGCAGTGAACGCATCATTCAACGAAAGAAGCATACAGCTCATGGTAACAAAATAAAATAACATAAAATGCAAATAAATAAATTCCAACCAATAAATTAGCACTCTATTGCAACTCCCCGGCAATGGTGCCAAAAATTGACGCGGTAGAAATTTGTAGATTAAAAATTATTAAGAAAAATGGCGTTGTAAATACAGCTCTTAACCAGCAAAAATCCACTTGTCAAAATCCCAGGTCGTCTCCCAACGAGTTGCAGGAAGATGTGCTATTTTACTAATCAGAGGTTTTCCAAAATGGTTTTTTAGTTGGATAAATATGAAATTAAATTAGAGAATTTATGTTATTTAAATAAAATCTCGACTGGGAGAAGATTAATCGGAAGTTCTATCCTTGTTGGAGTTTTCTCAAGATCAATCAATAATTAGTAGTTGTTTCCACTTAGTTAACCCTCAACGAATGAGGGAAAGTCAAGTTAAAAGTCAACTTCTATTCACAAGTCCTAATCCTCTCCCTTGGCAAGGATTAGAGTTAGTGACTAACAAGCCAACCAACAACGAACCAATTATAATTGAACTCTTGAGTATTCCAACTTAGGGTTCTCCTTTTAATCAACTCCCAATCAAGTTGGGAAACTACTCCATTATCATAAATGTAGACTTTACGAAATAAAAAGGGGAAATAAAAAGAGACGTGATAAACAATAATCAAAGAGATCAATTAAAATAAAAATAGTCTTGCATTAATGAACTCTAAAAGTAATCCAATGTTAACTCTGGAGAGATTAAGGATATGAAAGAGTAAGTAAAAAGTAAGTAAACAAACTAGAATGACCAAGTCCGGAGGTAGACTTTTCTCAATAACCAAAGCCAAAATCTTCAAATCCTCAATTATGAGTATATAGAGAAAAACCTAGGGGAATAGTGAAAATCAGATCTAAATTATGCGGAATGAATGTCGTACTTTGTCTCTGCATGTTTCCTGGCTCTAATCTGTGTTTCTGGGCCGAAAACTGGGTTAGAACGTGGCCCAGAATTCACGCCAGCGACTTCTGTAAATTCTGCAGATCGCGCACGCCACGCGACCGCGTCGTCCACGCGTTCGCGTCATCTGGCATTTTTCCGTTCCACGCGTGCGCGTTGTTCACGCATTCGCGTCACTGTGATTTTCTCCAATTCACGCGGTTGCGTGAGCCATGCGCCCGCGTCACTTTTCGCTGGTCATCTCCTCAACTTCTTGTGTTCCTTCCATCTTTGCAAGCTTCCTCTTCATTCTCTGAGCCATTCCTGCCCTATGAAACCTGAAACACTTAACACACGGATCATGGCATCGAATGGTATAAAGGAGGATAAAATAAAAAAATATACAATTAAAAGATCTTTAGGAAGCAAGTTTTCAATCATAGAACATTTTTAGGAAGGATTTGTAAATACATGCAAATCATATGAATAAGTGGGTGAAGACTTGATAAAACCACACAATTAAACACAATATAAATCATAAAATAGTGGTTTATCATGTATACGGAGGTAGTGGTTCTTGGGAGTAATTGGGTTGGAATCGGGGTGGCTCTATGTATGGTTCATACGGCTCATAGGGTGGTTGGTATGGTGGATATGGGTTAGGGTCATATAGAGGTGAATGGTGTAAAGGGGCTTGTGAGTATGGTGGTTCAAAGATGTGTTGGGGAGGTGGTTCATAAGCATATGGTGGAGCTTGTTGGTAACTACAAGGGGGTCCACCATATTCATAATCTTGGTACACTCCCTGGAATGGTTCTTGACCATAGTAATTTGGTGGAGGTGGTTTGTCATGAAAGGGTCCACCATAACTATTGTCTTGGTATGCATCACAGAATGGTTGTTGGTTATAGCGTATTGGAGGGGGTTGTTGCCATGAGAGTTGATCAAATCCTTGTGGCTCCTCCCATCTTTGATTCTTCCAACCTTGATGCATGTTCTTATTATAGCGCCCATTCCTTACAACAACATTGGAACCAAACTTAAAGCCAAAGGGGTGAGAATTTATAGTAGCAAGTAAAAATAAAAACTAAAAAATTAAAGAAAATAAACTCCTAAAACTAGAAACACTAACAAAGAAACGAAAAAGCAATTATTTACAGTAACCAATAATAAGGCACAGGTTTGCAATTCCCTGGTAAGGGCGCCATTTTGACGAATCGGGATTTTCTATCGGTAAAGAAATTCACAAATATATTCTCGTTGCTAGTATAGTTTCTAAACCAATAGAGAATCCTTTCGTACAAAAGTTTTAGTTGTCACTAAAGCAAACCCAATAAAATTTATAACCTCGGGTCGTCTCTCAAGGAATTGCAGGGAGGTGTATTTATTATTGGTTATGGAAGATTATCTTTTTGGGATTTTTGGAATAATGAACAGGAAAACTAAATTGCAAGAATTAAAGTAATAACTAATAAAGCTCTTAGCAAGGTATGAGAATTGGAAATCCTATCCTAGTTATCCTTATCAATTGTGATGAGAATTGTTTATTACTCCCACTTAGTTAACCCTTACTAAATAAAGGAAAGTCAAGTGGACTAATCAACTTGATTCCTCAAGTCCTAGTCAACTCCTAAGGAAAGACTAGCTTTAGAGGGATCCAAATCGACCAGCAAATTCCAATTATCAATCAACAAAGGAGTTTGATAACTCAAGTATCACCAATTACTCAACCAAAGCCAAAAAGAGAGAAATTTAAATATTGAAAGCATCAATCACATAAATTGGAGAAAGCAACCATAATCTGAAATACCTCAATTTGCATTAAATAAAGAAATCAAATCTAACATGGAGTTCATAAACCAAATTGGGAAAACAAACAAACTAAAGTAATAGAATAAATAAAAGTAGAAGAGAAATTAAATTAAAGGAACATTGAACCCCGAATGGAGAAGAAGTAAACCTAACCTAAGAGAAATCCTAAATCCTAAGACCTAAGAGAGAGGAGAGAGTCTCTCTCTCTAGAAACTACATCTAAAACCTAAAATTATGCATAATGAATTGTGTATGAATGAATTGATTCCCCCACTTTGTAGCTTCTAATATGTGTTTTCTGAGCCAAAAACTGGATTAAAAATAGCCCAGAAATTGCCTCCAATGATTTTTGATATGTCCAGCATGCGGCACTGTCACGCGCACGCGTCGTCCACGCGTACGCGTGGATTGAATTTTTGCCAGGTGATGCGTAAGCGTGATCCACGCGTGCGCGTCACTTATCTTCATGGCAGCTATGGTAAATTATATATCGTGGTGATGCCCCAGATGTTAGCTTTCTAATGCAACTATAACCGCCTAATTTGGACCTCTGTAGCTCAAGTTATGGTCGAATTAGTATGAAGGGGTCAGGCTAGATAGCTTAGCAATTCCTTCAGTTTCTTGTATTTCTTCTACTTTTTCATGCTTCCTTTCCATCCTCCAAGCCATTCCTGCCCTATAAAGCTTGAAATCACTTAACACATATATCACAGCTTCGAATGGTAATAAGAGAGGAATAAAATAAAATTAGCTAAATTAAGACCAAATAAATATGTTTTTAATCATAGCACAAAATCAGGAAGGAAAACGTAAAACATGCGAATTGTATGAATAAGTGTGAGAATAATGGATAAAATCCACCAGATTAAGCACAGGATAAACCCTAAAAATGGGGTTTATCAGACACCCCTTTCTAAATTGACGAGTGGAATTTTGTTGGTAGAGATCTATACTCACAACGTATTTATTTCCAGAAATATTTACTAGCGACTTTCCGCACGCTTCAATTTTTGGCGCCGTTATTGGGGAGTTGCAATAGTGCGCTACGTTATTGATTAGTGTAAATATGTTTACTTTTACATATTTGCATATTTTGTTTTGCTTTTATTACCCCGAGCTCTATGTTTCTTTCATTGAATGACGCGTTCGTTACCGGATCCGAGCTTAGCCGCGTTTGACCCTGAAATTGAAAGAACTATTTCACGTATAAGGCGAGCTCGGCGTCGGTTAGCCTATGAGGGTGGCGAAGTGGTTACTATCAATTCACCAGCCTTATCTGAGGACGAATCTGAAGTGTCATTTAAGGGAGAAACAAGCTCCTCTTCTACTGATTTTGCTGATTTACGCGCAGATAACATGGCAGCTCTGAGGAGGGTTACTCTCCGGGAAGCAGGAGCTTCGGACTTTACACTGCCACCGTTCCAAGCGCGTCATCCAAATATGGGTGCAGATGTTGAACTGAAGACTGCACTAATCAATCTACTGCCAAAGTTTGATGGCTTATCTGCTCAAGAGCCTCTCAAGCACCTAAGTGATTTTCAGACAGCCTGCTCTACTGTTAGGTGTCATGGTGCAGATGATAAACCCCTATTTTATGATTTATCTTGTGCTCAAATTGAGTTTTTATCAATTCTTCACCCGCTTATTCATGTAAATTGCATGGTTTCACTTTTCCTTCCTTATTTTATGATATATATGAAAACATGTTTCCTATGCTTTAAAATTATTAATTTTAATTATCCTTTATTACCATTCGATGCCGTGATCTGTGTGTTAAGTATTTTCAGGCTTTATAGGGCAGGAATGGCTTAGAAGATAGAAAGGAAACGTACACAAATGGAAGGAAAGCACAAAAATGGAGTTTTAAAGAAAAGGCAGCGATGCGAATGCATGGACGACGTGGACGCGTGCCTAGCGCAAAATGGCATCGACGCGTACGCGTGGACGACGCAGACGCGTGCCTAGAGCAGAACACTACCGACATGCACGCGTGACCAATGCGTACGCGTGAGAAAGGAAAACTCCAAACCACGCAAAGGCGTGACCCGCACGGACGCGTGACAGACGCCACGTGCAGGAATCTGCAGAAAACACCCTCAGTGATTTCTAGGCCCCTTTTTGGCCCAAATCCAAGTCTAGAAACACGGATTAGAAGCTATAAAGTGGGAGAATTCATCCATTCATAAAAGAGATCAACAACATATAACTTTCATAATTCATAATTTTAGGTTTTAGATGTAGTTTTTAGAGAGAGAGGCTCTCTCCTCTCTCTCAAGTTTTAGAATTAGGATTTCAACTTCTTCTCAGGTTCAATATTCCTTTAAATTAGGATTCTTATATTTTCATTTATTTCATAGTATTTTTCCATTTAAATCTTATTGTTTATTTAATTGCTTCCAATTTTATTTCAATTATCATCTTTACTCTTTTACATCTTAAATCCTTATTCAGAGTTACAATTGGAAAGCTTTTATGACATTATTAATGCAAAGAGTATTTTTCTATTTACCTCATTATTTGTTTGATTATCTTCAAGTATTTATTTAGTCATTTATTATGTGAAATTGGCATCTATGTCAATGGAGTAGATTTTCCACTTGACATGGGGGTTGATTAAGAGGAGACACTTGAGTTGGAATGCTCAAGTGCTTTGTTAAAAGGGACATTGTTGGCTAATTCTGTTTCTACTAACGCTAGACCTTCCCAAGGGAAAGGACTATGATTTGTGGATAAGAGTCAGTTCAATCACTTGACTTTTCTTTACTCAGTAAGGGTTAACTGAGTGAAAACAACAACCTCTTTACACTACACTTGAGAAGATTCCAACAAGGATAGAACTTCCAATTAATCACACCCCCAGTCAAGGATTTTTAATTAATTATATAAATTCTCTTTTTAATTTCCATCGCTTTAAATTACAATTATTTATTTTTCTATGCTCAAACTCAAAATCTTCTCAGAAAAACCCATAACCAATAATAAATACACCTCCCTGCAATTCCTTGAGAGACGACCCGAGGTTTAAATACTTCGGTTATAAATTTTATTTGGTTTTGTTACTTGTGACAACCAAAGTTTTTGTGCGAAAGGTATTCTTGTCGGTCTAGAAGCTATACTTACAACGGGAATTTATTTGTGAAAATTCTAGATCGCGCGAGAGTTTCGTTCGTCAAAATGGCGCCGATGCCGGGGAATTGCAAACGTGTGCCTTATTATTGGTTATTGTAAATATTTTTTTTCTTTTACCTGTTTATTTGTTTTTATTTTCATTTTTAATTTTTATTAGCTACTATGAGTTCTCACCCCCGTCGCTTTGAGTTTGGTTCTAATATTGTTGAAAGGAATGGAAGCTATAACAAGAACATGCACCAAGGTCAAAACAATCAGAGATGGACGGAGCTAAGAGGATCTGATCAACCCTTTAGGCAACAACACCTTCCAAGATGCCATAGACAATGACCATTCTACAATGCATGCCAAGACAATAGTCACGGTGGACCACTTCGTGACAACCAACCTCCACCAAATTACTATAGTCAAGAGCCATTCCGAGGTGTGTACCAAGATGATAGATATGGTGGACCCCCTTGTAGTTACCAACAAGCCCATCATATGCCTATGAACCACCTCATCAGCATAGCTTTGAACCACCATACTCACAAGCCCCTGATGTGTGGAAAACGATCCAACACAAAACTCACCGGCAAGTGTACTGGGTCGCATCAAGTAATAATAACTCACGTAAGTGAGGTCGATCCCACAGGGATTGAAGGATTGAGCAATTTTAGTTTAGTGGTTAATTTAGTCAAGCGAACAAGAGTTTATTTGAGTGATTTGTAATTGACAGAATTTAAATTGCATGAATTGTAAAGGGAAAGGGGTAATTGACAAGAATTTAAAGTGCAGATGAATTAAAAAAGCTGAATCTTAAAGTGCAAGTAATGTAAATTGCAGAAACTTAGATTGCAAGAAATGTAAATGACTGAAGCTTAAAGTCCAAGAAATGTAAATTGCTTGAATTGTAAAAGGAATTGGGAATTGGGATTGCAGAAATTTAAACAAGCAAAAATAAATTGCAACAAGCAGAAGAGTAGATGATGAAGTGAATTGAGATTGATTTTAAACAGAAAAGTAAATCAACTTTAAGAAGCATTCAGCAGATGAGCTAAAAAGAAATTTCAAGATCTCAGGGGTCAAGAGACTAGAAAACCAAGTCTAGATCTCACTGCCTTCCTTGATCCAATTCAAAGAGTAATTGCAAACAAATTAAAATTCAAAACAGTAAAGAAACTTGGAATCCAAATCACTAAATTCTTGAATTATGCAGAGAAAGGAACAAAGTGATCTCAAGGGTGAGGTTGAGACAGAATTTCCTCAACTCTTTACTATCAAGACTCAAGTAAGCTTTGCAGAAAAGAAAACAGAAAACCTAGAGGGGAAGATAACTCAATTCTCCTCCATATTCTCCAAAAATAAAAAAGGAAGCTCTCCAAATTACAAGTTCCAATTCTAACAGAGGTAAAAAAATCTAAAGTTTAAGTAAAAGTCCTCTCTAAATCAAACTAGCTTCTATTTATACACTTCCTTCTATTGATCATTAAGCCTTGAATTTGGGCCTTGGCCTTGATGGAGTTGGATTGAAGATAGCCTCAGTTGATTGCTCTTGGACTTGAGAAGAAACCCGTTTGCAATTTGGACTTTGGAGCATTCACGTTTGAGTCAACATTTGAGGCAAACATTGACTCAAACGTTTGCGTGTTAGCATTATGCAGAACGGTGCTTTTCTGAGACTCACGTTTGAGTTCACGTTTGAGGTCAAACGTGAGCTCAAACGTGGTTCTCTCCAGGGAAATTTTTAGCCAACGTTTGACCTCAAGTTTGTGGCAAATGTTGGCACAAACGTTAAGTCCTCCTGATGCATTTTTTGAGCCAACGTTTGACCTCAAGTTTGAGGCAAACGTTGGCGCAAACATTGGCTCCTCCAGGGTTAATTTTTGAGCCAATGTTTGACCTCAAGTTTGAGGCAAACGTTGGCGCAAACGTTGGCTTCTCCTAGGTGAATTTTTGAGTCAACATTTGACCTCAAGTTTGAGGCAAACGTTGGCACAAACGTGAGCTCTTCCCAAGGTAGCTTTGCTGCCTTCATTTCCATTGCTGCCATCCCCTTTCTTCATCCTTCCTCTAAGCCCTTTTGGTCACCTGTCATCACTCAACAAATGCATCAAAGCTATGCTAAAATCATGAGACTTCTTCTCATCCTTGACATATAAGCAATTATAGCACAAAACCTCATGAAAATGCATCAATATACTCATGGTTGATTGAATCCAAATACACATGAATTTCTACCCAAATGGCTTACTTGTAGCTCAAGAAAGTTCATAAAACCTATTAAAAACAAAGGAAAAAAACTAGTAAAACTAGGCTAAGATGCCTTGGTATCACAACACCAAACTTAAATCTTACTTGTCCCCAAGCAAGCATCAAACATAAGAGAGAATGACATGAAACAGAGAAGTGTGCATATCCTTATTGAGCATATAGTTGAATTTAGTCCATGGGGTTTATATACAGACAATGGTGGTTCATTTATTGTTTGCTGTTACATAAGAGATGTTTCCTTAAAGGTTTACTAAGTTTGCTGCTATAAGGCTTTACTTTTGCTTGTTCCCTTGCTAACTTTTCCTTCTTTGTTTTGCTCAGAGAACTTATTATTCTTTGAAGGCTTGGTGGCAAATGTTGCAGCAGCCTTTGGCTTAATTTTGCTCAATATTTCTTCACCACAGACACATGGCTCACCCTTTTCTTCCTAGGATCATTGATGCCCAGCATCTCTTTGGATAACTAAATGTTTTGTGGCTAGGTTGCTCTTTATTGTGGACTTTCAGTTGGCAATCCCAAATCAGTTGATCTAAGTGGCCAAGTTTTGAAATACTCCTCAGAACTTACTTGTCCAAGAATATCCTAGTACAAAAACACCACAGGCATGTGTCCTAGGGGTCCAAGCTATTGGTGCCTAGCCTTATTGTTTGTTTTCTTTACCACTTTTGGCTTTTTCTCTTTCTTTTTCTTTCTGTTTTATTTCTTTCTCAAGGGATTTTTAATGATACAAGCCTTCATAACAACAAACCAGTTCACACTTCTAGGAAAAATGTCATTATACAGCTTTTATTTTATGAGCCATGCATTAAATCAACAAATACCACCACTAACTTTCATTCTTACTTTTGCAACATTAGATATTCACTTTCTAATTCAAACATTTCTCTTTTATTGAATTGAAAAGGCACAGGGGACAAAGCATGCATTTAATCAAGTGAAAGTGAACACACAAGCACACACTTAAGCTAGCATACTTATTTCAACTAGAACACTCAAGATGCAAAATGACTGAACTAACAGTTACTGTTGCGATGGTTACATTCAAACTTCCAAATTAGAACAGTTCAATGCTGATAGAATTAAGTGACAATACAACCTCTTGGTGGTTTCTTCTTCTTACTCTCTGCTGATGGTATGTAGCCCTTCCAAGAAAGTGATTAAATTCCTGCAAAGTTTACGGAAGTTGCTTGTCTCTCAAGCCCTTAGGTACTGGTTAATATGCAGGATTTTCTTGTAGGCTTTTGAACTTACTTTGGTGTGTGAACACCAAACTTAGTTCCTTGCCACCTTTCTCATGCATCAAAATAACTATATGTGAAATCCTCTTATCTTTGTTAAAGACAATAAAATTAAAGACTAGAAAATGGACACTGGTTAAGTAACTTCTCTAATTGCTTGGAGCTAGCAACTTTTTATGCAGAAAGTGAGAATGTGCTTTTAATTAAGATTTTGGTGGAACACCAAACTTAGAATTCTTCATTCTCCCTTTAATTGTTTTGGTGCATAACACCCAACTTAGCTCCTTGCAATATAGATAAGTCTAATTAACCCTTTTATTGAAATAGCTATGAAAAGTGAACTAACTCAAGTTGGGATGCCTCCCAACAAGCGCTTCTTTATTGTCACTAGATTGACATCTCATCCTTTTATCATGGGGGTTGAAAATCATAGTGCCTCAGCTTTTCTCCTCTTATTGTGAACTTCCTTCCGGTCTCCTCTTTGATGATCTCTAGGTGTTCAAGTGAAAGGATCCGGTTCACAGTATAGCACTCAGATAATTGTGGAGACACCTTCATTGGTTGGGTGTTTAACATCACTTTATACCCTGGTGAGAAGCCTTCAGTGGGGATATTCTTGTTTCTCCAACCTTTTGGCCTTTTCTTCTTTTCTTTCTCAGAAGATAATTCATGCCTTGGTGGTTCTTTATCTGGAGTTTTGAGGTTCTCATCTGGGGGTTTTGGATCTAGTTCCTCCTTGATTTCTTTGGTCTGTTGCACCATCTCTACTTCTTTCAAGTATGGATTTAGAAGTCTTGGATTTAACTCATTGAATGCCCCCTTCAAGCTTTGATCCCTGGCCTTATCCTTCATACAATCTTCTTCTTGAGTGGGCTCATGCAAGGTTTTAAAAATATGGAATGCTAGGTGCTCATCATGCACTCTCAGCAATAATTCCCCTTTTTCAACATCTATGAATGCTCTACCCGTAGCTAGGAAAGGCCTCCCCAGGATGATGGGAGTGCTAGGATCCTCTTCTATATCTGAGATAACAAAGTCAGCTGGGAGAAAGAATTTTCCCACTTTTACCAACACATTCTCCACAACTCCCAGTACTTGCTTAATGGATTTGTCAGCCATTTGGAGAACTATTCGTGTGGACTTCAGCTCAGAAATTTGTAGTTTTCTCATTAGAGACAAAGGCATAAAGTTTATGCTTACACCGAGGTCACAGAACGACTTCTCAATTGTTATGTTTCCTATGGTGTAAGGTATGTAAAAACTCCCAGGATCATCTTTCTTCTCTGGCAACTCTCTTTGGAGGATAGCACTACATTCCTTTATCATCTCAACAATCTGTCCTTCCTTCAGGGATCTTTTCTTTGTGAGTACTTTTTTCATAAATTTGGCATATAATGGCATCTGTTCAAGTGCTTCTAAGAAAGAAATATTGATTCTGAGAGTCTTGAATATATCTAGGAATTTTGAGTATTGCTTATCCTCGTTTTCTCTCCGAAACCTTTGAGGGTATGGAAGTTTGGGGACATGTGACTTCACCCCTTCCTTCTTCTTTTGTAGCTGTAGCTCAAGGATGTTTTTGTCTCTCTTTGAGCTTTTTGCATTCTTGGTCTTTCTATCCTCTTCAATTTTCTCTTCTGTCTCTTCTTGTGGAACTTCTCTATTGTGTTCTTCTTGATTGATGGCTTCCTTCTCCCTAGTCTCCTCACTTTCCACTATGATTGCTTTGCACTCCTCCCACTTTGTAGCTTTTCCTTTGTCTCTTTCAGTGACATTGGGAAAGGTAATTGCTCTCTTCTCACCCATTTCTGAAATTTGCTTAGCCATTTGCTCCATATGCCTCTCAAGGTTTCTGATTGACGCTTCTTGGTTTTTGCTTGCCATCTCTTGATCTTTTCTTGCTGCTTCTTGATTTTTCATGAGTTTCTCCATTATCATCTCCAGACTAGAGATTCTTTGAGAGTCTGGATTTGGTTGTGGTTGTGTAAAGTGAGATGGTTGTTGCTGGAAGTTGTTTGAACTATTTTCAGGGTTATTTTGTGGGTGGAATGTGGATGTGGAAGGTGGATGATGGTTGTTTTGGTTAGTGACTGAGTTATTAGGTGGATAATAGCTGGAATTTGGGTGGTTGTTTTGGGGTTTTCTGTATGGATTATGGTTAGTGTTTTGCTGGTCGTGGTTTGAGTAAGTTGTGTTTCTTGAGTTGTTTTGGTTTGAGTTTTTCTGCCACAGTTGCTGGCTGTGGGTGTGGTTATCTCCCTATCTGAGATTTGGATGGTTCTTCCAGGATGGATTGTAGGTGTCACCATAAACTTTATTTTGGCCTGAGCCTTGGTTGTGCACATATTGAGGTTTTTTCCTGCTGCTGATCTTCTTGGTTTTCTTCATTTTGCCCCCATGTGGTTGATGGTTGGCTTGTATTCACTGCTGCAACTTGCAAGCTATCAATCTTTTTAGCCATCTGCTCAAATTATTGTTGAATCTGCTGCTGCATTATCTTGTTTTGAGCTAGGATGGTGTCCACTCCTTCCAATTCTAGCACTCCTTTCCTTTGTGATGGTTGGCGTTGTCTTTGATGAGCAAAGAAGTATTGATTATTTGCCCCCATATCAATGAGGTTTTGAGCCTTCTCTGCTGTCTTCATCAATTGTAAAGAACCTCCTGCTGAATGGTCTAGTGCTTCTTGAGCCTTAAGAGTTAACCCTTCATAGAAATTTTGAAGAATGTCCCATTCATTAAACATTTCAGGGGGACATTTTCTAATCAGAGCCTTGTATCTCTCCCATGCCTCATAGAGAGATTTTGCATCCATCTGTGTGAAAGTTTGCACCTCAGTCTTGAGCCTGATGATCCTTTGAGGTGGGTAGAACTTAGCCAAGAATTTAATCACTAGATCCTCCCAGCTAGTGATCCTTCCTTGTGGAAAGGTTTCAAGCCATTGAGCAGCTTTGTCCCTCAATGAGAATGGGAACAGCAGCAAATTTATATGTTTCTGGATGCACACCATTGAACTTTACTGTATCACAAATTCTTAAGAAGGTGGAGAGATGCTGGTTTGGATCTTCTGTTGGACTTCCTCCGTATGAGCAATTGTTTTGCACCAATGTGATAAGTTAGGGCTTCAATTCAAAGTTATTTGCATCGATATTTGGGGTAAAGATGCTACTCCCACAATGCCTTGGATTAGCAAATGTATATGAAGCCAAAACTCTCCTTTGGGGTTGACCATTGTCGTTGGCCACTCCCACTTGTGGATTTGTTGGATTTTCCTCCATTTATTGGTTCTCTTCTCAACCTCCAAAGTGTTTCAGGATCAAAAGGTGTGGATTCATCACTTCTTCCTCCTGACATAAACACAGAACCAGGAACCAGAATTAAACACTCTATTGCTTGAGTGAAGTTAGTGTTAGCTTAAGCAAAAATTCAAACAGTTAGTATACTTAGTAAAAAAAAAAGAAAAAGTGCTTAATCTAGACCACCACCTTACTTAATCATTGTCAATCTAATCAATCCCTGGCAACGGCACCAAAAACTTGATGTGTGGAAAACGATCCAACACAAAACTCACCGGCAAGTGTACTGGGTCGCATCAAGTAAGAATAAATCATGTGAGTGAGGTCGATCCCACAGGGATTGAAGGATTGAGCAATTTTAGTTTAGTGGTTAATTTAGTCAAGCAAACAAGAGTTTATTTGAGTGATTTGTAATTGACAGAATTTAAATTGCATGAATTATAAAGGGAGAGGGGTAATTGACAAGAATTTAAAGTGCAGAATTAAAAAAGCTGAATCTTAAAGTGCAAGTAATGTAAATTGCAGAAACTTAGATTGCAAGAAATGTAAATGACTGAAGCTTAAATTCCAAGAAATGTAAATTGCTTGAATTGTAAAAGGAATTGGGAATTGGGATTGCAGAAATTTAAACAAGCAAAAATAAATTACAACAAGCAGAAGAGTAGATGATGAAGTGAATTGAGGTTGATTTTAAACAGAAAAGTAAATCAGCTTCAAGAAGCATTCAACAGATGAGCTAAAAGGAAATTTCAAGATCCCAGGGGTCAAGAGACTAGAAAACCAAGTCTAGATCTCACTGCCTTCCTTGATCCAATTCAAAGAGTAATTGCAAACAAATTAAAATTCAAAACAGTAAAGAAACTTGGAATCCAAATCACTGAATTCTCGAATTATGCAGTGAAAGGAACAAAGAGATCTCAAGGGTGAGATTGAGACAGAATTTCCTCAACTATTTACTATCAAGACTCAAGTAAGCTTTTCAGAAAAGAAAACAGAAAACCCACAGGGGAAGAGAACTCAATTCTCCTCCCAATTCTCCAAAAACCAAAAAGAAAGCTCTCCAAATTACAAGTTCCAATTCTAACAGAGTTAAAAAAATCCAAAGTGAAAGTAAAAGTCCTCTCTAAATCAAACTAGCTTCTATTTATATACTTCCCTCTATTGATCATTAAGCCTTCAATTTGGGTCTTGTCTTTGATGGAATTGGATTGAAGACAGCCTCAGTTGATTGCTCTTGGACTTGACAAGAAATCCATTTGCAATTTGGACTTTGGAGCATTCACGTTTGAGTCAACGTTTGAGGCAAACGTTGACCCAAACTTTTGCGTGTTAGCATTATGCAGAACGGTGCTTTTCTGTCACTCACGTTTGAGTTCACATTTGGGGTCAAACGTGAGCTCAAACGTGGTTTTCTCCAGGGAAATTTTTAGCCAACGTTTTACCTCAAGTTTGAGGCAAACATTGGCGCAAACGTTAAGTCCTCCTGATGCATTTTTTGAGCCAACGTTTGACCTCAAGTTTGAGGCAAACATTGGCACAAACGTTGGCTTCTCCTAGGTGAATGTTTGAGCCAACGTTTGACCTCAAGTTTGAGGTAAACTTTGGCGCAAACGTTGGCTTCTCCTGGGTGAATTTTTGAGACAACATTTGACCTCAAGTTTGAGGAAAACGTTGGCACAAACGTGAGATCTTCCCAGGGTAGCTTTGCTGCTTTCATTTCCATTGCTGCCATCCCCTTTCTTCAACCTTCCTCCAAGCCCTTTTGGTCACCTGTCATCAATCAACAAATGCATCAAAGCTATGCTAAAAACATGAGACTTCTTCTCATCCTTAACATATAAGCAATTATAGTACAAAACCTCATAAAAATGCATCAATTTACTGATGGTTGATTGAATCCAAATTCACATGAATTTCTACCCAAATAGCTTACTTGTAGCTCAAGAAAGTGTATAAAACCTATTAAAAACAAAGGAAAAAGACTAGTAAAACTAGGCTAAGATGCCTTGGCATCACCCCCTACCACCATTCACCTTCATATGACTCTAACCCGTATCCACCCCAATTCCAATCCCATTACTCCCAAGAACCACCACTTCCCTATGCACCATGTCCATGTCCATCGACCCAAGAATAAAAGTAGCAACTCAAGGAAACAGTGGAAAAATTGCATGCAACCCTTCACCAACTGGAGCAAGTGATCAATCGATTACCTTCCAGGTGTTCGGACACTCAAGGAACCCCCATGGCTTCATGTGGATAATCTAATGACAAACATAGCATGAAGGAGATACTAGAAACTCCAATGGACAGTAAGGAGCACGACTTTGTACTGGAACAAGTGGAGGAAGCTGAAATTATCGAAGAAGAAGAATTGGTTGAACACTTAGGAGACGCTGAACCTCCATGGGAATCCAGAATTGTGGAGAATTCCGTCAAGAAACTTGCAATTGATGCTAAGGAGGATAATGCATAGCCCCCAAAGTAGGTATCTCTTGAAGAACTCGACGGAACAACTCAAGAAGCGAGTTTCCTTGATAATAATAATCACAAGTCAAGTTTCTTTAAGACTGAAGAATCCTCCCAAATGAATACGAAGACGATACGGAGGTAGATTTTTCTCAAACTCCAACTTATGACTTGAGTGATGAGGAAGATATCAAAGACTTTGATCAAGACGTGGTTGCAGTTGAAGAAGTTTGTAAGGAAGTAGAAGAATTCACAGAAGAATACAAGGGAGTAGAGCTTGCAAAACCACTTGAAACACCTTTTCCAAGGCCATTACCATCCAATACAAACTTCAAGTGGGTAAAATCCTTAGCCTTTATCTTTACTTTTCCACTTGAATATGGTTTGCTTGAAACAGATGGCTGGCTTAGAGCTCTTTGCGGCTTTAAGAGTAAAAGAGAAATGGTTCGCACTCAGAGCTGGTATTCAAGATTCAATAAAATTCCACACTTCAATTTGAGGTACAAGGATTGGTTTCAATTTCAATTGAACGGGTCTTGGAAGATGTTTGGTCATCTTAGTGAGAATTCCAAATTCCGCCCGGTTAGAACAATGTAGATAAAAGCGAAAGCAGTTACAAAAGCAAGGTTTAGGATCCTGGGATTCATTCTGACAATCAACACCCGTGGAGCCTGAAAACCTGCTTTGTTTTGCTCGAAGGTTTTAGATGCCTAATTTGGGATCCTGGAGGATATTGGAACTACAAAAGTTAGTGGAGATTTCTGGATGAGTTCAAACACAAGCCACCATAACAATGAGCTCATCAAAACGTCCAACTTAAGGACTTTAACTAAAAGTGCTAGGTGGGAGACAACCCACTATGGTATGATTGTTCCTTTTTCATTTTTATTTTATTTCATTTTGTTTATTTTTAAGTTTTATTTTATTCTATTTTCATTGAACCTGGAATTATTCATAGCATCCACATTAGCATTGCATTTTGCATCCTGTATATTATAAAAAAAAAGCACCTCACGCGTGCGCATGGGCCACGCGTGGGCGTGAATTACAAATCGGCGTCAAAATCCAACGCCCAGAAAGTTGGGCTGGAATCGTGCGGCTGTTGTGCGTTAGGCAGAAATTGGGCCACGCGAACGCGTCAATGATACGGTCGCGTGACTTTTACTTCACACACACCACGCAAAAGCATGGGCGATGCGTACGCGTCGCATGAATATTATTGCCCCCCTAAATGGAAACAGAGAGTTGCACCAAAACGACGCTGGAATTGTGCGTTTAGCACAATTCTAAGCGACGCGTACGCGTCACTTTCATTATCCTTCATTCACGCGATCCCGTCAATGACGCGTTCGCGTGATTGCCTTTCTACCTCAACCACGCGATCGTGTGACCCACGCGTCCGCGTGGATTCAAATACCCTAACCCCTAACTCATGCGAAACCCTACCCCTTTTGTGTACCAAAAACCCACCCACTACCCCTTTGCACTCTCCCTCTTCCCTTCTGCCACCACCGATCAGCCACCACAACCCAGCCCCGCCGCGCCGTGCTCCTACCACCGCGCCACCCTCACAGCATCCCCCTCCTCCCTCCCCTTTCTTCTTCCTTCCTCCCTCCCCTCTCCCCTCTCCCCTCCACGACCCCAGCCCCATACCCGAGCCACTCCAGTACCGCCGCCACCACCCAGGACCTCCCACCGGCCACCACGCCCCCCAACCCTTCCCTCCTCTCCCCTTCTTCTGCATCCCTCCCCCAAAACCCCCTTTCACCCCCAAACCTCCACTGCCGCGCCACCCTGCCCCGCCACCGAACCGCCGTCGTGACCGCCTCCCAGCGCCGCCAATTCACCACCCCCGCCATCTCTCTGATTCCATATTCCATACCTGTGCAAACCAGGTTCCGCCAAATGCCGATTCCGTTCCCAATTTTTAGTTAATTCTGCATTATTTTTTTTTTTAAATTTTGTTCAAATTAGGATAGTTACAGATGCATGATCATAGTGGATTTTAGGTGGTTAGGCAGCTAGGATGTGGTTAGTGGATTTAGGCCTGATAACTGCGTTGTTCTTGTTAATTGTTTAATCTGTTTCGCAATTTGAATTTGTTGTGATGTTAATGCTTTTCATATGCTGCTCTTTACTATTCTTTGATGCAGATTGAGTTTGTTTAATTTGAATTTACGTGAATTAATATTTGTTACTCTTTTTTGCACTACCTTATTATCATATGAACTATTTTTGCTGTTATTTATTACCCGGGAATGTCTAATTTTTAGACGAAATGCTGCCCAATTTTTTTTTAGCAAATTGTTTCAACTCAACCACCATTCATGAATTAGTTTTGGAAATTTAGTTTGCACTAATTGTTTTCAACCAAAGCAATTCATGAATGCAGGGGCTGGCTTTCTTATTCTTTTTGATTCCCTTATTTGATTAAATCAAATTATTGATGATTTTACTTTAATTTTGCAATTCTTTTCTATGATTGGTAATCATATATATGCAATATTGACTTGAATGTGAGTTACTTGCTATTCAAATTTGTGCAATTTTAGTTAATTGGGAACCAAAACACCATGCAACTTACTTTAACTTCATTTTTAACTCTTAACTACTTTAACGTTCTAACATTCCTATTCGCTTTCAACAAACCACTTTCAAACCACTTCAAGGCATGATTCTGTTTTTTCCTGATTAACAACAATTCTGCACATCATATATTTTGGATTGTGATTTATATTCTTCAACTTTTAACTTTCCTACAATCCAAAATTTTACATCAATTTAACACAATTCATGCTTATATTACCACTTTATTCCTCTTTTGCCCCTCTATGCTTCTATTGATATATTCCTAATTACTTACCTGTTTTCCTGCTTTAATTCTTAAACTGTATCCTGGAATTTCTGCTTTTCAGGATGTCTGACCCTAAAAGTAAAGAAAAGGGCAAAGCAACCACAGGCAAAAGGAAAAGAGGAGAATCCTCTACCTCTATTTTGGATATCCTCCACGACGATTCCTAGCGGGAGAAGAACTTTATCCCGCAGGAAAAGGCCGATCAGCTACTGACTGCCACAGACCCTATCAAGTTTGTCAACAGATACTGTGAGCTGAAGTATCCAGTTTTTGCCACTTCCAGGAACCTATACCTGGAAAGAACCCTCAAAATTCCAGAAGATCTCAAACAATACACTTCAGAACAAATTAAACACAGAGGCTGGTTCTTCTTGGAAAGGAACTTGACTGAAGTCAACTCATCCTGGGTCCGAGAATTCTACTGTAACTACTTCAAAACGTCCCTGGATGCAGTACAGCTTCGAGGCAAGCAGATTTTAGTTACTGAGGAAGCCATTGAAGAAATTCTCCAACTTCAGCCAAAATTAGATCAGCCTGATGGTTACCAGAAAGCTGAAAAAGATATGAGATTCATGAGATTTGACTTGGACGCAGTCAAAAGGACTATAGCTCTTGATCCTATTGTCCCATGGGTCATGGGCAAGTCCACAGTGGCCCCAAAGGGAATAAATATTATCTACCTGAACGATGATGCTCGGCTTTGGCAGCAGATCCTGAGTAACTACGTGATGCCGAGCACTCATGAGACAGAGGTGCCAGCAGCCATGATCACCCTCATCTGGTGTGTGATGGAGGGAAAGGACTTATATCTCCCCCGCTTCATCAGGTACTACATGGCCAGAGTCCATGTCAGAGGCACCCTCCCTTTCCCATACTTGATCACTCAGCTAGGCCGCCAAGCTGAGGTGCTCTGGGAGCTAGCAGATGAGAAGTCAACCGTCGCAGACTGTAAGAAGATCATCCCTCACAGCAGGAAGTTTCAGGCTTTGGGCTACAGACCTCCATTTTTCACTGCCTCTGCTGAGGCAGCCACATCTTCCGCTGCTCCTTCAATCACTGCTGCACCAGCCACCACCACTGCACCCTCACCTGCTCCCGAGCCCATTTATCACCTCGTGCACCGACTCTTCGCACGCTTGGATCGTTTGGAGTGTCGCAACAAGCGATCCTATGAGCACTTAAAGTTGATGATCCGATCTGGCAGTGACATCGCCTCCAAGCCTGACACACCATCGGAGCCATCTGATGCAGAGGCGGATGATCATGAGGAGGAAGCACATGCAGAGGCTGAGCAGGCAGGACCTGAGCAAGCTGCGCCACATCATGAGGAGCCCCATCAGATAGAGCCTGCAGATCCAGAGATCCCTCAATAGTTAGAGCCTCCACTTCAGCAGGCAGACCCTTCACCCTCATACAGACTGCAGAGCCTCAGACCACCACAGAGACACCTACAGCACATCCTTCCGGAGATGACACTTCTTCACACCCAACTTGAGTGAGCATCGAGGACGATGCTATTATTTAAGTGTGGGGAGGTCGCCATCTCTGGCGAACTTTATTTTGGTGAACCACTTTTCAGACTCTCTTTTATCCTATTTTGTTTATTTTTTGTATTTGTATTTTTATTTTATTTTATCTTATTTATCTTTCAGTACTTGCACATTTTTCTTTTGCTGTATTTTTACTTTATTTCTACATTTTGTACTTTGGTTTATATATATATATCTTAGATATTTAGCTTTGTTGCACTTTTAGCTTATTAAGTTGTGATATAGAAACTATGGATTAATTAGCTTAGTTTACCCTTTTAGCATACGATAACTTGGTTTAATTGAAAATAAAAGAGTAAACTAGAAACTTTAGTATAAAAGAATCACAACAGTCCACACACCTTATATATATAGCAATAAATGTTGGTTAATTGACAATATTTTTCAAGTAAAATACTAATCTTTATAAAAGCCATTCAGAGATTCACATTGAGTTGAATGGAATTTCTTGATTTCTACTTGCATGACATACATAACTGATATATGGTTTTTGAGCCAGAGAACACACAACCCGTGAGTTTTTTAGCTTAATTGTATGGTTATATTCTACCATAAATTTCATTCCTGTGTGTTTCGCCATTCTTTTCTATGCTTGTAATCTTTACTTTGTCTCAATCTATATGTCCAATATAGAATGTAGATACATACCCACATATGATTGAGGCCATTGCTTGTTTTGCTCACTTATCCCAAATAAGCCTACCTCCTACATCACCCTTGTTAGCCCCTTGAGCCTTTTAATCCCTTTGTTCTATAACCACATCACTAGCCTTAAGTAGAAAAACAAATTAAAAAATCCCAAGTTGAATCCTTGGTTAGCTTAAGATAGAGATTGTGTATCCACTAAGTGTGGAAAATAGTGGGAACATGGGTTGATAGAAAAGTATCAAGTTAATAAAATAATCAGGAATTTGGGAGCATGCTCATGTGAAACCAAAATAATTAAAATACCATGTGCACTGAAATTATTGTGTTTGTGTTTCAAAAATAAATAAATAAATTTTTGAAGTTAATTTTTAGTTAAATAAATAAGGGGACAAAATCACCCCAATGATGAGTTTAGTAAAATCAATGAACATGAATAAAAAACCAAAAATTGGTACATGAGTATGTAATACCAAAGTGGAAAGATTGGGAAGACCAGGATAACTTTAAATTTTCATAGAGAATGTATATGTTAGGTGAGATCTTAGACTAATCAGGGATTCAACTTATATCTCACTTAGCCTTATATATATCCATACCTTTACCTTGGCCCCATTACAACCTTGAAAAGATCTCATGATGTTTGTATGTATACATTATATATTTGTTGATTGGTTAGATGAAGAACAAAGTTTTAGAAAGCATGAATAGAAAAGAATAGAGTGATTAACCCCAAACACTGAGTGAATAGAGAGTAAACACAAATCCAGTGAGGGTTCAATATCTCATCTCCATATATCCAGATTTAATTATTTAATTGTCTTGCAAGTTTGTGAAATACATTAACCCAACTCAATTGTGAAAGTGCTTTAACATGATTTTGGACGCGTGCCTAGCACAAAAAGGCATCGATGCGTACGCGTGGACGACGTGGATGCATGCCTAGAGCAGAACACTACCGACGCGCACGCGTGACCAACGCGTATGCGTGACAAAGGAAAACTCCAAACCACGCGAATGCGTGATCCGCGCGCACGCGTGACAGACGCCACGTGCAGGAATCTGCAGAAAACACCCTCAGCAATTTCTGGGCCCTTTTTTGGCCCAGATCCAATTCTAGAAACACAGATTAGAAGCTATAAAGTGGAAGAATCCATCCATTCATAAAAGAGATCAACAACATATAACTTTCATAATTCATAATTTTAGGTTTAAGATGTAGTTTTTAGAGAGAGAGGCTCTCTCCTCTCTCTCAAGTTTTAGGATTAGGATTTCAATTTCTTCTCAGGTTCAATATTCCTTTAAATTTGGACTCTTATATTTTCATTTATTTCATAGTATTTTTCCATTTAAATCTTATTGTTTATTTAATTGGTTCCAATTTTATTTCAATTATCATCTCTACTCTTTTACATCTTTAATCCTTATTCAGAGTTACAATTGGAAAGCTTTTATGACATTATTAATGCAAAGAGTATTTTTCTATTTACCTCATTATTTGTTTGATTATCTTCAAGTATTTATTTAGTCATTTATTATGTGAAATTGGCATCCATGTCAATGAAGTAGATTTTCCACTTGACGTGGGGGTTGATTAAGAGGAGACACTTGAGTTGGAATGCACAAGTGCTTATTTAAAAGGGACATTGTTGGCTAATTCTGTATCTACTAACGCTAGACCTTCCCAAGGGAAAGGACTAGGATTTGTGGATAAGAGTCAGTTCAATCACTTAACTTTCCTTTACTCAGTAAGGGTTAACTGAGTGAAAACAACAACTTCTTTACACTACACTTGAGAAGATTCCAACAAGGATAGAACTTCCAATTAATCACACCCCCGGTTAAGGTTTTTTAATTAATTATATAAATTCTCTTTTTAATTTCCATCGCTTTAAATTACAATTATTTATTTTTCTGTTCTCAAACTCAAAATCTTCTCAGAAAAACCCATAACCAATAATAAATACACCTCCCTGCAATTCCTTGAGAGGCGACCCGAGGTTTAAATACTTCGGTTATAAATTTTATTGGGTTTTGTTACTTGTGACAACCAATGTTTTTGTGCGAAAGGTATTCTTGTCGCTCTAGAAGCTATACTTACAACTGGAATTTATTTGTGAAAATTCTAGATCGCGCGAGAGTTTCGTTCATAAGCAGATGAGACTATTATTTTGCTAACCGCCTTCCCATTTTCTCTTGATGGAAAGGCGAGGGAGTGGTACTACACTCAACCTGAAGCAGTCGTTGCTAATTGGGATACGCTCAGGAGAGAATTCCTGAACAAATATTTTCCTGCTGAAGTTACTAATATACTGAGGAAAGAGATTTCCTGTATTATTCAACGTGAATCATAGACTCTGTATGAATATTGGGAGCATTTCAGGAATCTCCTAGACGCTTGCCCCCACCATATGATTGACAAGCTGGTGTTGATCAGCTACTTCACAGAGGGCATAAAGCCTCAGGACAAGACTACACTGGATGATGCGAGTAATGGTTCTCTAAAAAAGTACAAGACCACGGATGAAGCGTGGCAACTGATCACCAACCTAGCTGAGTCTACTCGGAACACCAGGCACAGGAACAACCACCCCAAGACTGTTGCAGAGGTTACCTCCAGCAGTGAGAATACTGCTCTCACCCAAACTCTCTGTGAGATGACCAACATACTGAAACAGTTACAGCTGAATCAACAGCAGCAATCTCAGCCCCCTCTACAACAACCATGTCAACAATTAGTTCCTCAGAGAGTGTGCAGAATATGTGCCTGCTATACTCATTACACTGATGAGTGTCCGCAACTCCAAGAAGAAGACAACACCTTGGCAGCTACTCATAATTTCAATGACCGCTCAAATCAAGGATACTATCAACAGGGCAGAAATTACAACCAAGGTGGAAATTACAACCAAGGTTGGCAAGATAATTCTAACCAGGGATGGAGAGATAATTCCAACCAGGGATGGAGAGATAACTATAACCAAGGAGGCAGAGACAATAATAGTGGAAATCAGAGATAGAACAACAATAGTAATCAGCAGAACCGGTATCAACAGAACCAGAACCAGCCTTACCGAGCACCTTGACATGCTCTCAGAGTGGTCCATCATTGGCGTGTTCTATGATGGCTTGTTTGAGATGTCCAAAATTTCATTGGACAACTCTGCAGATGGATCCCTTCACTTGAAGAAAACACCTACAGAGGCCAGAGAACTCATTGAGATGGTAGTTAACAACCAGTTCATGTACACTTCTAAAAGAAATCCTGTAAACCATGGAACCTCTCAGAAGAAAGGAGTTCATGAAGTTGAGACTCTGAAAGCCATCCTGGCTCAGAATAAGATCTTGACCCAATAGGTCAATATGGTCTCTCAGCATCTGAAAGGGATGCAATCTGCAGCTGGCAGTACTTAGGAAGCTTCTCTTGAAGAAGAAGCTTATGATCCTGACCAACCCACCATGGAGGAGGTGAATTACATGGGAGAACCCTATGGAAACACTTACAACCCTTCATGGAGGAATCATCCTAACCTCTCATGGAAAGATCAACAGAAACCTTAGCAAGGTTTCAATAACAACCAAGGTGGTAGGAACTAGAATAGGTTCAACAACATACCACCATTCCCATCTTCTCCAAGGAACATGGAAACCTCTAATCAGAGCCTTTCTGACTTAGTCATTCTGGTTTCTAGCCTCACTAAGACCACCCATAGTTTCATTAATGAAACAAGGTCCTCCATTAGAAACTTGGAGGCGCAAGTTGGTCAATTGAGCAAAAGGATCCCTGAGACTCCTCCTGATACTCTTCCCAGTAATACTGAGGTTAATCCTAGAGAAGAGAGCAAGGACATAACCAAAGAGGTTGAGGCCGAAATTGGAGAGAATGGGGTGGCATTGAATGCCAGTGAAGAAGCCTTCACTGGGCATTCAATGCCCACGATGGCAGCAAGCCTGGCATTAAACGCCAGTGAGGAAGCCCGCACTGGGCGTTTAATGCCCATTCTGGCAGAAAAGCTGGCGTTGAACGCCAGCCAGGGAGCACTGTGGTGCAAGGAATTGTGATCATTAATGGCGCCAACAACTTTGTACGCACAATTGTAATCTCAACTCTTTTTCACAATTCCGCACAACTAACCAGCAAGTGTACTGGGTCGTCCAAGTAATAAACCTTACGTGAGTAAGGGTCGATCCCACGGAGATTGTCGGCTTGAAGCAAGCTATGGTCATCTTGTAAATCTCAGTCAGGCGGATTCAAATGGTTATGAAGAATTGATAATTAAAAGATGAATAAAATATAAAATAAGATAGAGATACTTATGTAATTCATTGGTAAGAATTTCAGATAAGCGTATGAAGATGCTTTGTTCCTCCTGCACTTCTGCTTTCCTATTGTCTTCATCCAAACATTCATACTCCTTTCCATGGCAAGTTTTATGTTGGGCATCACCGTTGTCAATGGCTACCCCCCGTCCTCTCAGTGAAAATGGTCCAAATGCGCTGTCACCACACGGCTAATCATCTGTCGGTTCTCGATCATGTTGGAATAGGATCCATTGATCCTTTTGCGTCTGTCACTACGCCCAACACTCGCGAGTTTGAAGCTCGTCGCAGTCACCACAGACAAGGTTTAGACTTTCTGGATCTCAAGAATGGCCGCTAATAATTCTAGCCTATACCACGAAGGTTTTAATCTTAGATTAGAAACCCAAGAGATACACATTCAAGCTTGTTTGCATGTAGAATGGAAGTGGTTGTCAGGCACGCGTTCATAGGTGAGAATAGTGATGAATGTCACATAATCATCACATTCATCATGTTCTTGTGTGCGAATGAATATCTTAGAGAAGAAATAGGCTTCAGTTGAATAGAAAAACAATAGTACTTTGCATTAATTCATGAAGAACAGCAGAGCTCCACACCTTAATCTATGGTGTGTAGAAACTCCACCGTAGAAAATACATAAGAACAAGGTCTAGGCTTGGCCATGAGGCCAGCCCCCAAAACGTGATCAAGAGATCAAAAGATAGAACTAAAGATTGATTCCTAGATGAAAATACAATACCAAAAGGTCCTATTTATAGAAAACTAGTAACCTAGGGTTTACAGAAATGAGCAAATGATGCAGAAATCCACTTTTGGGCCCACTTTGTGTGTGCTTGGGATGAGCGTTGAAGCTTTCACGTGTAGAGACTTTTATTGGAGTTAAACACCAGCTTTTGTGCCAGTTTGGATGTTTAACTCCAGCTTTTATGCCAGTTCTGGCGTTTTGACGCCATAATTTTTATGCTGACTTGGAACGCCAGTTTGGGCCATCAAATCTCGAGCAAAGTATGAACTATTATATATTGCTGGAAAGCCCAGGATGTCTAATTTCCAACGCAATTGAGAGCGTGCCAATTGGGCTTCTGTAGCTCCAGAAAATCCACTTCAAGTGTAGGGAGGTCAAAATCCAAAAACATCTGCAGTCCTTTTTCAGCCTCTGAATCAGATTTTTGCTCAGGTCCCTCAATTTCGGCCAGAAAATACCTGAAATAACAGAAAAACACACAAACTCATAGTAAAGTCCAAAAATGTGATTTTTATTTAAAAACTAATAAAAATATAATAAAAACTAACTAAAACATACAAAAAACTACCTAAAAATAATGCCAAAAAGCGTATAAATTATCCGCTCATCACAACACCAAACTTAAATTGTTGCCTGTCCCCAAGCAACTGAAAATCAAATAGGATAAAAAGAAGAGAATATACAATGAATTCAAAAAACATCTATAAAGATCAATCTTAATTAGATGAGCGGGGCTATTAGCTTTTTGCTTCTGAACAGTTTTGGCATCTTACTTTATCCTTTGAAGTTTAGAATGATTGGCATCTATAGGAACTCAGAATTTAGATAGTGTTATTGATTCTCCTAGTTCAGTATGTTGACTCTTGAAAACTGTTACTTTATGAGTCTTGGCCATGACCCTAAGCATTTTGTTTTCCAGTATTACCACCGGATACATAAATGCCACAGACACATAACTAGGTGAACCTTTTCAGATTGTGACTCAGCTTTGCCAGAGTCCCCAATTAGAGGTGTCAAGAGCTCTTAAGCACACTCTTATTGTTTTGGACCACGACTTTAACCGCTCAGTCTCAAGCTTTTCACTTGACACCTTCACGTCACAAGCACATGGTTAGGGACAACTTGGTTTAGCCGCTTAGGCCAGGATTTTATTCCTTTGGGCCCTCCTATCCACTGATGCTCAAAGCCTTGGATCCTTTTTATTTTACCCTTGCCTTTTGATTTAAAGGGTTACTGGCTTTTTCTGCTTGCTTTTTCTTTTTCTTTTTTTCCTTTTTTTTCTTTATTTTTTGCCTCTTTTTTTCGCATATATTTTTTTCTGCAAGCTTTTCACTGCTTTTTCTTGCTTCAAGAATCAATTTTATGATTTTTCAGATTATCAATAGCATTTCTCCTTTTCTCATCATTCTTTCAAGAGCCAACAATTTTAACATTCATGAACAACAATTCAAAAATATGCACTGTTCAAGCATTTATTTAGAAAAACAAAAAGTATTGCCACCACATCAAAATAATTAATCTGTTTTAAAATTCGAAATTCATGTACTTCTTTTTCTTTTTGCAATTAAAAACACTTTTTATTTAAGAAAGGTGATGGATTCATAGGACATTCTTAGCTTTAAGGCATAGACACTTAGACACTAGTGATCATGTAATAAGACACAAACATAAATAAAATATAAAGCATAATTTTCGAAAAACAAAAAAATAAGAACAAGAAAATTAAAGAACGGGTCCACCTTAGTGATGGCGGCTTGTTCTTCCTCTTGAAGATCTTATGGAGTGCTTGAGCTCCTCAATGTCTCTTCCTTGCCTTTGTTGCTCCTCCCTCATGACTCTTTGATCTTCTCTAATTTCATGGAGGAGGATCGAATGCTCTTGGTGCTCCAGCCTTAGTTGTCCCATGTTGGAACTTAATTCTCCTAGGGAGGTGTTGATTTGCTCCCAATAATTTTGTGGTGGAAAGTGCATCCCTTGAGGCATCTCAGGGATTTCATGATGAGGGATTTCCTCATGCTCTTGTCCATGAGTGGGCTCTCTTATTTGCTCCATCATTTTCTTAGCGATGGGCTTGTCCTCATCAATGAGGATGTCTTCCTCTATGTCAATTCCAGCTGAATTGCAGAGGTGACATATGAGATGAGGGAAGGCTAACCTTGCCAAAGTAGAGAACTTGTCTGCCACCTTGTAGAGTTCTAGGGATATAACCTCATGAACTTCTACTTCCTCTCCAATCATGATGCTATGGATCATGATAGCCCGGTCTATAGTAACTTCAGACCGGTTGCTAGTAGGAATGATTGAGCGTTGGATTAACTCCAACCATCTCCTAGCCACGGGCTTGAGCTCATGCCTTCTTAGTTGAACCGGCTTCCCTCTTGAATCTCTCTTCTATTGAGTGCCCTCTTCACAAATGTCTATGAGGACTTGGTCCAACCTTTGATCAAAGTTGACCCTTCTTGTGTAGGGGCGGGCATCTCCTTGCATCATGGGCAAGTTGAATGCCAACCTTACATTTTCCAGACTAAAATCTAAGCATTTCCCCCGGACCATTGTAAGCCAATTCTTTGGGTCCAGTTCACACTTTGGTGATGGTTCTTGGTGATCCATACATTAGCAGAAAACTCTTGAACCATTAAGATTCTGACTTGTTGAATGGGGTTGGTGAGAACTTCCCAACCTCTTCTTCGAATCTCATGTCGGATCTCCGGATATTCACCCTTTTTGAGTTTGAAAGGGACCTTGGGGATCACCTTCTTCTTGGCCACAACTTCATAGAAGTGGTCTTGATAGACCTTTGAGATGAAACTCTCCATCTCCTATGACTCGAAGGTAGAAGCTTTTGCCTTCACTTTCCTCTTTATTGAGGTTTCTCTGGCCTTTGGTGCCATAAATGGTTATGGAAAAACAAAAAGCAATGCTTTTACCACACCAAACTTAGAAGGTTTGCTCGTCCTCGAGCAAAAGAAGACAGAACATAGTAGAAGAAGAAAATGGAGGAGATAGAGGGGGTTTTATGGTTCGGCCAAGGGGGATAGTAGTGTGTATGTTGTGTGAAAATGAAGGTGGTGAGGAGGGGTATTTATAGGGTAAGAAGGAGAGGGGGTTCGGCCATGTGTGGGTGGTTTGGGAGGGAAGTGGTTTGAATTTGAATGGTGAGGTAGGTGGGGTTTTATGATGGTTGGATGTGAGTGGTGAAGAGAATATGGAGAAGAGGGTAGGATTTGATAGGTGAGGGGTTTTTGGGGAAGAGGTATAGAGGTGATTAGTGAAGGGTATTTGGGGAAGGGTGTTATGGGAAGGTGTGAAGAAGAGAGAGAGAGTTGAGGTAGGTGGAGATCCTGTGGGGTCCACAGATCCTGAGGTGTCAAGGATTTCTCATCCCTGCACCATATTGGCGCGTAAAGGCCCCCTTGATTGCCAATCCTGGCGTTAAACGCCAGGTTGCTGCCCCATTTCTGGCGTTTAACGCCAGCTTTTCTCCCCTTTCTGGCATTTAAACGCCAGCTCTGTGCCCATTTATGGCGTTAAATACCAGTCTGGTGCCCATTTCTGGCGTTAAATGCCCAAAATGGTGCCAGACAGGGCGTTTAACGCCCATTCTGCAACCCTTATTGGCCTTTAAACGCCAGTAAGCTTCTCCTCCAAGGTGTGCTATTTTTTAATACTATTTTTCATTCTGTTTTTTCTTTTTCAGTTGTTTTTGTGACTTCACATGATCATCAACCTACAAAAAACATAAAATAACAATGGAAAATAAATAGATATAATAAAATAAAATTGGGTTCCCTCCAAACAAGTGCTTCTTTAATGTCAATAGCTTGACAGTGGACTCTCATGGAGCCTCACAGATACTCAGAGCATGATGATGGCCTCCCAACACCAAACTTAGAGTTTGAATGTGGGAGCTCTATTTGACTCTGCATTGAAAGAAGCTTTCCATGCATCCTCTCCATGTGTGCAGAAGGAGATCCTTGAGCCTTAGACACAAGGCAGGACTCATTCACTTGAATGACCAGCTCTCCTCTGTCAACATCAATCACAGCTTTTGCTATGGCTAGGAAGGGTCTGCCAAGGATGAGGGTTTCATCCATACTCTTCCCAGTGTCTAGGATTATGAAATCAGTAGGGATGTAGTGGCCTTCAACCTTTACCAAGACATGCTCTACAAGTCTATAAGCCTGTTTCCTTGAATTGTCTGCCATCTCTAGTGAGATTCTTGTAGCTTGTACCTCATGGATCCCTAGCTTTTCCATCACAGAGAGTGGCATGAGGTTTATACTTGATCCCAGGTCACACAGAGCCTTCTCAAAGGTCATGGTGCCTATGGTACAAGGTATTGAGAACTTTCCATGATCCTGTCTCTTCTGAGGTAATCTCTGCCTAGTCAAGTCATCCAGTTATTTGGTGAGCAAGGAGGGTTCATCCTCCCAAGTCTC
Source organism: Arachis ipaensis (assembly GCF_059453495.1). Classification (NCBI taxonomy): domain Eukaryota; kingdom Viridiplantae; phylum Streptophyta; class Magnoliopsida; order Fabales; family Fabaceae; genus Arachis; species Arachis ipaensis. The sequence goes on along the minus strand of NC_142439.1, from coordinate 56,723,207 downwards.
ATTACCAAATAACTTGGCATTTAGCTTCATGATTGCTCCAAGGTACTTAGCAACTTGCTCTTCAGTAACATCTTCATCCTCTTCAGAGGAAGAATACTCATCAGAGCTCATGAATGGCAGAAGTAAATTCAATGGAATCTCTATGGTCTCAGTGTGAGCCTCAGATTTCCATGGTTCCTCATTAGGTAACTCCTTGGAGGCCAGTGGATGTCCACTGAGGTCTTCCTCAGTGGAAATCACTGCCTTTCCCTCCTCTATGCTTTCGGCCATGTGGGACGTGTTTATGGCCTTGCATTCTCTCTTTGGGTTCTCTTCTGTATTGCTTAGGAGAGTACTAGGAGGGAGTTCAGTAATCCCCTTACTCAGCTGATCCACTTGTGCCTCTAAATTTCTAATGGAGGACCTTGTTTCAGTCATGAAACTTTGAGTGGTTTTAGTTAGATTAGAGATTATGGTTGCTAAGTCTTATTGACTTTGTTTAGAATTCTCTGTCTGTTGCTGAGAAGATGATGGAAAAGGCTTGCTATTGCTAAACCTATTTCTTCTATCATTACTGTTGTTGAAGCCTTGTTGGAGCCTTTGTTGGTCCTTCCATGAGAGATTTGGATGATTTCTCCATGAAGGATTATAGGTGTTTCCATAGGGTTCTCCCATGTAATTCACCTCTTCCATTGCTGGGGTCTCAAGATCATAAGCTTCTTCTGCGGATGAAGCTTCTTTGGTACTGCCTGTTACTGCTTGCATGCCAGACAGACTCTGAGAGATCATATTGACTTGCTGAGTCAATATTTTGTTCTGAGCCAATATGGTATTCAGAGTATCAATCTCAAGAACTCCTTTCTTCTGATTTGTCCCATTATTCACAGGGTTCCTTTCAGAAGTGTACATGAATTTGTTATTTGCAACCATCTCAATGAGTTCCTGAGCTTCTGTAGGCGTCTTCTTCAGATAAAGAGATCCTCTAGCAGAGCTGTCCAATGACATCTTGGACAGTTCAGACAGACCATCATAGAAGATACCTATGATGCTCCATTCAGAAAGCATGTCAGAAGGACACCTTCTGATCAATTGCTTGTATCTTTCCCAAGCTTCATAGAGGGATTCACCTTCCTTCTGTCTGAAGGACTGGACTTCCACTCTTAGCTTACTCAATTTTTGAGGTGGAAAGAATTTGGCCAAAAAAGCACTGACCAGCTTTTCCCAAGAGTTCAGGCTTTACTTAGGTTGTGAATCCAACCATATTCTAGCTCTGTCTCTTACAGCAAAAGGGAAGAGCATAAGTCTGTAAACCTCAGGGTCAACCCCATTGGTCTTGACAGTGTCACAGATTTGCAAGAATTCAGCTAAGAACTGATGAGGATCTTCCAATGAAAGTCCATGAAACTTGCAATTCTGTTGCATTAGAGAAACTAATTGAGGCTTCAGCTCGAAGTTGTTTGCTCCAATGGCAGGGATAGAGATGCTTCTCCCATAGAAGTCGGGAGTAGGTGCAGTAAAGTCACCAAGCACCTTCCTTGCATTGTTGGCATTGTTGTTGTTTTCGTCTGCCATGACTTCTTCTTGTTTGAAAATTCCTGTTAGGTCCTCTACAGAGAGTTGTGCTTTAGCTTCTCTTAGATTTCTCTTCAAGGTCCTTTCTGGTTCATGATTAGCTTCAACAAGAATGCCTTTGTCCTTGCTCCTGCTCATATGAAAGAGAGAAGAAGAAAGTATGGAATCCTCTATGTCACAGTATAGAGATTCCTTGAGGTGTCAGAGGAAAAGAAGAATAGAAGGAGGAGGTAGAAAGGAGATAATTCGAACTTATAGAGAGAGGGAGTCCAAATTGCACATTGAGGAAGAGTGCTAGTCCCTTAAATAGAAGAAGGTGAGAAGGGAGAAAAGAATTTTCGAAATTAAATTTTGAAAGATTTTGAAATAATTAAAAGAAAATTTGAAAAATTGGTTGATGATTTTCGAAAATTAAAATTGAGAAAGTAGTTAAGTGATTTTGAAAAAGATTTTGAAATCAGAAATAAAAAAAAGATATGATTGAAAATTATTTTGAAAAAGATGTGATTGAGAAGATATGATTGAAAATCAATTTTAAAGAAATTTTTAAAATTAAAGTTGATTACTTGACTAACAAGAAATTAAAAGACATGATTCTAGAATTTAAAATTTGATCCTTTCTTAATAGGCAAGTAACAACTTGAAAATTTTGAATTAAATCATTAATTGTAGCAAGGATTTTCGAAAATACTAAAAAATGGAAAGGATTTGATTTTGAAAAGATATGATTGAAAAGATATGATCTGAAAAAGATTTGATTTTGAAAAATTATGAAAATTTGAAAAAGATTTGAATTGAAAACAAAATCTTCCCTCTTGTGCCATCCTGGCGTTAAACGTCCAGAATGGTATCCATTCTGGCGTTTAACGCCCAAAATACTACCTTTTTGGGCGTTTAATGCCCAGCCACTGGCTAGCGTTTAAACACCAGTTTTCCTTCCTCACTGGGCATTTTGAACGCCCAGCTTTTTTTGTGTAATTCCTCTGATGCATGTTCTGAATCTTCAATTCTCTGTATTATTGACTTGAAAAGACATAATTTTGAAAAAAAAATTTTGAATTTTTAATGATGAGAAACAAAAAAATGAAACTAATCATGGAAAATCAAGATCAAAACAAATAATGCATGCAAGACACCAAACTTATAAGTTTGTATAATAGGGACAACAACAAATTGAGAATGCATATGAAAAATAACAAAACACACAAGACAAGAGAATGTAAAGATCAGAGCAAGGAAATCATCAAGAATAACATGAAGATTAATGAAGAACATAATGCATATATTCAAAAATTGCAAGAAATTAAATAAAACATGCAGGACACCAAACTTAAAAATTGACACTGGACTTAAACAGGAAACATAGATTATTTTTGGTTTTATGATTTTATAAAATTTTTTTGTAATTTTTTTAAAATTATCTGGAAAAGAAAATAAAGATTTCAAAATTCTTAATAAGAATTCCAGGAATCATGCAATGTTAGTCTAAAGCTTCAGTCTAAAAAGATTAGACATGGCTAGCCAAGCTTCAGCAGACATTACATGCAATAGCCAAATTGAAGGGAATCAACTAGCTCCTGTGATGATGAAAGTATCATCTGAAACTCTAGAATTCATTCTTAAAAATTTCTGAAAAATAAAATAAAGTTACCTAATCTAAGCAACAAGATGAACCGTCAGTTGTCCAAACTCAAACAATCTCCGGCAACGGCGCCAAAAGCTTGGTTGCGCGGGGATTGTTTGTTCCCCGACAACGGCGCCAAAAACTTGGTGCACGAAATTGTGATCAACAATGGCGCCAACAACTTAGTACGCACAATTGTAATCTCAACTCTTTTGCACAATTCCGCACAACTAACCAGCAAGTGTACTGGGTCGTCCAAGTAATAAACCTTACATGAGTAAGGGTCGATCCCACGTAGATTGTCGGCTTGAAGCAACCTATGGTCATCTTGTAAATCTCAGTCAGGTGGATTCAAATGGTTATGAAGAGTTGATAATTAAAAGATGAATAAAATATAAAATAAGATAGAGATACTTATGTAATTCATTGGTGATAATTTCAGATAAGCGTATGAAGATGCTTTGTTCCTCCTGCACTTTTGCTTTCCTATTGTCTTCATCCAATCATTCATACTCCTTTCCATGGCAAGCTTTATGTTGGGCATCACCATTGTCAATGGCTACCTCCCGACCTCTTAGTGTAAATGGTCCAAATGCACTGTCACCGCATGGCTAATTATCTGTTGGTTCTCGATCATGTTGGAATAGGATCCATTGATCCTTTTGCGTCTATCACTACGCCAAACACTCGCGAGTTTGAAGCTCGTCACAGTCATCCCTTCCCAGATCCTACTCGGAATACCACAAAATAGGTTTAGACTTTCTGGATCTCAAGAATGGCCGCCAATAATTCTAGCCTATACCACGAAGGTTTTAATCTTAGATTATAAACCCAGGAGATACACATTCAAGCTTGTTTTCATGTAGAACGGAAGTGGTTGTCAGGCACGCGTTATTAGGTGAGAATAGTGATGAGTTTCACATAATCATCACATTCATCATGTTCTTGTGTGCGAATGAATATCTTAGAGAAGAAATAGGCTTGAGTTGAATAGAAAAACAATAGTACTTTGCATTAATTCATGAAGAACAGCAGAGCTCCACACCTTAATCTATGGTGTGTAGAAACTCCACCGTGGAAAATACATAAGAACAAGGTCTAGGCATGGCAGTGAGGCCAGCCCCCAAAACGTGATCAAGAGATCAAAAGATAGAACTAAAGATTGATTCCTAGATGAAAATACAATACCAAAAGGTCTAATTTATAGAAAACTAGTAACCTAGGGTTTACAGAAATGAGTAAATGATGCAGAAATCCACATCCGAGCCCACTTGGTGTGTGGTGTACGAAATTGTGATGTCCAGGCTCAAACAATCCCTGGCAACGTGAGCAACTTGGTATGCGTAATCGTGATTACACTTTAATTATGTAAAATTCATGGCTCTTTCTTTCCCTGGCAATGGCGCCAAGAACATGGTGCCAATACCATGGTTCACAACTTCGATACAACTAACCAGCAAGTGCACTGGGTCGTCCAAGTAATACCTTACGTGAGTAAGGGTCGAATCCCACGGAGATTGTTGGTATGAAGCAAGCTATGGTCACCTTGTAAATCTCAGTCAGGCAGATATAAAATAGTAGTGTGGTTTTCAAAATTAATAATAAAGTAAGGATAGAAATACTTATGTAAATCATTGGTGAGAATTTCAGATAAGCGCATAGAGATGCATTCGTTCCTCTGAACCTCTGCTTTCCTGCTATCTTCATCCAATCAGTCTTACTCCTTTCCATGGCTGGCTTTATATGATACATCACCACTGTCAATGGCTACTTTCGGTCTTCTCTCGGGAAAATGATCCAAATGCCCTGTCACGGCACGGCTAATCGTCTGGAGGCATCACCCTTGTCAATGGTTTCATCTTATCCTCTCAGTGAAAATGGTCAACGCACCCTGTCACGGCACGGCTATTCATCTGTCGGTTCTCGATCCTGCTGGAATAGGATTTACTATCCTTTTGCGTCTGTCACTACGCCCGGCAATCGCGAGTTTGAAGCTCGTCACAGTCATTCAATCATTGAATCCTACTCGGAATACCACAGACAAGGTTTAGACTTTCCGGATTCTCTTGAATGCCGCCATCATTCTAGCGTACGCCACGAAGATTCTGATTAAGAGATCTAAGAGATATTCATTCTAGCTTATTTCATGTAGAACGGAAGTGTTTGTCAGGCACGTGTTCATAGGGGAGAATGGTGATGAGCGTCACATATAATCATCACCTTCATCACGTTCTTGGGTGCGAATGGATATCTTAGAAGCGAAGTAAGATGAATTGAATAGAAAACAGTAGTACTTTGCATTAATCTTTGAGGAACAGCAGAGCTCCACACCTTAATCTATGGAGTGTAGAAACTCTACCGTATGAAAATACATAACTGAAGGTCCAGGCATGGCCGTGTGGCCAGCCCCCATGGTCTAAGAACAATGCGTTCCCAGATTATCCTAAGATCCTAAGATGATCAAAAGATGGTCAAAAAGACGTCAAATACAATAGTGAAATGTCCTATTTATAATAAACTAGCTACTAGGGTTTACATGAGTAAGTAATTGATGTATAAATCCACTTCCGGGGCCCACTTGGTGTGTGCTTGGGCTGAGCTTGAGTGTTGCACGTGTAGAGGTCCTTCTTGGAGTTGAACGCCAGCTTTTGTGCCAGTTTGGGCGTTCAACTCTGGTTTTGGCTCCTTTTCTGGTGCTGGACGCCAGATTTGGGCAGAAAGCTAGCGTTGAACGCCAGTTTACGTCATCTATTCTTGGCCAAAGTATGGACTATTATATATTTCTGGAAAGCCCTGGATGTCTACTTTCCAACGCAATTGGAAGCGCGCCATTTCGAGTTTTGTAGCTCCAGAAAATCCACTTTGAGTTCAGGGAGGTCAGAATCCAACAGCATCAGCAGTCCTTCTTCAACCTCTGAATCTGATTTCTGCTCAAGTCCCTCAATTTTAGCCAGAAAATACCTGAAATCATAGAAAAACACACAAACTCATAGTAAAGTCCAGAAATGTGAATTTAACATAAAAACTAATGAAAATATCCCTAAAAGTAACTAGATCCTGCTAAAAACATACTAAAAACAATGTCAAAAAGCGTATAAATTATCCACTCATCAGTGTGTGCTTGGCCTGAGCATTGAAGCTTTCATGTGTAGAGACTTTTCTTGGAGTTAAACGCCAGCTTTTGTGCCAGTTTCGATGTTTAACTCCAGCTTTTATGCCAGTTCTGGCGTTTTGATGCCAAAATTTTTTTGCTGACTTGGAATGCCGGTTTGGGCCATCAAATCTCGGGCAAAGTATGAACTATTATATATTGCTGGAAAGCCCAGGATGTTTAATTTCCAATGCAATTGAGAGCGCGCCAATTGGGATTTGGTAGCTCCAGAAAATCCACTTCGAGTGCAAGGAGGTCAGAATCCAACAGCATCTGCAGTCCTTTTTCAGCCTCTTAATCAGATTTTTGCTCAGGTCCCTCAATTTCAGCCAGAAAATACCTAAAATCATAGAAAAATACACAAACTCATAGTAAAGTCCAGAAATGTTATTTTTATTTAAAAACTAATAAAAATATAATAAAACTAACTAAAATATACTAAAAACTACCTAAAAACAGTGCCAAAAAGCGTATAAATTATTCGCTCATCATACTGGCTGGCGTCCAACGCCCAAACAGGAAGGCTTTCTAGCATTGAACGCCAGTGAGGAACCCCTCACTAGGCATTCAACGCCCAATCACATAGGGAAGCTAGCGTTGAACGCCAGCAAGGGCATCCCTACTGGGCATTCAATGTCCAGAATGCTAGAACCTCCTTTGTGGCAGAAGTCAGAATGCACTTTAGGAGGGGTGTTGAGATTCCTCTCCTGTATAGGATGTCGTGTACCAGGGTGTAATATTGTGCTTCCCGTATGAGCCATTTTGTGTCCTTCTTATCTGTGGGAAGTATTTCGGACTTGAGGTAGTTGATTATGGGGGTTATCCACCCTAGGTATTGGTCTGATATGCTTAAGACCTTCCCTTCCCTTGAAGTTGATGGGTGCTATAAGGTTTCTTGGATGAGGCTTCTATTTTTGCCCCTTGGCTTGGTGCTGGCTAATTTTGATAGTGCGTAGGCTCGGGCATTTTGTTCCTGAGATATGTGTTGGATCTCATATTTTCTGAAGTTCCCGAGCTGTTCTTTGGTCTTGTCCAGGTACCTTTTCATAGTTGGATCCTTTGCTTGATAGCTTCCTTCTATCTGGGAGGTGATTACTTGTGAATCACTGAAGATGGTAAGCTCTTATGCCCCGACTTCCCTAGCCTGCCTCAGGCCAGCCAGTAGGGCTTCATACTCTGCTTGATTATTTGAAGCGGGGAACTCGAATCTTAAAGAGAGTTTGAGTTGGGTGCCTGGGTCACTTTTTAGGATAACGCCTGCCCCACTTCTAGCTTTTTTTGATGAGCTATCGACGTAGAGGTTCCATTTTATGGGGGTCCCCAGGGTGTCTGTGTACTCTGCGATGAAGTCGGCCAAGTACTAAGATTTGATGGCGGTGCAAGCTTTGTATTTGAGGTCAAATTTGGAAAGCTCAATTGCCCATTGTAGAATTCTTCCCGCCAGGTCTGTTTTCTGCAAGATTCCTTTCATGGGTTAGTTAGTCCGTACCCTGATGGTGTTGGCTTGGAAGTAAGGTCGAAGTCGTCGGGAGGTGAATACAAGGGCGTAGGCAAACTTTTCTATCTTCTGATAGTTTAATTCAGCCCCTTGTAAGGCCTTGCTGACAAAGTAGGTGGGTTTTTGTCTGTTGTCATCTTCTCTGACTAACGCTGATGCTATCACCTGACCTCCTACGGTTAGGTATAGTACCAGTTCTTCTCCTTGTCGAGGTCGGGTCAAGATGGGTGCTTGTCCCAGGAATGTTTTGAAGTCTTGGACGGTTTGTTTACATTCTAGGGTCCATTCGAACTTCTTTCCCTTCCTTAATGTTGAATAGAAAGGGAAGGATCTTATAGCTGATCCGGCTAGAAACCTGGATAGGGCCGCTAGTCTTCCATTCAGCTGTTGTACCTCTTTTATGCAGGTCGGGCTCTTCATGTTGAGTATGGCCTGGCATTTGTCTGGTTTTGCCTCAATCCCTCTTTCGGTCAGCATAAACCCTAGGAATTTGCCATCTTCTTGATGACAAGTCATCTTATGCTAGCTTTTCAAGCATTTCTCACTTGTTTCATTAGGTTTTATACACTTTCTTGCACAATAAGTAAGTGATTTGGAGTGGATTTTTATGGTTATGTTAATTCAATCAACTATTATTTAATTAACACAAAATCATAAGATTTAAGCTATAATTAGTTAATTTTATGAATGAATTAGAAACCTTGTGAATTGGTGATACTTTGATATGTTTGTTTGGTTGCTTGTAGGTGAAAAAATGATTAAGAAAAGAAAGAACCAGGAAGCGTGCCTTATCAAAGCGTGACCCATGATATAAAAGCGTGGTGCTCACCCAAAGGAGCAATGGTCAGCGCTCGAAGAACCAACGGAGCACCCAATGATACACCAAGAAAGCAAGGGTGCTACGTTGAGTGTCTCAACTGAGCGCTACAAGGAAACTCAATTAGCAAGGCAAAGCGCTCAAAGAATGGAGCGCTACGTTAAAAAATTTTCACTTTTTCGTGGCCTTCATGCAAAGAAAGCTAGGCACAACACTCACAAAATGGGACAACCAAGGATCGAAGAGGGGGCAAGGCGCTACAAGGCACCAACGCTCAAATACCTTAGCGCTACGTTCAAACTAGTGAACATTTTCGTGGCCCATGAAGAGAAAAGCAAAGCTTGCACAAGACAGAAAAGTAGCGCTACATTGGAAACTTCTAACTGAGCGCTGAGGAAATTGGCACAAAGGGGAGCAGCCAGGCTCGAAGGGGGGAACTAAGGAGCATGTGTAGCACTCAGTTCATTAACCAAACTGAGCGCTCCACTGGAGCTAGGACCCATGGACCATTTTTCAATCAAATGCCATCTTGGATCCACTTCTTCACCAATTTAAAAAGCCCACTCCAAGTTCTGAAAACCAAAAAAGTAGAAAGTGTATAAATAGGAGTTAATTTGATTTGTAAAGGACCTTTTGCTGAATTTTTAGTTTTACCTTTAGCTCATTTTTATTTTTCACTTTTAATTTTCAATTGTTTTGAATTTGGGGTTTGGGAATTTGGATCTGAGTTTTCTTTCTGCGTTTTCTTTTCTTCTGCAATTGCTACTGTCTGTTCTTGGAACTTGAATTGAGATTGAAGAGCTCCATTGATTCTAAATCTGAGAATCATCTTTTGCCTCTCTTCTCAATTGTTCTAAGAAATGGATCTGAGTTTAGTTTTCTGTTTTCATTTTCTTCTTCTGCAAATTCTACTTTTGGATTTTTAAATTCAGATTGAGGAATTCCATTGAATCTGGATCTGAGAATCATCTTTGCTTTTCTTTCATATAGTTTTGGGAATTGGAGAATTGGCTCTGAGTTTCTTTTGCTGTTTTAAATTTCATTTTCTTCTGCAATTTCTTTTCTGTTTGATCAAGGGAGTAATTGAGATCTAGATCTGATTGCTAATCTCATTGCTCTTATTCGATCTTCATTTTCTCTTTTAGAATTTCACAATTGATTTAAGCTTTCTTGTTAATTTGTTTCTTCAAGCAATTTTACATTTCTGTTCTTGCTATTGAGATCCAGATTTAAATTCTTGCATCTCATAGCTCTCTGATTTACTTTACTTGGCAATTTATTGTTCAATTTCAAATCCCAGCACCCAAATCCCTTTTACTCTTCAAGCAATTTACATCTCTCAGCAATTTAGATTCAGCAATTTACCTTTCTTGCACTTTAAGTTTCTGTAATTTACTTTTCTTGCAATTTAAGTTTCAGCTCTTTTACTTTCTTGTTCTTTAAGTTACCTGCAATTTACCTTTTCTGCACCTTTAGATTCAATAAATTTACCTTCTGCACTCTATTTTTCTGACCAATTTACCTTCTGCACATTTAATTACTTGTAATTTAGCTTCTGTCAATCAAAATCACTCAATTCATCAAATATTCGCTTAACTAAATTCATCACCTAACTAAAATTTCACAATCCATCAATCAATGTGGGATCAACCTCACTCTTATGAGTAATTACTACTTGATGCGACCCGGTACATTTGCCGGTGAGTTTTGTGTGGAATCGAATTTCCACCTATCACTTCTACCGCAAAGGTACATTTTGTGGGATTTAGTCTCATCCCGTGCTTTCTTATGATGCCGAATACTTCGGAGAGGTCAGGCAGCAGTATTTCTTCTTTTTGGGTTTTTACTAGCATGTCGTCTATGTAGACCCCCATTAGCTTCCCAATGTGGTTGGCAAATACATTGTTCATTAACCTCTGATATGTGGCCCCCGCGTTCTTGAGTCCGAACGGCATTACTACGTAGCATTAGTTTGCTTTTGGGATTAGGAACGAGGTTTTCTCTTGGTCGGGTTGATGCATTCAGATCTGATTGTACCCTGAGTAGGCGTCCATGAAGGAGAGGTACTTGTATCCTGACGACGCGTCAACCAGGGAGTCGATATTCGGGAGGGGGTAGGGGTCTTTTGGGCAGGCTTCGTTGAGGTCGGTGTAGTCTACGCACATCCGCCACTTCCCATTTGGCTTTTTTACCAATACGACATTGGCCAGCCATAGTGTGTACTTAACCTCTCTTATGAACCCTGCTTCTAGTAGGGCTTGCAATTGTTCCTCCAAGACTTGCGATTTCTCCGGACCAAGTTTTCAGCGCTTTTGTCATATTGGTCGGGATCCGGGGTATACGGCCAGTTTGTGACACATTAAGCCAGGGTCTATGTCGGACATGTCGGCGGCTTTCCAGGAAAAGAGGTCGGGATTCTCTCTTAGAAAGGTTACTAGCAACGGCGCCATTTTGATGATTGGACTTTTGTGTGGTTTAGAATTCACAATTGAAACTCGTTGTAATAGAGTTCCTAAACCAAGCAATAATCCTTTCATACAAAAGTTTGTTTGTCACTAGTACAAACCCCTAAAATCTATAAACCGAAGTATTGAACCTCGGGTCGTTCTCCCTAGGAATTACAATAAAGTGCCTTGTTATTGGTTATGAAGTATGTTTGGGGTTTTGAGGTTTTAGACAAGAAACATCAATGGCAAAGAGAATAAACTAACAACTAACAAAGCTCTTGGCAAGGTTTGAGAACTAGAAGTCCTATCCTAGTTATCCTCCTCAATTGTGACCATAATTATCCATTGCTACCACTTAGTTAACCTCTAACAATGGAGGAAAGTCAAGTGGATGAATTAACTTGATTCCACAAGTCCTAGCCAACTCCCAAGGGAAAGACTAGGGTTAGTGAAATCCAAATCAATTAGCAACTTCTGATTATCAATCAACAAAGGAATTAGATAACTCAAGCGTCACTAATTACTCCACCTAGGCCAAGAGGAACAAAATCTATACTAAAGCTAAAAGAAGCATTTTATCAAACACATAAGAGGCATAAAAGGAATAAGATGAAATCTACAACAAGAATAAAATCTAACAACAACAATCAATAGAAACACAATTATTACGAATTACCTCAACTTGAATTGAAAGAAAAGAGAAGGAGCAAGCGTAGATCTACAACAAAGTATAGAAGCAACATAAAGGAAATTACAACAAAGGAATAGAAGAAGATAATTGCAACAACAAAGAATTAAGAAGCAAAAGTAGAGGGAAGCATGAATGAAAACCTAGATCTAAGAACTAAACCTAATCCTAATTCCTAATCCTAGAGAGAAGTGAGAGCTTCTCTCTCTAAAACTAACTTTCCCTCCAAAACTTAAACTAAACTAAACTAATGTCTGAAAAGTATGTTAATTCTCCTTCAATCCTTGGCTTAAATAGTATCAGAAATGAGTTGGATTGGGCCCACAAGGCTTCTAAAATCGCTGGCCATGTGTTTGACTAAGTGAATTGTGTGCGCCCATGGACGCGTACGCGTACCGTGCGCGTGCGCGTCCCTATGCAAAATGCAACGATGGCAAATCTTATATCATTTCGAAGCCCCGGATGTTAGCTTTCCAATGCAACTGGAACCGTATCATTTGGACCTTTGTAGCTCAAGTTATGGTCATTTAAGTGCGAAGAGTTCGGCTTGATAGCTTTTGCGATTTCTTCATTTCTTCATGAGTTCTCCATTTATACATGCTTTTCCTTCATTCCCCTGATCTATTCTTTGCCTCCTAAATCAGAAATCACTTAACAAACATATTAAGGCACCTAATGGAATCAAAAGTGAATTAAATTTAGCTAATTAAAGACCTAGAGAGCATGTTTTCACTCTTACGCACAATTAAAGGAGAAGTTATAAAACCATGCAATTTCATTGGATAAATGTGGGTTAAAAGGTTATAAAATCCTCTAAATTCAACACAAGATAAACCCTCTAAATGGGGTTTATCAACCTCCCCACACTTAAACCAAGCATGTCCTCATGCTTCAACCAAGAGAAAGCATAGGGATCAACATTTATTCAATGAAATCTAACTATATGCAATCTACCTATATGCAACTATCTAAATGAATGTAATTGCTTAGTCAAAATAAATCAATTCCCAAGAAGCATATATACACAAGGGCTAAGGACTAGCAAGTCTAATCCACAACTGAATTGAGTTATTAAATATTTTTACAAACTTGCATGAAGAATGATGATCATAGGTGAAAACATGTAATTGAGCATCAAACCCTCACCGGATGTGTTTGCACTCTATTCGCTCAAGTGTTTAGGGTTGATTCTCTCAATTCTTCCCTAATCATGCTTTCCAAGATTTGTTTTTCTTCTAACAATCAACGCTTATTTCATGCATACATACAAATATCATGAGGTCTTTCTTTAGGTTGTAATGGGGCTAGGGTCAAGGTAGGATGCATATTTGGTTAAGTGAGCTTGAAATTTGAATCTTTGATAAGCTTAGACTTCCCACCTAGCCTATGACATCCTATACAATTCAAAGCTAACCGAACTACCCATTTTTTTCACTTTTTAACATACTCATGCATTTTCTTTTCATTTCACAACACTTATGCATTGATTTTTATTGAGCTTCACTTTGGGGCATTTTGTCCCCTTTTTATTTCTTTCTTTTCTTTTTCTTTTCTTTCTATTTTTTTTTCGCTTTTATTTTTTTTCCTTTTTTTTGTCATTTTTTTTTCTTTTTGCTTTTCAATATATACAAAAAATATCAATGCATAAGGTTTTACATTTTAATTAACACATGAGCATATACCCAATTCCCAATATTTACAATAAAAATACAAAACTACCCTTTTATTCACCTAATGTCCCAAGGTTCCCATACTTGAATGATACACACACTCACTAGCCTAAGCTAATCAAAGATCCAAATAAAGGAGATTTATTGTTTTCCGCTTTAAGGCTTGTAATGTGCAAAAATTAAGAACAAATGGGTTAATCGTGGGCTCAAATTAGCTAACAAAGGAAGATAAAAGGTAAGGCTATTTGGGTAAGTGAGCTAAATAAAATGATGGCCTCAATCATATAAATTCATGAATACACAAAATAATGGACATAAAGAATCAAACAAATCAAAGATTACAATCATAGAAAGAGAATAATACACATAAGAAGGGAAAATAAGTGGTTATAAGATGTAACCACACCATTAGGCTCAAATCTCACTTGCTTGTATTCTTAGCTCAAAAACATGATCCATAATATATATATGATTCAAGCAAGTTTTATGAAAAGTTTTCACTCAAATCAATTGGTGCCTTATAGATAGAGATCTTGAAAAATTTCATTATTTTGACAATGCTTATTGTGTATATGTATGCAAAATTAAGAAAATGTAACAAAAATCCTAAAAACCTATAATGCAATGCAATAAATAACTAACAATGGTGTTGAAAAAGGAATTGGTACCCATGGAGATCGGTCAGACGACCTCCCCACACTTGAAGATTGCACCGTCCTCGGTGCATGCAAAGAAGAGCAAGGTGGATGGGTTGCTCCAATTGGTGAGCTTCTCCGAAAGGTTGTGCGGATGACTTGTTCGTTGCCCCATCTTGAAGCTTTTCCTTTTCCTCCTTTCTTAGCGGCCAACCTAAAGGAAGAGAAAAAGAAAGAAAATTAAGCCTATAACAAAGATATCAAAGCAAAGAGAACATAAGCGGGGGCTAATGCCAAATAAGGGTAAAGTTCTCACTACATGTTAGCTATGCTTATAAGTGAGAAAGCAATATAGGCAAAGGGCATAATCAATTAATACTGGATGCAATAGTAAAATCAAAGCGTGAAGAGCATATTGAGCATCAAGTTCAAATAAGAAAAAGTAGGTCATGAAAGACAATATGAGGTCATATCAATGCACAAAGACACAAGAGTCATACAAGATGAAGCATTGATTTAAAAGTGTCATCATCCAACAATATCAAACAAGTCAAGAAGTACCAAAGTAAAGCAAGAAATTCTCAACGATAAAATAGGAAAATTCAATACCATTATTAAAATAAGAAACTTAAAGAGAGAAAATTACAACAAGCTATAAAATCAAAATTAAAATGCAATGAATGAAAGTAAGCAAATGAAATAAAAGAAAATGGAAGAAAAGAAAAAAAAATTAGTATTTTATTTATTTATTTATTTATTCATTTATTTTTATTTTTATTTAATTTTTTTTATTAAAACAAAATCTTTTTTTTTTCAAGAGAGGAAGAAGAAAGGTAGAAAGAAAGAAGAAGAAAAGAAGAAAGAAGAAGAAAGGAGAAAGGAGAAAGGAGAAAAATAGGGTGCAAATCCATGCATACGTGCGCATAGCACGCGCGCGTCGATGGCTTTTTTTTTTTCGAGAGTGACGCGTGCGCATCATTTACGCGTACGCGTCAGTGGTTTTGTGCCAAAGGCACAATGCGCGCGCAGCGTTCGCACAACTCTCGGGTTTTTGGCTTGGGGGTGGAATTTTTCAATTCACGCGTACGCGTACATGACGCGTGCACGTGGATTGGCAAAAATGCTTAATGCACGCGTACGCGCGCAGTGCGCGTATGCGTCAGTGGTTTTTTTTTCTTTTTAGAGGCATAGAAATAGAATTTGACACTCTCCTGACCTATAAACACTCTAAAGCAACCGAAATTTAAATTTAACAAAAATCTTTAAGTTTTTGAAAAATTTTTCAAAGTCAAAACAAACACAACTTGCACTTCAAGTAACCTACTTTAACAACAATCTAAACTAATCAAAACACACTATAACAACCTATCAATCAAAACAAAATGTATAAGAGTATATTAAAGAAGAAAACTACATATGATGGCAACTCAAATCACTTATTAAGTATACATACAAGAGAATTGAAAGAGTTTACCATGGTGGGGTGTCTCCCACCTAGCACTTTTAGTTTAAGTCTTTAAGTTGGACATTAGGAAAGCTCCTTGTCATGGTGGCTTATGCTTGTACTCATCCTTGAATCTCCAAGGATCATTGTTCTTCAAACGGTTGACAGAAATTCCAACCAAATTCACCATGCTTGGGCAAAGTTCTACCCAAGATATGAGCTTCCATAGTTGGTCTACATGCTTCGATCCGGGATCCCATATCTTATTTTTGCACCCGTCTTCTTGTGGATCTTCATGAGTTTTCAGTTTGGGCAGTTGACAAGTAGAACAAGCAGAATTCTCTCTAGCATACCAAGTCTTCTTCCTAGACCTATGTAAAGTAGCATTCATCCAATCATAGTCCCCATACTTTGAAGCTTTGACCTTGATGAGCCTAATTCCAAACCTCCAACCACTACACAACTCCTTTTTATTCTTAATTCCACAAAGAGCTCTAAGTTGACCATCATTTTCAATTAAACCATATTCAAGTGAGAAAGTAAAGCTTAGGGATAAGAATTTTACCCACTTGAATGTTGTGTTGGATGGTGACTTGGGGAGGGAGATCTCCCCACACTTAGACAATACAAGGTCTACTTCTTTAGGCTCTTCTTTAGTTGTTTTCACCTCTTCGAAAGCTTCTTCAATTTTAACCTTTTCCCCTTTATCACTTGGCTTGGTGTTGTCTTCAAGAACTTCAATTTCTTGCCCAATGAGAGGTGATTCAATTTCGGATAGGAATTCTTTGATGAATGAATTCATCTCTTGATCAACCTCTTCATATTCATCAATTTTGATATACACCATGCCAACTTTTTCCTCTTGGTGGCTCTCTTCTGATTCGCTCTCTTCTTCATTTCTCACCAAGGATATGGGGGGGTTGTGCACATTCTTCTATAATTTCAACTTCATGTCCAATGGGAGAGGATTCCATTGTAGAGAGAAATTCCTCCATGATTGAATCCATCTCTTGATAAGCCTCTTCCCAGTTTCCAACGATGATATGCCTTGGAGGTTGCGCACCTTCATCAACATCAATATCAAGCTTCTTGGAAGAGTTCTCCATGATGCTACATTCCCTTGGACTTTCAACATCTCCTAAATCTTCAACTACTTCTTCCTTTTCTTCAACAATCATAGGCTCCTCCAATTGTTCTAATACAAAATAACGTCCCTCATTTCCCACTGGAGTTTCCAATCTCCCCTTCATGCTATGATCTTCGCTGGATTCTTCACATGTGCTTATGGAAGAACCTTGAGTCTTCAAGCATTGGTAGGCTAAAGTATGCACTACCTTGGTCAAGTTAGTCACAAACTCTAGGGTGTTCCTTTGCATATCCGCTTGTCCTTGAAGTAGTAATGTGAGAGAGTCATCTATTGGGGCTTGGGGTGGATAAGAGCGTTCATCATTTTGGAGAGAGGGTTCATAGTAGGAAGGTGGTTCTTCTTGGTAAGGGTATGGAGATGGTGTGCATTGAGGTGGTTCTTGGTTGTAATCTTGATAGGATTGTAGTAGTTCTAAAGGTTCTTGCTCATAATTGCCATAAGAGTATGGTATGGGTGATTGGTCATATGGTAGATATGGGTCATAGGAAGGTGTTTGGTAATGAGAGGCTTGTGAGAATGGTTGAGGTTCATATTGAGGATAAGAGTTATAGGCATATGACTGTGGTAGTTGATTTTCACATAAAGTTTCACCATAGCCATTGAATTGACATGCATTAGGATGGAAATTATACCTATACGCATCCGGAGGTTGTTGCCAATAGGAGTGATCAATTCCTTGAGGTTCCTCCCATCTTTGTTGGTTCCATCCTTGATGCATGTGGTCATTGAAGTTCACATTTCCTACAACACAATTAGAACCAAAATCAAAGCCAAAATGAGAATTCATAATGAAAAGAGAAAATAAAATTTAAAAGCTAATAGAAAAATAACGAAACAAAGTCCTACACTAGCAAAGACTAGCAAGCAATCCAAAAATCAAGCTATTCACAATTTTCACATATATACAATAACCAATAACACAACACCATTGCAATTCCCCGGCAACGGCGCCATTTTGATGATTGGACTTTTGTGTGGTTTAGAATTCACAATTGAAAGCTCGTTGTAATAGAGTTCCTAAACCAAGCAATAATCCTTTCATACAAAAGTTTGTTTGTCACTAGTACAAACCCCTAAAATCTATAAACCGAAGTATTGAACCTCGGGTCGTTCTCCCTAGGAATTACAATAAAGTGCCTTGTTATTGGTAATGAAGTATGTTTCGGGTTTTGAGGTTTTAGACAAGAAATATAAATGGCAAAGAGAATAAACTAACAACTAACAAAGCTCTTGGCAAGGTATGAGAACTAGAAGTCCTATCCTAGTTATCCTCCTCAATTGTGACTACAATTATCCATTGCTACCACTTAGTTAACCTCTAACCATGGAGGAAAGTCTAGTGGATGAATTAACTTGATTCCACAAGTCCTAGCCAACTCCCAAGGGAAAGACTAGCATTAGTGGTATCCAAATCAATTAGCAACTTCTAATTATCAATCAACAAAGGAATTAGATAACTCAAGCGTCACTAATTACTCCACCTAGGCCAAGAGGAACAAAATCTACACTAAAGCTAAAAGAAGCATTTTATCAAACACATAAGAGGCATAAAAGGAATAAGATGAAATCTACAACAAGAATGAAATCTAACAACAACAATCAAAAGAAACACAATTATTATAAATTACCTCAACTTGAATTGAAAGAAAAGAGAAGGAGCAAGAGTAGATCTACAACAAAGTATAGAAGCAACATAAAGGAAATTATAACAAAAGAATAGAAGAAGATGATTGCAACAACAAAGAATTAAGAAGCAAAAGTAGAAGGAAGCATGAATGAAAACCTAGATCTAAGAACTAAACCTAATCCTAATTCCTAATCCTAGAGAGAAGTGAGAGCTTCTCTCTCTAAAACTAACTTTCCCTCCAAAACTTAAACTAAACTAAACTAATGTGTGAAAAGTATGTTAATTCCCCTTCAATCCTTGGCTTAAATAGCATCAGAAATGAGTTGGATTGGGCCCACAAGGCTTCTAAAATCGCTGGCCACGTGTTTGACTAAGTGAATTGTGTGCACCCATGGACGCGTACGCGTGCCGTGCACGTGCACGTCCCTATGCGAAATGCAACCATAAAAAATCTCATATCATTTCGAAGCCCCAGATGCTAGCTTTCCAATGCAACTAGAACTGCATCATTTGGACCTCTGTAGCTCAAGTTATGGTCGTTTAAGTGCGAAGAGGTCGGCTTGACAGCTTTTGCGATTCCTTCATTTCTTCATGAGTTCTCCATTTATACATGCTTTTCCTTCATTCCCTTGATCCAATCTTTGCCTCCTAAATCTAAACTCACTTAACAAACATATTAAGGCACCTAATGGAATCAAAGGTGAAAAAATTTAGCTAATTAAAGACCTAGAGAGCCTGTTTTCACTCTTAAGCACAATTAAAGGAGAAGTTATAAAACCATGCTATTTCATTGGATAAATGTGGGCTAAAAGGTTATAAAATCCTCTAAATTCAACACAAGATAAACCCTCCAAATGGGGTTTATCAACCTCCCCACACTTAAACCAAGCATGTCCTCATGCTTCAACCAAGAGAAAGCATAGGGATCAACATTTATTCAATGAAATCTAACTAAATGCAATCTACCTATATGCAACTATCTAAATGAATGTAATTGCTAAGTCAAAAAAAATCAATTCCCAAGAAGCATATATACACAAGGGCTAAGAAATAGCAAGTCTAATCCACAATTGAATTGAGTTATTAAATATTTTTACAAACTTGCATGAAGAATGATGATCATAGGTGAAAACATGTAATTGAGCATCAAACCGTCACCGGATGTGTTTGCACTCTATTTGCTCAAGTGTTTAGGGTTGATTCTCTCAATTCTCCCCTAATCATGTGGTGCACGAAATTACAATCACACTTTTGCAATTCCGCACAACTAACCAGCAAGTGCACTGGGTCGTCCAAGTAATACCTTACGTGAGTAAGGGTCGATCCCACGGAGATTGTTGGCTTGAAGCAAGCTATGGTTATCTTGTAACTCTTAGTCAGGATATCAATAATTCTCAGATTTGATTGTAAAAAGTAAAAGAACATGAAATAAATACTTGTTATGCAGTAATGAAGAACAGGTTGAGGCTTTGGAGATGCTTTGTCTTCTGAATCTCAGCTTTCCTACTATCTTCTTCTTCATACACGCCAGGCTCCTTCCATGGCAAGCTTTATGTCATCACCGTTGTCAATGGCTACTTCCCGTTCTCTCAGTGGAAATGTTCCAAATGCGCTGTCACCGCACGGCTAATCATCTGTCGGTTCTCGATCATGTCGGAATAGGATCCATTGATCCTTTTGCGTCTATTACTACGCCCAACACTCGCGAGTTTGAAGCTCGTCACAGTCATCCCTTCCCAGATCCTACTAAGAATACCACAGACAAGGTTTAGACGTTCCGGATCTTAGGAATGGCCGCCAATAATTCTAGCTTATACCAAGAAGACTCTGATCTGAATCATGAGGCTAAGAGATATGCATTCAATCTAAGGTAGAACGGAGGTGGTTGTCAGGCACGCGTTCATAGGTGAGAATGATGATGATTGTCACGGATCATCACATTCATCAGGCTGAACTGCGAATGAATATCTTAGAATAGAAGCAAGCGTGATAGAATGGAAAACAATAGTAATTGCATTAATTCATGAAGAACAACAGAGCTCCTCACCCCCAACAATGGGGTTTAGAGACTCATGCCGTAGAGAATACAATATGAAACATGTAAAGTGTCATGAGGTACAAGATGAATACCTAAAAGTAGTTTTTATAGTAAACTGGTGATCTAGGGTTACAGAAAATGAGTAAGCTAGGGTGTTTAGTGTAAAAATCCACTTCCGGGGCCCACTTGGTGTGTACTTGGGCTGAACATTGAAGCTTTCATGTGTAGAGACTTTTCTTGGACTTAAACACCAACTTTTGTGCCTGTTTGGGCGTTTAACTCCAGATTTTATGCTAGTTTCGGTGTTAAACGCCAGAATTCTTGAGCTGACTTGGAACGCCTATTGGGGCCATCAAATCTCGGGCAAAGTATAAACTCTTATATATTTCTGGAAAGCCCAGGATGTCTACTTTCCAACGCAATTGAGAGCGCGCCAATTAGGCTTCTGTAGCTCTAGAAAATCCACTTTGAGTACAGGGAGGTCAGAATCCAACAGCATCTGCAGTCCTTTTTCAGCCTCTGAATCAGATTTTTGCTCATGTCCCTCAATTTCAGCCAGAAAATACCTCAAATCACAAAAAAAATACACAAACTCATAGTAAAGTCCAAAAAAGTGAATTTTAATTAAAAGCTAATAAAAATATAATAAAAACTAATTAAAATATACTAAAAACATACTAAAAGTAATGCCAAGAAGCATATAAATTATCCGCTCATCACAACACTAAACTTAAATTGTTGCTTGTCCCCAAGCAACTAAAAATCAAATAGGATAAAAAGAAGAGAATATACAATGAATTCCAAAAACATCTATGAAGATCAGTATTAATTAGATGAGCGGGGCTTTTAGCTTTTTGCCTCTGAATAGTTTTGGCATCTCACTTTATCCTCTGAAGTTCAGAATGATTGGCTTCTATAGGAACTCAGAATCCAGATAGTGTTATTGATTCTCCTAGTTAAGTATGTTGATTCATGAACACAGCTACTTTATGAGTCTTGGCCGTGACCCTAAGCATTTTGTTTTCCAGTATTACCACCGGATACATAAATGCCACAGACACATAACTGGGTGAACCTTTTCAGATTGTGACTCAGCTTTGCTAGAGTCCCTAATTAGAGGTGTCCAGAGCTCTTAAGCACACTCTTTTTGCTTTTGGACCACGACTTTAACCGCACAGTCTCAAGTTTTCACTTGACACCTTCACGCCACAAGCACATGGTTAGGGACAGCTTGGTTCAGCCGCTTAGGCCAGGATTTTATTCCTGTGGGCCCTCCTATCCACTGATGCTTAAAGCCTTGGATCCTTTTTATCACCCTTGCCTTTTGGTTTAAAGGGGTATTGGCTTTTTCTGCTTGCTTTTCTTTTTCTTTCTTTTTCTCCCTCTTTTCTTTTTTTTCGCGTTTTTTTTTCTGCAAGCTTTCTATACACTGCTTTTTCTTGCTTAAAGAATCAATTTTATGATTTTTCAGATCATCAGATAACATTTCTCCTTTTCCCATCATTCTTTCAAGAGCCAACAATTTTAACATTCATAAACAATCAAATTCAAAAATATGCACTGTTCAAGCATTCATTCAGAGAACAATAGTATTGCCACCACATCAAAATAATTAATCTATTTTAAAAATTCGAAATTCATGCACTTCTTTTTCTTTTTCAATTAAAAATATTTTTCATTTAAGAGAGGTGATGGATTCATGGGACATTCATAGTTTTAAGATATAAACTTTAAATTTTATTAATCATGGAATGACAATAAGACTCAAAAATAAATATAGGAGCAAACCAATAATAATAGAAGGCAGAAAATAAAAACAGAAAAATAAACGACTCTTAAAATAGACTCTTAATAATAAAGGTTATCACAG